>NC_060081.1:2083571-2753928 GCF_922984935.1 Meles meles
CACATTGAGGTCCTTCATCCATTTGGAGTCTATTCTCGTGTGTGGTGTAAGGAAGTGGTCCAATTTCATTTTTCTGCATGTGGCTGTCCAATTTTCCCAGCACCATTTATTGAAGAGGCTGTCTTTTTCCATTGGACATTCTTTCCTGTTTGTCGAAGATGAGTTGACCATAGAGTTGAGGGTCGATTTCTGGGCTCTCTATTCTGTTCCACTGATCTATGTGTCTGTTTTTGTGCCAGTACCATGCTGTCTTGATGATGACAGCTTTGTAATAGAGCTTGATGTCCGGAATTGTGATGCCACCAACTTTGGCTTTGTTCTTCAATATTCCTTTGGCCATTCGAGGTCTTTTCTGGTTCCATATAAATTTTAGGATTATTTGTTCCATTTCTTTGAAAAAAAATGGATGGTATTTTGATAGGGATTGCATTAAATGTGTAGATTGCTTTAGGTAGCATAGACATTTTCACAATATTTATTCTTCCAATCCAGGAGCATGGAACATTTTTCCATTTCTTTGTTTCTTCCTCAATTTCTTTCATGAGTACTTTATAATTTTCTGTGTATAGATTCTTAGTCTCTTTGGTTAGGTTTATTCCTAGGTATCTTATAGTTTTGGGTACAATTGTAAATGGGATTGAGTCCTTAATTTCTCTTTCTTCAGTCTTGTTGTTGGTGTACAGAAATGCAACTGATTTCTGTGCATTGATTTTATATCCTGACACTTTACTGAATTCCTGTACAAGTTCTAGCAGTTTTGGAGTGGAGTCTTTTGGGTTCTCCACATATAGTATCATATCATCTGTGAAGAGTGATAGTTTGACTTCTTCTTTACCAATTTGGATGCCTTTAATTTCTTTTTGTTGTCTGATTGCTGAGGCTAGGACTTCTAGTACTATGTTGAATAGCAGTGGTGATAATGGACATCCCTGCCGTGTTCCTGACCTTAACGGAAAAGCTTTCGGTTTTTCTCCATTGAGAATGATATTTGCGGTGGGTTTTTCATAGATGGCTTTGATAATATTGAGGTATGTGCCCTCTATCCCCACACTTTGAAGAGTTTTGATCAGGAAGGGATGCTGGACTTTGTCAAATGCTTTTTCAGCATCTATTGAGAGTATCATATGGTTCTTGTTCTTTCTTTTATTAATGTGTTCTATCACATTGATTGATTTGCAGATGTTGAACCAACCCTGCAGCCCTGGAATAAATCCCACTTGATCGTGGTGAATAATCCTTTTAATGTACTGTTGAATCCTATTGGCTAGTATTTTGGCGAGAATTTTTGCATCTGTGTTCATCAAGGATATTGGTCTGTAGTTCTCTTTTTTGGTGGGATCCTTGTCTGGTTTTGGGATCAAGGTGATGCTGGCCTCATAAAATGAGTTTGGAAGTTTTCCTTCCGTTTCTATTTTTTGGAACAGTTTCAAGAGAATAGGAATGAGTTCTTCTTTAAATGTTTGGTAGAATTCCCCTGGGAAGCCGTCTGGCCCAGGGCTTTTGTTTGTTTGGAGATTTTTGATGACTGTTTCAATCTCCTTACTGGTTATGGGCCTGTTCAGGTTTTCTATTTCTTCCTGGTTCAGTTGTGGTAGTTTATATGTCTCTAGGAATGCATCCATTTCTTCCAGATTGGCCAATTTGTTGGCGTAGAGTTGCTCATAGTATGTTCTTATAATTGTCTGTATTTCTTTGGTGTTAGTTGTGATCTCTCCTCTTTCATTCATGATTTTATTGATTTGGGTCCTTTCTCTTTTCTTTTTGATGAGTCTGGCCAGGGGTTTATCAATCCTGTTGATTCTTTCAAAGAACCAGCTCCTAGTTTCATTGATTTTTTCTATTGTTTTTTTGGTTTCTATTTCATTGATTTCTGCTCTGATCTTTATGATTTCTCTTCTCCTGCTGGGTTTAGGGTTTTTTTCTTGTTCTTTCTCCAGCTCCTTTACGTGTAGGGTTAGGTTGTGTACTTGAGACCTTTCTTGTTTCTTGAGAAATGCTTGTACTGCTATATATTTTCCTCTCAGGACTGCCTTTGCTGTGTCCCACAGATTTTGAACTGTTGTGTTTTCATTATCGTTTGTTTCCATGAATTTTTTCAATTCTTCTTTAATTTCCTGGTTAAACCATTCATTCTTTAGAAGGATGCTGTTTAGTCTCCATGTATTTGGGTTCTTTCCAGCTTTCCTCTTGTGATTGAGTTCTAGCTTCAGAGCATTGTGGTCTGAAAATATGCAGGGAATAATCCTAATCTTTTGATACTGGTTGAGACCTGATTTGTGACCCAGGATGTGATCTATTCTGGAGAAGGTTCCATGTGCACTAGAGAAGAATGTGTATTCTGTTGCTTTGGGATGAAATGTTCTGAATATATCTGTGATGTCCATCTGGTCCAGTGTGTCATTTAAGGCCTTTATTTCCTTGTTGATCTTTTGCTTGGATGATCTGTCCATTTCAGTGAGGGGAGTGTTAAAGTCCCCTACTATTATTGTATTATTATTGATGTGTTTCTTTGATTTTGTTATTAATTGGTTGATATAGTTCTCTGCTCCCACGTTAGGGGCATAGATATTTAAAATTGTTAGATCTTCTTGTTGGACAGACCCTTTGTGTAGGATATAGTGTCCTTCCTCATCTCTTATTCTAGTCTTTGGCTTAAAATCTAATTGATCTGATATAAGGGTTGCCACCCCAGCTTTCTTCTGATGCCCATTAGCATGGTAAATTGTTTTCCACCCCCTCACTTTAAATCTGGAGGTGTCTTCGCGTCTAAAATGAGTTTCTTGTAGGCAACATACTGATGGGTTTTGTTTTTTTATCCATTCTGATACCCTGTGTCTTTTGATTGGGGCATTTAGCCCATTTACATTCAGGGTAACTATTGAGAGATATGAATTTAGTGCCATTATATTGCCTGTAAGGTGACTTTTACTGTATATTGTCTCTGTTCCCTTCTGATCTACTACTTTTAGGTTCTCTCTTTGCTTAGAGGACCCCTTTCAATATTTCCTGTAGAGCTGGTTTGGTGTTTGCAAATTCTTTCAGTTTTTGTGTGTCCTGGAAGCTTTTGATCTCTCCTTCTATTTTCAATGATAGCCTAGCTGGATAGAGTATTCTTGGCTGCATGTTTTTCTCGTTGAGTGCTCTGAATATATCATGCCAGCTCTTTCTGGCCTGCCAGGTCTCTGTGGATAAGTCTGCCGCCAATCTAATATTTTTACCATTGTATGTTACAGACTTCTTTTCTCGGGCTGCTTTCAGGATTTTCTCTTTGTCACTAAGACTTGTCAATTTTACTATTAGGTGACGGGGTGTGGACCTATTCTTGTTGACTTTGAGGGGGGTTCTCTGCATCTCCTGGATTTTGATGCTTGTTCCCTTTGCCATATTAGGGAAATTCTCTCCAATGATTCTCTCCAATAGACCTTCTGCTCCCCTCTCTGTTTCTTCTTCTTCTGGAATCCCAATTATTCTAATGTTGTTTCGTCTTATGGTGTCACTTATCTCTCGAATTCTCCCCTCATGGTCCAGTAGCTGTTTGTCCCTCTTTTGCTCGGCTTCCTTATTCTCTGTCATTTGCTCTTCTATATCACTAATTCTTTCTTCTGCCTCATTTATCCTAGCAGTGAGAGCCTCCATTTTTGATTGCACCTCATTAATAGCTTTTTTGATTTCAACTTGGTTAGATTTTTGTTCTTTAATTTCTCCAGAAAGGGCTTTAATATCTCCAGAGAGGGTTTCTCTAATATCTTCCATGCCTTTTTCGAGCTCAGCTAGAATGTTCAGAATCGTCATTCTGAACTCTTGATCTGACATATTACCCATGTCTGCGTTGATTAGGTCCCTAGCCTTCGGTACTGTCTCTTGTTCTTTTGTTTGTGGTGATTTTTTCTGCCTTGTCATTTTGTCCAGATAAGAGAATATGAAGGAGCAAATAAACTACTAATAGGGTGGCAAAGACACCGGAAAAATGCACTGTAACCAAATCAGAAGAGACCCCAAATTGTGGGGGGGAGAAAGGGGATAAAAACAGCTTCTGAAAAAAAAAGAAAAAAAAAAGAAAAAAAAAAGAAAGAAAAAAATTTAAAAAATAAAACAAATAAAAAATATAAAAAAGAAAGAAAAAATATATATATTTAGATGAACTAGTCAAAAAATGTTAAAAAAAGAAAAGGGTAAAAGTTTAAAAAAAATTTAGCAGAAGAAGAAAAAAGAAAAAAGAAAAAAAATTGAAAAAAGAAAAAAAAATTGAAGTAGCCGCAAGACTAAAGAATCATGGGGAGAAAGCCATGAGTTCCGTGCTTTGCTTTCTCCTCCTCTGGAATTGCTCTGCTGTCTTAGGAATTGAATCTGCTTTCTCCTTGATAGATGAACTTCGTCCTGGCTGGATATTTTGTTGATCTTCTGGGGAGGGGCCTGTTGTAGTGACTCTCAAGTGTCTTTGCCTGAGGCAGGATTGCACCGCCGGATTACCGGCGGCCGGACTAAGTAATCGGCTCGGGTTCGCTTTTGGGAGCTTCTGTTCCCTGAACGCTTTCCGTAGAGTTCCGGAGGACGGGAATGAAAATGGCGGCCTCCCAGTCTCCAGCCCGGAGGAGCCGAGAGCCTGGGGCCCCACTCCTCAGTGCGCCCCCAGAGGATAGCACCCAATCACTCCCGTATCCCCAGCCTCTAGCCGCGCTCCGAGCTCACCCAGCCCGCGACCAGTTCAAGGTATCCCCGAGCTGAGAGTTTAGTCCTCGGCTCTGTCTCTCCAGCCGGCTTCTCCGTTCTAATACCTGCGAGCTCTCCGACACTCCGACACCCCCGATCCTTCTGTGACCCTGCGGGGCCTGGGGCCACGCTGGCCCCGCGTGGGCTTCACCCCGGTTTAGCCCCTGGAGCAATGTCCCTCAGTGGAACAGACTTTTAAAAGTCCTGATTTTGTGCTCCGTTCCTCCGCCGCTTGCCGGGAGCCGGCCCCTCCCCCCGCGGTCTATCTTCCCGTCGTTTTAGATTCACTTCTCCGCCAGTCCTACCTTTCAGAAAGTGGTTGATTTTCTGTTTCTAGAGTTGCTGTTCTTCTTCTCTTCGCTCTCCCGTTGGATTTGTAGGTGTTTGCAATGTTTAGATAAGCCATCGAGCTGATCTCCTGCTACCTGATGTAGTCTCAGGCTGCTACTTCTCCGCCATCTTGACTCCTCCCCCCATGGTGGTTTTGTCTACATGATAGCTGACGAATGGAGGGGTGGCCTCTTGAGGTCATGGAGGTCGTCCCAGGCTGTGGCGTATGAGCTGTTCTGAACTGCAAGCTTTCCTTCTGTGGGACAGGGGGAGTCCGTTTTGATGGTATCATGGTCCCCATATGGAAAGACGTCATAGCAGATGTCATCGCATGGATGCCTGGAAAGCCCAGCTCCACTTAGCCTTCCAACACAGGAACAAGGACGCTTGATCTAGTGGCTCTGTGGCAAAGTGCCCAGGGGGCTGAGGTGACAGGGAGCCTCATTCTGATGGGTCACAATGCTGAGTTGTGTCCAGGGAGATGATAGAATGTGGCGGAGGCTCAGGCGCCATGCAGGATTCTCCTCCCCTGAAGGTTGGACGCAGATCCCAAGAGCCAGGTTACCCTCTGGGTACAGGAGGTGTTCTTTTTTTTTGGCTCAGGGATCAAGCGTTGAACCATAAGTAGGTATTCCAGAGTTTGCCTATGGATACAGATACCTGCAAACCTAAGCTAGGGTTTGGTTGAGGTCCTACGGTATGTCAGGTTCCATCTTCTGACTCAGGGCCATTGACCTGGGTGGCTGCCTGGAGGTATGTGTCTGGCATGTTTCCAGATACTCCTTTTTTCCAAGGCGGCCAACAAATTTGTGGTGGGCTCAGTGGCATTGCAGGTGTCTCCCAATCTGGAGGGTTTGTGCAAATGTGGAAGGGGCAAGCTTCCTTCAGGTGTGCAGTCAGATTCCTGGACTTTGGCTCCAGAGGCCCCATCCTGGAGCTCTCATTGGCCAGGGCTTTGGGAACAAACATCAACAAACACAAACATGGGATAATGTTCTGCACGAGGTGATGGCAGGCCCCATCTGTGGACTGTGAGATCAGTGAACCGGGATCTGAAATTAGGGCAATGTTGAGGCAGAAACACAGGCTTTTCTGTCTGTGTTGTGTGTCTCGGTTGGCCACGGAATGTAGCGGTAGTCTCCTGGTGGCATGGGATATTCTGCCTCTGTGGTGATTCTGCCCTGTTTCCAAGGTTTTGGTGTCTTTTACTGGGAAGGGAAGAGTGCTGATATCCGTCTATAGGGTCCCGCCATAGCAGGGATTCCAGAGTTGGCTTCTGCATCCAGGCACCTGGAGAAACAGACTGAGTGTGAGGATTTGGGCCTGGGGCGTGTCAGGCCCCATATGAGGAGTCCTGGTGCAGTTAGGGAGGGGGCTGGTTTAAAAGCACCCTCAGGCTGAGGGTCACAATGCCTGTTTTTGGCCAGGGCAGCCCTCCTGGGTGGGCATGGACTCATGGACCATGCAGCTGGCTCCCACTCTGAGGGTTAGACCTCCATCCCCACAGCAAGTTTTTCCCGTCGTGGGGAAGGAGGAGTTCTCTTTGATGCTTGATGTTCCCCCAGAGGACTGGATTTGAGCTATGGTCTGGGCACAGATGGCTGAAATTCCAGGTTGAGTAGAGATGACAGTCCTTGCCTTGGCACGTTCCACGTGCAGGATATGGGGCCTGCTACCTGGGGGCTAATATGAGATTGGAGCTCAGGCTATTCCAGAGTTTGCCTGTGGAGGGAGATGCCGGTAATGCTAAGATAGGGTTCTGTTGAGGACCTGGAGGTAAGTCAGGTACCATCTTCTGACTCAGGGCCATTGACCTGGGTGTCTGCCTGAAGGTAGGTGCCTGGCATGTGTCTGGATGCGCCTTTTTTCCAAGGTGGCCAATGAAATTGGGGTGGGCTCAGGGGCATTGCAGGTGTCTCCCAATCTGGGTTTTTTTTTGCAAATGTGATCGACAGCGTTTCCTTCTTGTGGGCAGCAGAGTCCTGTGCTGAGACTCCAGAGGCCCCATTCTGGAGGGCCTATCAGCCAGGGCTTTGGGGACAAAAGTCTGCACACACAAACTCGGGATATGGTTAGCTGCGAGTGATGGCATGCCCAATCTGGGGACAGTGATGGCACTGCCGCAAGGTTGGACATGAGGGCAAGAGGCAGGCGGGAGCGCAGGCTTTTCTGTCTTTGTTGTGTGTCTCGGTTGGCCACAGAATATAGCAGTAGCCTCATGGGGCCATGGGAGATTCTGCCTCTGATAGTTTCTGGCCTGTGTCAGATAGAGATAAGGGTCATAAAATAAAATTAAATAAAATGAAGAAGACCATAGGAAAAGATTTGTTAGCAGGTTGGATGCAATTTTCAGGAAGTTGGCAGAACCAGAGGATCCAATGGGATACCTGGAACACAAGTACTGGGGAAAAAAGAAATGAAGCATAGGAGAGAAGGAAGAATGATGGAACATGACAATGGACTTAGGGAAATCCATGACTGCTATGAATGTCTATGGGTGCTTATTGTAGGAGACCTAGAAGAGAGATAAAATAGTGAGCCCAACATTTTTTTGAGAAATCAGAGCTGAAAACATCCCTCATTGGGGGAAGAAACAGAGATCCAGATTCCGAGGCACAGAGGACCCCCAGCACCATCCACAGGAGCAGAGCAACGCAAGATATAGTGTCATTCACCCTTCCAAAGCTAGCAATGGAGGAATTCTCTTTGCCCAAATATGCTTGGGAGAAGAGTGTTTCTAAAGCCAGGTGTGTTACTTCGCGGCAAACAGCTGTGCCTGCTCTAGAAACACGTTTTATAGAGCTAGCCACACCAGCCCAACCAAACCCCTATCCCCTGCATTTCTAAACAATAACAGAGCAGGAGGTCTTATCTAGCACAATGAGATGTTAAGCAGACAAAGATTGTGTCCAGGGGTGTCTCCATCAGTTCAGAAGTGGCCTTCAGCTCTGCTCCTTATTCCAGGCTCATTGCAATGTTTCCCACCTCAGGTTCCCCACTCAGAGGCAAGTCTGTTTCTCCCTCTCCAGCCTCCTCACTGATTATGTTCTCACTGTTTCTCTCTGTCCCATACATGCAAGCACATCGTTGAAAAACCACCACCACAACAAGGAACAGTAGATAAGATTTGACGGGGGACAGAGGATGCTTTATTCAATTTGGAACTAAGCCCCTATGGAATGCAGCCAGGTCCAGAGTACCTCCCACCATCCTACAATGCCAGACCTTGGCTCTGAGCTCCCTTGCTTGTTCTCTTCTTCTTCATCTTCCTGCAACTCCCCACCAGCATGGAGCATCCGATTTCTGTCCCGCTGCAATGGCCCCTCCTTCTCCCATTGTTCCTCCTCACCTGACTCCTTTAGAACATGCCCATCATCCGCAACGGGCACTGTGTGTTTATCCCATGAAAACCATTGCGGAATGAAAATGGGAGGCTTAAGGCAGCCTTGTGCTGCAACATTTCGAATCAGTTCCACAGAAGGAAGCTGCACCACCCTGGGGGAATCCTTAGGGATCTTAGGCCATTGGATCCTCTTTAAGGCGTCCTTTGGTAGATACATGTTGTCTTCCTGAAACTGGCACAGAAGCCTTTCCAATGGCTTCACAAGGGCAATGGGTCTCCTCCACCAGGCTCCGTGTTTGCTCCTGTTGGCTCCAAACTGACGAGTCCGTCCTGGGCCTAAGGTTCTAGGGTATAGGGTCTGCTTTGGTGCTTGGCCAGCTTGGAAGATGGAGATGATTTCTTGGTATGGTTACTGGAGATGCTAGAGGAACTTGTTTTCTCACTGTTGAAGATGACAAGCCTGTCATTAGCATGGTTGCGTGTGTTCACTGGGAGCTTTCCTCGGGTGGCAATTTTCCTGACACAAGGGACCTGATTGGGTTGGAGGACCATGCACATGTGCGGAGGGTGAAGTTCCTGGCCTGAGGCTTGGTTGTAGTCCTGACCATTTCTTGAGCTTTCGGGTGTAAGATGGAATTGTGGATGCTTGCCCTTCTCAGGAGTGCTGAGGGCTGGAGGTGACAGTCCCGGCCAAAGACTATAAATTCGCCCATGGAGAAGGTGACACCGACTCGCTTCATAAACTGTCTTGGTAAAATACCAAGGCGGCTCCAAAGTTTTGGGAGGGCTTTGGCACCTCCTGGCTGACCCATGACTACTAAAGCCATGTGGAGTGATAAGACATTGCTTGGGGAGGAGTGGTTGCGAGGAGCTCAAGACTTTGTGATGTCACAGAAGCTGCCTTCACTGAAGCAGCAATCCCTCTCTCATGAGCTATTAGTCCCATGGCTTTAGGTAGGAAGCCTGGGAAGGACCAAAAAGAGCCCTGATTGCCTGCTCATGAACTCAGGTGGTCTTTGCTCTTTCTTACCCACTTCACCTTTCTATACAAGGAGAAAAGAAAATGACATTCGTTGTACCATCCTTTCGGCCAACATTTCTCCAGAGACATCCAGGCTTTCCTATTTCTACTGCAATGTATAGATATCTCAATCAACATGGAGGACTCATGGGTATCATGAGAACTCTGGGAGGTTTGACATCCTGTGGGTGAGAGCATACTTTTGTAGATTCTTTTCTCAATTTGTTCTATGGAGAAGGGTCTGCCCTTAGTGCTTGGTCAGGTTGGAAGATAAGGGTAGGAATAAGGGAAGGAATGTCACATTTCAAAGAAAGAGCTAGGGCATGGATGCATTGTGCTGTCTTTGTGTTGATCTACTGTTCTGAAACACCAGTCCTAAGGGATGAGGGCTCTGTCTTCCTGACTTTACCTGAAACACCTTTGAAAAGGCTTCAAGGAGAGTGACATTCTGCATGGTTGCTACCCCTGAAAGAAGAGCCCTGGACAGCACACCTGTCATCATCAGTTAACGTTACATGCTGCAGTCATTGGGAGAGCCATTTTGACCAACTCTCTTAATTCAGAGGAATAGGATCTGCCCAGATTGATGGCCTGCCATGCCCACTCTAGCTGAACTGTGGAAGGAGCCGAGATGCCCTTCAATAGGCTACTGGATAAAGATGGAGTGGTCCATCCAGGCCACAGATGATACCTCTGACATCTGCGCTGTGGCTCCAGAGGCCCCATTATGGAGGGCCTGCTGGCCAGGGCTTTGGGGATAAAGGTCTGAAAACACAAACTCGGAATAGGGTTAGGGGCAAGGTAATGGCAGTACCGATCTGTGGTCCTTGAGGTCAGTGCTGCGGGATGTGAAATGAGGGCGATGGGGAGGTGGGAGCACAGCCTTTTCTGTCTGCGTTGTGTGTCTCAGATCGCCTTGGCATGTAACGGTAGCCTCATAGGGCCATGGCAAATTCTGCCTCTGTGAGGATTCTGCCCAGCCCCCAAGGGATTGGTGTACTTGGGGGGAAGGGAAGAGTGCTATTTTCTGTCTCAGGGGTCCCGCCATAGCAATGATTCCAGAGTTTTCTTGTTGGCGTGGCGCCTGGAGACCCTGACCAATGGTGAGGATTTGGGCCGAGAGGCATGTCAAGCCCTATATGCAGGCTTCTGTTTCAGCTAGTGAGGGGCTGGTTTTAAAGTGGGCTCAGGCTGAGGGTCACAATGCCTGTTTGTGGCCAGGGCAGTCCGCCTAGGTGGGCGTGGTCTCATGGGTGATGCAGCTGCTGCCCCTCTGAGGTTTAGACCCCCATCCCCACAGTAAGCTTTCCCCGTTGTGGGGAAAGGAGAGTGCTCTTTGATGTTTGAGGTTCCCCCATAGGCTGGGATTTGAGCTATGGTCTGGGCACAGATGCTGAATACTCAGGCTGGGTAGTGTTAGGGTCCGTGATCAAAGGAATGAGACTGACACAAAGCGAAAATCAAGCAAAGCTTTATTTCGCGCCATGCATCAGAAACAAAATGGACCGGTAGGTGCCTGAGACCCATGCATTAGAAACCAAATTGACCAGTAGGTGCCCGGGGCCCATGCATTAGAAACTAAACTGACTGACAGGTGCCCAAGCCTTGCTGGGGCCCACCGCCTCCCTGGCCTGGGGTCCTTCCTGGAGGCTCCCTGCCCCACCTTCACTGTACCACAGGATGCTCCTGGTGAGGCCGCTTCCTGGACTAGGCTGCAGCCAACGAGGCTCCCTGCAATGCCAAGCATTGAAAATCAAATCAACCAGTCAGGGTGTCTCTTACAAAGAGGCGCCGATGACCAGGACACCGACCCCGATTACTTCCCTTACCCAATGACTCCCGCTACCTGACGAATCCCACTACCCAACGACACACGCTTCCCAATGATGACACTCTGGCAGCGTTGTTCCCTGGCGAGGTTGCTGCCTGGCTGGCGAGGCTGGTGCCTGGAGACGCTCATGATGCACGGGCAGCGGTGCTCCCAGCGAGGCCACTCCCGATGATGAAGTTACACCGTTGGCTCCTGGGAGGCTAGTCCCTGCGGCGGCACTGCTCGAGTGGCGAGGCCGCTCGCGGTGACGCTGCTCCTGCTGGTGCTGCTGCTGCTCGGGGTGGCGGGGCCACTCGTGGCAGCGCTGCTGCTGCTGCTGCTGCTGGTGGTGCTTGTGTTGCTGCTTGGGCGGCTGGCTGCTTGCGGGGGCGCTGCTGCTGCTGCTGCTCGGCGCTGCTACTGCTGCTGGTGCTGCTGCTGCTCGGTCAGCGGGGCCGCTCGCAGTGGTGCTGCTGCTGCTGCTGGTGCTGCTGCTGCTGGGGCGGCGGAGCCGCTCGCCAGGGCGCTGCTCCTGCTCCTGCTCCTGCTGCTCCTGCTCCTGCTGCTGCTGCTCCTGCTGCTGCTTCTGCTTCTGCTGCTCGGTGCTGCTACTGCTGCTGGTGCTGCTGCTGGTCGGGTGGCGGGGCCGCTCGCGTCGGCACTGCTGCTGCTGCTCAGCGCTGCTACCGCAGCTGGTGCTGCTGCTGCTCGGGGTGGCAGGCCCGCTCGCCGCGGCGCTGCTGCTCGGGGCAGTGGGGCAGATGAGGCTGCTCCCAATGGCTCCACTACCTGCTACTCTGACTCCTCCTGCTATATGTATATATATAGCACTGCCGCCTCACAGACCAGCTTTTATAGAGGTGATTGAGCCCCGCCCACACACAGGTGGCCATGGGATTGCAATACACAGAGAAAACTGCACAGTCATGCTAGGTCTGCCACACACAGGAAAAAAAAAAAACTGCTAGGTAACACAGAGGTGGCCAAATGAATTTCAATTTACCCTAGTAGATATATGTGCTCCCCACTGATTGGATGTCTTCACCTGACCTGACCCACCCTTGCATCTAGGCTTTGCAAGTAAGTTCCTCAGGGAGGGTTGGGGTCAATCTAAGTTCACTACATAAACAGAGAATGACTCCATCTGGCCAACCAGGCCCTTACAGGTAGAGATGAAAATCTCTGGCCTTGGCAGGTCCCACATTCATGATATGGGGCCCGCTACCTGGGTGGCTGATGTGAGGTCTTGGCTCAGGCTGTGTCAGACAGAGCATTAGTGCACAGGGTGGCATAGGACATTGGGGTGCTTTGAGGCAGATGCCTGCGAATATAAGCTTGGGTTCCGTTGAGGTCCTAGTGGTATGTGAGGTTCCATCTTCTGACTCAGGGCCATTGACCTGGTGTCTACGTGGAGATAGTTGTCTGGCATGTGTCTTAATGCACCTTTGTTCCAAGGTGGCCAACAAATTTGTGGTGGTCTCAGGGGCATTGCAGTAGTTGCCCAATCTTGAGGGATTGTGCAAATGTGACCGGCAGAATTTCTTTCAGGTGGGCAGGCAGAGTCTTATGCTGCAGCTCCAGAGGCAACATCCTGGTGGGCCTGTCAGTCAGCGCTTTCGGGAAAAAAGTCTGCAAACACAAACTCGGTATAGGGCTAGTGGCAAGGTGATTGCTCGTCCCATCTGAGGACCATGAGGGCAGTGCTGCAGGATCTGAAATGAGGGTGATGGGGAGGCAGGAGCGCAGGCTTTTCTGTCTGGGTTCTGTCTCGGTTGGCCACAGAAGGAACCGAAGCCTCATGGGGCCATGGAAGATTCTGCCTTTGTGAGGATTCTGCCCAGCTCCCAAGGGATTGGTGTTTTTTGTGGTGAGAGAAGAGTGCTGTTTTCCTCTCATGGTTCCCACCATAACAGGGATTCCAGAGTCAGCTTCTGAGTCCAGTACCCTGGAGAACCAGACCAAGGGTGAGGATTTGGGCCTAGAGGCATTTCAGGCCTGATATGCGGACTCCTGGTCCAGCTAGTGAGGGGGCTGGTTTGAAAGCGAGCTTAAGCTGAGGGTCACGTTGCCTGTTTGTGGCCAGGGCGGCCCTCCTGTGTGGGCGTGGTCTCATGGTCCATGCAGTTTGCTCCCACTCTGAGGGTTGGACCCCTATCTCCACAGCAAGCTTTTCCATCGTGGGGAAAGAGGAGAGCTCTTTTATGCTTGAGGTTCCCCCATAGGCCGGGATTTGAGCTCTGGTCTGGGCAAAGACACCTGAAAACCCAGGTTGGGTAGAGATGACAGTCTCTGGCCATGGCAAGCCCCACCTGCAGGATATAGGGGCTGCAACCTGTGGGACTGATTGGAGGTCAGGTCTCAGGCTGTGTCAGACAGAGCATTAGTGCACAGGGTGGCCTAGGATATTGGGGTAACTTCAAGTTCTGTGCAGGTTGTTCCTCACATGGGGATTATGGGCAGACCCCGAGGGATCTTCTTCTTTCAGGAGGGCTGGCAGAAGCCTGTGTTCCGTCTCCCAAATGAGCAATCTGGAGGTCTTGCGGCCCAGGAGGGTGAGACCAGAAATCTGAACGCACTAGCACTGGATCATTTCAGTGCCGAGCCCCTGGAATATGCAATGTACAGTGTCTTGCTCGAGATCTCAAGCACCTGAGTCAGATCACGTGTGAGATGGTCGCCCATGCTAGAGTTTGTGTCCATGATGGCCGAAGATTGGAGGGGTGGCCTCATGAGGCCATGGAGGTCTTCCCAGGCTGGGGCTTGTGAGCTGCTCTGAGCAGCAAGCTTTCTTTCTGTGGGACAGGGGGAGTCCGTTTGGATGGCATCAGGGTCCCGTATATGGAAAGACGTCATAGCAGAAGTCACGGCGTGGATCCTTGGAACGCCCAGCTCCTCTTACCCTTCCAGCCCAGGAACAAGGCCGTTTTGATCTGGTAGCTCTGTGGCAAAGTGCCCAGGGGGCTGAGGTAACAGGGAGCCTCATTCTGATGTGTCACAAGGCTGGCTTGTGTCCAGGGAGACCTTAGGATGTGGCGGGGGCTCAGTCGCCATGCAGGATTCTCTTCCCCTGAGGGTTGGACGCAACTCCCAAGAGCCAGGTTGCCTTCTGAGGACAGTATGTGTTCTGATTTCTCACTCAGAGATCAAGTGTTGGACCATATGTAGGTATTCCAGAGTTTGCCTCTGGAGACAGATGTCTGCACCTAAGCTAGGGTTCCATTGAGGTCCTAGGGCTATGTCAGGTTCCATCTTTTGACTCAGGGCCATTGACCTGGCTATCTGCCTGGAGGTAGGTTGCAGGCCTTTGTCCGAATGCACATTTTTTCCAAGGAAGCCTACGAATTTGGGGTTTGCTCAGGGGCATTTCAAGTGTCTCCTAGTCTGGCGGGTTTGTGAAAATGTGAAGGGCAGAGCTTCCTTCGGGTGTCTAGGAAGAGTGTTGCATGTTGGCTCCAGAGGCGCCATCCTGGAGGGTTTGTCCACCAGGTCTTCGGGAATAAAAGTCTGCAAACAGATAATCTGGATAGGTTTAGAGGTGAGGTGATGGCTGGCCCGATCTACAGACTATGAGGGCAGTGCCTCTCGATCTTAAATGAGGGTGATGGGGAGGCGGGAGTGCAGGCTTCTCTGTCTGGATTGTGTGCCTCTCTTGGCCACAGAATGTAGTAGTATCCTAATGGGGCCATGGGGATTCTGCCTCTGTGAAGATTCTGCCCGGCTCCGAAGGGTTTGGAGTCCTTTGGGGGGAAGGGAAGAGTGCTCTTTTCCGTCTCATGGATCCCGCCATAGCAGGATTCCAGAGTCGGCTTCTTGGTCTGGTCGTCTGGAGAACCCGACTGAGGTTGAGGACTGGGGCCTAGGGGCATGTCAGGCCCGATATGCGGGCTCCTGGTCCAGCTATCCAGGGGGTGGTTTGAAGGCAGGCTCAGGCTGAGAGTCACAATGCCTGTTTGTGGCCAGGACGGCCCTCTTGGGTGGGCGTGGTCTCATGGGCTATGCAAGTGGCTCCCCCTCTGAGGGTTAGACCCCCATACCCACAGCTAGCTTATGCATCATGTAGAAGGAGGAGTGCTCTCTTATGTTTGAGGTTCCACCATAGGCCGTGATTTGAGCTGTGATCTGGGCACAGATGCCTGAATACCCAGGTTGGGTAGATTTGACAGTCTCTGGCCATGGCAAGTCCCAACTCCAGGGTATGGGCCCGCTACCTGGCTGGCTAATGGGAGGTCTTGGCTCATGCTGTGTGAGACTGAGCATTAGTAGACAGGGCAGACTAGGATACTGGGGTGCCTTCGAGGTCCATGCAGGTTGATCCTCATGGGGGGATTCTGGGCAGACCCCTAGGGATGTTCTTTCTGCAGGGCAGGCAGAAGACTGCTTTGGGGCTTCCAAAAGAACTATCTGGAGGTCTTGCGGCTCCAGGAGGGTAAGAACGGAATTCTGAATGCAGAAGCGCTGGTTCATTTCAGTGCCGAGCACATGGCATTTCCATTGTGCAGCATCTGACTCGAGATCTCTAGTGCCTGAGCAGGGAACATGTCAGATGGACGCGCACGCTGATGTTTGTGTCCATGATGGCCAACAAATGGAGGGGTGGCTTCATGAGTCTTTGGATGTCATCTCAGTTTGGGGCTTGTTAGCTGATCCAAACAGCAAGCTTTCTTTCTGCGGGACAGGTGGAGTCTGTTTGGATGGCACCAGGATCCGACATATGGAAAGACATCATAGCAGAAGTCACCACATGGATGTCTGGAAATCCCAGCTCCGCTTACACTTCCATGCCAGGAACAAGGCGGTTTTGATCTGGTAGCTCTGGGGCAAGGTGACCAGGGGGCTGAGGTGACAGGGAGCCTCCTGCTGATGGGTCACAATGCTGGCTTGAGTCCAGTGAGACGTTAGGATGTGGTGCGTTCCCAGGCACCATGCAGGATTCTCCTCCCCTGATGGTTGGACACAGCTCCCAGGAACCAGGTTACCTTCTGAGGACAGGAGGTGTTCTGTTTTGTGGCTCAGGGTTCAAGTGTTCGATCATATGTACATATTCCAGAGTTTTCCTCTAGAGGCAGATGCCTACTAACCTAAGGTAGGATTCCATTGAGGTCCTAGGGGTTTGTCAGCTTCCATCATCTGACTAAGGGCCATTGACCGGGGTGTCTGCCTGGAGGTAGGTTTTTGGCCCGTGTCTGTATGCGCCATTTTTCCAAGGAGTGCAGTGAATTTGGGGTGGGCTCAGGGGCATTGTATGAGTCTCCCAATCTGGAGGTTTGTGCAACTGTGATGGATTTCCTTCAGGTGGGCAGGCAGAGACCTGTTCTGTGGCTCCAGAGGCCCCTTCCTGGAGAGTCTGTTGGCAAGTGTGTTGGGGACAAAATCTGCAAACACAAGCTTGGGATTCTGTCAGGGACGAGGTGATGGCAGGCCTGACCTGCACACCATGAGGGCAGTGCCACCGGATCTGAAATTAGGGCAAGGAGGAGGCAGGAGTGCAGGCATTTCTGTCTGGGTTGTGTGTCTCAGTTGGGCATGAAATGTAGCAGTAGGCTCATGGGGCCATGGGAGATTCTGCCTCTTTGAGGATTCTACCCATCTCCCAAGGTTTTGGTGTCTTTCGTGGGGAAAGGAAGAGTGCTCTTTTCCTTCTCAGTGGTCCCGCCATTGAAGGTATTCCAGAGTCGGCTTCTGGGTCCGGGCGCCTTGAGAACACGAATGAGCGTGAGGATTTGGTCCTAGGGGTATGTCAGACCCAGTATGCTGGCTGCTGTTCCAGCTGGCGAGGGGGATGGCTTGAAAGCGTGCTCTTGCTGTGGGTCACAATGCCTGTTTGTGGCCAGGGCAGCCCTCCTGGGTGGGCGTGGACTCATGGGACATGTAGCTTGTTCCCACTCTGTGGGTTAGAACCCATCCCCACAGCAAGCTTTTTCCGTTGTGGGGAAAGAGGAGTGATGTTTTATGCTTGAAGTCCCCCCTATGGGCCGGGATTTGAGATATGGTCTGGATACAGACGCCTGAATACACAGGTTGGTTAGAGATGACAGTCTCTGGCCATGGAAAGTCCCACCTGCAGGATATGGGGCCCACTACCATGAGGGCTGATGGAAGGTAGGGGCTCAGGCTGTGTCAGACAGAGCATTAGTGCACAGGGTGGCCTAGGATATTGGGGTGACAACGTGGTCCGTGCAGGTTGATCCTCATGTGGGAATTCTGGGCAGTCCCCTAGGGCCCTTCCTCTTTCTGGAGGGTGGGCAGAAGACTGCGTTGTGGCTCCAGAATGTACTATATGGAGGCGTTGCAGCCTAAGAGTGTGAGGACGGGTGTCTGAATACACAAGCACAGGTTCAGTTCAGTGCCGAACACATGGCCATTCCAAGGTGCAACATCTGACTCGAGATTTCCAGCACTTGAGTCAGAGCTAGTGTCTGATGGTTGTTCACACTGGAGTTTGTGTCCATGATGTCCGATGAATGGAGGGGTGGCCTCGTGAGGCCATGGAGGTTTTCCCAGGCTGGGGCTTTTGAGCTGCTCCTAACAGTAAGCTTTCCTTCTGCAGGACAGGGGAGCCGTTTTGATGGCGGCAGGGTCCCCCATATGGAAAGATATGGTAGCAGAGCTCACTGCATAGATATCTGGATAGCCCAGCTCAGCTTAGCCTTTCATCCCAGGAACAAGGCTGTTTCAATCTGGTGGTTCTGGGGCAAGTGCCCAGGGGGAAGGTTGAAAGGGAGCTTCCTGTTGGTGGGTCACAATGCTGGCTTTTTTCCAGGGATAACTTAGAATGTGTCGGGGCTCAAGTGCCACGTAGGATTCTCCTCCCCTGAGGGTTAGACGCAGCTCCCAAGAGCCAGGATGCCTTCTGAGGACAGGCGGTATTGTTTTTTTTTTTTTTTTTTTTTTTTTTTTTTTGGCTCAGGGACCAAGAGGTGGACCATATGCCAGTATTCCAGAACCTGCCTCTGGGGACAGATGCCTGCAAACCTCAACTAGGGTTATGTTGTTGTCCTAGGAGCATGTCAGTTTCCATCTTGTGACTCAGGGCCATTGACCTGGATGTCTGCCTGGAGGTAAGTCTGGCCTGTGTCTGAATGAGCCGTTCTTTCCAGAGTGGCCAAGTAAATTGGGTGGGCTCAGGGGCCTTGCAGATGTCTGCCAGTCTGAAGGGTTTGTACTACTGTGACAGGCAGACTTTCCTTCGTGAGGACAGGCAGAGTCCTGCCCTGTGGCTCCAGATGCACCATCATGGATGGCCTGTGGGCCAGGGCTTTGGGGACAAATGTCTGCAAACCCAAACTCGGGATAGGGTTAGAGGCTACGTGATGGCAGGCCCAATCTGCAGACTGTGAGGGCAGTGCATTGGGATCAGAAGTGTGGGCGATGGGGAGGTGGGAGCACAGGCTTTTCTGTCTTGGTTGTTTCTTGTTTTCTGTTTCTTGGTCGGCCACAGAATGGAGGGGTGGCTTCATGGGTCCGTGGTTGATTCTTCCTCTGTGGGCAGTTTGCATGGCTCCCAATGTTTTGGTGTCTTTCTGGATGAAGGGAAGAGAGTTGTTTTCGTCTCAGGGGTCCCGCCATAGCAGGGATTCCAGAGTCGGCTTCTGGGTCTGGGCACCTGGAGAACCCGACCAAGGGTGAGATTTTGGGCCTAAGGTTATGGCAGGCATGATATTCGGCCTCCTGGTCCAGCTAGCCTGGGGACCTGTTGGAAAGAAGGTTCAGGCTGATGGTCACAATGCCTTGTTATGCGCATGGTCCCCCATATGGAAAGACATGGTCACAGAGCTCACCACATAGATATCTGGAAAGCCCAACTCAGCTTATCCTTTCAGCCAGGAACAAGGGAGTTTCGATCTTATGGCTCTGGGGCAAGTGCCCAGGGGGCTGACTTGACAGGGAGCCTCATCCTGATGGGTCACAATGCTGGCTTGTGTACAGGAAGACCTTAGAATACGTTCAGTTTTGTGGCTCAGGGACCAAGCTTTGGACCATATGTAGGTATTCCAGAACCTGCCTCTGGGGACAGATGCATGCAAATCTCAGTTAGGGATCCATTGAGGTCTTAGGGGCATGTCAGTTTAAATCTTCTGACTCAGGTCCATTGACCTGGGTGTCTGCCTGGAGGTAGGTGTCTGGCATGTGTCAGACTGCGCATTTCTGTCCAGAGCGAACAATGGAATTGGGGGGCCTCACAGGCCTTGCAGTTGTCTCCCGATCTGGAGGGTTTGTGCAACTGTGACGGGCAGAATTTCCTTTGGGAGGGTAGGCAGAGTCCTGGGCTGTGACTCCAGAGGCCCCATCCTGGAGGGCCTGTTGGCCAGGGCTTTGGGGAAAAAAGTCAGCAAAGACAAACTCGGGTTAGGGTGAGGGGCCCTGAGGTGATGGCAGACCTGATCTGTAGACCATGAGGGCAATGCCTCAGGATCTGAAATTGGGTGACCGGACCATGCAGCTGTCTACCATTCTGAGGAATTGATCCCCACCCCCAGAGCAAGCTTTTCCAGCTGTGAGGAAGGAGGAGTGGTATTTGTGCTTGAGGTTCCCCCATAGGCTGGGTTTGGAGCTATGGTCTGGGCACAGATGCCTGAAAACCCAGGTTATGTAGAGATGACAGCCACGGGCCATGGCCAGTCCCACCTGCAAGAAATGGCTCCCGCTACCTCTGTCCTGACTGGAGGTCGGGCTCAGGCTGTGTTGGATAGAGCATTAGGTTACAGTGCAGCCTGGATATTGGGGTTCCATCTTGGGCAGTGTAGCTTGATCCAAACATGGGGATTCTGGGCAAAACAATAGGGCCCTTCTTTCTTGAGGTCAGGCAGAAGGCTGCCTTGTGGATCCAGAGTTCCCAGTCTGGAGGGATTGGGGGCGAGAGGAGTGAGGACGTAAATCTGAACACACAAGCGCTGGCTCAGTTCAGTGCAAACCACATGGAAGTTACAATGTGCAGCGTTTGACTCGATATCTTCAGCACCTGAGTCAGGGCAAGTGTCGGATGTTCGCACATGATGGAGTTTGTGTCCATGATGTCCGATGAATGGAGGGGTGGCCTCATGTGGCCATGGAAGTTTTCCCAGGCTGGGGTTTGTGAGCTGTTCCATACAGCAAGCTTTCCTTCTGCGGCACAGGGGGAGTCCATTTTGATGGCTCCAGAGTTCTCCATATGGAAAGACATGTTAGCAGAGCTCACTGTATAGATGTCTGGAAAGCACAGCTCAGCTTATCCTTTCATCCCAGGAACAAGTCAGTTTTGATCTGGTGTCTCTGGGGCAAGTGCCCAGGGGGCTGAGTTGACAGGGACCTTCAAACAGATGGGTCACAATGCTAGCTTGTCCAGGGAGACCTTAGATATGGTGGCGGCTCAGCCTTGCAGGTGTCTCCCCAATCTGGAGGGTTTGTGCAACTGTGACGGACAGAGTTTCCATTGGGAGGGCATGCAGAGTCCTGCACTGTGGCTCCAGAGGCCCCATTTTGGAGGTCCTGTCGGCTAGGGCATTGGGGACAAAATTCTGCAAATTCAAACTCAGGTTAGGTTGACGGGCGAGGTGATGGAAGGTCAGATCTGCAGACCATGAGGTCAGGGTCCCAGGGTCTGAAATTAGGGCGACAGGGAGGCGGGAGCACAGGCTTTTCTGTCTGGGTTGTTGTCTTGGTTGGCCACGGAATGGAGGGGTGGATTCATGGGTCCCTGTGAGATTCTGCCTCTGTGGGGATTTTGCAGGGCTCACAAGGTTTTGGTGTCTTTTTGGATGACAGGAAGAGAGCTGTTTTCTGCCTCAGGGGATCCGCCATAGCAGAGATTCCAGAGCCTGCTTCTGGGTCTGGGCACCTGTAGAACCCAACTGAGGGTGAGGATTTGGTCCTAGGGGCATTGCAGGCCGGTAATGGGGGTTCCTGGTCCAGCTAGCGAGACAGTTTGTTGAAACTAGGCTCAGGCTTATGGTGACAATGCCTGTTTGTGCCCAGGGCAGACCTCCTGCATGGGCGAGGTCTCATGGGCCATGCAGATGACTCCCACTCTGCGGGTTTGACCCCCATACCCATAGCAAGCTTTTCCTTCGATGGCGAAGGAGCAGTGCTCTTTTGTGCTTGAGGTGCCCCCTTTGTACGTTATTTGAGATATGGTCTGGACACAGTTGAAAGAACACCCAGGTTAGGTAGAGATGACAGCCTCGGACCATGGCCAGTCCCACCTGCAGGTGATTTCACCTGCTACCTGGGGGGCTGACTGGAGGTCGGGGCTAAGGCTGTGTCACACAGAGGATTAGTGCACAGTGCATCCTGCATATTGAGGTTCCGTCTAGGGCCCTGCAGGTTGATCCTCACATGGGGATTCTCGGAAGACCCGTAGGAGCCTTCTTCTTTCTGGAGAGTGGGGAGAAAGCTGCGATGTGGCTCCAGAGTTCCCAATCTGGAGGGCTTGCAATACAGATTGGTGTGGACGGAAGTCTGAGCGCACAAGCTATGATTCAGTTCAGTGCCGAGCTCATGGTAGTTCCAATGTACAGCATCTGTCACGAGATCTCCAGCACTTGGGTCAGGCGAGAGTCGGATGGTCGTTCAAGCTGGATTTGTGTCCGTGATGCCCGATGAATGGAGGGGTGGACTCATGAGGCCATGGAGGTTTTCCCAGGCTGGGAATTGTGAGCTTCTCCAAACAGAAACTTTCCTTCTGTGGGACAGGGGGAGACTGTTTTGATGGCTCCAGGGTCCCCCATATGGAAAGACATGGTAGCAGAGCTCACCACATAGATATCTGGAAAGACCAGCTCAGCTTATACTTTTAGCCGTGGAACAAGGCAGTTTCAATCTGTTGTCTCGGGGGCAAGTGCCCAGGGGCCTGAATTGACAGGGAGCCTCATGCTGATGGGTCACAGTGCTATCTTGTGTCCAGGGAGACCTTAGAATGTGCTCTGTTTTTGGTCAGGGACCAAGAGTTGGACCATATGTACGTATTCCAGAACCTGTCTTTGGGAACAGATGCCTGAAAACCTCAGCTAGGGTCCAGTTGTGGTCCTAGATCCATGTCAGTTTCCATCTTCTGACTCAGGGCCATTGAGCTGGGTGTCTGTCTCAATGGATGTAAGTGTCTTGCATGTGTTAGACTGCTCATTTCTATCCAGAGCAGCCATTGAAATAGGGTGGGCTCAAGGGTCTTAAGGGTGTCTCCCAAGCTGGAGGGTTTGTGTAACTGTAAGTGGCAGTGTTTCCTTTGTGAGGGAAGGCAGAGTCCTATGCTGTGACTCCAGAGGCCCCATCCTGGAGGGCCTGACGGCCAGGGATTTTGGGTAAAAAGTCTACAAACACCAACTCGATTTAGGGTGAGGGGCGAGGTGATGGCTGGCCCAATCAGCAGACTGTGGGGGCAGTGCCTCCATATCTGAAATTAGGGCAACGTGGATGTGGGAGTGCAGGTTTTCTGTCTGGGTTGTTTGTCCGGGTTGGCCATGGAATGGAGGGGGGACCTCATGGGTCCATGGGAGATTATGCCTCTGTGGGGATTTTGCATGGCTCCCAAGGTTTTGATGTCTTTCTGGATGAAGGGACGAGAGCTGTTTTCTGTCTCAGGGTTCCGGCCGTAGCAGGGATTGCAGAGATATCTTCTGTGTCCGGGAACCTGGAGAACCCGATGAAGGGTGCGATTTGGGGCCTACGGGCATGGCAGGCACGATATGCGGGCTCCTGCTCCAGCTCTAGAGGGGGCTTGTTTGAAAGCCGGCTCAGGATGATGGTCACAATACCTGGTTATGTCCAGGGCGGAGCTCCTGGGTTGGGGTGGTCTCAAGGGCCATGCTGCTGGCTCCCACTCTGAGGATTTGACCCCCTTCCCCACAGTAAGCTTTTCTGGCCATGGGAAAGAGGAGTGCTATATTGTGTTTGAGGTTCCCCATAGACTGGGATTTGAGTTATGGTCGGGTCACAGATGGCTGAACGCCCAGTTTGGGTAGACATGACAGCATCTGGACATGGCCGTTCCCACCTGCAGGAGATGGCACCCACTACCTGGGGGCTGAATGGAGATCGGAGCTCAGGCTGTGTCAGAGAGAGCATTTGTGCACAGTGCATCCTGGATATTTGTGTTCCGTGTAGGGCCGTGCAAGATGATCCTCGCATGGGGATTCTGGGCAGACCCATAGGGCCCTTCTTCTTTCTGTAGGGCACGCAGAAGGCTGCGTTGTGGCTCTAGAATTTCCAATTTGGAGGGCTTGCAGCCCAAGAGGTTGAGGACGGAAGTCTGAACACCCAAGCACCGGTTCACTACAGTGCTGAGAACATGGCAGTTCCAGTGTGCAGTGTCTGACTCGAGATCTCTAGCACCTGAGTCAGGGCGAATGTCAGATGGTCGCTCAAGCTGAAGGTTGTGTCCATGATGCCAAATGAAGTGAGGGGTGGACTCATGAGGCCATGGAGTTTTTCCCAGACTGGGGCTTGTGAGCTGCTCTGAACAGCAACCTTTCCTTCTCTGGGATAGGAGGAGTCCGTTCTGATGGCTCCTGGCTCCCCCATATGGAAAGACTTGGTAGCAGAGCTCAACACAAAGATGCCTGGGAAGCCCAGCTCAGCTTAACATTGCATCCCAGGAACAAGGCAGTGTTGATCTGGTGGCTCTGGTGCGATGAACCCTGGGGGCTGAGATGATAGGGTGCCTCATGCTAATGGGTCACCATGCTGGCTTGTGTCCAGTGAGTCCTTAGAATGTGTCAGAGACTCAGGTGTCATGCAGGATTCCCTCCCCCCTCCGAGGGTTGGACCCAGCTCCTGAGAACCATGTTGCCTTCTGGGGACAGGAGGTATTCTGTTACGTGGACCAGGACCAACCGTTGGAACATACGAGGGTATTTCAGAACTTGGCTCTGGGGACAGATGCCTCCAAACCTAAGCTAGGGTTCTGTTGAAGTCCTAAGGGCATGTCAGTTTCCACCTTCGGACCCTGGGCCCTTGACCAAGGTGTCTGCCTGTTGGTAGGTGTCTGGCATGTGTCAGAATCCCCCTTTTTTTAGAGCGGCCTACAAAATTGGGGTGCGCTCAGGGGCCTTGCAGTTGTCTCGCAATCTGGAGGGTTTGTGCAACTGTGACGAGTAGAATATCCTTCAGGGGGCAGGAGAGTCCTGTGCTGCTGCTCAAGAGGCCCCATCCTGGAGGGCCTGTGGCCAGGGCTTTGGTCACAAAAGTCTGCAAATGCAAACTCTGTTTAGGATGAGGGGCGGGGTGATGGCAGGTCTGATCTGCAGACCGTGAGGGCAGTTCCTCGAGATCTATAATTAGTTCAATGGGGAGGTGGGAGCACAGGCTCTTCTGTATGGGTTGTGTGTCTCGGTTGGCCATGGAATGGAGTGGTGGCCTCATGGTCCATGGGAGATTCTGTGATTGTGGGTATTTTGCATGGCTCCCAAGGTTTTGGTGTGTATCTGGATGAAGGGAAGAGAGCTGTTTTCCGTCTCAGGGGTCCCGCCATAGCAGGGATTCCAGAATCGGCTTCTTTGTCCAGGCGCCTGGAGAACCCGACCAAGGGTGAGGATTTGGGCCTATGGGCATGGCAGTCCCAAAATGCGGGATCCTGGTACAGGTAGCAAGGGGGCTTGTTTGAAAGCAGTCTCAGGATGATGGTCACAATGCCTGTTTGTGCCCAGAGTGGCCCTCCTGTGTGGGCGTGTGTTCTCATGGACCATGCAGCTGGCTCCCACTCTGAGGGTGTGCCCCCAACGGCAGAGCAAGCTTGTCCAGCCGTGGGGAATGAAGAGTGCTCCTTTGTGCTTGAGGTTCTCCCATAGGCTGGGATTTGAGATATGGTCTGGGCACAGATGCCTGAACACCCAGGTTGGGTAGACATGACAGCCTAGGTCCATGGCTGGTCCCAACTGCAGGAGATGACACCCACTACCTGGGGGGCTGACTAGAAGTCGGGGGTCAGGCTGTGTCACACAGAGCATTAGTGCACAGTTGGCCTAGTTATTGGGGTTCCGTCTAGGGCCATGCAGGTTCATTCTCACATGGGGATTCTGGGAAGACCCATAGGACCCTTCTTCTTTTTGGTGGGCAGTGAGAAGGCAGCGTTGTGTCTCTAGAATTCCCATCTGGAGGCCTTGTTGGCCAGGAGGGTGAGGACGGAAGTCTGCATGCACAAGCGCCATTTCTGTTCAGTGCAGAGCACATGGTAGTTCCAATGGGCAGCATCTGACTCGAGATCTCCAGCACTGGAGTCTGGGCGAGTGTCAGATGGCCCCGCTGGCGTTTGTTTGCATGATGCTAGATGAATGGAAGGGTGGCCTCATGAGGCCATGGAGGTTTTCCCAGGCTGGGGCTTGTGAGCTGCTCTGAACAGCAAGGTTTTCTTCTGCGGGACAGGGGGTGTCTGTTTTGATGGCTCCCTGGTCCCCCCTATGGAGAGACATGGTAGAAGAGCTCACCACATAGATGTCTGGAACGCACAGCTCAGCTTTTCCTCTCAGCCCAGGAGCAAGGCAGTTTCAATCTGATGGCTCTTGAGCAAGTGCCCAGGGGGCTAAGTTGACAGGGAGCCTCATGCTGATGGGTCACCATGTGGGCTTGTGTCCCGGGAGACCTTAGAATGTGGCAAGTGCTCAGGCGACATGCAAGATTCTCCTCCCCTGAGGACTGGACGCAGCTCCCAAGAGCCAGGTTGCCTTCTGGGGACAGGAGGTGTTCGGTTTTTGGACCAGGGACCTAGCATTGGAACATATGTAGGTACTAATGCAGGGGCCTGGTTAGGCAGAGGAACTTACTTGTAAACTCTGGATATTGGGGAGGGCCTGGCCAGATTGCCTATCCAATCAGTGGGCCGTGCATGTATTAAATGTGAGTTGAGGGGCGCCTGGGTGGCTCAGTGGGTTAGGCCACTGCCTTCGGCTCGGGTCATGATCTCGGGGTCCTGGGATCGAGTCCCGCATCGGGCTCTCTGCTCGGCAGGGAGCCTGCTTCCCTCTCTCTCTCTCTGCCTGCCTCTCTGTCTGCTTGTGATCTCTCTCTGTCAAATAGATAAATGAAATCTTTAAAAAAAAATGTGAGTTGAAATCTCATTGGCCACCTGTGTGTGGTTTGGGCTCATCCACCTCTCTAAAGGTTAGTCTGTAAGGCTAAGGGGTGGGAGGCATAAGTAGGAGGAGTTTGAATAGCTGTTAGAGAATAGGAGGAGTTAGAATATCAGTTAGAGAATTAGGAGGAGTTAGAATAGACTTTATAGAAGTAGGAGAAGTTAGAATAGCCATTAGAGAAGTAGAAGGAGTTAGAATAGCCGTCAGAGTAGTAGAAGGAGTTGAAGTAGCCATTGGGAGCTGTTAGGATAGTTGTAGGAGTGATAGCATCAGGATCGTCGGAAGGGTCAGAGCTTCAGGATCATTGGGAGCATTAGGAGTAGCATTGCTGGAAGCAGCACCTCCACGAGTGGCCTCACCTTCCCGAGCAGCAGAGCTACCCGTGACCAGCCTCGACACCACCTGCCTCGCTGCCCAGTGCTGGGGCCTCGCCAGAGTGGCATCATTCCAGTGAGCGCTCTCGTCGGTGTGCGGCCTCATCAGAGAGTGGCCTGGTCCGGAGCGGCCTCTTCATCATTGGTTGCCACGTTCATCCAGCATGTATCCTCTTCCAGAGTGGCCTTGTTTGGAGAGCGGCCTTGTCGGAGTGGCGTCATGGGGAGCAGAGTCTGTGTCATCAGGGTTGTCGTCCTCATCATCCACGCCTCTTTGTCATCGAGAGCGGCGTCCTCATCATTGTTGCCTCTACGTAAGAAATAGCCCCAGCCGGTCAGGTTAATTTTCGTTGTTTGGCGTGAAATATAGCTTTGCTTGATTTTCACTTTGTGTCAGTCCCATTCCTTTGATCACGGACCCTAACATTGGGGGATTGCCCGGGATCAAACAACGAGAACTGAGCCAGCATCGTAATTTATGGGAAAAGCCTCCGGAGATTTTGGGATCTTGTTCATCTGTCTAGTTGGAGCTCCAGGGTATGGCCTGCTGGGGAGAAGCTGGATGCAGCTATGCTCCGCAGGGCTAAAGTGGATGTGGGGATGCCCCATTCCTCTGTTGGTAAATCGACATGGGGTTGAAGTCCCCCTTGGCTGTCGGCAGGATTCAAGTCCCCCTAGATGGTCAGGGGGTTCGAGTTCCTCTAGATGGTCACCAGGGGGTTTGAATCCCCCTAGGCAGACAGGGGGTTTGGGTCCCCATAGGCAGTCATCGGGGGTTCAAATCCCCCGAGGTGGTTATTGGGGCTACGAGTACTCCAAGGAGGTCATGGGGTTTGAGTCCCCCTGGAAAATCCCCACCGGTGGCAGGACCACTAGCCTTGCTGCCCTGAGGCACAGTCTTGCCAGAGTGGTGTCATTTCAGGAAGCCACTTCGTCGACATGCAGCCTCGTCGGAGAGTGGCCTGGTCTGGAGCGGCCTTTATATTCAGGTACGGACTTTGTCCAGCATGTAGCCTCATCTAGAGCGGCCTCTTCCGGTGTGAAGCCTCATCTGGAGTGGACCCGTCCAGAGCGGCCTCGTCCACAGCGGCCTCGTCTGGGTAGTGGCCTTGTCAGTCTGGTGTCATGGGGAGCAGAGTCTGTGTCGTCAGGGTTGTCGTCCTTGACATCCACGCTTCTTTGTGATCTGGAGCGGTGTTGTCGTCATGGTCGCTAGTCATAAGAAATGGCCCCAAACTGTTTTTTTTTTTTTTTCCCCGATGCTTGGCATGAAATAAAGCTTTGCTTGATTTTCACTTTGTGTAGTCTAGTAACATTAATTAAGGAAATTCACACTCCAAAACTTTCCTCTGGGGACAGATGACTGCAAACTTCACCTAGGGATCCGTTGAGGTCCTAGGGCATGTCAGTTTCCGTCTTCTGAATCAGGGTCATTGACCTGGGTGTCTGCCTGGAGGTAGGTGTCTCGCTGTGTCAGACTGTGCTTCTATGTCCAGAGCGGCCATAGAAATTGGGTGGGCTCAGGGGCCTTGCAACTGTCTCCCAATCTGGAAGGTTTATGCAAATGTGACGGGCAGAGTTTCCTTCAGGAGGGCAGGCAGAGTCCTGTGCTGTGGCTCCAGAGGTCCTATCCTGGACAGCCTGTCAGCCAGGGATTTGGGGACAACAGTATGCAAACACATACTCTGGATAGGGTGTTGGGCAACGTGATGGCAGGCCCGATATGCCAACCATGAGGGCAGTGCCTTGTTATCTGAAATTAGGGTGATGGAGAGCAGGAGTGCAGGCTTTTATGTCTGGGTTGTGTGTCTCGGTTTGCATAGGATGGATGGGTGGCCTCATTGGTCCATGGGAGATTCTGCCTCAGTGGGGATTTGGCATGGCTCCCAAGGTTTTGGTGTCTTTCTGAATGAAGGGAAGAGAGCTGTTTTCCTTCTCAGGGGTCCCGCCATAGCAGGGATTCCAGAGTCGGCTTCTGGGTCCAGGTGCCTGAAGAAGCCAACCGAGGGTGAGGATTTGGGCCTAGGGGCATGGCAGTACCGATATGCGGGCTCCTGTTCCAGCTACCAAGGGGGCTTCTCTGTAAGCAGTCTCAGGCTGATGGTCACAATGCCTGTTTTTTTGCCCATGGCAGACCTCCTGTATGGGGGTGGTCTCAAGGGCCATACAGCTGGCTGTCACTCTGAGGGTTTGACCTCCATCTCCAAAGCAAACATTTCTGGCCATGGGGAAGGAGGAGTGATCTTTTCTGATTGAGGTTCCCCAATAGGCTGTGATTTGAGCTGTGGTCAGGGCACAGATGCCTGAACGCAGAGGTTGGGTATAGATGACAGCCTGGGGCCATGGCCCGTCCCACCTGCAGGTGATGGCGCACGCTACCTGGAGGGATGATTGCAGGTCAGGTCTCAGGCTGTGTCACACAGAGCATTAGTGCACAGTGCGGCCTGGATATTGTGGTTCTG
The DNA here is from genome assembly GCF_922984935.1 of Meles meles. Taxonomy (NCBI): domain Eukaryota; kingdom Metazoa; phylum Chordata; class Mammalia; order Carnivora; family Mustelidae; genus Meles; species Meles meles. The sequence continues at coordinate 2,112,660 of NC_060081.1, forward strand.
ACTAGGACCGTGCAGGTTGTTCCTCACATGGTGAGTCTCGGCAGACCCGTAGGGCCCTCCTTCTTTCTGAAAGGCAGGCAGTAGGATGTGTTGTGGCTCCACAATTCCCAATCTGGTGGGCTTTCGGGCCAGATGGGTGAGGATGGAAGTCTGAACGCAGAAGCGCTGGTTCAGTTCAGTGCCGAGCACATGGCAGTTCCAATGTACAGCGTCTGACTCGAGATCTGCAGCACCTGAGTCAGGGCGAGTTTCGGATCATTGCTCACGCTGGAGTTTGTGTCCATGATGCCAGATGAATGGAGTGGTGGCCTCATGAAGCCATGGAGGTTTTCCCAGGCTGGGCTTTTGAACTGCTCCAAACAGCAAGCTTTCTTCTGTGGGACAAGGGGAGTCCGTTTTAATGGCTCCAAGATCCCCCATATGGAAAGACATGGTGCAGAGCTCACCTCAGAGATTTCTGGAAAGCTAAGCTCAGCTTATCCTTTCAGTCCAGGCACAAGACAGTTTCGATCTGGTGGCTCTGGGGCAAGTGCCCTGGTGCTGAGTTGACTGGGAGCTTCATGTGATGGGTCAAAATGCTGGCTTGTGTCCAGGGAGACCTTAGAATGTGGCAGGGGCTCAGGCGCCATGCAGGATTCTCCTTCCATGAGGGCAGAACGCAGATCCCAGGAGCCAAGTGGCCTTCTAGGGACAGGAGGTGTTCTTTTCTGTGACTCAGGGACCAAGCGTTGGACCATATGTAGTATTCCAGAACCTGCTTCTGGGAACAGATGCCTGCAAATCTCAGTTAGTTATCCATTGTGGTCCTAGGGGCATGTCAGTTTAAATCTTCTGACTCAAGGCCATTGACCTTGGTGTATGTCTGGAGGTAGGTGTCTGGCATGTGTCATACTGTGCATTTCTGTAAAGAGTGGCCAATGAAATTGGGTGGACTCAGGGTCCTTGCAGGAGTCTCCCAGTCTGGAGGGTTTGTGCAAATGTGACAGGCAGAGTTTCTTTCCGGAGGGCAGGCAGAGTCCTGTGTCGTGGCTCCCGAGGCCCCATCGTGGAGGGCCTGTCGGCCAGGTCTTTGGGGACAAAAGTCTGCAAACACAAATTTGGGTTAGGGTGGGGGTGAGGTGAGGTCGGGCCAATGTGCAGACCGTGAGGGCAGTGCCCCGGGATCGCAAATTAGGGCGACGGTGAGGTGGGAGTACAGGCTTTTCTGTCTGGGTTGTGTGTCTCAGTTGGCCATGGAATGGAGGGATGGCCTCATAGGTCCATGGGAGATTATGCCTCTGGGGGGATTTGGCACAGCTCCCAAGGCTTTGTTGTCTTTTTGGATGAAGGGAAGAGAGCTGTTTTCTGTCTCAGGGGTCCCACCATAGCAGGGATTCAAGAGTCAGTTTCTGGTTCTGGGCACTTGGAGAAACCGACCGAGGGTTAGGATTTGCGCCAAGGGGCATGGCAGGCCCGATATGTGGGATCCTGGTGCAGCTAGCGAGGGGGCTTGTATTGAAAGCAGGCTTCACTTAATGGTCACAATGCCTGTTTGTGCCCAGTGCGGAGCTTCTGGGTGGACATGGTATCATTTGCCCTGCACCTGGATCCCACTCTGAATGTTTGATCTCCATCCCCACAGCAAGCTTTTCTGGCCGTGGGGAAGGAGGCGTGTACTTTTGGGCTGGAGTTTCCCCCATAGGTCAGGATATGAGTTACCGTCTGGGTACAATGCCTGAATACCCAGGTTGGGTTGAAATGACAGCATGGGGACATGGCCCATCCCACTTGCAGGAGATGGTGCCCGCTACCTGTGGGTCTGACTGAAGGTCGGAGTTCAGGCTGCGTCAAACAGAGGATTAGTGCACAGTGTGGCCTGGATATTAGGATTCCGTCTAGGGCCATGCAGGTTGATCCTCACCTGGGGTTTCTGGGAAGACTCATAGGACCCTTCATCTTTCCAGAGGGCAGTCAGGAGGCTGCATTTTGTGGCTCCAGAATTCCCAATCTGGAGGGCTGGCGGGTGAGAAGGGTGAGGATGAAAGTCTGAATGCACAAGCGCCTTTTCAGTTCATCGCCGAGCACATGGCAGTTACAATGTGCAGCATCTGATTGGAGATCCTCAGCACCTGAGTCAGGGAGAGTGTCAGATGTTCGCTCACACTGGAGTTTTGTTCATGATGCCCAATGAGTGGAGAGGTGGCCTCATGTGGCCATGGAGGTCATCCCAGGCTGGAACTTATGAGCTGCTCCAAGCGCGAAGCTTTTCTTCTGTGGGACAGGGGGATTTCATATTGATGGCTCCATGGTCCCACATATGGAAATACATGGTAGCAGAGCTCACTGCATAGATGTCTGGAAAGCCCAGCTCAGCTTATACTATCATCCCAGGAACAAGGCCGTTTCGATCTGGTGGCTTTGGGTCAAGTGCCCTGGGTGCTGTGTTCACAGGGAGCCTCGTGCCGATCAGTCACCGTGCTGGCTTGTGTCCATGGAGACCTTGGAATGTGGCGGTGGTTCAGGCGCCATGCAGGATTCTCCTCCCCTGAGGGTTGGACGCAGCTCCCAAGAGACAGGTTGCCTTCTGGGGAAAGGAAGTGTTCTGTTTTGTGGCTCAGAGATAAATTGTTAGACCATATGTAGGTATTCCAGAGTTTGCCTCTGGGGACAGATGTCTGCAAACCTAACCTAGGGTGCCATTGAGGTCTTAGGTGTATGTCAGGTTCCATCTTCTGAGTCAAGGCAATTGACCTGGGTACCTGCCTGCAGGTAGGTGTCTGGCTTCTCTCCAATGTCGCCTTTTTTCTCAGGGGTCCCGCCATAGCAGGGATTCCAGAGTCAGCTTCTGGGTCCAGGCGCCTAAAGAACCAAACCGAGGTTGAGGATTTGAGCATAGGGGCATGTCAGGCCCAATATGCGGGCTCATGACCCAGCTAGGCAGGGGTCTGGTTTGAATGTGGGCTCAGGCTGAGGTTCACAAAACCTGTTTGTGGCCAGGGCAGCCCTCCTAGGTGGGTGTTGTCTCATGGACCATGCAGCAGGCTCCCACTCTGAGGGTTAGACCCCCATCCCCACAGCTAGCTTTTCCGGTTGTGAAGAAGGAGGAGTGCTCTTTGATGCTTGAGGTTCCCCCATAGGCCGGGATTTGAGCTATGGTCTGTGCACAGACACCTGAATACGCAGGTTGGGTAGAGATGAAAGACTCTGGCTTGGCACATCCCACCTGCAGGATATGAGGCTGCATACCCAGTGGCTGATTGGAGGTCAGGACTCAGACCATGTCAGACAGAGCATTAGTGCACATAGCGGCCTAGGACATTGGGGTGCCGTCGAGGTCCATGCAGGTTGATCTTCATGTGGGGATTCTGGGCAGACCCCTGGGCCCTTCTTCTTTCTGGGGGCAGGCAGAAGACTGGGTTCGGGCTTTTGAATGAACAATCTGGAGGGCTGGTGGGCCAGGAGTGTGAGACGGAATTCTGAACGCACAAGTGCTGGTTCCATTCAGTGCCGAACACCTGGCATTTGCAATGTGCAACGTCTGACTTGAGATCTCCAGCATCTGAGTCAGGACACGAGTCAGATGGTCACCCATCTCACTGGAGTTTGTGTCCATGATGGCTGAGAAATGGAGGGGTGTCCTCATGAGGCCTTGGAGGTCTTCCCAGGCTGGGGTTTGTGAGCTGCTCCAAACAGCAAGCTTTCCTTCTGAAGGACAGAAGGAATCCATTTTGATGGCACCAAGGTCCCCCATAGGGAAAGATGTAGTAGCAGAAGTCACCACATGGATGCCTGGAAAGCCCAGCTCCGCTTACTCTTCCAGGCCAGGACAAGGCCGTTTGATCTGGTGGCTCTGCGGCAAAGTGCCCAGGGGGTTGAGGTGACAGAGAGCCTCATTCTGATGTGTCACAATGCTGGCTGGTGTCCAGGGAGACCTTAGAATGTGGCAGGGGCTCAGGCGCCATGCAGGATTCTCCTCCACCGAAGGTTGGATGCAGCTCCCAAGAGCCAGGTTGCCTTCTGGGTACAGGAGGTGTTCTGGTTTGTGGCTCAGGGATCAAGTATTGGACCATATGTAGGTATTCCCAGAGTTTGCCTCTGGAGGCAGATGCCTGCAAACCTAAGCTAGGGTTCTGTTGAGGTCCTAGGGGTATGTCAGTTTCCATCTTCTGACTCAGGACTATTGCCCTGGACGTCTGCCTGGAAGTAGGTGTCTGGCGTGTGTCTGAATGCGCCTTTTTTCCAAGGCGGCCAACGAATTTGGGATGGGCTCAGGGGTATTGCAGGTGTCTCCCAATCTGGAGGGTTTGTGTGAATGTGACGGGCAGAGTTTCCTTGGGTGGACATTCAGAATCCTGTGCTGTGCCTCCAGAGGCCCCATCCTGGAGGGCCTGTGGCCAGGGCTTTGGGGACAAATGTCTTTAAGCACAAACTCGGGATAGTTTTCTGGGGGAGGTGATGGCAGGCCTGATCTAGGGATCATGAGGGCAGTGCCGCAGGATTTGTAATGAGGGCGATGCTGAGGCGGGATTGCAGACTTTTCTCTCTGGGTTGTGTGTCTCAGTTGCCCACGAGATGGAGCGATAGCCTCATGGGGCCATGGGAGATTCTGCCTCTGTGACCATTCTGCCTGGCTCCCAAGGGTTTGGTGTCTTTCATTGGGAAGGGAAGAGTGCTGCTTTCTGTCTCAGGGGTCCCGCCATAGCAAGGATTCTAGAGTCGACTTCTGGGTCCGGGCACCAAAAGGACCCGACCTAGTGTGAGAATTTGCGTGTAGAATCATGTCAGGCCCGATATGTGGGTACCTAGTCCAGCTAGCGAGGGGGCTGGCTTGAAAGCAGTCTCAGGCTGAGGGTCACAATGCCTGTTTGTGGCCAGGGCAGCCCTCCTGGGTTGGCGTGGTCTAGTGGGCCATGCAGCTGGCTCCCACTCTGAGGGTTAGACCCCCATCCCCACAGTAAGCTTTTCCCGTCGTGGAGAGGAGGAGTGCTCTTTGATGCTTGAGGTTCTCCCATAGGTGGTATTTGAGCTATTGTCTGGGCACAGACGCCTGAATACCCAGGTTAGGTAGAGATGACACTCTCTGGCCTTGGTACGTCCCACCTGCAGGATATGGGGTCTGCTACCTGGGGGGCTGTGTGTCTCATGGGACGTGTGTCTCATGCTGTGTCAGGCAGAGCATTAGTGCACAGTGCAGCCTAGGATATTGGGGTACCATCGCAGGTCGTTCAGGTTGTTTCCCACATTGGGATTCTGGGAAGATCCCTAGGGCCCTTCTTCTTTCGGCAGGGCAGACAGAAGTCTGCATTGTGGCTCCAGAATTCCCAGTTTGGAGGGCTTGCAGTCCACGATGGTGAGGATGGAAATCTTGAAGAACATGGGCGGTTCAGTTCAGTGCCAAATGCATGGCAGTTCCAATGAGCAGCGTCTGACTCAAGATCTCCAGCACCTGCGACAGGGTGAATGTCAGATGGTCACTCACACTGGAGTTTGTGTCCATCATGGCTGATGAATGGATGGGTGGCCTCATTAGGCCATGGTAATTATCCTAGGCTTGGGTTTGTGAGCTCCTCTGAAGAGTAAGCTTTCCTTCTGCATGATAGGGGGTGTGTTTTTTAATGGTTACTGGGATCCCCCTATGGAAATTCTTGCTACCTGAGCTCTCCACATGGATGCCTGGAAAGTGCAGTTCAGCTTACCCTTGAATCCGAGGCACAAGGCAGTTTCAATCTGGTCACTCTGGCACTTTAGCAAAGTGCTTAGGGGTCTGAGTTGACAGGGAGTCTCATGCTGATGGGTCACAGTGCTGGCTTGTGTCCAGTGAGACCTGATCATGTGCCAGGGGATCAATCGCATTGCAGGATTCTCCTACCCTGAGAGTTGGAGGCAGCTCCCAAAAGCCATGTTGCCTTCTGCGTCAGGAGGTTTACTGTTTTGTGGCTCAGGGACGAAGTGTTGACCAAATGTTGGTACTCCAGAACCTGCCGCTGGGGACAAATGCCGGCAAACCTCAGTTAGTGTTCCATTGAGGTCCTAGGGGCATGTCTGATTCATCTTCTGACTCAGGGCCATTGACCTGGTTGTCTGCCTGGAGGTAGGTGTCTGGCATGTGTCCAAATGCTCATTTTTCTCCAGACCAGCCAATGAAATTGGGGTGGGCTCAGGGGCCTTACAGGTGTCCCCCAATATGGAGGGTTTGTGCAACTGTGTCGGGCAGAGTTTCCTTTGGGAGGGCACACAGAGTCCTGTGCTGTGGTTCCAGAGGCCCCATCCTGGAGTGCTTGTCGGCCCGGGCTTTGGGTACAAGTGTCTGCAAACACAAATTCGGGATTGGGTTAGGGGCAAGGTGATGGCAAGCCCGAAGTGCTGAACATAAGTGCAGTGCCTTGGGATCTGAAATTAGGGGGATGGGCAGGCAGGATCGCAACCCTTTCTGTCTGGGTTTTGAGTATCAGTTGGCCACGGAATATAGGGGTGGCCTCATGGGACCTTGGGAGATTCTGCCTCTTGGGGATTCTGCCCGGGTCCCAAGTATTTGGAGTCTTTAGGGTGAAGGGAAGAGTGCTGTTATCTGTATCAGAGGTCCCGCCATATCAGGGATTCAAGAGTGGGCTCCTGGTTCTGTGCACCTGGAGAACCCAACCGAGGGTGAGGATGAGCCCAGGGGCATAGCAGGCCCGATATGCGGGCTCCTGGTACAGCTTGAGAAGGGCTTATTTGAAAGTGGGCTCAGACTGAGGGTGACAATGCCTGTTTGTGCCCAGGGCGGTCCACCTGGGTGGGCGTGGTCTCATGGGCCATGCAACTGGCTCCTACTCTGTGGTTTTGACCCCCAACCCACCGCAAGCTTTTCCTGAATGGTGAAGGAGGAGTGCTCTTTCGTGCTTGAGGATCCCGCATAGGCTGGGATTTGAGCTAAAGTCTGGGCACAGATGCCTGAATACCCAGGGTGGGTAGATGACAGCCTCGGGCCATGGCCAGTCCCACCCGCAGTTTATGGGACCTCTTACCTCAGTGGGTGACGGGAGGTCAGGGCTCAGTCTGTGTCAGAAACAGCATTAGTTCACAGGGTGGCCTAGGATATTGAGGTCCGGTCTAGGGCTGTGCAGTTTGATCCTAAGTTGGGGATATGAGGAGACCAATAGGGCCCTTATTCTTTCTGCAGGGCAGGCAGAAGGGTGCGTTGTGGCTCCAGAACTCCAAATCTGGAGGGATTTTTGCACAGAAGGGAGAGGATGGAAGTCTGAACGCACAAGAGCCAGTTCAGTTCCTGGCCGAGCACATGGCAGTTCCAATGAGCAGGGTCTGACTCGAGATCTCCAGCATCTGAGTCAGGGCGAGTGTCAGATAGTCGCTCACGCTGGAGTTTGTGTGCATGATGCTAGATGAATGGAAGGGTGGCCTCAAGAGGCCATGGAAGTTATCCCAGGCTGGGGCTTATGAGCTGCTCGCATCAGGAAGCTTTCTTCTGTGGGACAGGGGGATTCGGTTTTGTTGGCTCCAGGTGCCCCATATGGAATGACTTGGTAGCAGAGCTCTCAGCATAGATGCCTTGAAAGCCCAGCTCTGCTAAACTTTGCAGTCCATGCACAAGGAAGTTTCAATTTGGTGGCTCTGGGGCTAAGTGCCCTGGGGACTGAGCTGACCAGTAGCCTCATGCTGATGAGTCACAATGCTGGCTTGTGTCCAGGGAGACCTTGGAATGTGGCGGGGGCTCAGGCATCATGCAGGATTCTCCTCCTCTGATGGTTGGATGCAGCTCCCAAGAGCCAGATTGTCTTCTGGGGACAGGAGGTGTTCTGTTTTGTGGTTCAGGGACCAAGTGCTGACCATATGTAGGTATCCAGAACCTGCCTCTGGGGACAGATGCTGGCAAACCTTAGGTAGTGTTCCATAGATGTCCTAGGGGTATGTCAGGTTCCATCTTCTGACTCAGGGCCATTGACCTTGGTGTCTTCCTGGAGGTTGGTGTCTGACATGTGTAAGAATGTGCATTTCTGTCCAGATCGGCCAACGAAAAGGGTATGCTCAGGGCCCTTGCAGGTGTCTCCCAGTCTGGAGGGTTTGTGCAACTGTGTTGGGTGGAGTTTCCTTCGTGAGGGCAGTCAGAGTCCTGAGCTGTGGCTCCAGAGGCCCCATTCTGGAGGGTCTTGGGCCAGGGCTTTGGGGACAAAAGTCTTCAAACACAAACTCGGTTTAGGGTTTTGGGTGAGGTGATTGTAGGCCCGATTTGTAGATCATGACGGCAGTGCCTCGGGATCTGAAATTAGTTCGATGGGGAGGCAGGAGGGCAAGCTTTTCTCTCTGGGTTGTGTGTCTCGGTTCGCCACCCATTGGACGGGTGGCCTCATGAGTCCATGTTAGATTCTGCCGCTGTGGGGATTTTGCATGGCTCCCAAGGTTTCGGTGTCTTTCTGGATGAAGGGAAGAGAGCTGATTTCCGTCCAAGAGCTCCCAACATAGCAGGGATTTCAGAGTTGGTTTCTGGGTCCGGGAGCCTGGAGAAACTGACCCAGGGTGAGGATTTGGGCCTAGGGCCATGGTAGGCACGATATGCGGGCTCCTGTTCCCACTAGCGTGGGGACTTGTTTGAAAAGACTCAGACTGATGGTCATAATACCTGGTTATTTCCAGTGTCCGCCATATGGAAATCCCTGGTGGCAATGCTCACCGCACAGATGTCTGGAAATATCAACTCAGCTTATCTTTTCATCCCATGAACAAGGCAGTTTCGATCTGGTGGCTCTGGAGCAGGTGCCCAGGGGACTGAGTTGACAGGGAGTCTCATGAGGATGAGACACAATGCTGGCTTGTGTCCAGGGAGACCTTAGAATGTGGTGGGGCCTCAGGCACCATGCAGGATTCTCCTTCCCTGAGGGTTGGACGCAGCTCCCAAGAGCCAGGTTGCCCTCTGTGGACAGGAGGTGTTCTTTTTTATGGCTCAGGGACCAAGTGTTGGACCATGTCCACCTCTGGGGACAGATGCCTGAAACCTTAGGTAGGGTTCCTTTGAGGCCCTAGTGGCATGTCAGTTTCCATGTTTGACTCAGGGCCATTGATCTGGGTGTGTGCCTGGAGGTAGGTGTCTCGCATGTGTCCGACTCCGCATTACTGTCCAGAGCAGCCAAGGAAATTGTGTGGGCTCAGGGGCTTTGCAGGTATCTCCCAATCTGGAGGGCTTGTGAAACTGTGACGGGCAGTGTTTCCTTCGAGAGAGCAGGCAGAGGCCTGTGCTGTGGCTCCAGAGGCCCCAACTTGGAGGGCCTTTCGGCCAGGGCTTTGGGGACAGAAGTCTGGAAACACAAACTCGGTTTAGGGTGAGTGGCAAGGTGATGGTAGCCCGATCTAGAGACTTTGAGGTCATTGCCTTGGGATCTTATATTTGGGTGACGTGGAGGCAAGAGTGCAGACTTTTCTGTCTGGGATGTGTGTCTCGGTTGGGAATGGAATGGAGCAGTGGCCTCGTGTGTCCGTTGAAGGTTCTGCCTCTGTTGGGATTTTGCATGGCTCCCAAGGTTTTGGTGTCTTTCTGGATGAAGGGAAGAGAGCTGTTTTAGTCTCAGGGGTCCCGCCATAGCAGGGATTCCAGAGTCAGCTTCTGGGTCCAGGCACCTGGAGAACCCGACCAAGGGTGAGAATTTGGGCCTAGGGGTATGTCAGGCATGATATGCGGGCTCCTTGTCCAGCCAGCGAGAGGGCTTGTTTGAAAGCAGGCTCAGGCTGATGGTCACAATGCCTGGTTGTGCCCAGGGAGGAGCTCCTTTGTAGGCATGGTCTCATGGGCCATGCAGCTGGCTGTAACTCTGAGGGTGACTCCTATCCCCACAGCAATCTTTTCCCATAGTGGGGAAGGAGGAGTGCTCTTTGATGCTTGAGGTTCCCCCATAGGCCGGGATTTGAGATATGGTCTGGGCACAGACACCCGAATACCCAAATTGCATAGAGATGGCAGTCTCTGGCCTTGGCATTTCCCAACTGCAGGATATGGTGCCCACTACCTGTGGGGCGTATGGGAGTTCAGGGCTCAGGCTGTGTCAGATAGATTATTAGTTCACAGGGCAGCCTAGGACATTGGGGTGCTGTCGAAGTCCGTGCAGGTTGATCCTCACGTGGGGATTCTGGGCATTACCCTAGGGCCCTCCTTCTTTCTGGAGGGCCCCAAAGAAAAGTCTGGAGGGCTGGCGCACCAGCAGGGTGAGGACGGAATTCTGAATGCACCAGTGCCATTTCCATTCAATGTTGAGCTCATGGCTTTTCGAAAGTGCAGCATCTGACTTGAGATCTCCAGCACCTGAGTCAGGGCATGTGTCAGATGGTCGCTCACATTGGAGTTTGTGTCCATGATGGCCAACGAGTGGAAGAATAACCTCATGATGCCATGGAGGTCTTCCCAGGCTGGGGCTTGTGAGCTGATCCGAACAGCAAGCTTTCCTTCTGCGGGACAGGGGGAGTCAATTTGCATGGCACCAGGGTCCCCCATATGGACAGACGTCATAGCAGAAGTCACCGCATGGATGCCTGGAAAGCCCAGCTCAGCTTACACTTCTAGCCCAGGAACAAGGCCTCCTGATCTGGTGGCTCTGGGGCAAGGTGCCCAGGGGCCTGAGGTGAAAGGGTGCCTCATTCTGATGGGTCACAATGTTGGCTTGTGTCGAGGAGACCTTAGAATGTTGCGGGGGCTCAGGCGCCATGCAGATTTCAAGTCCCCTGTTAGTTGGACGCAGCTCCCAAGAGCCATGTTGCCTTCTGTGTACAATAGGTGTTCTGTTTTGTGGGTCAGGATCAAATGTTGGACCATATGTAGGTATTCCAGAGTTTGACACTGGAGGAAAATGCCTGCAAACCTAAGGTAGGATTCCATTGAAGTTCTAGGTGTATGTCAGGTTCCATCTTCTGACTCAGGGCCATTGACCAGCGTGTCTGCCTGGAGGTATGTGTCTGGCGTGTGTCCAAATGCGCCTTTCTTCCAAGGTGGCCAAAGAATTTTGGGTGGGCTCAGGAGCATTGAAGGTGTCTCCAATCAGGAAGGATGTGTAAATGTGACCGGCAGAGTTTCCTACAGGTGGGGAGGCAGCGTCCTGCACTGTGGCTCTAGAGACACCATCATGGAGGGCTTGTTGGCCAGGGCTTTGGGGACAAAAATCTGCAAAAACCAACTCAGGATAGGGTTAGAGGCGTGGTGATGGCAGGCCCGATCTGTTGACCATGAGGGCCGTACCGTGTTATCTGAAATGAGGGCGATGGTGAGGCGGGAGCGCAAGTTTTTCTGTCTGGGTTCTGTGTCTTGTTTGGCCATGGAAAATAGCAGTAGCCTCGAGGGGACATGGGACATTCTGCCTCTTTGTGGATTCTGTCCAGCTCCCAAGGTTTTGGTGTCTTTCAAGGGGAAGGGAAGAGTGCTGTTTTCCATCTCAGGCATCCCGCCATAGCAGGGATTCCAGAGTCGTCTTCTGGGTCCATGAGCCTGGAGAACCGATTGGAGGGTGAGGATTTGGGCCTAGGGGCCTATCAGGCCTGTTAAAGGGGCTCCTGGTCCAGCTAGCCAGGGGGCATGCAAGGTGCTCCGAACTGCAAGCTTTCTTTCTGCCGAACAAGGGGAGTCCGTTTGGATGGCACCAGGATCCCCCAATGAAATGACGTCGTAGCAGAAGTCACTGCATGGATGCGTGGAAAGCGCAGCTCTGCTGAGCCTTCCCTCCTATGAACAATGTTGTTTCGATCTGGTGGCTCTTGGGTCAAGTGTACAGGAGGCTGAGGTGAAAAGGAGCCTCATTCTCATGGGTCACAATGCTGGCTTGTTTCAAGGGAGACCTTAGAATGTGGCGGGGGCTCAGGAGCCATGCAGGATTCTCCTCCCGTGATGGTTGGATGCAGCTCGCAAGAGCCAGCTTGCCTTCTGGGGATAGGAGGTCTTCTGTTTTGTGGCTCAGGGATGAAGAGTTGGACCATATGTAGGTATTCCAGAGTTAGCCTCTGGAGACAGATTCCTGAAAACCTAAGCTAGGGTTGCGATGCCATCCTAGGTGTATGTCAGGTTCCATCTTCTGCCTCAGGGCCATTAGCCTGGGTGTCTGCCTGGAGGTAGGTGTCTGGCCTGTGTACAAATGTGCATTTTTAACAAGGTGGCCAATGAATTTGGGGTGGGCTCAGGGGCATTGCAGGTGTCTCCCAGTCTGGAGAGTTTATGCAAATGTGAAAGGCAGAGTTTCCTTCGGGTGGGCAGGCAGATTCCTGCGCTGTGGCTTTAGAGGCCCCATCCTAGAGGGACTGTTGGCCAGGGCTTTGGGGACAAAATTCTGCAATCACCAACTCGGGATAGGGTTAGGGGTGAGGTGATGGCGGGCCCCATCTGCGGACCATGAGGGTAATGCCTCGGGATCTGAAATGAGGACGATGGGGAGGAGGGAGTGGAGGATTTTCTCTCTTGTTTGTGTCTCTTGCTTGGCCACGGAATGGAGCGGGAGCCTCATGGGGCCATTGGAGGGTCTGTTCTATGAGGATCCAGCCTGGCTCCCAAGGGTTTGGTATCTTTTGCAGGAAGGGAAGAGTGGTGTTTTCAGTCTCTGGGGTCCCGCCATAGAGGGATTCCAGAGTCTGCTTCTGCGTCCAGGCGCAGACCCGACCGAGGTTGTGGATTTATGCCAGGGGCACGTCAGGCATGATATGCGGTCTCCTGGTCCAGCTAGCAGGGGACTGGCTTGAAAGCAGGCTCAGGGTGAGGGTCACAATGCCTGTTTATGGTTGGAGTGGGCATCCTGGGTGGGCGTGGTCTCATGTGCAAGCAGCTGGCTCCCATTCTGAGGGTTTGACCACCATCCTCACAGCAAGATTTTCCATTGTGGGGAAGAAGGAGTACTCTTTGATGCTTGAGGTACCCTCATAGGCCGGGTTTTGAGATATGGTCTGGGTACAGACCTATGAATAACCAGGTTGCATAGAGATGGCAATCTCTGGCCTTGGCACGTCCTAACTGCAGGATATGGGGCCCGCTACCTGTGGGGTTGATGAGAGGTCGGGGCTCAGGCTGTGTCAGGCAGAGCATTAGTTCACAGGGCAGCCTTGGACACTGGGGTGTTGTCGAGGTCAGTGCAGGTGGATCCTCTCCGTAGGGATTCTGTGCACACCCCCTAGGTCCCTTCTCCTTTCTGGAGGGCATGCAGAACACTGCGTTGTGGCTTCTGAAAGAACAATCTGGAGGGCTGGTGGTCCAGGAGGCTGAAGACCAAATTCTGAACGCACAAGTGCCAGTTCTGTTCAGTACCGTGCATATGGCCTTTCCAATGTGCAGTGTCTGACTCGAGATCTCCAGCACCTGAGTCAGAGCACGTGTCAGATGGTCGCTCATGATGGAGTGTGTGTTCATGATGCCTCTCAAGTGGAGGAGTGGCCTCATGAGGCCATGGAGGTCTTCCCAGGCTGGCGCTTGTGAGCTGATCTGGACAGCAAGCTTTCCTTCTGTGGAACAGGGGGAGTCCATTTGGATGGCACCAGTGTCCCCCATATGGAAAGACATCGTAGCAGAGGTCACTGCATGGATGCCTGGAAAGCCCAGCTCCGCTTACACTTCCAGCCCAGGATCAAGGCCATTTGGATCTGGTGGCTCTGGGGAAAAGTGCCCAGGGGGCTGAGGTGATGGGGCATTCTGATGGGGCACAAGGCTGGCTTTTGTCCAGGTAGACCATAGAATGTGGCTTGGGCTCAGGCGCCATGCAGGATTCTCCTCCCCTGAAGGTTGGACGTAGCTCACAACAGCCAGGTTTTCTCGGTATAGGATGTGTTCTGTTTTGTGACTCAGGGATCAAGTGTTGGACCATATGTAGGTATTCCAGTGTTTGCCTCTGGAGGCAGTTGCCTGCAAAGCTAAGCTAGGTTCTGTTGAGGTCCTAGGGGTCCGTTAGTATCCATCTTCTGACTCAGCACCATTGACCTGGGTGTCTGCCTGGAGGTAGGTGTCTGGCATGTGTCTGAATGTGCCTTTTTTCCAAGGCAGCCAACGAATTTGGGGTGGGCTCAGGGGCATTTCAGGTGTCTCCCAATCTGGAGAGTTTGTGCAAATATGATCGGCAGAATTTTTTTCGGGTGTGCAGGCAGAGTCCTGCGCTGAGTCTCCAGAGGCCCCATCCTGGAGGGCCTGTTGGCCAGGGTTCAGGGACAAAAGTCTGCAAACACAAACTCGGTGTAGGGTTCTGGGCAAGGTGATGGCAGGCCCGATCTGTGGACCCCGAGGGCAGTGCCAAGGGATCCAAAATGAGGGATACGGGGAGACGGGAGCGGAGGCTTTTCTGTCTGGGTTTTCTATCTCAGTTGGCCATGTAATGTAGCAGTAGCCTCATGGAGCCATGGGAAATTCTGCCTCTGTGAGGATTCTGCCCGTGTCCAAGAGTTTTCTGTCTTTCAGGGTGAGGGTAGAGTGCTGATATCTGTCTAGGGGATCCTGCCATAGCAGGATTTCCAGAGTCAGCTTCTAGGTCCAAGCGCCTACAGAACCCGACCGAGGGTGAGGATTTGGGACTAGGAGAATGTCATGCCCAATATGCGGGCTCCTGGTCTAGCTAGCGAGGGGGCTGTTTTGAAAGCGGGCTTAGGCTGAGTGTCACAATGCCTGTTTGTGGCCAGTGAAGCCCTCTTGGGTGGGCGTGGTCTTATGGGCCATGCAGTGGCTCCAACTCTGAGGGTTAGATCCCCATCCCCTCACCAAGCTTTTCCCCTCATGGGGAAGGAAAAGTGCTCTTTTACGCTTGAGGTTACTCCATAGGCCGGGATATGAGTTATGGTCTGGGCACAGACGCTTGAATACCTTGGTTGGGTAGAGATGACATCCTCTGGCCTTGTCACAATGCACCTTCAGAATATGTGGCCCACTACGTGGGGGGATGATGGGAGGTCAGCGTTCAGGCTGTGCAGACAGAGCATTAGTGATCAAGGCCTAGGACATTGGAGTGCGGTCGAGGTCTGTGCGGGTTGATCCTTGTTAGGGTCCGTGATCAAAGGAACGAGACTGACACAAAGCGAAAATCAAGCAGTTTTATTTCACGCCATGCATCAGAAACCAAACTGCATCAGAAACCAAACTGCATCAGAAACCAAACTGCATTAGAAACCAAACTGCATCAAAAACCAAACTGACTAGTAGGTGCCTGAGTCTTGCTGGGGACCACCGCCTCCCAGTCACTGGGGTCCCTCCTGGAGGCTCCCTGCCTCACCCTCACAGTACCACAGACCCACTCCCGGCATGGCTGCACCGTTGGCTCCTGAGAGTCTGCTCCTGATGGTGGCACTGCCCGAGGCGGTGTGGCTGCTTGTGGCGGCGCTGCTGCTGATACTCTGGCTCAGGGTGGCATCACTCGCGGCAGCGCTGCTGCCGCTGCTGCTCTGGGCGGTGCTGCTTGTGGTGGTGCCGCTGCCTGCTGCTGCTCTGGGTGGTGCCACTCGCATGGCGCCGCTGCCGCTGCTGCTCTGGTGCACGGGGTGGTGCCGCTCGTGGTGGCGCCGCTGACCCTGCTGCTCTGGGCGGCGGTGCTGCTCACGGCGGCGCCACTGCCGTTGCTGCCCTGGGCAGTGCACAGGGCGATGCCGCTCGAGAATCAAACCGACCGGTCGGGGCCATCTCTTACACAGAGGCGACAACAACAAGGATGCCACTCCCGATGACAAAGAGGCGAGGATGACAAGGACAACAACCCTGAAGACACAGACTCTGCTCCCCATGATGCCACTCCATCAAGGCCACTCCCCGGACGAGGCCACACACTGGACGAGGCCGCTTCCGACAATGAAGAGGCCACTCTAGACGAGGCCGCTCAAGAACGGGGCCACATGCCAATGGGGCCACTCCCCGGAATGACGCCGCTCTGGCGAGGCCGCTCCAGACCAGGCCACTCCAGCAAGGTCACGGCTCAGAGCAGTGAGGCCGCTGGCGGCGGGGCTGTGGCTTGGGGCAGCGAGGCTGCTGGAGGCGGCGAGGCTGGTCGCGGTGGGGCTGCGGCTCAGGGCGGCGAGGCCCCTGGCGGCGGGGCTGTGGCTTGGGGCAGTGAGGCTGCTGGAGGCGGCGAGGCTGGTCGCGGTGGGGCTGCGGCTCAGGGCGGCACTGCTCCCGATGACCCCGACGCTATCACTCCTATGACTACCCTAATGGCTCCCAAAGGCTACTTTAACAGCTACTCTAATGGCTATTCTAACTGCTATTCTAACTGCCATTCTAACTCCTCCCAATTCTCCAACGGCTATTCTAACACCTCCTACTTCTTCCCCCAACCCAGCCTCACAGACTAACCTTTATAGAGGTGGTTGAGCCCTGCCCACAGACAGGTGGCCAATGAGATTTCAACTCACCACAGTTAATATATGCATACCCCACTGATTGGATACGGCTATCTGGCCTGGCCCACCCCATATCCGGGGTTTACAGTTCCTCTGCCTAATCAGGCCCCTACATTCCCCCCTTTTCTTTGGAAATCAGTCAAATCCTTGACTTTTCAACCAGTTCTATGTTCTCCTGTTTTAAGGGGGTTATATTGAGCATGTAAGACTAACATTTTTATCGCTCCAATGTTCTTTGGTACAAATGACATTAGGGTGTTTATAATACAGGGGCCAAAAAGTAACAGTAGTGCACAGTCGGCTGATGAGTTAGCCATTCAACGCTTTGTATAACCTTTTCCATTTTTCCTAATTCTGTTCATCTAAATTCCCACCTATACTTTACATAAACAGGTAAAATAGGAGCAACAATAAACTCACAGTTTTTTTAGTCTTATCTTTAGTCCATGGTAGCGGGGTCTGTCGACTGCAGCTTCCATCTCTGGGGGGGCGTCCTCGTCCTCGGCTCGTTTGACGTGACCCGCGTGAATCCAGGCCCTGATGTCTTCTACTTTTACTGCCATGGGGGGTGGTCAGGGTAACAGTTAATGGTCCCTTCCAGCGAGGCTCCAAGTTTCCCCCTTGATAGCAACGTATCCAAACCTAGTCCCCAGGTTGCTAAGGATGTGGTTCCACCTCTGTCTCCATCCCAGTGTGGGCAGTCCGGATCCCTGAGTGGGCTTTTTTAAAGACAGACTAATTCCTGCAGTGACTAGAGTACAGACTGATCAGTTATTTCTGCTAGGTCAACCTCTAGTAGTTAAGGACAGAGAGGGGGGATCTCCCAAACATTATTTCAAATGGGGTCACCTTGCTTAAATAGGGTGTACATCGTGCCCTGAGGAGGGTGAAAGGAAGGAGATCTACCCATCCACCACTGGTCTCCAGAATTAGTTTTGTCAAGGTCTCTTTAAGAGTCCGGTTCATTCTCTCTACTTGCCCAGAACTCTGAGGCCAGTAGGCACAATGTAATTTCCAATTAGTGCCCACAGCCTTGGCCAATGCCTGTGAGACTGAACTCACAAATGCAGGGCCATTGTCTGACCCGATTGCAAGGGGCAGCCCAAACCTAGGAATTATTTCTTCTAGTAGCTTTTTGGCTACCACTCCTGCCGTCTCATGTTTGGCGGGAAAAGCCTCTATCCAGCCTGAAAATGTATCTACAAAAACTGACATGTACTTGTGCCCATATTTTCCAGGTTTCATTTCTGTAAAATCTATTTCCCAATAAATTCCTGGTTCCTTACCTCTTTCTCTTTTCCTCTTCCCATTTTCGTTCTTCCCACACTAACTGCCTGGCATTGAGCACATCTATCGACTACATCCTGAACCATACGCCCTAATTTAGAAACCTGGAACTGCTTGCCTATAAGCTCCTTGAGTTTGCGTATCCCCAAATGAGTACCCTGATATATCTGGTCTACTAACTTCTTATCTAGTCTTCGAGGAAGAATTATTTTTCCTGCTTCAGTCTTAGCCCAGTCCCCTTCATAGTTCAATTTAACCCATTTCTGTAAATACTTTAAATCTTCTTCTGAAGAGTTCGGTTTTTCTGGTAGGGCTGGAGCCGGGAGTGTAACCAGTTCTTGCTCTGTTTCTCGGGCTGTTTGCTTAGCAGCTTGATCTGCTAATTGGTTTCCTTTTGACATCAGATCAGTCCCCTTTTGGTGTCCTGGGCAATGCATAAAAGCCACCTCTTTTGGGTTCCAAATAGCCTGGAGGAGAGCCAATATTTCTCCTCTGTTTTTAATTCCTTTTTCTTCTGCTTTTAGTAGACCCCTTTCTTTATAAATAGCCCCATGTATATGGAGAGTAGCAAAGGCGTACCTGCTGTCTGTATAGATGTTGGCGGTTTTACCTTTGGCCATCTGCAGTGCCTTAGTGAGTGCAATCAGCTCCGCTTTTTGTGCCAAAGTTCCATGTGGCAGGGCTGCTATCCAGAGTCTCTGCCCAGGAGAGACTACCGCAGCCCCCGCATACCTCTTTCCATTGACCATGTAGCTACTCCATCTGTGAACAGAATCATCTCGGCATCGGGAGGGTAATGTCTCTGAGATCCGGCCTTATTCCTGCAACGTGGGTTAGGACCTCCCCACAGTCATGTGGGTGGTCAGCCAGCTCCTCTGGCAGCAGCGTGGCTTGATTTAGCACTGCCAGGGGCCAGATGGTCACTCTTGGTTTGTTGAAGAGGAGGGCCTGATACCCCATAACTCAGGCGTTTTTCATCCATCGGTCTGGTGGAGTCCAGAGAAGGCCCTTGATGGCGTGTGTGGTGGTCAAAATGAGATTTTGACCCAAAGTCAATTTACTTGCATCCTTGACCAGGAGGGCCATGGCAGCAATTATGCAGAGGCAAGAGGGGAACCCAGCCACTACTGGATCTAGTTCCTTGCTAAGATAGGCTACTGGCTTTGCCAAGGCCCCAGAGTCTGAGTGAAAACTCCTTTGGCCACCCCTGCTTTTTCATCCACATACAAGTGGAAGGGCTTGGTAACATCTGAGATGGCCAGTGCTGGGGCATTCAGTACAACTGTTTGTAATTCCCAAAATGCTCCTTCGGCCTCAGTTGTCCACTCTATCATAGTGAGCCCCCCCCTTTTACCAGTTCATACAGAGGTTGGGTAATCTCCACAAACTGCAGTATCCACAGCCTACAGTAGCCCACCGTCCAAGAAACTTCCTCAGATGTCGGGACGTGATGGGGCGGGGGTATCTGGTGATCACCTGTTTCCTGGACTCAGACAGTGAATGCACTCCCTCATGAAGATCAGAGCCTAGATAAGTGGCATGGCTCTGACAGAGCTATGATTTCTTTGCTGACACCCAATACCCTTTTTCCTGCAGAGTCTGTAAAAGAGCTCTTGGCCCCCACAAACATGACTCATAGTCCTCAACGGCTACTAGCAAGTCATCAACATACTGTAGCAGAGTGACTCCTGGGTTGGAGGTTCTATACTCACGCAAATCCTCACATAGGGCGTCAAAAAAAAATGGTGGGTGAATTATTGAATCCTTGAGGAAGTCTTGTTCAGGTGAGCTGGCCTTGGAATCCTTCCTGTGGGTCGGACCACTCAAAAGCAAAAAGGGGTTGAGATTCCCTTGCTAAAGATATGCAGAAAAATGCATCCTTGAGATCTAAGACGGTATACACAGTTCTTTGGGGGCCCAGGAGGGAGAGTAGGGTATAGGGGTTAGGCACCATCGGGTAGATATCTTCAACCTGTTTATTAACTTCCCACAAGTCCTGAACGGGTCTGTACTCCCCAGTCTTGGCCTTTTTGACGGACAGCAAAGGTGTGTTCCATGGAGATTTGCAAGGATCTAGGATCCCTTCTCCTCGGAGGTGGTTAATGTGTTTTCTGATCCCTTCCTTTGCTTCCCGGGGAAGGGGGTGCTGCCGATTGTGAACAGCCATAGCCATCGCCTTTAATTGTACCACCACTGGAGGTTGTCCCCTGACCAAGCCAGGGGTCTTCCTTTCTGCCCAGACCTCGGGAAACTTGACCTGTAGGATTTGGAGAAGGCTCCCCGCCTTTGTCTCTCTGTGCTATTTGCTCCTTGTACCCAAACTTCCTCTCCAGATAGTTTTCCCATAGGTTCAAGTAATGATGAAAACTGGGCTCCCGTGTCCTCCAAAAAAAATAAATTGATTTCCCCTCCACTTCAATTTTTACTCTGGGGGCCAGCATTGCCGTCTTCCTTTTGGGGCACTCCCTGGTCCAGTGTCCTTTTTCCTTACAGTAAGCACACTGATCTGAACCTGAGTCTTCCCACCTGCCTTTTCTGTGCTTAGGCTTTTCCTTCCATTTAGTACCCCTAACTATCTCATGTAATGCCAAAACCTTAACCAGCTTTTTGTCTGTTTTTCATCCTCCTGTGCATCCCTGTTGTTAAACATCCTTTCTCCTATTCCCAATAACTCAATCAGATTCTTCCCTTCAAATCCTTCAATTTCCTGAAGTTTCCTCCTTGTATCCGGGACTGACTGACTGGCAAAAACAAGATTCACTGCCCCCTGATTTTCAGGTTCCTCAGGGTCGATCAGGCTATACATTTTATAGGCTTTAATAAGCCTCTCTAGGAAAGCTCCTGGAGACTCATTCTTACCTTAAGTCACTGTACTAATTCTGGTTTAGTCTGATGGTTTAGTCTGAGTGCAACTTTTACTTCTGGAAATTCAGTTCCAGGATTTCAACATATCAAAGACCTGTATTCGTTCTGAAAGTCTCCCATATTAATTTCCTTTAAGGCAGAATTCATCTTACAAGAGAATTAAAACAATTACAAATGACAAAAAAACTCAGAATAATTATGGTTAAATATCAAATGATGACCCTTATCAAAACATTAAAGCTTCAGGAAATGTATAGAACCTCTGGAGTTGTTACAGCATTTACCCAAATGTAACCCAAGGTTTATCATTGATTTAGCAGTACTTCCTGAGTATCTTAGCACATCAGGGAAAAGCCTTATGAGTCAAAGAGATCTCATTTACAATTCTAGGTGGGCAAAGAGAAAACCATTCACATTTTAGCCACTTGTGAACTCTTACGACAGCTGTTAAGCACAAAACTTGTTTACTAACAGATTTCAAAAGCACAAACCCAGTTCCAGCAACCAGCACCCTAGCACTTCATCCCATTTGTCATCCAAGCTAAACTTCAAAGCTTCAGGTTGCCAAAGACTCTGAAAGCTACTTTAACAATTACCCATTGAAACCCTGAGACAGACAATTAACCATCAGTTCAGTCATCTCTTTGCTAACAGATTTCATGTTCCATCTGGGCCCATTCCACTTCAGACGCCATGTTTCCCGCCAGCAATGGGGAGGGGCTAGGCAGTCCAGGTCGGGCCAGAGAAGGCAAGGAATTCCCCGAAACAAAGGGAGTTTCGGCAGCTGCTTGGGAATATTCCTTAAAGTCTCTGTCCTGAGTTAGACTAACCCCAGTTGGCTCTAGTGATACCCCTTAACACACGAAATGAGTGAGGGAGAAGCCCCACATCTATTATGAGGAACAGAGGAATGAAAGTCTGAGGCCCCTTACTCTTTGCTTGCCCCATTCCTTCAAACATAACAACACAGCAGACAACAAAAAGACAAGACAAAGACAACCACAGGCCCAGTGGTCCTGCCACCAGTGGGGATTTCCTAGGGGGACTCAAACCCCATGACAGCCTAGGGGGACTCAAACCCCTGATGACCACCTCGGGGGACTCGAACCCCCTGACCATCTTGGGGGACTCGAACCCCCGATGACTGCCTAGGGGGACTCGAAACCCCAATGACCACCTCGGGGGACTCGAACCCCCTGACCATCTTGGGGGACTCGAACCCCCGATGACCGCCTAGGGGGACTCGAACCCCCGATGACCACCTCAGGGGACTCGAACCCCCTGACCTCTCGGGGACTCAAACCCCCTGGTGACCGTCCAGGGGGACTCAAACCCCCAATGACCACCTCGGGGGACTCGAACCCCCATTGACCATCTTGGGGGACTTGAACCCCCGATGACCGCCTAGGGGGACTCGAACCCCCTCACCATCCAGGGGGACTCGAACCCCCTGGTGACCGTCCAGGGGGACTCAAACCCCCTGTCGATCTACCAGCAGAGGGATGGGGCGTCCCCGCATCCACTCCAGCCCTGGGGAGCATGGCTGCGTCCAGCTTCTCCCCGGTGGGCCACACCCTGGAGCTCCAACCAGACAGATAAAATCCTAACACTTCCGGAGGCTTTTCCCATAAGTTCCGATGCTGGCTCAGTTCTCGTTGTTTGATCCCGGACGAGCCCCCAATGTTAGGGTCCGTGATCAAAGGAACAAGACTGACACAAAGCGAAAATCAAGCAGTTTTATTTCGCGCCATGCATCAGAAACCAAACTGCATCAGAAACCAAACTGCATCAGAAACCAAACTGCATTAGAAACCAAACTGCATCAAAAACCAAACTGACCAGTAGGTGCCTGAGTCTTGCTGGGGACCACCGCCTCCCAGTCACTGGGGTCCCTCCTGGAGGCTCCCTGCCTCACCCTCACAGTACCACAGACCCACTCCCGGCGTGGCTGCACCGTTGGCTCCTGAGAGTCTGCTCCTGATGGTGGCACTGCCCGAGGCGGTGTGGCTGCTTGTGGCGGCGCTGCTGCTGATACTCTGGCTCAGGGTGGCATCACTCGCGGCAGCGCTGCTGCCGCTGCTGCTCTGGGCGGTGCTGCTTGTGGTGGTGCCGCTGCCTGCTGCTGCTCTGGGTGGTGCCACTCGCATGGCGCCGCTGCCGCTGCTGCTCTGGTGCACGGGGTGGTGCCGCTCGTGGTGGCGCCGCTGACCCTGCTGCTCTGGGCGGCGGTGCTGCTCACGGCGGCGCCACTGCCGTTGCTGCCCTGGGCAGTGCACAGGGCGATGCCGCTCGAGAATCAAACCGACCGGTCGGGGCCATCTCTTACACAGAGGCGACAACGACAAGGATGCCACTCCCGATGACAAAGAGGCGAGGATGACAAGGACAACAACCCTGAAGACACAGACTCTGCTCCCCATGATGCCACTCCATCAAGGCCACTCCCCGGACGAGGCCACACACTGGACGAGGCCGCTTCCGACAATGAAGAGGCCACTCTAGACGAGGCCGCTCAAGAACGGGGCCACATGCCAACGAGGCCACTCCCCGGAATGACGCCGCTCTGGCGAGGCCGCTCCAGACCAGGCCACTCCAGCAAGGTCACGGCTCAGAGCAGTGAGGCCGCTGGCGGCGGGGCTGTGGCTTGGGGCAGCGAGGCTGCTGGAGGCGGCGAGGCTGGTCGCGGTGGGGCTGCGGCTCAGGGCGGCGAGGCCCCTGGCGGCGGGGCTGTGGCTTGGGGCAGTGAGGCTGCTGGAGGCGGCGAGGCTGGTCGCGGTGGGGCTGCGGCTCAGGGCGGCACTGCTCCCGATGACCCCGACGCTATCACTCCTATGACTACCCTAATGGCTCCCAAAGGCTACCCTAACGGCTACTCTAACGGCTCCCAAAGGCTACTTTAACAGCTACTCTAATGGCTATTCTAACTGCTATTCTAACTGCCATTCTAACTCCTCCCACTTCTCCAACGGCTATTCTAACACCTCCTACTTCTTCCCCCAACCCAGCCTCACAGACTAACCTTTATAGAGGTGGTTGAGCCCTGCCCACAGACAGGTGGCCAATGAGATTTCAACTCACCACAGTTAATATATGCGTACCCCACTGATTGGATACGGCTATCTGGCCTGGCCCACCCCTATATCCGGGGTTTACAGTTCCTCTGCCTAATCAGGCCCCTACAATCCTCACGTGGGGATCATGGGCAGACCCCTAGGGCCCTTCTTCTTTCTGGATGGGAGGCAGAAGACGACATTGTGGCTCCCGAATGAACAATCTGGAGGGCTCTCGGATCAAGAGGGTGAGGACGGAATTCTGAATGCACAAGTGCCGGTTCCATTCAATGACGAGAACATGGTATTTCCAATGTGCACGGTCTGACTCGAAATCTCCAGCACCTGAGTCAGGGTATGTCTAAGATGGTCGCTCATGCTGGAGTTTGTGTCCATGATGACCAATGAGTGGAGGGGTGGCTTCCTGAGGCCATGGAATTCCTCCAAGTCTGGGGCTTCTGAGCTTCTCCGAACAGCAAGCTTTCCTTCTGCGAGACAGGGGCAGTCCATTTGGATGGCACCAGGTTCCCCCATATGGAAGGATGTCGTCGTTGCAGAAGTCACCGCATGGATGACTGGAAAGCCCAGCTCTGCTTACTCTTCCCAGCCAAAAACAAGGCTGTTTCGATCTGATTGCTCTTCGGCAAATTCACAGGGTGCTGAGATGACATGGAGCCTCATTCTGATGGGTCACAAATATGACTTGTGTAAGGAGACCTTAGAATGTGGTGGCAGTTTAGGCGCCATGCAGGATTCTCCTCACCTGATGGTTGGACGCAGGTCCCCAGAGCCAGCATGAATTCTGGATATAAGAGGTGTTCTGTTTTGTGGCTCAGGGATCAAGTGTTGGACCATATGTAGGTAATCCAGAGTTTGCCTCTGGAGGCAGATACCTGCAAAGCGAAGGTAGGGTTTGGTTGAGGTCCTAGGGGTCAGTCAGGTTCCATCTTCTCACTCAGTGCCATTGACCTGGATGTCTGCCTGGAGGTAGGTGTCTGGCCTATGTCCAAATGCACCTTTTTTCAAGGCGGCCAACGAATTTGTGGTGGGCACACGGACATTGCAGTTGACTCCAAATCTTGAGGGTTTCTGCAAATTTGACCGGGAGAGTTTCCTTCAGGTGGGCAGGCAGAGTCCTGCATTGTGGTTCCAGAGGCCCCATTTTGGAGGTCCTGTCAGCCAGGGCTTCAGGGACAAAAGTCTTCAAACATAAACCCTGGATGGGGTTCTGGGCAAAGTGATGGCAGGCCCGATCTGCAGACCGTGAGGGCAGTGCCGCGAGATCTGGAATGAGGGTGATAGGGAGGCGGGAGCTCAGGCTCTTCTGTCTGGGTTGTGTGTCGTGATTGGCCACGGAATGGAGTGGTATCTGTTAGGGTCCGTGATCAAAGGAACGAGACTGACAGAAAGTGAAAATCAAGCAAAGCTTTATTTTGCGCCATGCATCAGAAACCAAACTGACCAGTGAGTGCACGAGCTCCATGCTTTAGAAACCAAACTGACCAGTAGGTGCCCGGGCCCCGTGCATTAGAAACCAAGCTGACCAGTAGATACCCAAGCCCCATGCATTAGGAACCAAAATGACCGATAGTTGCCTGGGCCCCATGCATTAGAAACTAAACTGACCGATAGGTGCCTGAGCACCATGCATTAGAAACCAAACTAACCGATAGGTGCCCGAGCCTTGCTGGGGGCCACCGCCTCCCTGGCCTGGAGTCCTTTCTGGAGGCTCCCTGCCCCACCCTCACTGTACCACAGGCTGCTCCCGGCGAGGTCGCTCCCTGGACGAGGCCGCAGCCAATGAGGCTCCCAGCAATGCCAAGCATGGACAATCAAATCAACCAGTCGGGGCCATCTCTTACAAAGAGGCAATGACGACCAGGACGCTGACCCCGATTACTTCCCTTACCCAATGACTCCCGCTACCCAACGAATCCCACTACCCGATGACTCCCACTTCCTGATAATGACACTCCGGCAGTGTTGCTCCCTGGCGAGGCCACTGCCCGGCTGGCAAGGCCACTGCCCGACAACGCTCATGACACTTGGGCAGCGGTGCTCCCAGTGAGGTCACTCCCGATGACAAGGTTGTACCGCCCGCTCCTGAGAGGCTGGTCCCGGCGGCAGCACTGCTCGAGGTGGCGAGGCCGCTCACGGTGGCACTGCTGCTCCTGCTGCTGATGTTGCTGCTGCTGCTGCTCTAGGGGGCAAGGCTGATGAGGCTGCTCCCAATGGCTTCCCTACGGGCTACTCTGACTCCTCCTGCTATCCCTCTCTGCAGCCTCACAGACCAGCTTTTATAGAGGTGGTTGAGCCCCGCCCACAGACAGGTGGCCAATGGGATTGCAATACACAGAGAAAACTGTACAGTCATGCTAGGTCTGCCACACACAGAAAAAAAAAACTGCTAGGTAACACAGAGGTGGCCAATTGAATTTCAATTTACCCTAGTAGATATATGCGCTCTCCACTGATTGGATGTCTTCACCTGGCCTGACCCGCCCTTGTATCTAGGCTTTGCAAGTAAGTTCCTCTGGGAGGGTTGGGGTCAATCTAAGTTCACTACATAAACACAGAATTACCCCCTCTGACCAACCAGACCCTTATAGTATCCTCATGGGGCCATGGGAGATTCTGCCTCTGAGGATTCTGCCCACCTTCCAAGGATTTGGTGTCTTTCGGGGGAAGGGAAGAGTGCCTTTTTATATCTCAGGGATCCTGCCATGGCAGGGATTCCAGAGTCAGCGTCTGGATCCGGGCACATGGAGAACCTGACTGAGGGTGAAGATTTGGGTATAGG
The DNA here is from genome assembly GCF_922984935.1 of Meles meles. Classification (NCBI taxonomy): domain Eukaryota; kingdom Metazoa; phylum Chordata; class Mammalia; order Carnivora; family Mustelidae; genus Meles; species Meles meles. The sequence goes on from NC_060081.1 coordinate 2,138,958, forward strand.
GGCATGGCAGGCCCGATATTCAGCCTCCTGGTCCAGCTAGCGAGAGGCCATGTTTGAAAGCAGGCTCAGGCTGATGGTCACCATGACTGTTTGTGCCCAAGGGTGACCTCCTGTGTGGGCATGGTCTCATGGGCCATGCATCTTTATCCCACTCTGAGGATTTGACCTTCATCTCCACAGAAAGCTTTTCCAGTGGTGGGGAAGGAGGAGTGCTCCTTTGTGCTTGAGGTTCCCCCATAGGCTGGGATTTGAGTTTTGGTCTGGGCACGGATGCCTGAACACCCAGGTTGGGTAGACATGACAGCCTAGGGCCATGGCCGGTCCCTCCTCCAGGAGGTGGCACCGCTACCTTGGGGGCTGACTGGAGTTCGGGACTTGGGCTGTGTCACACAGAGCATTAGTGCACAGTCAGCCTGGATATTGGAGCTCCATCTAGGGCTGTACAGGTTGATCCTCACATGGGCATTCTGGGCAGATGCATAGGGCCCTTCTTCTTTCTGGAGTGAAGGCAGAAGGCTGCATTGTGGCTCCAGAATTCCCAATATGGACGGCTTGTTGGCCAGGAAGGTGAGGACAGAATTCAATAGGTACAAGTGAGGTTTTAGTTCAGTGCCAAGAACATGGTGGTTCCAATGTGCACCGTCAGTCTCGAGGTCTCCAGCACTTGAGTCAGGGCGAGTGTCGGATGGTCGCTCATGTTGGAATTTTGTGCGTGATGCTAGAGGAATGGAAGGGTGGCCTCATGAGGCCATGGAGGTTTTCCTAGGCTGGGGCTTGTGATCTGCTCCGAATAGCAAGGTTTTCTTCTGCGGGACATGCGGAGTCTGTTTTGATGGTAGCAGAGCTCACCACATAGATGCCTGGAAAGCCCAGTTCAGCTTCTCCTCTCAGCCCGGGAACAAGGCAGTTTCGATCTGATGGCTCTAGGGTAAGTGCCCAGGGTGCTGAGTTGAAAGGGAGCCTCATGCTGATGGGCCACCATGCAGGCTTGTGTCCAGGGAGACCTTAGAATGTGGCGGGAGCTCATGCGCCATGCAGGATTCTCCTCCCCTGAGGGTTGGCCGCAGATCCCAAGAGCCAGGTGACCTTCTGGGGACAGGAGGTGTTCTGTTTTTTGGATCAGGGATGTAGCGTGGAACAGATGTAAGTACTAATGTAGGGTCCTGGTTAGCCAGAGGAATTTACTTGTAAACCCCGGATATAGGGGCAGGCCTGGCCAGATTGCCTTACCCAATCATTGGGGCGTGCATATATTAAATGTGGTTAGTTGAAATCTCCTTGGCCACCTGTGTGTGGACTGGGATGAACCACCGCTATAAAGGTTAGTCTGTGAAGCTAGCTGGGGGTGTAAGTAGGAGGTGTTAGAATAGCCATTAGAGAATAGGAGGAGTTAGAATAGACTTTAGAGAAGTAGTAGGAGTTAGAATATCCGTTAGAATAGTAGGAGGAGTTAGAGTAGCCATTTAGTAGCCATTGGGAGCCATTAGGGTAGTTGTAGGAGTGATAGCATCAGGGTCGTCGGGAGCTTCGGAGCTTCAGTATCATCGGGAGCATCGGGAGTGGCATTGATGGGAGTGACACCACCATGAGTGGCCTCGCCTCCCCGAGCAGCCGCGCCGCCCGTGAGCAGCCTCACCGAGGCCTCACTGCGACCCACCTCGCTGCCCCGAGATGCAGCCTCAGTGGAGCAGCGTCATTCTGGGGAGCCACTCGTCAGCGAGCAGCCTTGTTGGTGAGCGGCCTAGTCTGGAGCAGCATCTTCATCATCGGTTGCGACCTTTGTCCAGCATGTGGCCTCATCTGGGAAGTGGCCTTGTCGGAGTGGCGTCATAGGGAGCAGAGTCTGTGTCGTCAGGGTTGTCATCCTTGTCATCCTCGCCTCTTTGTCATCAGAAGCAGCATCCTCGTTGTTGTCACCTCTATGTAAGAAATGACCCCAACTGGTTGGTTTGATTTTCGATGCTTGGTGTGAAAAAAAGCTTTACTTGATTTTCGCTTTGAGTCAATCTCGTTCCTTTGATCACGGACCCTAACATTGGTATCTCGAGCAGGATCAAACACAAGAACTGAGCCAGCATCGGAATTTATGGGAAAAGCCTCCGGAGGTGTTGGTATCTTGTTCGTCTGTCTGGTTGGAGCTCCAGGGTATGGCCCACCGGGGACAAGCTGCAGGCAGATATGCTCCCCAGGGAAGCTGCCAAAACTCTCCAAGTTTGGGGGAATTCCTTGCCTTTTCTTGCCTGACATTGACTGCCTAGCCCCACCCCCTTGCTGGGGGGAAAGCAGGGCATCTGTCCTGGAATGGGCCCAGGCGGACATGAAATATGTTAGCAAAGAGATGATTGAACTGATGGTTAATTGTCTGTCTCAGGGTTTTAATGGGTAATTGTTAAAGTAGCTTTAAGAGTCTTTGGTAACCTGAAGCATTGAAGTTTTGCTTGGATGACAAATGGGATGAAGTGATAGGGCGCTGGTTGCTGGAACAGGTTTGTGCTTTTGAAATCTGTTGGTAATCATGTTTTGTGTTTAACTGCTCTTGCAACAGTTCACAATTGGTTAATATTTAGTCTTCACTAGAGATTGAGTTGTTTCTAAGAAAATGTAAATGGTTTTCTTTGCCCACCCAGAATTGTAAATGAGATCTCTTTGACTCATAAGTCTTTTTCCTGATACGTTAACTTACTCAGGAAGTAGTGCTAAACCAATGATAAACCTTGGGTTACATTTGGGTAAATGCTGTAACTACTCCAGTGGTTCCACTCATTTCCTAAAGTTTTAATGTTTTGATAAGGGTCATCATTTTATATTTAACCATGTCTATTCTGAGTTTTTTGTCAATTGTAATTGTTTTAATTCTCTAGTAAGATGAATTCTGCCTTAAAGGAAATTCATATAGGAGATTTCAGAACAAATATGGTTCTTTGATATTTTGAAATCCTGGAACTGCATTTGCATAAGTAAAAGTTGCACTCGCACTAAACGAGAATTAGTACGGTGACTCAAGGTAAGAATGAGTCTCCAGGAGCTTTCCTAGAAAGGCTCATTGAAGCCTATAAAATGTATAGCCAGATGGACCCTGAGGCACCCGAAAATAAGGTGGCAGTGAATCTTGCTTTTGCCAGTCAGTCAGCACCGGGTATAAGTAGGAAACTTCAGGAAATTGAAAGATTTGAAAGGAAGAATCTGATTGAGCTATTGGGAATAGCAGAAAAATTGTTTAAGAACAGGGATGCACAGGAGGATGAAAAACAGACAAAAACCTGGTTAAAGTTTTGGCATTACATGAGATAAGTAGAGGATAGTAAATGGAACGAAAAGCCTACACACAGATAAGGCAGGTGGGAAGACATAGATTTAGATAAGTGTGCTTACTGCAAGGAAAAAGGGCACTGGGCCAGGGAGTGACCCAAAAGGAAGATAGCAATGTTGGTCACCAGAGTACAAATTAAAGTGGAGGGGAAGTCAATTGATTTTTTTGGTGGACACGGGTGCCCAGTTTTCTTCATTACTTAACCTATGGGAAAACTCTCTGGAGAGGAAATTTGGGTACAAGGAGCAAATGGCACAGCAGGACATAAATCTACAACAGAAAGGACTTTAAATTTGGCCTCGGATAGTGAAACATCAATTTTTGGTCCTCCCTAATGCCCCATATAACTTGATGGGAAGAGATCTCCTCCACAAGTTACGAGCTGGCATTCCTTTCTCGGAAGTAGACATGACTATAACCTTGAGACAACACACTCTTCAGGTGCTTATGACAGCAGTAGATGAATACCTACTTTATGAGCCAGTGTCAAAACTAGAGGAGACAAAGGCGGGAAGCCTTCTCCAAATCCTACAGTTCGAGGTTTCCAAGGTCTGGGCAGAAGGGAAGCCCCCTGGCTCAGCCAGGGGACAACCTCCAATGGTAGTACAATTAATGATGATGGCTACTACTGTTCAAATTCAGCAGCAACCTCTTCCCCGGGAAGCAAAGAAAGGGATCAGAAAGCACATTAGCCACCTCAGAGGCGACGCGGTCCTGGTTCCTTGCAAATCTCCATCGAACACACCTTTGCTGCCCGTCAAAAAGGCTGAGACTGGGAAGTACTGACCCGCTCAGGACGTGTGGGAAGTTAATAAACTGGTTGAAGATATCCACCTGACGGTGCCTAACCCCTATGCCCTATTCTCCCACCTGGGCCCCCCAAAAAACTCCCTATACCATCTTAGATCCCAAGGATGCATTTTTCGGCAAATCTTTACCAAGGGACTCTCAACCCCTTTTTTGTTTTTAAGTGGTCTGACCCACAGGAATGATTCCAAGGCCAGCTCACCTGTACAAAAGTTCCCCAAGGATTCAATAATTCACCCTCCATTTTTTTGACGAGGCCCTACATGAGGATTTGCGTGAGTACAGAACCTCCAACACAGTAGTCCCTCTGCTACAGTATGTTGATGACTTCCTAGTAGCCGCTGAGGACTATGAGTCATGTTTGCATCAGATGAGAGCTCTCTTATAGACTCTGTAGGAAAAAAGGGGAAAAGATCTCAGCAAAGAAAGCACAGTTCTGTCAGAACCATGCCACATATCTAGGCTTGTATCTGCACGAGGGAGTGCATTCACTGAATCCAGGGAACAGGTGATCACCTGATACACCGCCCCACCATGTCCCTACAAGTCAGAGAGTTTCTTGGACGGTGGGCTAATGTAGGCTGTGGATACTGCAGTTTGCGGTGATTGCCCAACCTCCCTATGAACTTGTAAAATGGGGGGCTCACTATGCTAGTATGACGTCTGAGGCAGAAGGAGCATTTCGGGAATTACAAACAGCTGTAATGAGTGCATTGGCCATCCCAGAGGTTACCAAGCCCTTCCACCTGTATGTGTATATCAAATGCAGGGGTGGCCGAGGAGATTTGACTCAGAATCTGGGGCCGTGGCAAAGGCCAGTAGCCTATCTTAGCAAGAAACTCGATCCAGGAGTGGCTGGATACCTCTCTTGCCTCTGCAAAATTGCTGCCATGGCCCTCCTTGTCAAGGTTGCAAGTAAATTGAATTTGTGTCATAATTTCATCTTGACCACCAACCAAGCTATTGAGGGTCTTCTCTGGACACGACCAGACCGATGGATGACAAACGTCTGAATGACGGGGTATCAGGCCCTCCTCCTCAATGAACCAAGAGTGTCCTTCCAGCCCCTGGCAGTGCTAAATCCAGCCATGCTGCTGCCAGAGGAGATGGCTGACCACCCACACAACTGCGGGGTGGTCCTAATCCAAGTTGCAGGAATAAGGCCAGATCTTAGAGACATTCCCCTCCCGGATGCCAAGATGACTCTCTTCACAGATGGGCGTTGCTACATGGTCCATGGAAAGAGGTATGCGGGGGCTGTGGTGGTTTCTCCTGAACAGAAACTGTGGACAGCAGCCCTGCCACATGGCACTCAGCACAAAAAGCGGAACTGATTGCACTCACTAAGGCACTGCAGTGGGCCAAAGGTAAAACTGCCAACATCTGTACGGACAGGAGGTATGCCTTTGTTACTTTCCGTATACTTGGGGCTATTTATAAAGAAAGGGTTCTATTAACAGCAGAAGGAAAAGGAATTAAAATCAGAGGAGAAATATTGGCTATCCTCCAGGCTATTTGGGACCCAAAATAGGTGGCTGTTATGCATTGCCCTGACACCAAAAGGTGACTGATCTGATTTCAAAAGGAAACCAATTAGCAGATCAAGCCGCAAAGCAAGCAGCCCGAGAAACAATGCAAGAACTGGTTACACTCACGCCTATAGCCCTACCAGAAAAACCGAACAATTCAGAAGATTTAAAATATTTACAGAAATGGGTTAAATTGCACTATGAAGGGTATTGGGCTAAGATTGAGGTAGTAAAAATAATTCTTCCTCGAGGACTGGGCAAACAGTTAGTAGACCAGATACATCAGGGTACTCATTTGGGGATTACACAAACTGAAGTAGCTTATAGGCAAGCAGTTTCAGGTTTCTCAATTAGGGCCTGATTCAGGGTGTAGTTGATAGATGTGCTCAATGCCAGGCAGTTAATATGGGAAGAGCTAAAATGGGAGGAGGGAAAAGGAACGAAATAAGGAAACAGGAATTTATTGGGAAATAGATTTTACAGAAATGAAACCTGGAAAATATGGGCACAAGTACATGTTAGTTTTTGTAGATACATTTTCAGGCTTGGTAGAGGCTTTTCCCACCAAACATGAGATGGCAGGATTGGTAGCTAAGAAGCTACTAGAAGAAATAATTCCTAGGTTTGGGCTGCCTCTCGTGATTGGGTAAGACAATGGCCCTGCATTTGCAAGTTCAATGTCACAGGCATTGGCCAAGGCCATGCGCACTAATTGGAAACTACATTGTGCCTACCGCCCCCAGAGATCTGGGCAAGTAGAGAGAAGGAACCAGACTCTTAAAGAGATCTTGACAAAACTAATTCTGGAGATTGTGTTGGATGGGTGAATTTCCTTCCTTTCTCCCTCCTCAGGGCAATAAGTACACCCTTTTTAAGCAAGGTGACCCTATTTGAAATAATGTTTGGGAGATCCCCCTCTCTGTCCTTGAGTACAAGAGGTTGTCCTGGAAGAAATGACTGATTATTCTGTACTCCAGTCACTGCAGGCATTACAGTCTGTCTTAAAAAACAGCCCACTCAGGGATCCGGACTGCCCACACTGGGACAGAGATGGAGGTGGAACCACATCCTTACCAACCCGGGGACTTTGTTTGGATACATGGCTATCAAGGGGAAACTTGGAGCCTCGCTTGAAGGGACCATTTACTGTAAAATTAGAGGGCATTAGGGCATGGATTCATGCGGGACACGTCAAACAGCCAAGGACGAGTACACTCTCCAGAGATGGAAGCTGCAGTTGACAGACCCCGCTGACCATGGACTAAAGCTAAAACTAAAAAAAAAAAAAAAAAAAAAAAAAAAAAAAAAAAAAAAAAACCAAAAAAACCCCCAAAACTGTGAGTTTATTGTTGCTCCTATTGTTATCATAGGTGGGTAATTAGATGAATGGAATTAGGAAAAAAATGGAAATAGATATACAAAGCGTTGAACGGCTCACTCATCAGCAGACTGTGCACTACTGTTACTTTTTGGCTCCTGTATTATAAACTCCTTCATGTCATTTGTACCAAAGAAAGTTAGACTTCCATGCTCAATTTAACCGCCTTACAACAGGAGAACATAGAACTGGCTGAAAAGTCAAGGATTTGACTAATTTCCAAAGAAAAGGGGGGAATGTGGGGGCCTAGTTAGCCAGAGGAACTTACTTGTAAACCCTGGATATAGGGGCGGGCATGGCCAGATAGCCATATCCAATCAGTGGGGTGTGCATATATTAACTGTGGTGAGTTGAAATCTCATTGGCCACCTGTGTGTGGGCCGGGCTCAACCACCTCTATAAAGGTTACTCTGTTAGGCTGGCTTGGGGCGATAAGTAGGTGGAGTTAGAATAGTCGTTAGAGAAGTAGGAGGAGTTAGAATAGCCTTTAGAGAATTAGAAAGAATTAGACTAGCTGTTAGAGTAGCAGATGGAGTTAGAGTAGCTATTACAGTAGCCGTTGGGAGCCGTTAAGGTAGTCGTAAGAATGATAGCATCAGGGTCAACGGGAGAGTTGGAGCGTCAGGATCATCGGGAGCATCAGGAGTGGCATTGCTGGGAGCTGCCCCGCCCATAGCAGCAGCGCCAGCAAGAGCGGCCTCACCTCCCCAAAGAGCAGCACAACACACAACCTGCCTTACTGTGGACACGCTGGGACTGGACACGAGCAGCCTCACCAGAGCAGCATCATTCCAGGGAGCTGCATTGAGGGCATGCGGCCTCGTCTTATAGGGGCCTGGTCCGGAGTGGCCTCTTCATCATTGGGTGCGGACTTCATCCTGCGTGTAGCCTCGTCCAGTGTGTCCTCGTCTGGGGATCAACCTCACCTGGAGCGGCCCCGTGCAGAGCGGCCTCACCCACAGTGGCCTCATCTGGGGAGCGGCCTTGTCAGAGTGGCATCATGAGGGCCAGAGTCTTTGTCATCAGAGTTGTCATCCTCGTCATCCACGCTTCTTTGTCATCGGGAGCAGCATCCTTGTCATCGGTGCTAGATGTAAGAAATGGCTCTGAACTGCCAGTATGATTTTCGATGCTTGGCATGAAATAAAGCTTTGTTTGATTTTCACTTTGTGTACTCTCGTAACATTGATCATGGACCCTTACACTCCGAAACATTCCTCTGGGACATATGCCTGCAAACCTAAGCTAGGGTTTCATTGAGGTCCTAGGGGCATGTCATTTTCCATCTTCTGACTCAGGGCCATTGACCTGGGTGTCTGCCTGGAGGTAGGTGTCTGGCATGTGTCAGACTGTGCATTTCTGTCCCGAGTGGCCAACAAAATAGGGTGGGATCAGGGGCCTTGCAGGTGTCTCCCAGTCTGGAGGATATGTGCAAATATGATGGGCAGAGTTTCTGTTGGGGCGTCAGGCAGAATCCTGTGCTGTGGCTCCAGAGGCCCCATCCTGGATAGTCTGTCAGCCAGGGATTTAGGGACAAAAGTCTGCAAACACAAACTGGGGTTAGGGTGAGGGGCTAGGTGATGGTAGGCCCAATCTCCAGAACTTGAGTGCAGAACCTCGGGATCTGAAATTAGGGCAACAGGTAGGGGGGAGTGCAGGCATTTCTTTCTGGCTGTGGATCTCACTAGCCATGGAATGGAGGGGTGGCCTCATGGGCCCATGGAGGATTCTGCTTCCTGCGGGTGGGCCGTCAGAGTCCTTCGCTTTGACTCCAGAGGCTCCATCCGGGAGGGGCTGTCATCAGGGCTTTAGGGACAAAAGTCTGCTAACACAAACTCGGGTAAGTTAGGGGCGAGGTGATGGCAGGCCCGATCTGCAGACCATGAGGGCAGTTCCACTGGATCTGAAATTAAGGCAAAGGGGAGGCACGACCCCAGGCTTTTCAGATGGGTAGCATGCCTTGGGAGGCCAGTTAAAGTAGTGGTAGCCTCATGGGACCATGGGAGATTCTGCCTCTGTGAGGATTCTGTCCAGCTTCCAAGGGTTGGGTGTCTTTTGGGTGGAAGATAAGAGTGCTGTTTTCCGTCTTAGTGTCCCACCATAGCAGGGATTCCAGAGTCAGCTTCTGGGTCCGGGCACCTGGAGAACTCGACCGAGGGTGAGAATTTGGGCTTAGGGGCATGTCAGGCCCGATATGAGGTCTCCTGCTCCAGCTAGCATGGGGGCTGGCTTGAGAGCGGGCTCAGGCTGTGTGTCACAATGCCTGTTTGTGGGTAGCGTAGCCCTCCTGGGTGGGCGTGGTCTCAGGGACCATGCAACTGGTTCCCACTCTGAGGGTTAGACCCCCATCCCCACAGCAAGCTTTTCCCATCATGGGTATGAAGAAGTGCTCTTTTAAGCTTGAGGTTACCCCCACCCCATAGGCTGGCATTTGATCTATGGTCTGGGCACAGACGCTTGAATACCCAGATTGGGAAAGTCTCTGGCCATGGCATGTCCCACCTGCAGTGTAGGGGCCTGGTTAGCCAGAGGAACCTACTTTTAAGACCCTGATATAGGTTCGGGCCAGGCCAGATCACTGTATCCGATCAGTGGGGCCGGCATATATTAACTGTGGTGAGTTGAAATCTCATTGGTTACCTGTGTGTGGGCCAGGTTCAACCACCTCTATACAGGTTAGTCTGTGAGGCTGGATGGGGGAAGAAATAGGAGGAGTTAGGATAGCAGTTGGAAAATTAGGAGAAGTTAGAATAGCCATTGGAGAAATAGGAGGAGTTAGAATAGCAGTTGGAGAAGTAGTAGGTGTTAGAATAGTTGTTAGAGAAGCAAGAGGAGTTAGAATAGCCATTAGAATTGCAGTTAGAATAGCCATTAGAGTAGCGCTTAGTGTAGCCTTTGGGAGCCATTAGAGTAGTCATAGGAGTGATAGCGTCTGGGTTGTTGGGAGCGTCAGAGCTTCGGGATCATCGGGAGCATCGGGAGCGGCATTGCTGGGAGAGACACCATCCCGAGCAGCAGCGCTGCTGCAAGCAGCCTTGCATCCTGCGACCCGACTCATGGCTGCTCTGCAGGAGACGGCCTCGCTGCCCTGAGCCAGGGCCTTGCTGGAGCGGCCTTGCCAGAGCGGCGTCATTCTAGGGAGCGGCCTCTTCAACGTGTGGCCTCATCATCAAGTGGCCTGGTCTAGAGCGGGCTCTTTATCATTGGGAGCGGCTTTCATCCAGCATGTGGCGTCATCCAGAGTGGCCTCGTTGGAGTGGCATCATGTAGAGCAGAGTCTGTGTCATCAGGGTTGTTGTCCTCGTCATCATCGCTTCTTTGTCATCAGGAGTGGCATCCTCGTTGTGGTCGCTTCTTTGTAAGAGATGGCCCCAAACGGTCGGTTTGATTTTCGATGCTTGGTATGAAATAATGCTTTGTTTGATTTTCACTTAGTGTCAGTCTCTTTCCTTTAATCACGGACCCTAACATGCAGGATATGGGGTCACTATCTGGGGGCCTGATGGGAGGTCGGGGTTCAGGATGTGTTTGACAGAGCATTAGTGCACAAGGCGGCCTAGGATATTGAGGTGCCATCGAGTTCGGTGCAGGTGGATCCTCACGTGGGGATTCTGGGCAGACCCCAAGGGCCCTTCTTCTTTCTGGAGGGCAGGCTGAAGAATGTGTTGTGGCTCCAGAATTAACAATTTGGAGCGCTCTCGGGGCCAGGAGGGTGAGGGCGGAATTTTGAACGCACAAACGCTGGTTCAGTTCAGGTCCGAGCACATGGCATTTCCAATGTGCAGTGTCTGACTCGAGATCTCCAGCACCTGAGTCAGGACACCTGTCAGATGGTCGCTCACGCTGGAGTTTGTGTCCATGATGGCCGACGAATAGAGGGGTTGCCTCATGAGGCCGTAGAAGTCTTCCCAGGCTGGGGCTTGTGAGCTGCTCCAAATAGCAAGCTTTCCTTCTGCAAAACAGGGGGAGTCCATTTGGATGGCACCAGGGTCCCGCGTATGGAAAGACGTCACAGCAGAATTCACTGCATGGATGCCTGGAATGCCCACCTCAGCTTCCCCTTAAAGAATAGGAACAAGGCCGTTTTGATCTGGTGTCTCTGGAATAAAGTGCCGAGGGAGCTGTGGTGATGGGGACACTCATTCTGATGGGTCACAATGCTGGCTTTTGTCCAGGGAGACCTTAGAATGTGGCAGGGGCTCAGGCGCCATGCAGGATTCTCCTCCCCTGAGGGTTGGACGCAGCTCACAACATCCAGGTTACCTTCTGGGGACAGGAGGTTTCTGTTTTGTGGCTCAGGGATCAACTGTTGGGCCATATGAAGTTACTCCAGAGTTTGCTTCTGGAGGCAGATGCCTGTAAACGTAAGCAAGGGTTCTGTTGAGGTCCTAGGGGCATGTCAGGTTCCATCTTCTGACTCAAGGCCATTGACGTGTGTGTATGCCTGGAGGTAGTTGTCTAGCATGTTTCTGAATGCACCTTTTTTCTAAGGCAGCCAACGAATTTGGGGTGGGCTCAGGGGCATTGCAGGTGTCTCCAATCTGGAGGGTTTGTGCAAATGTGACGGGCAGAGTTTAATTTGGGTGGGCAGGCAGAGTCTTGCGCTGTGGCTCCAGAGGCCTCATCCTAGAGGGCCTGTGGGCCAGGGATTTGGGGACAAAAGTCTGCAAACACAAACTCGGGATAGGATTCTTGGCAAAGTGATGGCAGGCTCAATCTGCTGACTGTGAGGGCAGTGCCAACAGATCTGAAATTAGTCGACAGGGATGCGGGAGTGCAGGTTTTTCTGTCTGGGTGGTGTGTCTCGGTTGGCCAAGGAATGTAGCAGTAGCCTCATGGGGCCATGGGAGATTCTGCCTCTGTGAGAATTCTGCTTGCTCCGAAGGGTTTGGTGTCTTTCGGGGGGAAGGGAACAGTGCTGTTTTCCGTCTCAGGGGCCCGCCATAGCCGGGATAGCAGACTTCTGGGTCCAGGCGCCTGGAGAACCCGACAGAGGGTGAGTATTTGGGCCTAGGGGCATGTCAGTCCCGATATGCGGGATCCTGGTCGAGCTAGCGAGGGGGTTGGTTTGAAAGCGGGCTCAGGCTAAGGTTCACAATGCCTGTTTGTGCCCAGGGCCGACCTTCTGTGTGAGCTTGGTGTCATGGGCTATGCACCTGGCTCCCACTCTGAGGGTTTGACTCCCTTCCCCACAGCAAGCTTTTCTGGACCTGGGGAAGGAGGAGTGCTCTTTTGGGCTTGAGGCTCCCCCAAGTTTGGGATTTGTTTATCGTCTGGATACAGATGCCTGAATACACAGGTTGGGTCGACATGACAGCCTGGAGCCATGGCCCGTCCCACATGCAGGAGATGGTGCACGCTACCTGGTGGGCTGACTGGAGGTCGGCGCTCAGGTTTTGTCAGACAGAGCATTAGTGCACAGTGCGGCATGGATATGGTTCTGTCTAGGGCCATGCAGGTTGATCCTCAACTCGGGATTCTGGGCAGACCATAGGACCCTTCATCTTTCCAGAGAGTAGTTAGAAGGCTCCATATTGTGGCTCCAGAATTCCCACTCTGGAGGGCTTGTGCGTAAGATGGGTGAGGACGTAAGTCTGAAAGCACAAGCGCCTGTTCAGTTCATCGCCAAGCACATGGGAGTTACAACGTTCAGCGTCTGATTGGAGATCCCCAGCACCTGAGTGAGGGCGAGTGTCGGTTGTTCTCTCAGGCTACAGTTTTTGTGTATGATGCCCAATGTTTGGAGGGGTGGCCTCAGGAGGCCATGGAGGTTTTCACATGCTGGGGCTTGTGAGCTGCTCAAACAACAGCCTTTCCTTCTGCGGGAGAGTGTGAGTTCCTTTTGATGAATCTAGGGTCTCTCATTTGGAAGGAAATGGTAGCAGAGCTCACCACATAGATATCTGGAAGCCCAGCTCAGCTTATGCTATCATCCAAGGAAGAAGGCCGTTTTGATCTGGTGGCTCTGGGGCAAGTGCCCAGGGGTCTGAGTTCACAGGGAGCCTCATGCTGATCATTCACCATGGTGGCTTGTGTCCAGTGAGACCTTAGGATGTGGTGGGGGCTCAGGTGCCATGCAGGATTCCTCTGACATGAAGGCTAGACGCAGCTCCCAAGAGCCAGTTTCCTTTCTGGGGAAAGGAAGTGTTCTGTTTTGTGGCTCAGGGACAAAGCATTAGACCATATGAGGTATTCCAGAACCTGCCTCTGGGGACAGATGCCTGCAAACCTTAGCTAGGGTTCCGTTGAGGTCCTAGAGGGATGTCAGTTTCCATCTTCTGACTCAGGGTCATTGACCTGGGTGTCTGCCTGTTGGTAGGTGTCTGCATGTGTCAGATTGTGTATTTCTGTGTAGAGCGGCCATCAAAATTGGGTGGGCTTAGGGGCCTTGCAGGAGTCTGCCCATCTGGATGGTTTCTGCAAATGTGATGGGCAGAGTTTCCGTCAGTTGGGTATTCAGAGCCCTGCGCAGTGTCTCCAGAGGCGCCATATGGAGGGCCTCTCAGATAGGGCTTCGGGGACAAAAGTCTGCAAACACAAACTCTGGATAGGTTTCTGGGCAAGGTGATGGCAGGCCTGATCTACGGACTGGGAGGGCAGTTCCACGGGATCTGAAATGAAGGCGACTGGGAGGCGGGATCGCAGGCTTTTCTGTCTGGGTTGTGTGTCTTGGTTGGCCACGGAATGGAGCGGTAGCCTCATGGGGCCATGGGAGATTCTGCCTCTGTGAGCATTCTGCCCGGCTCCCAAATGTTTGATGTCTTTCGGGGGGAAGGGAAGAGTGCTGTTTTCCGTCTCAGGGGTCCCGCCATAATAGGGATTCCAGAGTTGGCCTATGGGTCCGGGCTCCTGGAGAACCCAATCAAGGGTGAGGATTGGGACCTAGGGGCATGTCAGACCCAATATGCGGGCTCCTGGTTCAGCTAGAGATGGGTCTGCTTTGAAAGTGGGCTCAGGCTGAGGGAAACAATGCCTGTTTGTGGCCAGGGCAGCCATCCTGAGTGGGCGTGGTCTCATGGGCCATGCAGGTGATGCCCACTCTGAGGGTTAACCCACATCCCCACAGCAAGCTTTTCCCCTCGTGGTGAGGGAGGAGTGCTCTTTGATGCTTGACGTTTCCCCCTAGGTCAGGATTTGAGCTATGGTCTGGGCACAGACGTCTGAATATTCAGGTTGGGTAGAAATGAAGATTTCTGGCCATGGCAGGTTCCACCTGCAGGATATGGGCCCCCCTTCTGAAGGGGTGATGGGAGGATGGGGCTCAGGCTCTGTCAGACAGTGCATTAGTTCACAAGGCGGCCTAGGATATTGGGGTGCCGTTGAGGTCCGTACAGGTTGATCCTCATGTGGGGATTCTGAGAAGACACCTAGGGCCCTTCTTCTTTCAGGAGGGCAGGCAGAAGCCTGTGTTGGGGTTTCCAATGGACAATCTGGAGGGCTTGTGGCTCAGGAGGATGAGGACAGAATGATGAACACAGAATCGCCTGTTCACTTCAGTGCCGAACTCACGGCATTTCCAATGTGCAGCATCTGACTCGAAATCTCTAGCACCTGAGTCAGAGCACATGTCAGATGTTCGCTCACGCTGGAGTTTTTGTCCATGATGGCCGACGAATGGAGGGGTGGCCACCTGAGGCCATTGAGGTCATCCCAGAATGGGCTTTGTGAGCTGCTCTGAACAGCAAGCTTTCCTTCTGTCGGAGAGGACTTACATTTAAGATAGCAATAGGGTCCGCAGTAAGGAAAGATATCATAGCAGAAATCACCACATGGATGTCTGGAAAGCCCAGCTCCGCTTTCTATCCAGCCCAGGAACAAGGCCATTTTGAACTTGTGGCTGTGGGGCAACTTTCCCATGTGGCTGAGGTGACAGGGAGCCTCATTCTGATGGGAGACAATTCTGGCTTGTGTCCAGGGAGACCTTAGAATATGGCGGCGGGGGCTCAGGCGCCATGCAGGATTCTCTTCTCCCATGAGGGTTGGACGCAACTCCCAAGAGCCAGGTTGCATTCTGGGGACAGGAAGAGTTCTGTTTGTGGTCAAGGATCCAGTGTTGCACCATATGTAGATATTCCAGAGTTTGCCTCTGGAGACAGATGCCAGCAAACATAAGCTATGCTTTTGTTGAAGTCCTAGGGTATGTGAGGGTCCATCTTCTGACTCAGGGCCATTGACCTGGCTGTCTGCCTGGAGATATGTGTCTGGCCTGTGTCCGAATGCACCTTTTTTCCAAGGCGGTCAACGAATTTAGTGTGGGTCAGGGGCAATGCAGGTTTCTCCTAATCTGGAAGGTTTGTGAATATGTGACGGAAAGAGCGTCCTTCGGGTGGGCAGGCAGAGTTCTGGGCTGTGGCTCCAGAAGCCCCATCGTGGAGGGCCTTTCAGCCCGGGCTTTGGGGACAAAAGTCTGCAAACACAAACTCGGGATAGGGTTGTGTCGAGGTGATGGCAGGCCCGATCTTCAGACCGTGTGGGCAAAGTCGTGGTATCTGAAATTAGGGCCACGGGAAGGCAGGAGCACAGGCTTTTCTGTCTGGGTTATGTGTCTCGATTGGTCACAGAACGTAGCGGTAGCCTCATGGGGCCATGGGAGATTCTGCCTCTCTTAGGATTCTGCCCGGCTCTCAAAGGTTTGTTGTCTTTCGGGGGGAAAGGAAGAGTGCTGATATCTGTCTTAAGGGTCCCGACATAGGAGGGATTCCAGAGTCGGCTTCTCGGTCTGGGCGCATGAAGAACCTGACTAAGGGTGAGGATATGGGCCTTGGGTTATGTCAGGCGCGATATGCGGGTTCCTGGTGCAGCTAGCGAGGGGGTTGGTTTGAAAGCTGGCTCAGGCTGAGGATCACAATGTCTGTTTGTGGCCAGGGCAGCCATACTGGGTGGGTGTGGTCTCATGGGACATGGAGCTGGCTCCCACTTGGAGTGTTAGACCACCATCTCCACAGCAAGCTTTTCCCCTTGTGGGAAGGAGGAGAGCTCTTTTATGCTTGAGGTTCCCTCATAGGCCGGATTTGAGCTCTGATCTGGGCACTGAAAACTGAGTACCCAGGTTGGGTAGAGATGAAAGTCTCTGGCTAGGGCAGGTCCCACCTGCAGAATATGGGGCCCGTGACCGGGGGGCTGATGGGAGGTCGGGCTCAGGCTGTATCAGACAGAGCATTAGTACACAAGGCGGCCAGGAAATTGGGGTGCCATCAAGATCCATGCAGGTTGATCCTCACGTGGGGATTCTGGGCAGACCCCTACAGCCTTTCTCCTTTCTGGAGGGCAGGCAGAAGCCAGCGTTGGGACTCCCGAATGAACAATCTGGAGGTCTGGTGGGCCAGGAGGGTGAGGACCTTATTCTGAACGCACATGTGCTGGTTCCTTTCAGTGCCGAGCACGTGGTATTTCCAATGTGCAGCATCTGACTCTAGATCTCCAGCACCTGAGTTAGGGCACGTTTCAGAATGGGGCTCACGGTGGAGATTGTGTCCATGATGCCTGATGAATGGAGGGTGGCCTCATGAGGCCATGGATGTCTTCCCAGGTGGGCTTGTGAGCTGCTCCGAACAGCCAGATTTCCTTCTGTGTGACAGGGGTCGTCTGTATTGTTGGCACCAGGGTCCCCCATATGGAATGATGTCGTAGCAGATGTCACCGCATGTATGCCTGAGAAGCCCATTTCCACTAAAACTACCCTCCCAGGAACAAGGCCAATTTGATGTGGTGGCTCTGGGGCAAAGTGCCCAAGGGTCTGACGTGACAGGGAGCCTCATTCTGCTGGGTCACAGTGCTGACTTGTGTCCAGGGAGACCTTGGAATGTGGCGGGGTTGCAGGCGCTATGCAGGATTCTCCTCCCCTGATGGTTGGAAGCAGCTCCCAAGAGCCAGGTTGCCTTCTGGGGACAGGAGGTGTTCTGTTTTGTGGCTTAGGGATCAAGTTTTGGACCATATGTAGGTATTCCAGAGTTTGCCTGTGGAGGCAGATGCCTGCAAAGCTCAGCTAGGGTTCCTTTGTGGTCTCTGGTGTCAGTCAAGTTCCATCTTCTGACGTAGGGCCATTAACCTGGGTGTCTCCCTGGAAGTAGGTTTCTGGCATGTGTCTGAATACGCCATTTATCCAAGGCATCCAACAAATTTTCGGTGGGCTCAGGGCCACTGCAGTTGTCTCCCAATCTGTAGGGCCTGTCGTCCAGGTTTTGGAGACAAAAGTTGCAAACATAAACTCTGGATATGGTTTTGGGTGAGATGATAGCAGGCCCAATCTGCGGACCGTGCGGGCAGTGTCCCGGATCTGAAATGTGTTGGACAGGGAGGCGGGAGCGCTAGGTTTTCTCTCTGCATTGTGTGTCTCAGTTGGCCACGGAATGTAGTGGTAGCCTCATGGGGCCTTAAGAGATTTTGCCTCTGTGAGGATTCTGCCCAACTCCCAAGGGTTTGGTGTCTTTCAGGTGGAAGGGAAGAGTGCTGTTTTCCATCTCAGGGGTCCCGCCATAGCAGGCATTCGGAGTCGGCTTCTGGGTACGTTCACCTTGAGAACAAAACCAAGGTTAAAGATTTTGGCCTAAGGGCATGTCAGGCCCGATATGCAGGTTCCTAGTCCTGCTAGTGAGGGGGCTGTTTTGAAAGTGGGCTCAGGCTGAGGGTCACAATGCCTTTTTGTGGCCAGGCCAGCCCTCCTGGGTGGGCGAGGTCTCAAAGGCCATGATGTTGGCTCCGACTCAGAGGTTAGACACCCATGCCCACAGCAAGGTTATCCTGTAATGGGGAAGGAGGAGTGCTCTTTGATGCTTGATTTTCCCCCATAGGCCGTGATTTGATCTATGGTCTGTGCACACATGCTTGTAGACCCAGGTTGGGTACAGATGACAGTCTGTGGCCTTGGCCCATCCCACCTACAGGATATGGCTCCCGTTACCTGGGGGACTGATGGGAGGTCCGGGCTCAGGCTGTGTCAGACAGCTCTGTCTGTGCAAAGGACGGACGAGGATATTGGGGTGCCGTCAAGGTCCGTGCAGGTTGATCCTCACGTGGGGATTCTGGGCAAACCCCTACGGCCCATCTTCTTTCTGGAGTGCAGGCAGAAGACTGCGTTCAGGCTTCTGAATGAATAATCTGGTGGACTTGCAGCTCAGGAGGGTGAGGATGGAATTCTGAATGCACAAGCTCTGGCCCTGTTCAGTGCCAAGTGCATGGTTTTTCCAATGTGCAGCATCTGGCTCGAGACCTCCAGCACCTGAGTTAGGGCACATGTCATATGGTCACTCATGCTGGAGTTTGTGTCCATGATGGCCAAAGAGTTTAGGGGTGGCCTCATGAGGCCAAGTAGGTCTTCCCAGGCTAGGACTTGTGAGCTGCTCTGAACAGCAAGCTTTCCTTCTGCGGGACAGGGGGAGATCATTTGGATGGCATCAGGATCCCCCGTATGGGAAGACATTGTAACAGAAGTCACCACATGGATACCTGGAAAGCCCAGCTCCACTTACACTTCCAGCCCAGGATAAGGAGGTTTTGGTCTGGTGGCTCTGGGGCAAAGTGCCCATGGGACTGAAGTGACAGGGAGCCTTGCTGGCTTGTCTCCAGGGTGACCTTAGAATGTGGCGGGGGTTCAGGCGCCATGCCTGATAGTTGCCTGATAGGCGCCCCTGATAGTTAGACACAGCTCCCAAGAGCTCTGTTGCCTTCTGAGGATAGGAGGTGTTGTGTTTTTTGACTCAGGGCTCAAGTGTTGAAGCATATGTAGGTATTCCTGAGTTTGCCTCTGGAGGCAGATGCCTGCAAACCTAATCTAGGGTTCTGTTGAGGTCCTAGGTTTATGTCAGGTTCCAGCTTCTGACTCAAGGCCATTGACCTGGGTGTCTGCCTGGAGGTAGGGTCTGGCCTGTGTCCAAACGCACATTTTTTTCAAGGTGGCCAAGAATTTGGTGTTGGCTTAGGGTCATTGCATTTGTCTCTCAATCTGGGTTGTTTGTGCAAATGTGACGGGCACAGCTTCCTTTGGGTATGCAGGCAGAGTCTAGCACTGTGGCTCCAGAGTCCCCATCCTGGAGGACCTATCGGCCGGACTTTGGGGACAAAATTCTGCAAACACAAACTCGGGATAGGGTTAGAGGCGAGATGATGGCAGGCCCGATCTGCAGACCATGAGGGCAGTGCCACGCGATCTTAAATAAGGGCTAAGGGGAGACGGGAGTGGAGGCTTCTCTGTCTGGGTTGTGTATCTCCGTTTGCCACAGAATGTAGCGGTACCCTCATTGGGCCATGGGATTTCTGCCTCCGCATGTCTCCCAAGGCTTTGGTGTCTTTTGGGGGAAGGGAAGAGTGGTCTTTTATATCTCAGGGGTCCCGCCATTGCAGGGATTCCAGAGTCAGCTTCTGGGTCCAGGGGTCTGGAGAACACGACTGAGGGTGAGGACTGGCAGCAGGGACATGTTAGGCCTGATATGTGGGCTTCTGTTCCAGCTAGCCAGGCGGTGGTTTGAAAGTGGGCTCAGGCTGAGAGTCACAATGCCTGTTTGTGGTCAGGGTGGCCCTCCTGGGTGGGCGTGGTCTCATGGGCCATGCAGGTGGCTCCCACTCTGATGGTTAGACCGCCATCCCCATAGCTAGCTTTTCCTGTCGTGGGGAAGAGGAGTGCTCTTTTATATTTTAGGTTCTCTCATAGGCCGCGATTTGAGCTGTGGTCTGGGCACAGATGCCTGAATACCCAGGTTGGGTAACGTTGACAGTCTCTGGCCCTGGCAGGTTCCCACCTGCAGGGTATGGGGCCCACTACCTGCTGGGCTGATGGGAGGTCTTGGTTCAGGCTGTGTCAGGCAGAGCACTAGTGGACAGGATGGCCTAGGACATTGGGGGGACTTTGAGGTCCATGCAGCTTGATCCTGATAAGGGGATTCTGGGAAGACCCCTAGGGCCGTTCTTCTTTCTGAAGTGCAAAAAGAAGACTGCTTAGGGACTCCTGAATGTAGAATCTGGAGGCCTTGCGGCCCAGGAGGGTGAGGACGGAATTCTGAATGCAGAAGCGCTGGTTCATTTCAGTGCCGAGCACATGGCATTTCCAATATGCAGTATCTGACTTGAGATCTCAGCACTGGAGTCACAGCACGTGCCAGATGGTCGCTCACGCTGGTGTTCATGTCCATGATGGCCGACGAGTGAAGGAGTGGCCTCATGAGACCATAGAAGTCTTCCCAGAATGGGGCTTGTGAGCTGCTCTTAACAGTATGCTTTCCTTTTGCCAGGGAAGGGGAGTCTGTTTGGATGGCACCAGGGTCCCCTCTATGGAAAGCCGTCATATCAGATGTCATCACATGGATACCTGGAAAGCCCAGATCCGCTTACACTTCCAGCCCAGTAGCAAGGCTGTTTTGATCTGGTGGCTGTGGGGCAAGGTGACCAAGGGGCTGAGGTGACAGGGAGTCTCCTGCTGATGGGTCACAATGCTGGCTTGTGTCCTGGGAGGCCTTAGAATGTGGCGGTGACTCAGGCGCCTTGCAGGATTCTCTTCCCTTGAGGGTTGGACGCAGCTCCCAAGAGCCAGGTTGCCTTCTGGGGACAGGATGTGTTCAGTTTTGTGGCTCAGGGATCAAGTTTTGGACCATATGTAGGTATTCCTGAGTTTGCCTCTAGAGACAGATTCAGGCAAACCTAAGCTGGGGTTTCTTTGAGGTCCTAGGGTTTTGTCAAGTTCCATCTTCTGACTCAGGGCCTTTGACCTGTGCTTTTCTCCTGGAGGTAGGTTTTTGGCCTGTGTCCAAATGCGCCTTTTTTCCGAGGCTGCCAATGAATTTGGGGTGGTCTCAGGGGCATTTCAGGAGTCCCACAATCTGGAGTGTTTGTGCAACTGTGACGGGCAGATTTTCCTTTGGGTGTGCAGGCAGAGACCTGCTCTGTGGCCCCAGAGGCCCCATCTTGGCTGTCCTGTCAGCTAGGGCTTTGAGGACAAAATTCTAAACACACAACCTCAGGATACTGTCTGGGTGTAGGTGATGGCAGGCCCGATCTGTAGCCTGTGAGGGCAGTTCCACCGGGTTTGAAATCAGGGCGATGATGAGGCAGGAGCGCAGGCTTTTCTGTCTGAGTTGTGTTTCTCGGTTGGCCACAAAACGTAGTGGTAGCCTCATCAGGCCATGGGAGATTCAGCCTCTGTGAGGATTCTGCCGGGCTCCCAAGGGTTTGGTGTCTTTAGGGGGGAAGGGAAGAGTGATGTTTTCCGTCTCAGTGGTCTGCCAAAACAGGGATTCCAGAGTTGTCTTCTGAGTCCAGACCCTGGAGCACCCGACTGTGGATGAGGATTTGGGCAATGGGCATGGCAGTCACGGTCTCCTAATCCAGCTAGCAAGGGGGCTTGTTTTCATGCAGGGTCAGTCTGAGGATCACAATGCCTGTTTTTGCTCAGGGCAGCCATCCTGTATGGGCCTGGTCTAAAGGGCCATGCAGCTGGCTCCCACTCTGAGGCTTTGACCCCCATCCCCACAGCACGCTTTTCCTGCCTTGGGGATGGTGTAGTGCTCTTTTGTGCTTGAGGTTTCATCATTGGCCGGGATTTGAGGTAAAATCTGGGTACAGATGCCTGAATACCCAGGTTGGGTAGATATGAAAGCCATGGGCTATATCCGTTCCCACGTGCCAGATATGGAGCAGGCTACCTGGGGTCTGATAGGTATTTGGGACTTGGGCTGTATCAGATAGAGCATTAGTGCTCAGGGAAGCCTAGCATATTAGTGTGTCCTTGAGGGTCGTGCAGGTTGACCTCACATGGGGATTCTGTGAAAACCCATAGGTTTCTTCTATCCTGATGGCAGGCAGAAGGCTGTGTTGTGGCTCCAGAATTCCCAATCTGGAGTGCTTGTGAGCCAGAAGGGAGAGGACGGAAACCAGAGGACACAAGTGCCGGTTCAGTTCAGTGCCAAGTGCATGGGAGTTCCAGTGTTCAGCATCTGACTCGAGATCTGCAGCAGCTGAGTCTGGGCAAGTGTAAGATGGTAGCTCAAGGTGGAGTTTTTGTCTAACATGACCGAAGAATGGAGGGGTGCCCTCAGGAGACCATGGAGGTTTTCCAAGCCTGGAGCTTGTGAGCTGCTCCAAACAACCTTTCCTTTTCCAGGATAGGAGGAATCGGTTCTGATGGCTCCTGGCTTCCCCATATGGAAAGACTTGTTAGCAGAGCTCACCACATGGATGTCTGGAAAGCCCAGCTCAGCTTAACATTGCATTCCAGGAACAACGCAGTTTCGATCTGGTGGCTCTGGGGCGATGAAGCCTGGGGGCTGAGTGGACAGGGATCCTCATGTTGATGGGTCACAATGCTGGCTTGTGTCCAGTGAGACCTTAGAATGTGTCGGATTCTCATGTTCCATGCAGGATTCTTCTCCCCTGAGGGTTGGACACAGCTCCTGAGAGCCAGGTTGCCTGCTGGGACAGGAAGTATTCTGTTATCTGGACAGGGACCAAACGTTGGAACATATGAAGTGATTTTGGAAATTGCCTCTGGGGACAGATGCCTGCAAACCTAACCTAGGGTTCCGTTGAAGTCCTAAAGGCATGTCAGGTTCCACCTTCTGACCCCGGGCCAATGACCTGGGCGTCTGCCTGGTGGTAGGTGTCTGGCAGTGTCAGAATTCCCTTTTTTTTTTCCAGAGCGGCCGACGAAATTGGGGTGGGCTCAGGGACCTTGCAGTTGTCTCCCAATCTGGATGGTTTGTACAACTGTAATGAGCACAGTTTCCTTCAGGATGGCAGGCAGGGTCCTGCGCTTTGGCGGCAGTGGTCCCATCCTGGAGGGCCTGTCAGCCAGGGCTTTGGGGATAAAAGTCTGCAAACACAAACTGAGGTTAGTGTGAGGGTCCAGGTGATGCCAGGCCTGATCTGCGGACCGTGAGGGCAGTGCCCCAGGATCTGAAATAAGTTCAGTGAGGAGTCAGAAGCACAGGCTTTTCTTTCTGGGTTGTGTGTCTCGGATGGCCACAGAAATGAGGGGTGGCTTCATAGGGCCATGGGAGATTCTGCCTCTGTGGGGATTCTGCCCGTCTCCCAAGGGTTTGGTGTCTTTGGGGGGAAGGGAAGAGTCTATTTTCATCTCAGTGGTCCCACCATATCAGGAATCCCAGAGTCACCTTATGGGTTTGTGCTTCTGGAGAACGAGACCGAGGGTGAGGATTTGTGCCTATGGTCATGGCAGGCTTTCTATGTGGGCTCTTGGTCCAGATAGCTAGGGGGCTTGTATGAAAGTGGGCTCAGGCTGAGGGTCACAATGCCTGTTTGTGGCCAGGGCCACCCTAATATGTGGGTGTGGTATCATGGACCATGCGGATGGCTCCCACACTGAGGGTTTGACCCCATCCCCACAGCAAGCTTTTCCTGCCGTTTGAAAGGAGGATTGTTCTTTTGTGCTTGAGATTCCCCCATAGGCTGGGATTTGAGTCATGGTCTCTGCAGAGATGCCTAAATACCAAGGTTGTGTCCAGATGGCAGTTTGGATTTGGCACATCCCACCTGCAGGATATGGGGCCCGCTACCTGGGGGGCTGATGGGAGGTCAGGGCTCAGTTTGTGTCAGACAGAGCATTAGTTCATAGGGCGGCCTAGGATATTGGGGTGCCTTCAATGGCCATGCAGGTGGATCCTCTCGTGGGGATTATGGACAGACCCATAAGGCCCTACTTCTTTCTGGAGGGCATGCAGAAGGATGCGTTGTCTCTCCAGAATTCCTAATTTGGAGGCCCTGCTGGCCATGAAGTTGAGGACGGAAATCTGAATGCACAAGCGCTGGTTCAGTTCAGTGACGAGCGCATGGTAATTCCCATGTTCAGCATCAGACTCGAGACCTC
This sequence comes from Meles meles, assembly GCF_922984935.1. Taxonomy (NCBI): domain Eukaryota; kingdom Metazoa; phylum Chordata; class Mammalia; order Carnivora; family Mustelidae; genus Meles; species Meles meles. The sequence continues at coordinate 2,162,792 of NC_060081.1, forward strand.
TATTACCCAAGTCAGGGCGAGTGTCGGATAGTCGCTCACACTGGAGTTGTGTCAATGATGGCCGACTAATGAAGGGGATGCCTCAAGATTCCAGGGAGATTTTCCCAGGCTGGGTCATGTGAACTGCTCCAAACAGCAAGATTTCCTTCTGTGGGACAGGGGGAGTACGTTTTGATGGATTCAGGGTCCCCCATATGGAAAGACTTGGTAGTAGAGCTCTTTGAATGGATGCCTGGAAATCCCAGCTCAGCTTACACTTGCAGCCCAGGATCAAGGCAGTTTCGATCTGGTGGCTCTAGGGTGAATTGCCCAGGGGGCTGTGTTGACAGGGAGCCTCAAGCTGATGGATCACATTGCTGGCTTGTGTCCCATGAGACCTAAGTATGTGGCAGAGGCACCGGCGCCATGCTGAAATCTCCACCCCTGAGGGTCTTACACAGCTCCTTGGAATCAGGTTGCCTTCTGGGGACAGGAGGTGTGCTGTTTTTTGCATAAGGGACCTAGCGTTGGTACATAGGTAAGGACTCTGAACATTCCTCTGGGGACAGATGCCTGCAAACTTAAGCTAGGATTCCATTGAGATCCTAGGGGCATGTCAGTTTCCATCTTCTGACTTAGGGCCATTAACCTGGGTGTCTGCCTGGAAGTAGGTGTGTGGCATGTGTCAGACTGTGCATTTCTGACTAGAGCGGCCAACGAAATTGGGTGGTCTCAGGGTCCTTGCATGTGTCTCCCAATCTGGAGGGTTTTTGCAACTGTGATGAGCAGAATATCCTTCAGAAGGGCAGGAGAGTCCTGTGCTGTGGCTCAAAACGCCTAATCCTGGAGGGCCTGTGGGCCAGGGCTTTGGGGACAAAAGTCTGTAAACACAATCTCAGTTTAGGGTGAAGGTTGAGGTGATGGCAGTCCCGATCTGCAGATCATGAGGGCAGTGCCTTGAGATCTGAAATTATTTTGATGGGGAGGCGGGAGCGTAGGCTCTTCTGTCTGGGTTGTGTGCTCTGTTGTCCATGGAATGGAGTGGTGGCCTCATGGTCCCTGGGTAATTCTGCCTCTGTGGGGATTTTGCATGGCTCCCAAGGTTTTGGTGTCTTTCTGGATGAAGGGAAGAGAGCTGTTTTCCTTCTCAGTGGTCCCGCCATAGCAGGGATTCCAGAGTTGGGTTCTGGGTCCAGGCGCCTGGAGAACTCAATCGAGGGTGAAGATTTGGGCCTAGGGGCATGGCAGGCCCGAAATGCGGGCTCCTGGTACAGCTGGTGAGGGGGATTGTTTGAAAGCAGGCTCAGGATGATGGTCACAATGCCTGTGTGTGCCCAGGGAAGACCTCCTCGGTGGGCGTGTATTTGGGCTATGCACATGGCTCCCACACTGAGGGTGTGAAGCCTATCTCCACATTAAGCTTTTCCAGCCATGGGGAAGGAGGAGTGCTCCTTTGTGCTTGAGGTTCCCCCATAGGCCAATATTTGAGTTATGGTCTGGGCACAGATGCCTGAACACCAATGTTGGGTAGACATGACAGCTTAGGGCCATGGCAGGTCCCCCTGCAGGAGGTGGCACCCACTAACTTGGGGACTGAATGGAGGTCGGTACTCTGCTGTGTCACACAGTGCATTAGTGCACATTCGGCCTGGATATTGGCGTTCCATCTAGGGCCGTGCAGGTTGATCCTCACATGGTGAATCTGGGCAGACGAATAGGACGCTTCTTCTTTTTGGATGGCAGTCAGAAGGCCCCGTTGTGGCTCTAGAATTCCCAGTCTGGAGGGCTTGTTGGCCAGGAGGGTGGCGACGGAAGTCTGCATGCACAAGCACCGTTTCTGTTCAGTGCCGAGCACATGGTAGCTCCAATGTGGAGCGTCTGACTCAAATTCTCTAGCACGTGAGTCAGGACGAGGGTCAGATGGTCGATCACGCTGGAGTTTGTGTGCATGATGCTAGATGAATAGAAGTGTGGCCTCAGGAGGCCATGGAGGTTTTCCCAGACTGAGGCTTGTGAGCTGCTCCAAACAGCAAGCTTTTCTTTTGCAGGACTGGGGGAGTCTCTTTTGATGGTTCCATTATCCCCCGTATGGAAATATATGGTAGCAGAGCTCACCGCATAGATATCTGGAAAGCCCAGCTCAACTTATTCTCTTAGCCCAGGAGCAAGGCAGTTTCGATCCGATGGCTGTTGAGCAAGTGCCCAGGTGGCATAGTTGACAGGGAGCCCCATGATGATGGGTCACCATGCTGGCTTGTGTCCAGGGAGACCTTAGAATGTGATGGGAGCTCAGGCACCATGCAGGAATCTCCCCTCCCCCAGGGTTGGACGCAGCCCCCAAGAGACAGGTTGACTTCTGGGGACAGGAGTTGTTCTGTTTTGTGGTTCAGAGACCTAGCATTGGAACATATGTAGGGGCCTGGTTATCCAGAGGAAATTACTTTTAAACCCTGGATATTGGGGCAGGCCTGGCCAGATTGCCTTATCCAATTAGTGGGGCATGCATATATTAACTGTGGTGAGTTGAAATCTCATTGGCCACCTGTGTGTTGGCTGGGCTCAACCACCTCTATAATGGTTAGTCTGTGAGGCTGGGGGGGGGGGAGAAGTAGGAGGAGTTAGAAAAGCCATTAGAGAAGTAAGAGGAGTTAGAAAAGCCACTAGAGAAGTAAGAGGAGTTAGAATAGCTGTTAGAGAATTAGGAGGAATTAGAATAGCCGTTAGAGAGGTAGCAGGAGTTAGAGTAGCCATTAGATTAGTCGTTGAGAGCCGTTAGGGTAGTCGTAGGAGTGATAGTGTTGGGATTGTCAGGAGCATCAAAGCATTGGGAGCAGCATTACTGGGAGCCGCCCCACACCGAGCAGCAGCGTCACCATGAGCAGCCTCGCCTCCCCTAGCAGCATCACACCCTGTGACCCTCCTAACCATGGCCCCGCCGAGACTGGCCTCACTGCTCCGAGGCGCCACCTTGCCAGAGTGGCGTCATTCCTGGGAACCACATAGTTGGCATGTGGCCTAGTCGGAGAGTGGCCTGGTCTGGAGCGGCCTCTTCATCATCAGGTACAGACTTTGTCCAGCATGTAGCCTCATCCAGAGCAGCCTCGTTTGGGGAGCAGTCTCATCTTGAGCGGACCCATCCAGTCTGCCTCATCCACAGAGGCCTCATCTGGGTAGCAACCTTGTCAGAGTGGTGTTGGGGGAGCATAGTCTGTGTCGTCAGGGTTGTCGTCCTTGCCATTCACGCTTCTTTTTCATCGGGAGCGGCGTCCTTGTCGTCATCCCTAGATGTAAGATATGGCCCTGAAATGTCGGTTTGATTTTCGATGCTTGGCCTGAAAAGCGTTGCTTGATTTTTGCTTTGTGGAGTCTCATAACATTGATCATGGACCCTTACACTCCAAAACTTTCCTCTGGGGACAGATGCCTGCAAACCTTAGCTAGGATTCTGTTGAGGTCCTAGGGGCATGTCATTTTCCATCTTCTGACTCAGGGTCATTGACCTGGGTGTCTGCCTGGAGGTAGGTGTCTGGCATGTGTTAGACTGTGCATTTCTGTCCAGCGCCCAACGGAATTGGTTGGGATCAGGGGCCTTTCAGGTGTCTCCCAATCTGGAGGATTTGTGCAAATGTGACAGGCAGACTTTCTTTTGGGAGGGCAGGCAGAATCCTGTGCTGTGGCTCCAGAGGCCCCATCCTGGATGGCCTGCCAGCCAGAGTATTAGGGACAAAAGTCTGCAAACAAAAACTGGGGTTAGGGTGAGGGGCGAGGTAATGGCAGGCCCAGTCTGCAGACCGTGAGGGCAGTGCCTCATGATCGGAAATGAGGCTGACGGGGAGGTGGGAGCGCAGGCTTTTCTGTCTGGGTTGTGTGTCTGGGTTGGCCATGGAATGGATGGTTGGCCTACTCTGGCCATTAGAGATTCTACCTCTGAGGATTCTTCCCTGCTCTGAAGGGTTTGGTGTCTTTCGGGGAGAAGGGAAGTGTGCAGGTTTCCGTCTCAGGGGTCCTGCCATAGCAGGGATTCCAGAATCAGCTTCCGGTTACGGGTGCATGGGGGACCCAACTGAGGGTGAAGATTTGGGCCTGGGGCCTCTCAGGACCGGTATGCGAGCTCCGGGTCCAGCTAACGAGGGGGCTGTTTTGAACACGGGCTCAGGCTAAGGGTCACAATGCTTGTTTGTGGCCAGGGCAGCCCTCCTGGGTGGGCGTTGTCTCTTGTGCCATGCAGGTGGCTACCACTCTGAGTATTAGCCCCTCACACCCACAGCAAGGTTTACCATTCATGGGGAAGGACGAGTGCTCATTGATTCTTGAGGTTCCCCCATTGGCCAGGACTTGAGCTATGGTCTGGACACAGATGCCTGAATACCCAGTGGGTAGAGATTACAGTCTCTGAACATGGCACGTCCCACTTGCAGTATATGGGTCCCGCTACCTGGGGGGCTGTTGGGAGGTCGGGGCTCAAGCTGTCAGATGGAGCATTTGTGCACAGGGTGGCCTAGGACATTGGGGGCTGTCGATGTCTGTGCAGTTGATCTTCACGTGGGGATTCTGGAAGACCCCTAGGGATCTTGTCCTTTCTGGAGGGCTGGCAGAAGACTGCGTTGAGGCTCCTGAGTGAACAATCTAGAAGGCTGCGTTGCCAGAAGGCTGAGGACGGAATTCTGAATGCACAAGCGCCGGTTCCATCCAGTGCGGAGCACCTTGCATTTCCAAGGTGCAGCATCTGACTGGAGATCTTCAGCACCTGACTCAGGGCATGTGTCAGATAGTCGCTCACTCTGGAGTTTGTGTCCATGATGGCCGACGAGTGGAGGGGTGGTCTCTTGAGGCCATGGAGGTCTTCCAGGCTTGGGTTTGTGAGCTGCTCCAAACAGCAAGCTTTCCTACTGTGGGACAGGGGGAGTCCATTTGGATGGAACCAGAGTAACCCATATGGAAAGAATTCTTAGCAGAAGTCACTGCATGGATGACTGGAAAGCCCAGTTATGCTTACCCTTCCAGACTAGGAACAAGACCAATTTGATCTGGTGACTCTGAGGCAAAGTGCCCAGGGGCTGAGGTGACAGGGAGCCTCATTCTGATGGGTCACAATGCTGGCTTGTGTCCTGCGAGACCCTAGAATGTGGCGGGGGCTCAGGCGTCATGCAGGATTCTCCACCCCTGAGGGTTGGACACAGCTCCCAAGAGCCATGTTGCCTTCTGGGGACAGGAGTTGTTCTGTTTTGTGCCTAGGGATCAATATTGAACCGTATATAGGTATTTCAGAGTTTGTCTCTGGAGGCAGATGGCAGCAAACCTAAGCTAGGGTTCTGTTGAGGTCCTAGGGTTATGTCAGGTTCTATCTTCTGACTCAGGGCCATGTACTTATTGTCTGCCTGGAAGTAGGTGTCTGGCATGTGTCTGAATGTGCCATTTTTCTAAGGCGGCCAACAAATTTGGGGTGGGCTCAGAGGCATTGTATGTGTCTCCCAATCTGGAGGGTTTGTGGAAATGTGGACTGGCAGAGATTTCTTAGGGTGGGCACACAGAGTCCTGCACTGTGGCTCCAGAGGTCCCATCCTGGAGTGCCTTTCGGCCAGGGCTTTGGAGACAAATGACTTCAAACACAAACTCGAGAAAGGGTTCTCGTCGAGGTGATGGCCTTCCCGATCTGCGGACCGTGAGGGTAGTGCTGCGGGATCTGAAATGAGGGCAATGGGCAGGCGGGAGTGCAGGATTTTCTGTCTGGATTGTGTATCTCTGTTGGCCACAGAATGTAGCGTTATCCTCATAGGGTCATGGGAGATTCTGCCTCTGTGAGGATTCAGCCCAGCTCTCAGGGTTTGGTGTCTTCCCAGGGGAGGGAACAGTGCTGTTTTTCAACTCAGGTGTCACGCCATAGCAGGGATTCCAGAGTCGGCTTCTAGGTCCGGGTGCCTGTAGAGCCCAACCGAGGGTGAGGAATTGGGCCTAGGGACATGTCAGGCCTGATATGCATGCTCCTGGACCAGCTTGCTACAGGTCTGGTTTGAAAACATGCTCAGGCTGAGGGTCACAATGCCTATTTGAGGCCAAGGCAGCCTTCCTGGGTGGGCGTGGTCTCAAAGGCCATGCAGCTGGCTCCCACTCTGAGGTTATACCCCCATCCCCACAGCAAGCTTTTCCCATCATGGGGAAGAAAGAGTACTGTTTTGTGCTTGAGGTTCCCCCATAGTCCGGGATTTGAGTTCTGGTCTGGGAAGGTAAGTCAGAATACCCAGATTTGGTAGAGATGACAGTCTCTTGCCATGCAAGGTCCCACCTGCAGGATATGGGGCCCACTACCTGGGGGACTGATGGGAGGTCGGGGCTCACGCTGTGTCAGACTGAGCATTAGTGCAGAGGTTGGGCTTCCAATATTGGTGTGCCTTTGAGGTCTGTGCAGGTTGATCCTAACGTGGGGATTCTGGGCCTACCCCTAAGGCCATTCTTCTTTCTGGATGGCAAGCAAAAGACTGCGTTGGGGCTCCTGAATGAACAATCTGGAGGGTTTGCAGCCCAGGAGGTTGAAGACGGAATTCTGAATGCACAAGCACCAGTTCCTTTCAGATCAGAGGACATGGAATTTCCTTGTGCAGTCTCTGACTCAAGATCTCCAGCACCTGAGTCAGGGCACAGTTCAGATGGTCACTCACCCTGGAGTTTGAGTCAATGATGGCCGATGAATGGAGGGCTGGCCTCATGAGGTCATGGAAGTCTTACCAGGCTGGGGCTTGTGAGCTGCTCCGAACAGCAAGCTATCCTTCTGCGGGACAGGGGGAGTCCGTTTGGATGGTACCAGCATCCCCTGTATGGACAGACGTCATAGCAGAAATCACCGCACAGCTGCCTGGAAAGCCCAGCTCCACTTAGCCTTCCGTCCCAAAAAAAGGCCGTTTTGATCTAGTGGCTCCGGGACAAAGCGCCCAAGGGGCTGAGGTGACAAGGGGCCTCATTCTGATGGGTCACAATGCTGGCTTGTGTCTTGGGAGACCTTAGAATGTGGCGGGTGTTCCGGCACCATGCAGGATTCTCCTCTCCTGAGGGTTGGACGCAAATCCCAAGAGCAAGGTTGCCTTCTGGGGACAGGACGTGTTCAGTTTTGTGGCTCAGGCATCAAGTGTTGGACAATATGTGGGTATTCCTGATTTCGTCTCTGGAGACAAATGCCTGCAAATGCAAACCTAAGCTATCGTTCTCTTGAGGTCCTAGGGTTATGTTAGGTTCCATCTACTGACACAGGGACATTGACATGGATTTCTGACTGGAGGTAGGTTTTTGGCCTGTGTTCAAATGCAACTTTTTTCCAAGGCCGCCAACCAATTTGCGGTGGGCTCCAGGGCATTGCAGATGTCTCCCAAATGGAGATTTTGTGAAAATGTGGATTGTCAGAGCTTCCTGCGGGTAGACAGTCAGAGTCCTGTGCTTTGGCCCCAGAGGCCCCATCCTAGAGGGCCTCGTGGCCAGGGCTTTGGGGCCAAAATTCTGCAAACATAAACTCGGGATAGGGTTAGGGGTGAGGTGATGGAAGGCCGATTTGCAGACTGGGAGGGCAGTGCCACAGGATCTGCAATGATTGCGACGGGGAGGCGGGATCATGGGCCTTTCTGTCTGGGTTGTGTGTCTCACATGGTCATGGTATGGAGTGGTAGCCTCTGGCGTCACAGGAGATTCACCTTGCGAGGATTCTGACCAACTCCCAAGGGTTTGGTGTCTTTAGGGGGGAAGTGAAGAGTGCTGTTTTCCGTCTCAGGAGTCCCGCCATAGTATGGATTACAGAGTCAGCTTCTGTGTCCTGGTGCCTGAGAACGCGACCGAGGGTGAGAATTTGGGCCTACGGGCATGTCACGCCTGATATGTGAGTTCCTGGTCCAGTTAGCGAGGGGGCTGGTTTGAAACCTTGCTCAGGCTTAGGGTCACAATGCCTGTTTGTGGCCAGGGCATCCCTCCTAGTTGGGTGTGGTACGTGGTCCGTGCAGCTGGCTCCCACTCTGAGGGTTAGACCCCCATCCCCAATGCAAGCTTTTCCCGTCGTGGCATAGGAGCAGTACTATGTTTTGCTTCAGGTTCCCCAGAGGCCTGGACTTTAGCTATGGTCTGGACACAGACGCCTGAATACCCTGGTTGGGTAGAGATGACAGTATCTGGTCTTGGCACGTAACCACTTGCAGGATACGGGGTCCGATATCTGGGGTCTTATGGGAGTTGGGGATGGGCTATGTCAGACAGAGCATTAGTGCACAGGGCGGCCTAGGACATTGGGGTGCCATCGAGGTCCATGCAGATTGATCCTCATGTGGGGATTCAGATCAGACACCTAGGGCCTTTTTTTTTTTTTCTGGAGGGCAGGCAGAAGACTGCATTGTATCTCCTGAATGAACAATCTTTAGGGATGGCAGGCAAGCAGGGTGAATTCAGAATTCTGAATTCAGAATTCAGAATTCTGAACGAACAAGTGCTGGTTCTGTTCAGTACTGAGCATGTGACATTTCCAATGTGCAGTGTATGGCCCGAGATCTCCAGCACCTGAGTCAGGTCACGTGTCAGATGTTCTTTCATGATGAAGTTTCTGTCCATGATAGCCTACGAATGGAGGGGTGGCCTCATAAGGCCTTGGAGGCCTTGCTAGGCTGGGATTTGTGAGCTGCTCCAAACAGCAAGCTTTCTTTCTGCGGGAGACGGGGCGTCCATTTGGATGGCACCAGGGTCCCCCATATGGAAAGACGTAGTAGCAGAAGTCTCCACATGGACACCTGGAAATCCCAGCTCCGCTTACACTTCCAGCCCAGGAACAAGGCCTTTTCGATCTGGTGCCTCTGGGGCAAAGTGTCCAGGAGGCTGAGGTGACAGGGAGAATCATTCTGATGGGTCACAATGCTGGCCTGTTTCCAGGGAATCCTTAGCATGTGGTGGCAGCTCACACGCCGTGCAGGATGCTCCTCCCTTGAGGGTTGGACGCAGCTCCCAATAGCCAGGTTGCCTTCTGCGGACAGGAGGTTTTCTATTTTGTGGGTCAGGGATCAAGTGTTGGACAATATATAGGTATTCCAGAATTTGCCTCTGGAGACAGATGCCAGCAAACCTATGCTAGAGTTCCATTAACGTCCTAAGGGTATGTCAGGTTCCATTATCTGACTCAGGGCCATTGACCTGGCTGTCTGCCTGAAAGTAGGTGTCTGACATGTGTCCAAATGCGTCTTTTTTCCAAGGTGGCCAACGAATTTGGGTTGGGTTCAGGGGCATTGCAAGTGTCTCACAATCTGGAGGGATTGTGCAAATGTGACGGGCAGAATTTCCTTCAGGTGGGCACGCAGAGTCCTGGGCTGAAGCCCTGATACTCGCCTTGACATGAGTGACACTGGGCTGGGTTGTTCTCAATGAAATTGGAAGGAATCCAAGGAAAATATCATATGGCTTCACTCATATGTGGCCCACAAGGAGTACCATGGACATGAGTAAAAGCAAGGGAAAATGGAAAGAGAAGAAGTCAGACAGGGAGACAAACCAGGAGAGACTCAGGTCTCTGTGAACCAAGCTGAGGGTTACAGAAGGATGAGACGTGCCAGGAATGAGGGAACTGGTTCATGGTATGGAGGTGGTGTGGCATATATGCTGTTGATGAGCACTCGGTGGTATATGCAACTAAAAAATCAGGGAACCCTATCTCACAAATGTATGAGGGATGAAATGCTGGCTTTCCGAACAAAAGAAAAAGTATTGAAAAGAAAGAAAAACCGGCCATTTCACATAGAGATGAAGAAAGAAAGAGGGAAAAAAATGAAGTATAGTTTTATTATCTTACTGATTAAAATGGTATGCAATTGGTTTCTTATAGGTCTTTATCTGAATTGGATCTTTGGACATTGCAAATTAGAATCTTCCCTCATCCTACATTTCGGGAATAGATGAGAAGAACCAAAATCGCCTTCATTAAATGTCTCAGAGCATGTACCAGGAAATTGATTTGAAACTGGCTTTTTGGGTGTTGGGAGGTGTTTGAGGAATGCTTCAAACACCTTCGTCATTACCTGAGACGTCAGATGTGTATGTTCATGACCTAGTCTTGATAGTGGGTATGTGTCTCAGGATTTATCCTTTTCTCTCAGGTATTGGATTTTTGGGCATACATGTGTGTAGAGGTCTTTTAGGTGAGGTTGCTTAGGAGAGATTAGTCCTGAATGCTTTAACTAATTTTTGATAGATAAAAAGTTAACTTTTCCAGTTTTGTTGGTCTGTGACTTTGATACTTTCTTCCTTTATGGTATTTTCTCTAAGGTTTGTCTCCATGAGTGCTACTCCTTACTTGCTCCCTAAGTTCTGTGGGACACTTTTAAGTGTGTGTGTGGGGGTGAGTATGTGGGTGGGTGTGTTTCACAAAACGCTTAGAATGATATTTTAAGAAATATTTAGACACTCTTCTTTGGATCACAATTCACCTTCAAACATAATGGAAACTCATGCTCTATCTCGTTTGACGACATTTCCTGCAATGAATATCCAATTTAATCCTCTTTTAGAAACACATACTTTCAGTAACCTGCCTTGGAGCAAACACCATATTATATGTGCCCAGTTAAGTCTCATTGTGTGTCCCTTTCTTCTTGCTTTTTCACCTGTTCCTTTACTTCCATGAGTGAGAGAAATCGTATGATATTTTCTTTCTGTGACTGAGAGATGGGACGCATCCCAGTGTTCTCCACCATTCTGCCACATGTGGCAAGTTTCAAGATTCCTTCTTGCTTATGGCTGGCTAAGAGTCTGTGGTGCACTGGGAGGACAGGGAAATTGTAGAATTATCTGGGATCCCCTGTCTTGTCTTCAGCCATCAGAAAACAGGAAGATGACAACATCAATGGAACCATGGCATCAATGAACATGAAGCCTAGATCAAACTCCATAGCGAAAGACAGAAGAAGTCACATAGACCATGGGAGAGGGTGTAGACATGTCTTAGGGTAGAAGTGGACGGTTGGTGCTTCAGAGTGCAGGGAGCCATGGCCAAAGACAAAGGCCCAGGAGAGAGGAACACACTGGGAACCCACAAGTTGGAAGTTGACCCATAGCTATTGGCAGAGAAATGGAGAGGTTCTGAATGGCATGAGAACTTGCAACCAAAGGGACTTGAGGCCCAGGAATCTCAGATCAGCATGCTTGACAGATATAGCCCCATAGAGCACTGTATTTCTCCTGCAGAGTAAACCAGCAAGCAGCCGTGTGCAGACAGCCTGAAAAAAATGATCAGAAACAATACTTGTTGAAACAGTGGTATGATTATTGTTTCTTGCTGTGCATCTGTGATAGGCACTGTTCATGGAGATGGGGGCAAAAGAATCTTGGGACTCTACCACCGTCAGCACAAATCCCAAGCAAGTGGCCACAGACAGGATGTGCGGACATTAGCTGCCTAACCTGCAATCATGTAGTCCCAAACCTGGGAAATTGTTTGGACTGACTTCCTCAGGCCATGTTGCTTAGTACCAGGAGAACAGACACTCCATTGGGGACTGGAGGAAAGCCCTTCCCACTTCCTCTCTCCTGACCACAGCATTCAGCAGGCCTTAGTAATGTTGAATGTGTCAAAAGTCTCCTTTCACAGGCACACCAGAGCCCACCAATCTAAGCCTCACCATATTCGGTCCAGACACCAAACACTCCAAATGGCAGGCAACAAGTGCCTCTTCAGAGGACTGGCAAAGAAGAGAGTGTATAGCCACAACTCAAACCAGGGGACATTCCATATACACCAGAAACTCCATCAAGGTTCAGCCAGCAACACTCCATGACATCTTCATGCTAAAGAAATTACCCTCAGTGTAGAAAACAGAAGGCATTTTTGAATACTAAGAAGAATACAGAGATCTGACTAAGGCAACCATCGAAGAATCAAATGATGCCAAGGTAAAAGAACAAGAAATGGTCATGGCCACACAATCAAAGTGAAACAAGTACATGTTCCTTGCCAGGTGGAGGATTTAAACTGAGGCCAGGATACTCACTCTGGATCTAAAAACAAAGAAGGAATCAGGGAGTCTCGGACCACAGAGAAAAAGGTGATAAAAAAAAAAAATGAAATGAAGAGACCCTAATATAAGGATTTGTTAACAAACTGGATGCAAGTTCAGAAAGCTGGCAGAACCAGAGGATCCAATGAGTCACCTGGAAAACAAGTACAGGAAAAAAAAAAAAGAAGAGAAGCAAAGGAGAGAAGGAAGAATGATGGAACATGACAATGGACTTCGGGAAATCCGTGACTGTAATGAATGTCTATGGGTGCTTCTTGTAGGAGACCTAGAAGAGAGAAAACAGTGGTCCCAACATTTCTTTGTGAAATCAGAGCTGAAAACATCCCTCATCTTGGGGCAGAAACAGAGATCCAGACCCGAGGTACAGATGACTCCCAGCACCATCTACGGAAGCAGAGCAACACAAGACATAGTTTCATTCACCTTCAAATGCTAGCAATTGAGGAATTACCATTGCCAAAATATGCTTGGGAGAAGAGTGTTTCTAAAGCCAAGTGCTTTACATTGAGGTAACCAGTTATGCCATCGGTAGCAGCACATTGTATAGAGCAAGCCACACAAGCCCAAGCCAAAACCCTATCCCCTGCATTTCTAAACAAGACAGAGCAGGAGTTCTTGTCTAGAACAATGAGGTGTTAAGCAGATCAGTTTGTGTCCAGGCATGTCTCCCTCAATTCAGAGGAGGCCTTCAGCTCTGCTCCTTATCCCAGGATCATTGGAAGGTCTCTCACCTGAGGTTCCCCACTCAGAGACACGTCTGCTTCCCTTCTCCAGCTCCCTCACTGATTATGTTCTCGCTGTCTCACTCTGTCCCATACATGCAAGAACATCGTTGAAAAGCAACAACAACAACAAGAAACAGTAGATAAGCATTGACTAGGGCCAGAGGCTGCTTTACTCAGTTTGGACCTATGCCCCTATGGAACGCAGCCAGATCCAGAGCACCTCCCACCATCCTAAAATTCCAGACCTTGGCCCTTAGCTCCTTTGTTTGTTCTCCTCTTCTTATTCCTGCATCTCCCCACAAACATGTAGCATCTGCTCTCTGTCCCACTGCAATGGCCCGTTGTTCTCCCATTGTTCCTCCTCAACTGGTCCTTTAGAACATGCACATCATCTGCAACAGGCACTGTTTGTTTATCCCATGAAAACCTCTGCAGAATGAAAATGGGAGGCTTAAGGCAGCCTTGTGCTGCAACATATCCCTTAGGTTCACAGAAGGAAGCTTTACCACCCTGCAGGAATGCTCAGGGATCTTAGGCCATTGAATCATCTTCAAGGCATCCTTTTGTAGATATATGTTGTCTTCCTGAAACTGGCATAGAAGACTTTCCAATGCCTTCACATAGGAAATGGGTCTTCTCCACCAGGCTCCGTGCTTGCTCCTGTTGAATCCAAACCGATGAGCCCGCTTGGGCCTAAGGTTCTTGGGTGTAGGGTCTGCCTTTGATTCCTAGTCACCTTGGAAGATAGGGAGGCCTTCTTGGGACGGTTACTGGAGATGCTAGAGGAACTCATGTCCTCGCTGTTGAAGACGACAAGCATGTCTTTGGCTTGGTTGCAGGTGTTCACTGGGAGATTTCACTGGGTGGCCCTTTTCCTGGTCACAAGGGTCCTCATTGGGTCGGAGGACCATGCACATGTGCGTAGTGTGGAGTTCCTGGCCTGAGGCTTGGTTGTAGTCCTGACCATTTCTTGACCTTATGGGGGTAAGATGGAATTGTGGATCCTTACCATTCTCAGGAGTGCAGAGGGCTGGTGGTGACAGTCCCGGCCAAAGACTATGAATTCGGCCATGGAGAAGGTGACACTGACTCGCTTCACAAAGTGTCTTGGTGAAATACCCAGGTGGGTCCAAAGGTTTGGGAGGGCTTTGGCACCTCCTGGACGACCCATGACCATGAAAGCCATGTGGAGTGATTAGACATGGTTTGGGGAGGAGTGGTTGCTAAGAGGAAAAACTTTGTGATTTCACAGAAGCTGATTTCACTGAAGCAGCAATCCCTCTCTCATGAGCTATGAGACCTATGGATTTAGGTAGGAAGCCCTGGGAAGGACCAAAAAAGATCCCTGATTGCCTGCTTATGAACTCAGGTGGCCTTGCGGTTTCTTTCCCACTTCACCTTTAGCTGAGAAAACAAAATGACATTTGGTGTACCATTCATTCAGCCAACATATCTCCAGAGAGAGCAAGGTGTTCCTATTTTCACTGGAATGTCTAGAGATCTCAATCAACAGTGAGGCCTCTTGTGTATCATGAGATCTCTGGGAGGTTTGACATCCTGTGGGTGAGAGTGTCCTTTCATAGGTTCTTTCCCCAATTTGTTCTAGGGCAAAGCGTCTGCTCTTGGTGCTTGTTCAGCTTGGAAGATAAGGGAAGGAATAAGGGAAGGAAAGTCACATTTCAAGGATACAGGCTAGGGCATGGATGCATTGGGCAGTCCGAGTCCTGATCTCCTAGTATTCTGAAACAGCAGTCCTAAGGAATGAGGGCTCTGTCTACCTGACTTTACCTGTAATACCTTTGAAAAGGCTTCAAGGAGAGTGACATTCTGCATGATCTCTATCCCTGAAAGAAGAGTCCTGGACAGTAAACCTGTCAACATCAGTTAACGTTATATGCCGAGGACATTGGGAGAGCCATGTTGACCAACTCTCTTAATTCAGAGGAAAAGGAACTGCCTAAATCAATGGCCTGCCATGCTCACTCTAGCCGAACTGTGGAAGGAGCTAAGATGCCCTTCAATAGGCTACTGGATAAAGAAGGTGTGGTCCATCCAGGCCAAAGATGATAGCACCGACATCAAGCAGGAAGAAGCCCCAATACTCACCTTGACGTGAGTGACACCAGGCTGGGTTATTCTCAATGAAATCGGAAGGATTCCAAGAGAAATATCATATGGCTTTAAGAGTGGGACTCTTAAAGTGTGTGTGGGGGTGGAGGTGAGAGAGAGAGTGTTTTTCACAAAATGCTTAAAATGATATTTTAAGAGATATAAAGTTGCTCTTCTTTGGATCACAATTCACCTTCAAACATAATGAAACTCATGCTCCAACTTGTTTAGCCACATTCCTCGCAATGAATGTCCCATTCAATCCTCTTTTAGAAACACAGACACTCCTGCCGTGGAACAAACACCAAATATTGTCTGGGAGCTCCAGGCTTGTCTTCAGCCATCAGCACAACAGAAAGATTGCTACATCAGTGGAACAATCGCATCAAAGAACCTGAAGCCTTGAAATCAAACTCCATGGTGAAAGAAGAAATCGCAGAGACCATGGGAGAAGAGTGTAGACGTCACTTCGGGGAGAAGAGGACAGTTGGTGCTTCAGAAGGCAGGGATCCATGGCCAACAACTAAGCCCAGGAGAGAAGAGCACACTGGGAACCCACAAGTTGCATGCTGACCCATAATTTTTCGCGTAGAAATCGAGTTGGTCTGAATGGCACGAGTACTTGCAACCAAAGGGTCTTGATTGCCGAGTATCTCAGATCAGAATGCTTGACAGACATAGACTCCAGAGAACACTGTGTTTCTCCTGATGAGCACAACAACAAGCAACCGGTTGCAGACAGCCTGGAAAGCATGATCAGAAACAATACTTGCAGACACTGTGGTATGATTATTTTTTCTTGCTGTGCATCAGTGATAGGCACTGTTCATGGAGATGACTCGATAGGGCAAAAGAATCTTGGGGCTCTACCACCGTCAGCATAAAACCCGAGCTAATGGCCACAGATGCAGACATTAGATGCCTCACCTGCAATCAAGTAGACCCAACCCTGGAAACCTGTTCGGACTACCTTCCTCAGGCTACTTTGTTTAGTGCCAGGAGAACAGACCCTCCATTGGGGACTAGAAGAAAGCCCTGCCCACATCCTCTCTCCTGACCACAGCATTCAGCAGGCCTTAGTAAGGTTGAGTGAGTTGAAAGTCTCCTTACATAGGCACACCAGAGCCAACCAAGTTAAACCTCACAATATTCGGTCCAGACACAAAAACTCTGAATGGCAGGCAATAAGTGCCTCTGCAGAGGACTGGCCCAGAAGAGAGTAGACAGCCACAACCCAACCCAGTGGGCATGCCGCATATACTGGAGACTCCATCAAGGTTCAGCCAGTGGCACTCCATGACATCTTCATCCTAAAGAAATTACTGTCAGGGTAGAAAACAGAAGGCGTTTTTCTAATACAAAGAAGAATGTAGAGACCTAAACCAAGGCAAGGATGAAAGAATCAATTATGCCGAGGCAAAAGAACAGGAACTGGTCATGGCCAAGAAATCAAAGTGAAACCTGTACTTGTCACATGCCAGTTGGAGGATTTAACAGCAGCTAGGATACTAACTCTGGATCAGAAAAACCTAGAAGGAATCAGGGAGTCTTGAACCACAGAGATAAAGGTGACAAAAACATTTAAAAAAATGAAGATACCCTTATGAAAAGATTTGTTAGCAGGCTGGAAGCAAAGTTCAGGAAGCTGGCAGAACCAGAGGATCCAATGAGGTACCTGGAATACAAGTATTGGAAAAACAATAAGCGAAGCAAAGGAAAGAAGGAAGAATGATGGAACATGACAATGGACTTAGGGAAATCCTTGACTGCAATGAATTCTATGGGTGCCATGTTGACGAACTCTCTTAATTCAGAGGAAAGGAAACTGCCTAAATCGATGACCTGCCATGCCCACTCTAGCAGAACTGTGGAAGGAGCTGAGATGCCCTTCAATAGGCTACAGGATAAAGAAGGTGTGGTCCATCCAGGCTACAGATGATACCACCGACATCGAGCGGGATGAAGCCCTGATACTCACCTTGACATGAGTGACACTGGGCTGGGTTATTCTCAATGAAATCGGAAGGAGTCCAAGAGAAATATCATATGACTTCACTCATATGTGGCCCATGAGGAGTACCATGGACATGAGTAAAAGCAAGGGAAAAGGGAAAGAGAAGAAGTCAGACAGGGAGACAAACCAGGAGAGACTCAGGACTCTGGGAACCAAGCTGAGGGTTACAGAAGGATGAGACGTGCCAGGAATGAGGGAACTGGTTCATGGTATGGAGGTGGTGTGGCATATATGCTGTTGATGAGCACTCGGTGGTATATGCAACTAAAGAGTCAGGGAACAATATCTCACAAAAGTATGAGGGATGAAAGGCTGGCTTCTCGAAAAAAGAAACAGTATTGAAAAGAAAGAAAAACAGGCCATTTCCCATGTAGATGAAGAAAGAAAGAGGAAAGAAATGAAGTATAGTTTTATTATCTTACTGATGAAAATGGTATGCAATTGGTTTCCTATGAGGTCCTTATCTGAACTGGGTCTTTGGACATTGCAAATTAGATCCTTCCCTCTTCCTACATTTTAGGAATCGTAGAGAAGACCAGGCATTGCCTTCATTAAATGTCTCGGATTGTTGAACAACAAATTGTTTTGACCGGGCATTTTGGGTGTTGGGAGCTGTTTGAGGAATGCTTCAAACACTTTTTCATTACCTGAGATGTCAGCTGTGTATGTTCATGACCTAGTCTTGGTAGTGGGTATGTGTCTTGGAATTTATCCTTTTCTCTCAGGTCTTGGATATGCTGGTATACTTGTGTGTAGGGGACTTTTAGGTTAGATTGTTTAGGAGAGTTTAGTCCTGAATGCTTTAATTAATTCTTGATAGGTAAGAACTTAACTTTCCCAGTTTTGTCGGTTTCTGACGTTGATACTTTTTTTTTTTCCCTTAAGGTATTTTCTCTGAGGTTTGTTTCCATGAGTGCTCTCTAAATTCTATGGGACTCTTTTAAGTGTGTATGTTGGGGTAAGTGAGAGGGAGGGTGTATTTCACAAAACACTTAGAATGATATTTTAAGAGATATAAAGTTGCTCTTCTTTGGATCACAATTCACCTTCAAACATATTGAAATTCATGTTCCATCTAGTTCAGCCACATTTCTTGCAATGAATACCCCATTCAATCCTCTTTTAGAAATACAGGCACTCCCTAACCTGCCTTTGAAAAAACATCAAATTTGTGTGCCCGTTTACAGTCTCATTGTGTATCCCTTTTTTCTTGCTTTTTCACATGTTCCCTTCCTCCCTCGAGTGAGTGAAATCGTATGTTATTTGTCTTTCTGTGATGGACAGAAGGTCCAAAACCCAATGCTTGCCAACTTTTTGCCACATGTGGCATATTTCAAGATTCCTTCTTGCTTATGGCTGGGTAAGAATCTGTGGTGCATTGGGAGGACAGGGAAATTGCAGAAATGTCTGGGAGCTCCAGGCTTGTCTTCAACCATCAGCACAACAGGAAGATGACCACATCAATGGAACCATGGTGTCAATGAACCTGAAGTTTTGAAATCAAACTGCACGACGAAAGAGAGAAGTTGCAGAGACCATGGGAGAAGGGTTAAAACATGTCTTAGTGGAGAAGTGGACCTTTGCTGCTGAGGGCAGGGAGCCATGCACAAAGACAAAGGTCCAGGAAAGAGGAGCACGCCAGCAACCCACAAGTTGGATGCTGAACCATGGCTGTTGGCGTAGAAATGGAGACAGTCTGAGTGACACGAGTACTTGTATACAAAGGGTCTTTGGGTATCTCATATCAGCATGCATGATAGACGTAAACTCCAGAGAACAACTATGTTTCTCCTGCAGAGCACGGGTGCAGACAGCCTGGAAACCATGATCAGAAACAATACTTGTTGACACAGTGGTATGATTATTGTTTCTTGCTTTGCATCCTTGATAGGCACTGTTCATGGAGATCCTCAATGAAGGCAAAAGAATCTTGGGGCTCTACCACTGTCCGCATAAAGCCTGGGCTAGTGGCCACAGACACTACGGTGTGGACTTTAGCTGCCTAACCTGCAATCACATAGTCCCAACCCTGGAAACCTCTTGGGACTACCTTCCTCATGCCATGGTGCTTAGTACAAGGAGAACAGACCTTCCTTTGAGGACTAGAAGAAAGCTCTGCCCACATCCTCTCCCTTGAACACAGCATTCAGGAGTCCTTAGTAAGGTTGAGTGGGTTGAAAGTCTCCTTACGTAGGCACACCAGAGCTGACCAAGCTAAACCTCACAATATTCGGTCCAGACACCAAACACTCTGAACGGCAGGCAAGGAGTGCCTCTGCAGAAGACTCGCCCAGAAGAGAGTGGACAGTCACAACCCAACCCAGTGTGCATGCCACATATAACGGAGACTCCATCAAGGGTAGCCAATGGTACTCCATGACATCTTCATCCTAAAGAAATTACTCTCTGGTTACCAAACAGAAGTCACTTTTCGAATACAGAGAAGAATCCAGAGACCTGAACTAAGGCAACAATGGAAGAATCATTGATGTTGAGGCAAAAAAAGAGGAACTGGTTATTGCCAAGTAATCGATGTGAAACTTATAAATGCCACATGCCAAGTGGAGGATTTAAGCAGTAGCCAGGAGTCAGGGAGTCTCAGACCACAGAGATAAAGGTGATAAAAAAATGAAATACAGAGGAGGAGTCAAGATGGCGGAGAAGTAGCAGCCGAGACTACATCAGGTAGCAGGAGATCAGCTCGATAGCTTATCTAAACATTGCAAACACCTACAAATCCAACGGGAGAGCGAAGAGAAGAAGAACAGCAACTCTAGAAACAGAAAATCAACCACTTTCTGAAAGGTAGGACTGGCAGAGAAGCGAATCTAAAACGACGGGAAGATAGACCGCGGGGGGAGGGGCCAGCTCCCGGCAAGCGGTGGAGCAACAGAGCACAAAATCAGGACTTTTAAAAGTCTGTTCCACTGAGGGACATTGCTCCAGAGGCTAAACCAGGGTGAAGTCCATGCGGGGTCAGCGTGGCCCCAGGCCCCGCAGGGTCACAGAAGGATCGGGGGTGTCAGAGTGTCGGAGAGCTCGCAGGTATTAGAACAGAGAAGCCGGCTGCAGAGACAGAGCCGAGGACTGAAATCTCAGCTCGAGGTTACCTTGAACTGGTCGCGGGCTGGGTGAGCTCGGAGCGCGGCTGGAGGCTGGGGATACGGGAGTGATTGGGTGCTGTCCTCTGGGGGCGCACTGAGGAGTGGGGCCCCAGGCTCTCGGCTCCTCCGGGCCGGAGACTGGGAGGCCGCCATTTTCATTCCCGTCCTCTGGAACTCTACGGAATGCGTTCAGGGAACAGAAGCTCCCAAAAGTGAACCCGAGCCGATTACTTAGTCCGGCCGCCGGTAAGGGCGGTGCAATCCCGCCTCGGGCAAAGACACTTGAGAGTCACTACAACAGGCCCCTCCCCCAGAAGATCAACAAAATATCCAGCCAGGACGAAGTTCATCTATCAAGGAGAAAGCAGGTTCAATTCCTAAGACAGCAGAGCAATTCCAGAGGAGGAGAAAGCAAAGCACGGAACTCATGGCTTTCTCCCCATGATTCTTTAGTTTTGCAGCTACTTCAATTTTTTTTTTCTTTTTTCAATTTTTTTTCTTTTTTCTTTTTTCTTCTTCTAATAATTTTTTTAAAACTTTTACCCTTTTCTTTTTTAACGATTTTTGACTAGTTCATCTAAATATATATATATTTTTTCCTTCTTTTTTATATTTTTTTATTTGTTTTATTTTTTAAATTTTTTCATTTTTTTTCCTTTTTTTTTTCCCAGAACCTGTTTTTATCCCCTTTCTACCCCCAAAATTAGGGGTCTCTTCTGATTTGGTTACAACGCATTTTTCTGGGGTCTTTGCCACCCTTTTAGTAGTTTATTTGCTCTTTCATATCCTCTTATCTGGACAAAATGACAAGGCAGAAAAAATCACCACAAACAAAAGAACAAGAGACAGTACCGAAGGCTAGGGACCTAATCAACACAGACATTGGTAATATGTCAGATCAAGAGTTCAGAATGACGATTCTGAACATTCTAGCCGGGCTCAAAAAAGGCATGGAAGATATTAGAGAAACCCTCTCTGGAGATATTAAAGCCCTTTCTGGAGAAATTAAAGAACTAAAATCTAACCAAGTTGAAATCAAAAAAGCTATTAATGAGGTGCAATCAAAAATGGAGGCTCTCACTGCTAGGATAAATGAGGCAGAAGAAAGAATTAGTGATATAGACGACCAAATGACAGAGAATAAGGAAGCCGAGCAAAAGAGGGACAAACAGCTACTGGACCATGAGGGGAGAATTCGAGAGATAAGTGACACCATAAGACGAAACAACATTAGAATAATTGGGATTCCAGAAGAAGAAGAAACAGAGAGGGGAGCAGAAGGTCTATTGGAGAGAATTATTGGAGAGAATTTCCCTAATATGGCAAAGGGAACAAGCATCAAAATCCAGGAGATGCAGAGAACCCCCCTCAAAGTCAACAAGAATAGGTCCACACCCCGTCACCTAATAGTAAAATTTACAAGTCTTAGTGACAAAGAGAAAATCCTGAAAGCAGCCCGAGAAAAGAAGTCTGTAACATACAATGGTAAAAATATTAGATTGGCGGCAGACTTATCCACAGAGACCTGGCAGGCCAGAAAGAGCTGGCATGATATATTCAGAGCACTCAACGAGAAAAACATGCAGCCAAGAATACTCTATCCAGCTAGGCTATCATTGAAAATAGAAGGAGAGATCAAAAGCTTCCAGGACACACAAAAACTGAAAGAATTTGCAAACACCAAACCAGCTCTCCAGGAAATATTGAAAGGGGTCCTCTAAGTAAAGAGAGAGCCTAAAAGTAGTAGATCAGAAAGGTACAGAGACAATATACAGTAACAGTCACCTTACAGGCTAATAATGGCACTAAATTCATATCTCTCAATAGTTACCCTGAATGTTAATGGGCTAAATGCCCCAATCAAAAGACACAGGGTATCAGAATGCATAAAAAAACAAAACCCATCAGTATGTTTCCTACAAGAAACTCATTTTAGACGCAAAGACACCTCCAGATTGAAAGTGAGGGGGTGGAAAACAATTTACCATGCTAATGGGCATCAGAAGAAAGCTGGGGTGGCAATCCTTATATCAGATCAATTAGATTTTAAGCCAAAGACTATAATAAGAGATGAGGAAGGACACTATATCCTACTCAAAGGGTCTGTCCAACAATAAGATCTAACCATTTTAAATATCTATGCCCCTAACGTGGGAGCAGCCAACTATATCAACCAATTAATAACAAAATCAAAGAAACACATCAATAATAATACAATAATAGTAGGGGACTTTAACACTCCCCTCACTGAAATGGACAGATCATCCAAGCCAAAGATCAACAAGGAAATAAAGGCCTTAAATGACACACTGGACCAGATGGACATCACAGATATATTCAGAACATTTCATCCCAAAGGAACAGAATACACATTCTTCTCTAGTGCACATGGAACCTTCTCCAGAATAGATCACATCCTGGGTCACAAATCAGGTCTCAACCGGTAACAAAAGATTAGGATTATTCCCTGAATATTTTCAGACCACAATGCTCTGAAGCTAGAACTGAATCACAAGAGGAAAGCTGGAAAGAACTCAAATACATGGAGACTAAACAGCATTCTTCTAAAGAATGAATGGGTTAACCAGGAAATTAAAGAAAAATTGAAAAAATTCATGGAAACAAATGATAATGAAAACACAACAGTTCAAAATCTGTGGGACACAGCAAAGGCAGTCCTGAGAGGAAAATATATAGCGGTACAAGCCTTTCTCAAAAAACAAGAAAGGTCTCAAGTACACAACCTAACCCTACACATAACAGAGCTGGAGAAAGAACAATAAAGAAACCCTAAACCCAGCAGGAGAAGAGAAATCATAAAGATGAGAGCAGAAATAAATGAAATAGAAACCGAAAAAAAAAAACCAATAGAAAAAATCAATGAAACTAGGAGCTGGTTCTTTGAAAGAATCAATAAGATTGATAAACCCCTGGCCAGCCTTATCAAAAAGAAAATAGAAAGGACCCAAGTAAATAAAATCATGAATGAAAGAGGAGAGATCACAACTAACACCAAAGAAATACAGACAATTATAAGAACATACTATGAGCAACTCTACGCCAACAAATTTGACAATCAGGAAGAAATGGATGCATTCCTAGAGACATATAAACTACCCCAACTGAACCAGGAAGAAATAGAAAACCTGAACAGGACGATAACCAGTAAGGAGATTGAAAGAGTCATCCAAAATCCCCAAACAAACAAAAGCCCAGGGCCAGACGGCTTCCCAGGGGAATTCTACCAAACATTTAAAGAAGAACTCATTCCTATTCTCCTGAAACTGTTCCAAAACATAGAAATGGAAGGAAAACTTCCAAACTCATTTTATGAGGCCAGCATCACCTTGATCCCCAAACCAGACAAGGATCCCACCAAAAAAGAGAACTACAGACCAATATCCTTGATGAACACAGACGCAAAAATTCTCGCCAAAATACTAGCCAATAGGATTCAACAGTACATTGAAAGGATTATTCACCATGATCAAGTGGGATTTATTCCAGTGCTGCAGGGTTGGTTCAACATCCGCAAATCAATCAATGTGATACAACACATTAATAAAAGAAAGAACAAGAACCATATGATACTCTCAATAGATGCTGAAAAAGCATTTGACAAAGTCCAGCATCCCTTCCTGATCAAAACTCTTCAAAGTGTGGGGATAGAGGGCACATACCTCAATATTATCAAAGCCATCTATGAAAAGTCCACCGCAAATATCATTGTCAATGGAGAAAAACTGAAAGCTTTTCCGTTAAGGTCAGGAACACGGCAGGGATGTCCATATCACCACTGCTATTCAACATAGTACTAGAAGTCCTAGCCTCAGCAATCAGACAACAAAAAGAAATTAAAGGCATCCAAATTGGTAAAGAAGAAGTCAAACTATCACTCTTCGCAGATGATATGATACTATATGTGGAAAACCCAAAAGACTCCACTCCAAAACTGCTAGAACTTGTCCAGGAATTCAGTAAAGTGTCAAGATATAAAATCAATGCACAGAAATCAGTTGCATTTCTGTACACCAACAACAAGACTGAAGAAAGAGAAATTAAGGAGTCAATCCCATTCACAATTGTACCCAAAACTATAAGATACCTAGGAATAAACCTAACCAAAGAGACTAAGAATCTATACACAGAAAATTATAAAGTACTCATGAAAGAAATTGAGGAAGACACAAAAAAATGGAAAAATGTTCCATGCTCCTGGATTGGAAGAATAAATATTGTGAAAATGTCTATGCTACCTAAAGCAATCTACACATTTAATGCAATCCCTATCAAAATACCATCCATTTTTTTCAAAGAAATGGAACAAATAATCCTCAAATTTATATGGAACCAGAAAAGACCTCGAATAGCCAAAGGAATATTGAAGAACAAAGCCAAAGTTGGTGGCATCACAATTCCGGACTTCAAGCTCTATTACAAAGCTGTCATCATCAAGACAGCATGGTACTGGCACAAAAACAGACACATAGATCAGTGGAACAGAATAGAGAGCCCAGAAATGGACCCTCAACTCTATGGTCAACTAATCTTCGACAAAGCAGGAAAGAATGTCCAATGGAAAAAAGACAGCCTCTTCAATAAATGGTGCTGGGAGAATTGGAGAGCCACATGCAGAAAAATGAAATTGGACCACTTCCTTACACCACACACGAAAATAGACTCCAAATGGATGAAGGACCTCAATGTGAGAAAGGAATCCATCCAAATCCTTGAGGAGAATGCAGGCAGCAACCTCTTCGACCTCAGCCATAGCAACATCTTCCTAGGAACAACGGCAAAGGCAAGGGAAGCAAGGGCAAAAATGAACTATTGGGATTTCATCAAGATCAAAAGCTTTTGCACAGCAACGGAAACAGTTAACAAAACCAAAAGACAACTGACAGAATGGGAGAAGATATTTGCAAACGACATATCAGATAAAGGGCTAGTATCCAAAATCTATAAGGAACTTAGCAAACTCAACACCCAAAGAACAAACAATCCAATCAAGAAATGGGCAGAGGACATGAACAGACATTTCTGCAAAGAAGACATTCAGATGGCCAACAGACACATGAAAAAGTGCTCCACGTCACTCGGCATCAGGGAAATACAAATCAAAACCACAATGAGATATCACCTCACACCAGTCAGAATGGCTAAAATTAACAAGTCAGGAAATGACAGATGCTGGCAAGGATGTGGAGAAAGGGGAACCCTCCTCCACTGTTGGTGGGAATGCAAGCTGGTGCAACCACTCTGGAAAACAGCATGGAGGTTCCTCAAAAGGTTGAAAATAGAACTACCCTATGACCCAGCAATTGCACTACTGGGTATTTACCCTAAAGATACAAACATAGTGATCCGAAGGGGCACGTGTACCCGAATGTTTATAGCAGCAATGTCTACAATAGCCAAACTATGGAAAGAACCTAGATGTCCATCAACAGCTGAATGGATAAAGAAGAGGTGGTATATATACACAATGGAATACTATGCAGCCATCAAAAGAAATGAAATCATGCCATTTGCGACGACATGGATGGAACTAGAGCGTATCCTGCTTAGTGAAATAAGTCAATCGGAGAAAGACAACTATCATATGATCTCCCTGATATGAGGACATGGAGAAGCAACAAGGGGGGGTAGGGGGATAGGAGAAGAATAAAAGAAACAAGATGGGATTGGGAGGGTGACAAACCATAAATGACTCTTAATCTCACAAAACAAACTGGGGGTTGCTGGGGGGAGGTGGGATTGGGAGAGGGGGAGAGGGCTATGGACATTGGGGAGGGTAAGTGCTATCGTGAGTGCTGTGAAGTGTGTAAACCTGGCGATTCATAGACCTGTACCCCTGGGGATAAAAATACATTATATGTTTATTAAAAAAAAATTTGGAAGGGGAGGCGAACCATAAGAGACTATGGACTCTGAAAAACAACCTGAGGGTTTTGTAGGGTCAGAGGTGGGAGGTTGGGGGAACAGGTGGTGGGTAATGGGGAGGGCACGTTTTGCATGGAGCACTGGGTATTGTGCAAAAAGAATGAATACTGTTACGCTGAAAAAATAAATAAAATGGAAAAAAAATGAAATACAACGAAGAGGCCCTTATTAAAAGATTTGTTAGTAGACTGGATGCAAAGTTCAGGAAGCTGACACAACCAGAGAATCCACTGAAGTACGTGGAATCCAAGTATTGGGATAAAAAGAAGCAAAACAAAGGAGAGAAAGAAGAATGATGGATGACAATGAACTTAGGGAAATCCTTGACTGCAATGAATGTCTATGGGTGCTGATTGTAGAACCTAGAAGAGAGAGAAAATATTGGGCCCAACATCTTTGAGAAATCAGAGCTGCAAACATCCCTCATCTGGGGGCAGAAAGAGAGATCCAGATTCCGAGGCACAGAGGACTCCCAGCACTATCTGTAGAAGCAGAGCAACACAAGACATAGTGTCATTCCCCCTTCCAAAGATAGCATTGGAGGAATTCCCTTCACCCAAATATGCTTGGGAGAAGAGTGTTTCTAAAGCCAAGTGCCTTACTTCCAGGTGACAGCTATGCCAGCTCTAGCAGCAGGTTGTATAGAGCAAGCCACACCAGCTCAAGCCAAAATCCTACCCTTGTATTTTAAAACAATAACAGAGCAGAGTTCCTGTCTAGAACAATGAGGTGTTAAGAAGACAAGGATTATGTCCAGGGATATCTCCATCAGTTCAGAAGTGGCCTTAAGCTCTGCTACTTATCACAGGCTCTTTGCAATATCTCCCACCTCAGGTTCCCCACTCAGAGGCATGTCTGTTCCTCCCACTTCAGCTCCCTCACTGATTATGTTCTCTTTGTCTCTCTCTGTCCCATACATGCAAGCACATCGTTGAAAAACAACAACTACAACAACAAGAATCAGTAGATAAGGATTGACAGGGGCCAGAGGATGCTTATTCAATTTGACCCTATGCCCCTATGGAATGCACCAAGGTCCAGAGCACCTCCAACCCTCCTACAATGCCAGACCTTGGCTCTGAGGTCCCTTGTTTGTTCTCCTCTTCTTCATCTTCCTGCAACTCCCTACCAGCATGGAGCAGCCACTCTCTGTCCCGCTGCAATGGCCCCTTCTTCTTCTCACCTTCTCCTATTCCTCCTCACCTGGCTCCTGTAATACATGCCCACCATCCGCAACAGGCACTGTGTGTTTATACCATGAAAACCATTGCGGAATGAAAATGGGAGGCTTAAGGCAGCCTTGTGCTGCAATGTCTCCATTTAGTTCCACAAAAGAAAGCTACACCACCCCCACAGGAATGCTCAGGGATCTTAGGCCATTGAATCCTCCTAATGGTGTCTTTTGTAGATACATGTTGTCTTACTGATACTGGCACGGAAGCCTTTCTGACGGCTTCACATGGGAAATGGGTCTCCTACACCAGGCTCCGTGCTTGCTCCTGTTGAATCCAAACTGATGAGTCCGTCCTGGACTTAAGGTTCTCGGATGTAGTGTCTGCCTTTGATTCCTGGTCAGCTGGGAAGATGAGGAGGCCTTCTTGGTATGGTTACTGGAGATGCTAGAAGAACTCATGTCCTCACTGTTGAAGACGACAGGCATGTCTTTGGCATGGTTGTGGGTGTTCACTGGGAGATTTCCTCAGGTGGCCCTTGTCCTGGTCACAAGGGTCCTCATTGGGTCGGAGGACCATGCACATGTGTGGAGCGTGGAGTTCCTGGCCTGAGGCTTGGTTGTAAACCTGATCATTTCTTGACCTTACAGGGCTATGATGGAATTGTGGATCCTTGCCCTGCTCAGGAGTCCAGAAGGCTGATGGTGACAGTCCCGGCCAAAGACTATAAATTGACCATGGAGATGGTGACAATGACTTGCTTCACAAAGTGTCTTCGTGAAATACCCAGGTGGCTCCAACGGTTTGGGAGGGCTTTGTCACCTCCTGGCTGACCCATTACTACTAAAGCCATGTGGAGTGATTAGACATGGTTTGGGGAGGAGTGGTTGCTAGGAGCTCAAAATTTTGTGTCGTCACAGGAGCTGACTTAACTGAAGCAGCAATCCCTCTCTCATGAGCTATGAGTCCTATGGCTTTAGGTAGGAAGCCCTGGGAAGGACCAAAAAAGAGCCCTGATTGCCTGCTCATGAACTCACATGGTCTTTGCAGTTTCTTTCCCACGTCACCTTTCTATACAAAGAGAAGGAAAATGACATTCGGTATACCATCCTATCGGCCAACATTTCTCCATAGAGAGCCAAGTGTTGCTATTACTACTGCAACATCTAGAGATCTCAATGAAGAGGGAGGTTTCTTGGGCATCAGGAGATCTCTGTGAGGCTTGACAACCTATGGGTTAGAGCGTCCTTTCTTAGGATATTTTCCCAATTTGTTCTCACAGAAGGGTCTAACTTTGCTGCTTGGTCAGCTTGGAAGATAAGGGAAGGAATAAGGGAAGGAAAGTCACATTTCAAGGAAACGTGCTAGGGCTTGCATGCATTGTGCTGTCCATGTCCTGATCTCCTAGTATTTTGAAACACAAGTCCTAAGGGATGAGGGGCTGTCTACCTGCCTTTACCTGAAACACCTTTGAAAAGGCTTCAAGGAGAGGGATATTCTGCATGATCGCTATCCCTGAAAGAAGAGCCCTGGAGAGCACACCTGTCATCATCAGTTAAGGTTATATGCCGAGGTCATGGGGAGGGCCATGTTGACCAACTGCCTTATTTCAGAGGAAAAGGATCTGCACAGATCGATGTCCTGCCATGCCCAATCGAGCAGAACTGTGGAAGGAGCCGAGATGCCCTTCAATAGGCTACTGGATAAAGAAGGTGTGGTCAAACCAGGCACAGATGATACCTCCGACACAAGCGGGATGAATCCCCGATACTCACCTTGACATGATTGACACTGGGCTGGGTTATTCTCAGTGAAAACCGACAGAGTCAAAGGGAAATATCATATGGCTTCACTCATATGTGGCCCATGAGGAGTACCATAGAGATGAGTAAAAGCAAGGGAAAACGTAAGGAGAAGTCAGACAGGAAGAAAAACGGAGTCTCTCTGGACTCTGGGAACCAAGCTGAGGGTTACAGAAGCATGAGACATGCCAGGAACGAGGGCAATGTTTCATGTTATGGAGGTGGTGTGGCATATATGCTGTTGATGAGCACTCAGTGGTATATGCAAATAAAGAACAATATCTCATAAAAGTATGAGGGATGAAATGCTAGCTTCCTGAACGAAAGAAAAAGTATGGAAAAGAAAGAAATACAGGCCATTTCCCCTGTAGATGAAGGAAAAAGAGGAAAGAAATGAGTATAATTTTCTTATCTTACTGATTAAAATAGTATGCAATTGGTCTCCTATGAGGTCCTTATCTGAATTGGGTCATGGGATATAGTAAATTAGATTCTTCCCTCTTCCTACATTTCGGGAATTGTAGTGAAGAACCGTCATTGCCTTCATTAAATGTCTTGGAGTGTTGACCAGCAAATTGGTTTGAACTGGCTTTTTGGGTGTTGGGAGGTGTTTGAGGAATGCTTCAAACACTTTCGTCATTACCTGAGATGTCAGATGTGTATGTTTAAGAACAAGTCTTGGTAGTGGATATGTGTCTTGGAATTTATCTTTTTTTTTTCCTCAGGTCTTAGATTTGCTGGCATACTTCTGTGTAAGGGACTTTTAGGTTAGGTTGTTTAGGAGAGATTAGTTCTGAATGCTTTAATAATTCTTGATAGGTAAGAAGTTAACATTTCTGGTTTTGTCAGTTTCTGACATTGATAATTTTTTTTCCTTAAGGTATATCACTGAGGTCTGTTTCCATGAATGCTACTCCTCACCTGCTCCCTAAATTCTGTGGGACTCTTATAAGTGTGTGTGTGAGGGTAGGTGGGAGGGAGGGTGTGTTTCACAAAATGCTTAGAATGATATTTTAAGAGATATGAAGAAGCTCTTCTTTGGATCACAATTCACGTTCAAACATAATGAAACCCATGCTCCATCTCTTTGGCCACATTTCCTGCAATGAATGTCCCATTTAATCCTCTTTTAGAAACACAGACTCTCCCTAAAGTACAGTGCAACAAACACCAAATTTGTGTGCCCGGTTAGAGTCTCATTGTGTGTCCCTTTTTTCTTGCTTTTTCACATCTTCATTTGATTCCATGAGTGAGGGAAATCGTATGTTATTTATCTTTCCGTGACTGACAGATGGGCCACAGCCCAATGCTGCACCCCTTTCTGCCACATGTGGCAAGTTTCAAAATCCCTTCTTGCTTATGGCTTTGTAAAAGTGTGTGATGCACTGGGAGGGCAGGGAGATTGCAGAAATATCTGGGAGCTCCAGGCTTGTCTTCAGCCATCAGCACAACTGGAAGATGACCACATCAATGGAACCATGGCATCAATGAACCTGAAGTCTTGAAATCAAACTCCATGTTGAAAGAGAGAAGAAGTCGCAGATACCATGGGAGAAGTGTGTAGACATTTCTTCGGGAAGAAGTTGATGGTTGGTCCTTCAGAATTCAGGGATCCATGGCCAAAGACAACGGCCCAGGAGAGAGGAGCACACTGGAAAAACACAATTTGGATGCTGATCCATAGCTGTTGTCGTAGAAATGGAGACGGTCTGAATGGAATGAGTACTTGCAAACAAAGGGTCTTTATGCTCGGGTATCGCAGATCAGAATGCTTGACAAACAGACTCCAGAGAACAATTGTGTTTCTCCTGCAGAGCACACCAGCAAGCAACCTGGTGCAGACAGTCTGGAAACCATGATCATAAACAATACTTATTGACACAGTGATATGATTATTTTTTCTTGCTGTGCATCCATGATAGGCACTGTTCTTGGAGATGCTTCCAAGGGGGCAAAAGTTTCTTGGGGCTCTACCACCATCAGCATAAACCCTGAGCTAGTGGCCACAGACAGGACGGTGCAGAATTAGATACCTCACATGCAATTACGTACTCCCAACCCTGGAAACCTGTTGGGACTACCTTCTACAGGCCACGTTGCTTAGTACCATGAGAACAGACCCTCCATTGTGGACTAGAAGAAAGCCCTGCCTATATCCTCTCTCTTGAACACAGCATTCAGAAGGCCTTAGTAAGGTTGAGTGGGTTGAAATTCTCCTTTCACAGGCACACCAGAGCCAAACAAGCTAAATCTCACCATAAGCGGTCCCAAAACCAAACACTCTGAACGGCAAGCAAGGAGTGCCTCTGCAGAGAACTGGCCCAGAAGAGAGTGGACAGCCACAACCTAACCAAGTGAGCATGCCACATAGACCGGAGACTCCATCAAGGGTCAACCAGTGGCAGTCCATGACATCTTCATACTAAATAAATTAATCTCAGTGTAGAAAACAGAAGTCGCTTTTTGAATACAGAGAAGAATCCAGAGACCTGAACTTATGCAACGATGAAAGAATCAATTGATGCCCAGGCAAAAAAAGAGGAACTGGTCATGGCCAAGAAATCGAAGTGAAACCTGTACATGTCATATGCCAGGTGGAGGATTTAAGCAGCAGCCAGGATACTCACTCTGGATCAGAAAAACCTAGAAGGAATCAGGGAGTCTCAGACCACAGGGATAAAGGTGATTAAAAAAATAAATTAAATAAAATGATGAGGCCCTTATGAAAAGATTTGTTAGCAGGCTGGATTCAAAGATCAGGAAGCTGGCAGAACCAGAGGATCCAACGAGGTACCTGGAATCCACGTACTGGGAAAAAAAGAAGAGAAGCAAATGAGAGAAGGAAGAATGATGGAACATGACCATGGACTTTGGGAAATTCGTGACTGCAATGAATGTCTATGGGTGCTTATTGTAGGAGACCAAGAAGAGCAGAGTCTGTATCGTCAGGGTTGTCGTCTTCATCATCATCGCCTCTTTGTCATTGGGAGCAGGGTCCTCATCGTCGTCGCCTCTTCATAAGAAATGGCCCCGAACGGTCGGTTTCATTTCGATGCTTAGCGTGAAATAAAGCTTTGCTTGATTTTTGCTTTGTGTCAATCTCATTCCTTTGATCATGGACCCTAACATCGGGGGCTCGCCCGGGATCAAACAATGAAAATTGAGTCAGCATCTGAATTTATGGGAAAAGCCGCCGGAGGTGTTGGGATCTTGTTCGTCTGTCTGGTTGGAGCTCCAGGGTATGGCCCACCGGGGACAAGCTGGACACAGCTATGCTCCCCAGGGCTGGATTGGATGCGTAGATACCCCATTCCTCTGTTGGTAGATCGACATGTGGTTCGAGTCCCCCTTGGCAGACAGGGAGGTTCGAGGCCCCCTAGATAGTCAAGGGGTTCGAGTCATCCTAGGCGGTCACCAGGGGGTTTGAGTCCCCCTAGGCAGTCAGGGGGTGTGCATCCTCCTAGGTGGTCCTTGGGTGTTCGAGTTCCCTGAGGCAGTCACAGGTTTTGAGTCCCCCTAGAAAATACCCACTGGTGGCAGGACCACTGGACCTGCAGTTGTCTTTGTCTTGTCTTTTTATTGTCTGCTGTTGTTTCTTGTGTTTGGGGGAATGGGACAGGCAGAGATTAAGGGGACTCTGACTTTCGTCTCTTTGTTCCTCATAATAGATGTGGGCTTCTTCCTCACTCATTTCTTGTATTAAGGGCTATAACTGGAGCCAACTGCGTTTAGTGTAACATGGCACTGAGACTTTAAGGAATATTCCCAAGCAGCTGCCGAAACTATCTTTGTTTCAGGGAATTCCTTGCCTTCTCTGGCCCGAGTTGGACTGCTTAGCCCCTCCCCCTTGCTGGCGGGATAGCATGGGGTCTGAAGTGGAATGAGCCCAGGTGGAACATGAAATCTGTTAGCAAAGAGATGACTGAACTGATGGTTAATTGTCTGTCTCAAGGTTTTAATGGGTAATTGTTATAGTAGCTTTCAGAGTCTTTGGTAACCTGAAGCTTTGAAGTTTTGCTTGGATGACAAATGGGATGAAGTGCTAGGGCGCTGGTTGCTGGAACTAGGTTTGTGCTTTTGAAATCTGTTGGTAAACATGCTTTGTGCTTAACTGCTGTTGCAACAGTTCACAATTGGTTAATATTTAGTCTTCACTAGAGATTGAGATGTTTCTAAGGAAATGTAAATGGTTTTCGTTGCCCACCCAGAATTGTAAATGAGATCACTTTGACTCATAAGGCTTTTCCCTGATATGCTAAGTTACTCAGGAAATACTGCTAAATCCATGATAAACCTTGGGTTACATTTGGGTAAATGCTGTAACTACTCCTGAGCTTCTATACATTTTCTAAAATTTTTATGTTTTGATAAGGGTCATCATTTGATATTTAACCATATCTATGTTGAGTTTTCTGTCATTTGTAATTGTTTTAATTCTCTTGTAAGATGAATTCCGCCTTAAAGGAAATTCATATAAGAGATTTTCAGAACAAATATGGTTCTTTGATATTTTGAAATCCTGGAACTGCATTTGCAGAAGTAAACGTTGCACTCGCACTAAACGAGAATTAATACGGTGTCTCAAGGTAAGAATGAGTCTCCAAGAGCTTTACTAGAAAGGTTTATTGAAGCCTATAAAATGTATAGTCCAATGGACCCTGAGGCACCCAAAAAACAGGGGGCAGTGAATCTTGCTTTTGCCAGTCAGTCAGCCCTGGATATAAGGAGGAAACTTCAGGAAATTGAAGGATTTTGAAAGAAAGAATCTGATTGAGCTATTGGGAATAGCAGAAAAAGTGTTTAAGAACAGGGACGCACAGGAGGATGAAAAAAAGACAAAAAGTTGGTTAAGGTTTTGACATTACATGAGATAAGTAGAGGGTAGTAAATGGAAGTAAAAGCCTAAGCACAAAGAAGGCAGGTGGGAAGACTTAGATTAAAATCAGTGTGCTTACTGTAAGGAAAAAGACGCTGGGCCAGGGAGTGCACCTAAAGGAAGACGGCAATGCTGGCCACCAGAGTAAAAATTGAAGTGGAGGGGAAGTCAATTGATTTTTTTGGTGGCCATGGGAATCCATGTTTCATCATGACTTAAACCTATGGGAAAACTCTCTGGAGAGGAAGTTTGGGTACAATTTGCAAACGGCACAGCAAGACATAGATGGGCAACAGAAAGGACTTTAAATTTGGCCTCAGGAGTAGTGAAACATTGATTTTTGTTTCTCCCTAATGCCCATATAACTTGATGGGAAATGATCTCCTCCACAAGTTATGAGCTGGCATTAATTTCTCAGAAGGAGACATGACTGTAACCTTGAGACAACACACTGTACAGGTGCTTATGGCAGCTGTAGATGAATACCTCTTTTACGAGCCAGTCTCAAAACCAGAGGAGACAAAGGCGGGGAGCCTTCTCCAAATGCTATAGGTCGAGTTTCCCGAGGTCTGGGCAGAAGGGAAGTCCCCTGGTTTAGCCAGGGGACAACCTCCAGTGGTGGTATTATTAAAAACGATGGCGACAGCTGTTCAGGTTCGGCAGCACCCCCTTCCCCAGGAAGCAAATGAAGGGATCTGAAAACACATTAACCCCCTCTGAGAAGATGCGATCCTAGTTCCTTGCAAATCTCCATGGAATACACCTTTGATGCCCATCAAAAAGGCCGAGACTGGAGAGTACTGACCTGTTCAGGAATTGTGGGAAGTTAATAAACAGGTTGAAGATATCCACCTGACGGTGCCTAACCCCTATACCCTACTTCTGCCTCTGCACCCCAAAAGAACTGTGTATACCATCTTAGATCTCAAGGACTCATTTTTATGCATATATTTAGCAAGGTAATCTCAACCCCTTTTTGCTTTTGAGTGGTCTGAACCACAAGTAAGATTCCAAGTCCTGCTCACTTGTACAAGATTTCCCCAAGGATTCAATAATTCACCCACCATTATTTTTTGACCAGGCCCTACACGAAGATTTGCATGAGTATAGAACTTCCAACCCAGTAATCACTCTGCTACAGTATGTTGATGACTTGCTAGTACCCGCTGAGGACTATGAGTCATGTTTGCGTTGGATGAGACCTCTCTTACAGACTCTGCAGGAAAAGGCTATCCCGTGTCAGCAAAGAAAGCACTGGTCTGTCAGAGCCATGCCACATATCTAAGTTTGATCTCCAGGAGGGAGTGCGTTCACTGAGTCCAGGAAACAGGTGATCACCCGATACCCCCGCCCCACCACGTCCCAACAAATGAGGGAGTTTCTTGGATGGTGGGTTACAGTAGGCTGTGGATACTGTGGTTTGCCGAGATTGCCCAACCTCCCTACGAACTGGCAAAAGTGTGGGGGGGGGCTTATTATGACAGAGTGGACAGCTGAGGCAGAAGGAGCATTTCAGGAATTACAAACAGCTGTACTGAGTGCATTGGCCATCCCAGATGTTACCAAGCCCTTCTACTCGTATGTGGATAAAAAATGCAGAGGTGTCCAAAGGAGTTTTCACTCAGAATCTGGGGCCTTGGCAAAGGCCTGTAGCCTATATTAGCAAGAAACTAGATCCAGTAGTGGCTGGATTCCCCTCTTGCCTCTGCATAATTGCTGCCATGGCCCTCCTGGTCAAGGATGTGAGTAAATTGAATTTGGGTCAAAATCTCATCTTGACCACCACGCAGGCTATTGAGGGCCTTCTCCGGACTCCACCAGACTGATGGATGACAAATGGCTGAGTGATAGAGAATCAGGTCCTCCTCCACACCTAATCAAGAGTGACCTTCTGGCCCTGGGCGGTGCTAAATCCAGCCACGCTGCTGCCAGAGGAGCTGGCTGACCACCCACACAACTGTGGCGAGGTCCTAACCCAAGTTGCAGGTATAAGGCCAGATTCCAGAGACATTCTCTTCCCAGATGCCGAGATGAATCTGTTCACAGATGGGCATTGCTACATGGTCAATGGAGAGGTATGTGGGGGCTCCAGTGGTTTCTCCTGAGGAGGAACTCTAGACAGAAGTCCTGACACATGGAACTTCGGCACAAAAAGCGGAACTGATTGCACTCACTAAGGCACTGCAGATGGCCAAAGGTTAAACCGCAAACATCTATACAGACAGCAGGTATGCCTTTGTTACTTTCCATATTCATGGGGCTATTTATAAAGAAAGGGGCCTATTAACAGCAGAAGGAAAAGGAATTAAAGTCAGAGGAGAAATATTGGCTCTCCTCCAGGCTATTTGGGACCCAAAACAGATGGCTCTTATGGATTGCCCAGGACACCAAAAGGGACTGATCTGATTTCAACAGGTAACCAGTTAGCAGATCAAGCTGCAAAGCAAGCAGCTCGAGGAACAGTGCAAGAACTGGTTACACTCCCGGCTCCGGCTCTACCTGAAAAACTGAACTATTCAGAAGAAGATTTAAAGTATTTACAGAAATGGTTAAATTGGACTATGAAGTGGACTGGGCTAAGACTGAAGGAGGAAAAATAATTCTTCCTCGAAGACTGGGCAAAAAGTTAGTAGACAAATTCATCAGGGTACTCATTTGGGGATACGCAAACTCAAGGAGCTTATAAGCAAGCAGTTCCAGGTTTCTAAATTAGAGCGTATGGTTCAGGATGTACTTGATAGATGTGCTCAATGCCAGGCAGTTAATGTGGGAAGAACTAAAATGGGAAGAGCGAAAAGAGAAAGAGGTAAGGAACCAGGAATTTATTGGGAAATAGATTTTACAGAAATGAAACCTGGAAAATATGGGCACAAGTACATGTTAGTTTTTGTAGATAACTTTTCAGGCTGGGTAGAGGCTTTTCCTGCCAAACATGAGACAGCGGGAGTGGTAGCCAAAAAGCCACTAGAAGACATAATTCCTAGGTTTGGGCTGCCTCTCGCAATCGGGTCAGACAATGGCCCTGCATTTGCGAGTTCAGTCTCATAGGCATTGGCCAAGGATGTGGGCACTAATTGGATACCACATTGTGCCTCCCGACCCGAGTTCTGAGCAAGTAGAGAGAATGAACCTGACACTTCAAGAGAACTTGACAAATTTAATTCTGGAGTCTTGTGGTGGATGGGTAGATCTCCTTCCTTTCACACTTCTCAGGGCGTGATGTACACCCTATTTAAGCAAGGTGACCCCATTTGAAATAATCTTTGGAGACCTCCCCTCTGTCCTTGACTACAAGAGGTTGCCCTAGCAAAAATGACTAATCAATCTGTACTCCAGTCACTGCAGGCATTACAGTCTGTCTTTAAAAAAGCCCACTCAGGGATCCAGACTGCCCATTCTGGGACAGCCTCACCATAGCGGCATCATTCCAGGGAGCCTCATCGTCAGCATCTGGCCTTGCCGGAGAGTGGCCTGGTCCAAAGCGGCATCTTTATCATCAGGTGCGGGCTTCGTACAGCGTGTAGCCTTGGCCATAGCGGCCTCATCTGGGGAGCGGCCTTGTCAGAGTGGCGTCATGGGGAGCAGAATCTGTGTCTTCAGGGTTGTAGTCCTGATCATCCAAACTTGTCATCGGGAGTTGCATTCAGGTCATCGTCTTTAGACGTAAGAAATGGCCCCAAAATGTCAGTTTGATTTTCAATGGTTGG
Organism: Meles meles; assembly: GCF_922984935.1. Lineage (NCBI taxonomy): Eukaryota > Metazoa > Chordata > Mammalia > Carnivora > Mustelidae > Meles > Meles meles. The sequence goes on from NC_060081.1 coordinate 2,200,246, forward strand.
CCTGAAATAAAGCTTTGCTTTATTTTCGCTTTGTTTAGTCTCATAGCTTTGATCATGGACCCTTACACTCCAAAACATTCCTCTGGGAACAGATGCCTGCAAACCTCAGCTAGAGTTCTGTTGTGGTCCTAGGGGCATGTCATTTTCCATCTTCTGACTCAGGGCCATTGACCTGGGTGTCTGTCTGGATTAGGTGTCTTACATGAGTCAGACTGTGCATTTCTGTCCAGAGTGGAAAGTGAAATTGGGTGGGATCAGGGGCCTTGCAGTTGTCTCCCAATCTGGAGTGTTTGTACAAATGTGACGGGCAGAGTTTCCTTTGGGAGGGCAGGCAGAATCCTGTGCTGTGGCTCCAGTAGCCCCATCCTGGAGGGCCTGTTGGCCATGGATTTAGTGACAAAATTCTGCAAACAGAAACTGGGGTTAAGGTGAGAGGCGAGGTGATGGTAGTCCCAGTCTGCAGACCGTGAGTGCATAGCCTTGGAATCTGAAATGAGGGCGATGGGGATGCGGCCACGCAAGCTTTTCTTTCTGGGCTGTGTGTCTCACTAGTCCATGGAATGGAGGGGTGGCCTTATGGGCCCATGGGAGATTCTGCCTTCTGGGGGGATATTGCATGGCTCAAAGTTTGCAGTGTCTTTCTGGATGAAGGGAAGAGAGATGTTTCCCATCTCAGAGGTCCCTCCATAGCAGGGATTCCAGAGTCAGCTTCTGGGTCCAGGAGCCTGGAGAACCCGACCGAGGGTGAGGATTTGGGCCTAGGGGCATATCAGGCCTGATATGAGGGCTCCTGCTCCAGCTAGCGAGGGACCTTGTTTGAAAGCAGGCTCAGGCTGATGGTCACAATACCTATTTCTGCCCAGGACCACACTCCTGGGTGGGCGTGGTCTCATCGGCCATGCGGCTGGCTCCCACACTGAGGTTTGGACCCCCATCCCCACAGCAAGCTTTTCCAGCTGTGGCGATGGAGGAGTGCTCTTTTCTGCTTGAGTTTCTCCCATATGCAGGATTTGAGTTATGGTCTACGCAGAGATGCCTGAACACCCAGTTTGGATAGAGATCACAGCCTCAGGCCCTGGCCGGTCCTACCTACAGGAGATGGCGCCCAATAACCGTGGGGCTGAGCAGAGGTCGGGGCTCAGGCTGTGTCACACAGAGCATGAGTGCACAGTGGGTTCTGGATATTAGGGTCCCGTCTAGGGCCGTGCAGGTTGGTCCTCACATGGTGATTCTCTGCAGCTCATAGGACCCTTCTTCTTTCTAGAGGGCAGAAAGAAGGCTGCATTGTGGCTCCAGAATTCCCAGTCTGGAAGGCTTTCCAGCCAGGAGGGTGAGGACGGAAGTCTGAACGCACAAGTGCCGGTTCAGTACAGTGCCTATTACATGGCAGTTCCAATGTACGTTGTCTGACTCTAGATCTCCAGCACCTGAGTCAGGGTCAGTGTCGGATTTTCTCTCACACTTGAGTTTGTGTACATGATGCCTGATTAATGGAGGGGTGGCCTCATGAGGCCATGGAGGTTTTCCTAGCTGGGGCTGGTGAGCTGCTCCAAACAGCAAGCTTTCCTTCTACTGTACAGGGGGGCTCTGTTTTGGTGGCTGCAGAGTCCCCCATATGGAAAGACATGGTCGCAGAGCTCACCAAAAAGAGTCTGGAAATCCAAGCTCAGCTTATCATTTTAGACCAGGAAGAAGGCATTTAGGATCTGGTGACTCTAGGGCAATTGGCCAGGGGGCTGAGTTGACAGGGAACCTCGTGCTGATGTGTAAAATGCTGGCTTGTGTCCAAGAAGAGTCTAGAATGTGGTGGGGGCTCAGACGCCATGCAAGATTCTCCTCCCCTGAGGGTTGGTCGCAGCTCCCTTGAGCCAGGTAGCCTTCTGGGGACAGGAGGTATTCTGTTTTGTGGCTCAGGGATCAACTGTTGGATCATATGTAGGTATTCCAGAACCTTCCTCTGGGGTCAGATGCCTGCAAACCTAAGCTAGAGTTCCGTTGAGGTCCTAGGGGCATGTCAGTTTCCATCATCTGACTCAGGGCCATTGACCTGGGTATCTGCCTGGAGGTAGGTGTCTTGCTTGTGTCAGACTGCGCTTCTATATCCAGAGCAGCCATAGAAATTGGGTGGGCTCAGGGGCCTTGCAAGTGTCTCCCAATCTGGATGGTTTGTGCAAATATGACTGGCAGAATATCCTTTTGGAGGGCAGGCAGAGTCCTGTGCTGTGGCTTGAGAGGTCCCATCCTGGACAGCCTGTCGGCCAGGACTTTGGGGACAAAATCTGTAAACACATACTCGGGTTAGGGTGTGGGGTGACGTGATGGCAGGCTGATCTGCAGACCATTAAGGCAGTGTCTCTGGATCTGAAATTAGGGCGATGGGGAGTGGGAGCCCAGGCTTTTCTTTCTGGGTTGTGTGTCTCAGTTTGCATGGAATGGATGGGTGGCCTCATTGGTACATGGAAGATACTGACTCAGTGGGGATTTTGCACGGCTCCCAAGGTTTTGGTGTCTTTCTGGATGAAGGGAAGATAGCTGTTTTCCTTCTCAGGGATCCCTCCATAGCAGGGATTCCAGAGTCATCTTCTGGGTCCAGGTGCCTGGAGAACCCGACCGAGGATGAGGATTTGAGCCTAGAGCCATGGCAGGCTCAAAATGCGGGTTCCTGGTCCAGCTCCCAAGGGGGTTTCTTTGAAAGCAGGCTCAGGCTGATGGTCACAATGCCTGTTTTTTGGTCCCCGTCAGACCTCCTGGGTTAGCCTGGTCTCAAGGGCCATACAGCTGACTGCTACTCTGAGGGTTTGACCCCCATCTCCACAGCAAACATTCTGGCCATGAGTAAGGAGGAGTGCTCTTTTGTGCTTGAGGTTCTGCAATAAGCCATGATTTGAACTATGGTTGGGGTACAGATTCCTGAAAACCCAGGTTGGGTAGAGATGACAGCCAGGGGCCATGGCTGGTCCCACCTGCAGGTGATGGCGCTCGCTACCTGTGGGCCTGACAGCAGGTCAGGGCTCAGGGTGTGTCACACAGAGCATTAGTGCCCAGTGCGGCCTGGATATTTTGGTTCCGACTAGGGCCATACAGGTTGATACTCACATGGGGTTCTTGGCAGATCTGTAGGGCCCTCCTTCATACTGAAAGTCAGGCAGTAGGATGAGTAGTGGCTCCACAATTCCCAATCTAGTGGGCTTTCAGGCCAGACGGGTGAGGATGGAAGTCTGAACGCAGATGCGCCGGTTCAGTTCAGTGCCAAGCACATGGCAGTTCCAATATACAGAGTCTGACTCGAGATCTCCAGCACCTGAGTCAGAGCGAGTGTGGGATCGTTGCACATGCTGGAGTTTGTGTCCATGATGCCAGAAGAATGGAGGGGTGACCTCAGAAGCCATGGAGGTTTTCCCAGGCTGGGGCTGGTGAGCTGCTCCGAACAGCAAGCTTTCCTTCTGTGGGACAGGGGGAGTCAGTTTTAATGGCTCCAGGGTCCCCCGTATGGAAATATATGGTAGGAGAGCTCACCGCATAAATTTCTGGAAAGCCAAGCTCAGCTTATCCTTTCAGCCCAGGCACAAGACAGTTTAGATCTGGTGGTTCTGGGACAAGTTCCCAGAGTGCTGAGTTGACAGGGAGCCTCTTGCTGATGAGTCAAAATGCTGGCTTGTGTCCAGGAAGACCTTAGAATGTGGCAGGGCTTAGGCGTCATGCAGGATTCTCCTCCCGTGAGGGCAGAACGCAGCTCCCATGAGCCAGGTGTCCTTCTAGGGACAGGAGGTGTTCTGTTTTGTGACTGAGGGAACAAGCATTGGACCATACGTAGGTATTCCAGAATGTGCCTCTGGGGACAGATGCTTGTAAATCTCAGTTAGGGATCCTTTGAGGTCCTAGGGGCATGTCAGTTTAAATCTTCTGACTCAAGGCCATTGACCTGGGTATCTGCCTGGATGCAGGTGTCTGGCATGTGTCAAACTGTGCATTTCTGTCCAGAGCGGCCAAAGAAATTGGGTGGGCTCAGGGGCCTTGCAGCTGTTTCCCAATCTGGAAGGTTTGTGCAACTGTGACGGGCAGAGTTTCCTAAGGGAGGGCAGGCGGAGTCCTGGGCAGGGACTCCAGTCGCCCCATCCTGGAGGACCTCTCGGCCAGGGCTTTGGGGACAAAAGTCTGCAAACACAAACTTGGATTAGAGTGAGGGACTAGCTGATGGCAGGCCCGATCTGCAGACCATGAGGGAAGGTGCCACGGGATCGGAAATTAGGGCTACAGGGAGAAGAGAGTGCAGGCTTTTCTGTCTGGGTTGTGTGTCTGTGTTGGACACTGAATAGAGTGTGGGCTTCATGTGGCCATGAGAGATTCTGCCTCTGTGAGAATTCTGCCCAGCTCCCAACGGTTTGGTGTTTTTCGTGGGGATGGGAACAGTGTTGTATTCCGTCTCAGGGATCCCGCCATAGCAGGGATTCCAGAGTCAGCTTCTGGATCTGGGCGCCCGGAGGGCCCAACCAAGGGTGAGGATTTGGGCCTAGGGGCATGTCAGGCCCCATATGTGGGCTCATGGTCCAGCTACCGAAAGGGTTGGTTTGAAAGTGGGCTCAGGCAGAGGATCATAATGCCCGTTTATGTAGGGCATATTAATCATCCAGCTCAGTAACCTTTCTGCTCTGCCGCTGCAGCAGGACCAGAAAGTGAACATTTGCGTAGCTATCCTTCCCTGCTCCGAAAGCACCACCTGCCGGTTCCGGACCCGGCCCCTGGACGCCTCAGACACCCTCGTGTTCAATGAAATGTTCTGGGTGTCCATGTCCTATCCAGCCCTTCACCAGAAGACCTTAAGAGTCGATGTCTGTACCACCGACCGGAGCCATCTGGAGGAGTGCCTGGGAGGCGCCCAGATCAGCCTGGCTGAGGTCTGTCGGTCTGGACAGGAAGACCTCATGTGTGGGTGTGTTCTCATGGGCCATGCAGCTGGCTCCCACTCTGAGGGTTAGACCCCCAATCATGAAGCTTTTCCCGTCCTGGGGAAGGATGAGTGTTCTTTTACGCTTGAGGTTCCCCCATTGGTCAGGATTTGAGCTATGGTCTGGGCACTGGCACCTGAATACCCATGTTGGGTAGAGGTGACAGTCTCTGGCCATGGCAGGTCCCACCTGCAGGTTATGAGGCCCGCTACCTGAGGGACTGATGGGAGGTCGAGGCTCCAGCTATGTCAGACAGAGCATTAGTGCACAGGGCAGCATAGGATTTAAGTGACCCTGGAGGTCCGTGCAGTTTGATGCTCACTTGAAGATTCTGGGCTGACACCTAGGGCCCTTCTTCTTTCTGGAGGGCAGGCAGAAGCCTGTGTCAGCCTGTGTTCCTGAATGAACAATCTGGAGGGCTTGCATGCTAGGAGGTTGAGGACGGAATTCTGAACACACAGGCGCTGGTTCAGTGCAGTGCTGAGCACATGGCATTTCCAGTGTGCAGCGTCTGACTTGAAATCTCCAGCCCCCGAGTCAGGGAACGTGTCACATGGTCAATCACGCTGGAGTTTGTGTCCATGATGGCTGACGAGTGGAGGGCTGGCCTCATGAGGCCATGGAGGTCTTCCCAGGCTGGGCTGGTGATCTGTTCCGATCAAGATATCCTTCTGCAGGACAGGGGGAGTCCGTTTTAATGGCACCAGGGTCCCCCATGTGGAAAGACATCGTCGCAGATGTTACCGCATGGATGCCTGAAAATCCCAGCTCCGGTTACCCTTTCTGCCCAGGAACAAAGCCGTATTGATCTGGTGGCTCTGGGACAATGTGCCCAGGGGGCTGAGGTGACAGGGAGCCTCATTCTGATGGGTCACAATGCTGGCTTGTGTCCAGGAAGATCTTAGATTGTGGTGGGGGCTCAGGCGTCATGCAGGATTCACCTCCCCTGAGGGTTGGACGCAGCTCCCAAGAGCCAGGTGGCTTTCTGGGGCAGGAGGTTTTCTGTTTTGTGGCTCAGGGATCAAGTGTTGGACCATATGTAGGTATTCTAGAGTTTGCCTCTGGAGACAGATGCCTACAAACATAAATTAGGTTTCCGTTGTGGTCCTAGGGTTATGTCAGGTACCATCTTCTGACTCAGGGTGTTTGACTTGGGTGTCTCCCTGGAGGTAGGTGTCTGACATGTGTCCGAATGCACCTTTTATCCAATGCGGCCAACGAAATTGCTTGGGCTCAGGGGCCTTGTAGTTGTCGCCCAATCTGGAGCATTTGTGGAAATGTGAAATGCAGAGTTTCCTTCGGGTGGGCAGGCAGAGTCCTGTGCTTTAGCTAAAGAGGCCTCACCCTGTAGGGCCTGTCCATCAGGGATTTGGGGATAAAAGTCTGCAAACACACACCCGGGATAGAGCTCTGGTGATGCGAAGTGATGGCAGGTCCAATCCCAGACTGTGAGGGCAGTGCTGAGTGATTTGAAATGAGGGCGACGGGGAGGCAGGAGCAAAGGCTTTTCTTTCTGTGTTGTGTGTCTCAGTTGGCCACGGAATATAGCGGTAACCTCATGGGGCCAAGGGAGATTCTGCTTCTGTGAGGATTCTGCTCAGCTCCCAAGGATTTGGTGCCTTTCGGGGCAAGGGAGGAGTGCTGTTTTCCATCTCAGGGTTCCCGCCATAGAAGGGATTCCAGAGTCGGCTTCTGGGTCCGGGTGCCTGGAGAACATGACTGAGTGAGAGGATTTGGGCCTAGGGGCATATCAGGCTTGATATGCAGGCTCCTGGTCCAGCTAGCAAGTAGGCTGGTTTGAAAGTGAGCTAAAGCTGAGGGTCACAATGCCTGTTTGTGGCCAGGGCGGCCTTCCTGGTTAGGCATGATCCCATGGGCTATGCAGCTGGCTCCCACTCTGAGGGCTAGACCCCCATCCCCACCACAAGCTTTTCCCTTCTTGGGAAAGAAGAGTGCTCTTTTATGCTTGAGGTTCCCCCATAGGCCGGGATTTGAGCTATGGTCTGGGCACAGATGCCTGAATACCCAGGTTGGGTAGAAATGACAGTCTCTGGCCATGACAGGTCCCATCTGCAACATATGGGGCCTGCTAACTCTGGTAGCTGATGGGAGGTCAGGTCTCAGACTGTCTCAGACAGGGCATTAGTGCACAGGGCGGCCTAGCACATTGGGGTGCCATCGAGGTCCGTGCAGTTTGTTCCTCATGCAGGTATTCTCGGCAGACCTCTAGGGCTCTACTTCTTTCTGGAGGGCAGGCAGAAGACTGCATTGTGGCTCCCGAATGGACAATCTGGATGGCTTGTGGGCCAGGAGGTTGAGGACGGAATTCTGAACACACAAGTGTTGGTTCAGTTCTGTGTTGAGCACATGTTATTTCCAATTTGTAGCTTCTTATTCCAGATCTCCAGCACCTGAGCCAGGGCACGTGTCTGATGGGCACTCACACTGGAGTTTGTGCCCATGACGGCTAACGAATGGAGGGGTGGCCACATGAGGCCATGGAGTTCTTCCCATGCTGGGGCTTGTGAGCTGCTCCGAACAGCAAGCTTTCTTTCTGTGCAACAAAGGTAGTCCATTTTGATGGCACCAGTGTCCCCCATATGGGAAGACGTCGTAGCAAAACTCACCGCATGAATGCCTGGAAAGCCCAGCTCCGCTTACCCTTCCAGCCCAGGAACAAGGCCATTTTGATCTGGTGACTCTGGGGCAAAGTTCCCAGGTTACTGAGGTGACAGGGAGCCTCATTCTGATGGGTCACAATGCTGGCTTGTGTGTTAGATGTTAGGGTCCGTGATCAAAGGAATGAGACTTACACAAAGCGAAAATCAAGCAAAGCTTTATTTCGCTGCATGCATCAGAAACAAAACTGACAGGTAGGTGCCCCAGCCCCATGCAACAGAAATCAAACTGTCCGGTAGGTGCCTGAGTCCCATGCATTAGAAATCAAACTGACCAGTAGGTGCCTGAGCCTTGCTGGGGGCCACCACCTCCTTGCCCTGGGGTCCCTTCTGGAGGATCTCTACCTCACCTTCACTGTACCACAGGCCACTCCTGATGAGGCCGCTCCAGACAGGGCCGCTCCCTAGGACGAGGCCGCTGGTGATGAGGCTGCTCACCGACCGTCTAGTGACAACACCGCTGCTCAGGCCTCGCTCGCAGCAGCGCTGCTGAAGATGAGGCCGCTCCCGACGAGGCCGTTCCCAGGGATGCCACTGCAGATGAGGCTCCCAGCAATGCCACTCCTGATGAGGCTGCACCGGCGGCTCCTGATGAGGCTGTTCCCAGCAGCGCCACTGCTTGCAGCAGCAAGGCCACTCATGGCAACGCTGCTGCTCGGGGCAGTGAGGCTGCTCCCAGGGACGAGACTTCTCCTGGTGGTGCTGCTACTTGGGGCAGAAAGGCTCCCAGCAATGCTGCTCCTGACGATGAAAAGGGGGCTGTCACTCTATACAGCCACGACACTACCGCTACCCTAATGGCTCCCAATGGCTCCTGCTACCGGGTACCATAACTCCTCCTGCTACTAACCCCCCACCTTGCAGCCTCACAGATCAGCCTTTATAGATGTGGTTGAGCCCGGCCCACACATAGGTGGCCAATGGGATTGAAACTCACCTCAGTAAATATATGCATGCCCCACTGATTGGCCAACTCCTCTAGCTGGTCTGGCCTGCCCCTATATTCCCCCCTTTTCATTGGAAATTAGTCAAATCTTTGACCTTTCAGCCAGTTATATGCTCTCCTTTTGTAAGGGGACTACATTGAGCATGTAATCCTGGGGCCAAAAAGTAATAGTAGTGTACAGTCGGCTGATGAGCCATTCAACACTTTGTATAACCTTTCCCATTTTTTCCTAATTCCGTTCATCTAATTTCCCACTTATACTTTTCCTAAACAGGTAACAATAGGAGGAACAATAAACTCACAGTTTTTTTAGTCTTAGCTTTAGTCCATGGCCAGTGGGATCTGTTGGCTGCAGCTTCCATTGCTGGGGGGTGTCCTTGTCCTAGGCTCATTTGATATGAACTGCATGAATCCAGGCCCTTATGCCTTCTGCTTTTACTGATGTGGTGGTGGTCAAGATAACAGTAAATGGTCCCTTCCAGCGATACGTTTCCCACATGATAGCGACGTATCCAGAACAAGTCCCCGGGTTGGTAAGGATGGGGTTCCACCTCTGTCTCCATCACAGTGTGGGCAGTCAGGATCCCTGAGTGGGCTATTTTAAGACAGACTGTAATACCTGCAGTGACGAGTACAGATAGATCAGTCATTTCTGCTAGGGCAAACTCTTGTAGTCTAGGACAGAGGGGGGTTCTCCCAAACAATATTTCAAATGGGCTCACCTTGCTTAAGTAGGGTGTACATCGTGCCCTGAGGAGGGTGAATGGAAGGAGATACAAACATCCACCACCAGTCTCCAGAATTAGTTTTGTCAAGGTCTCTTTAATAGTCAGGCTCATTCTCTCTACTTGCCTGGAACTCTGGGGCTGGTAGGCACAATATAGTTTCCAATTAATGCCCATGGCCTTGGCCAATGCCTGTGAGACTGACTCTCAAATGCAGGGACATTGTCTGACCCGATTGTGAGAGGCAGCCCAAACCTAGGAATTATTTCTTCTAGTTGCTTTTTGGCTACCACTCCTGCTGTCTCATGTTTGGCAGGAAAAGCCTCTACCCAGCCTGAAAATGTATCTACAAAAACTAAAATATACTTATGACCATATTTTCCAGATTTCATTTCTGTAAAATCTATTTCCCAACAAATTCCTGGTTCCTTACCTCTTTCTCTTTTCCCTCTTCCAATTTTAGTTCTTCCCACATTAACTGCCTGGCGTTGAGCACATCTATCAAGTACATCCTGAACCATAGGCCCTAATTTAGAAACCTGGAACTGCTTGCCTATAAGCTCCTTGAGTTTGCGTATCCCCAAATGAGTAGCCTGATGAGTTTGTCTACTAGCATTTTGCCAAGTCTTTGAAGAAGAATTATTTTTCCTCCTTCAGTCTTAGCCCAGCCCCTTCATAGTCCAAATTTAACCATTTCTGTAAATACTTTAAATGTTCTTCTGAATTGTCCGGTTTTTCTGATAGGACCAGAGGGGGAGTGTAACCAGTTCTTGCACTGTTCCTTGAGCTGCTTGCTTTGCGGCTAGATCTGCTAACTGTTTTCCTTTTGAAATCAGATCAGTCTCCTTTTGGTGTCCTGGGCAATGAATAACAGCCACCACTTTGGGTCCCAAATAGCCTGGAGGAGAGCCAAATTTCTCTGATTTTAATTCCTTTTCCTTCTGCTCTTAATAGGCCCCTTTCTTTAAAAATATCCCCATGAATATAGAAGGTAACAAAGGCATACCTGCTGCCCGTATAGATGTTGGCGGTTCTACCTTTGGCCATCTGCAGTGCCTTAGTGAGTGCAATCAGTTCCGCTTTTTGTGCCGAAGTTCCATGTGTCAGGACTTCTGTCTAGAGTTCCTCCTCAGGAGAAACCACTGAAGCCCCCACATACCTCTCCATTGACCATGTAGCAATGCCCATCTGTGAACAGAGTAATTTTGGCATCTGGGAGGAGAATGTCTTTGAGATCTGGCCTTATACCTGCAACTTGGGTTAGGCCCTCCCCGCAGTAGTGTGGGTGGTCAGCCAACTCCTCTGGCAGCAGCATGGCTGGATTTAGCACTGCCCGGGGCCAGAAGGTCACTCTTCATTAGGTGAGGAGGAGGGCTTGATTCCCCATCACTCAGGCGTTTGTCATCCATCAGTCTGGTGGAGTCCGGAGAAGGCCCTCAATAGCCTGCGTGGTGGTCAAGATGAGATTTTGACCCAAATTCAATTTACTCGCAGCCTTGACCAGGAAAGCCATGGCAGCAATTATGCAGAGGCAAGAGAGGAATCCAGCCACTACTGGATCTAGTTTCTTGCTAAGATAGGCTACAGGCCATTGCCAAGGCCCCAGATTCTGAGTCAAAACTCCTTTGGACACCTCTGCATTTTTTATCCACATACGAGTAGAAGGGCTTGGTAACATCTGGGATGGCCAATGCACTCAGTACAGCTGTTTGTAATTCCTTAAATGCTCCTTCTGTCTCAGCTGTCCACTCTGTAATAATGAGCCCCCCCCTTTTGCCAGTTCGTAGGGAGGTTGGGCAATCTCGGCAAACCACAGTATCCACAGCCTACAGGAAACCACCATCCAAGAAACTCCCTTATTTGTTGGGACGTGGTGGGGCGGGGGTATCGGGTGACCACCTGTTTCCTGGACTCAGTGAACGCACTCCCTCCTGGAGATCAAAGCTTATATATGTGGTATGGCTCTGACAGACCAGTGCTTTCTTTGCTGACACTGGATACCCTTTTCCTGCAGAGTCTGTAAGAGAGGTCTCATCCAACGCCAACATGACTCATAGTCCTCAGCAGGTACTAGCAAGTCATCAACATACTGTAGCAGAGTGACTACGGGGTTGGAAGTTCTGTACTCATGCAAATCCTTGTGTAGGGCCTCATCAAAAAATAATGTTGGGTGAATGACTGAATCCTTGGGGAATTCTTGTACAGGTGAGCAGGCCTTGGAATCCTTCCTGTGGGTCGGACCACTCAAAAGCAAAAAGGGGTTGAGATTCCCTTGCTAATGGTATGCAGAAAAATGCATCCTTGAGATCTAAGATGGTATACACAGTTCTTTTGGGGCCCAGGAGGGAGAGTAGGGTATACGGGTTAGGCACCTTCGGGTGGATATCTTCAACATATTTATTAACTTCCCACACGTCCTCAACGGGTCAGTACTCCCCAGTCTCTGCCTTTTTGACAGGCAGCAATGGTATATTCCATGGAGATTTGCAGGAACTAGGATCGCGTCTTCTCAGAGGTGGTTAATGTGCTTTCTGATCCTTCATTTGCTTCCTGGAGAAGGGGGTGCTTCCGAATGTGAACAGCCGTAGCCATCGCCTTAATTGTACCACCACTGTAGGTTGTCCCCTGGCCAAACCAGGGGACTTCCCTTCTGCCCAGACCTTGGGAAACTCGACCTGTAGGATTTGGAGAAGTCTCCCTGCCTTTGTCTCCTCTGGTTTTGAGACTGGCTCGTAAACTAGTTATTCATCTTCAGCTGCCATATGCTGCTTGGGAATATTCCTTAAAGTATTTGTGCCAAATTAGACTAAACCCAGTGGCTCCAGTTATAACCCTTAACACAGGAAATGAGTAAGGAAGAAGCCTCACATCTATTATGAGGAACAGAGAGATGAAAATCAGAGTCCCCTTACTCTCTGCCTGTCCCATTCCCCCAAACACAAGAAACACAGCAGACTACAAAAAGACAAGACAAAGACAACTGCAGGCCCAGCGTTCCAGCCACAGGTGGGGATATTCTAGGGGTTTCAAACCCTCTGACTGACTAGGGGGACTCGAGCCTCCAAAGACTACTGCGGGGGACTCGAACACCCAATGACCGCCTAGGAGGACGCACACCCCCTGACTGCCTAGGGGGACTCGAACCCCTGACCATCTAGGGGGCCTCGAACCTCCCTGTCCGCCAAGGGGGACTCGAATCCCATGTTGATTTACCAACAGATGAATGGGGCATCTCCGCATCCAATCCAGCTCTGGGGAGCATAGCTGCATCCAGCTTGTCCCCGGTGGGCCATACCCTGGAGCTCCAACCAGACAGATGAACAAGATCCTAACACCTCCAGAGGCTTTTCACATAAATTCAGATGCTGGCTCAGTTCTCATTTTTTGTTCCCGGGCGAGGCCCCATTGTTAGGGTCCGTGATCAAAGGAAGAAGACTAACACAAAGCGAAAATCAAGCAAAGCTTTATTTCATGCCAAGCATAGAAAATGAAACAGATCGGTTGGGGCGATTTCTTACATAGAGGCAACGATGATGAGGACGCCGCTCCTGATGTCAAAGAGGCGAGGATGACGAGGACAAAAACCCTGACTATACAGACTCTGCTCTTCTAGGTCTCCAACAATAAGCACCCATAGACATTCATTGCAGTCACGGATTTCCCGAAGTTCATGGTCATGTTCCATCATTCTTCCTTTTCTAATTTGCTTCGCTTCTTTTTTTTCCCAGTACGTGGATTCCAGGTACCTCGTTGGATCCTCTGGTTCTGCCAGCTTCCTGATCTTTGAATCCAGCCTGCTAACAAATCTTTTCATAAGGGCCTCATCATTTTATTTAATTTACTTTTTTAATCACCTTTATCCCTGTGGTCTGAGACTCCCTGATTCCTTCTAGGTTTTTCTGATCCAGAGTGAGTATCCTGGCTGCTGCTTAAATCCTCCACCTGGCATGTGACATGTACAGGTTTCATTTCGATTTCTTGGCCATGACCAGTTCCTCTTTTTTTGCCTGGGCATCAATTGATTCTTTCATCGTTGCATAAGTTCAGGTCTCTGGATTCTTCTCTGTATTCAAAAAGCGACTTCTGTTTTCTACACTGAGATTAATTTATTTAGTATGAAGATGTCATGGACTGCCACTGGTTGACCCTTGATGGAGTCTCCGGTCTATGTGGCATGCTCACTTGGTTAGGTTGTGGCTGTCCACTCTCTTCTGGGCCAGTTCTCTGCAGAGGCACTCGTTGCCTGCCGTTCAGAGTGTTTGTTTTTGGGACCACATATGGTGAGATTTAGGGTGTTCGGCTCTGGTATGCCTGTGAAAGGATACTTTCAACACACTCAACTTTACTAAGGCCTTCTGAATGCTGTGTTCAAGAGAGAGGATGTAGGCAGGGCTTTCTTCTAGTACCCAATGGAGGGTCTGTTCTCCTGGTCCTAAGCAACGTGTCCTGAGGAAGGTAGTCCCAACAGGTTTCTAGGGTTGGGACTACGTGATTGCAGGTTAGGCAGCTAATGTCTGCACCATCCTGTCTGTGGCCTCTAACTCAGGCTTTATGCTGATGGTTGTAGAACCCCAGGATTCTTTTTCCCCCATTGAGGCATCTCCACGAAGAGTGCCTATCACGGATGCACAGCAACAAACAATAATCAAACAAGTATTGTTTCTGATCATGGTTTCCAGGCTGTCTGCACCTGGTTGCTTGATGGTGTGCTCTGCAGGAGAAACACAGTGTTCTCTGGAGTCTATGTCTGTCAAGCATTCTGATCTGAGATACCCAGGCCTAAAGTCCATTTGGTTGCAAGTACTCATTCCATTCAGACAGTCTCCATTTCTACGCCAACACCCATGGGTGAGCATCCAAATTGTGTTTTTCCAGTGTGCTCCTCTCTCCTTCACCTTTGTCTTTGGCCCTGGCTTCCTGCCTTCTGAAGCACCAACCATCCATGTCTCCCTGAAGACAGGTCTACTCCCTTCTCCCATGGTCTCAGCTACTTCTTCTCTCTTTTGCCGTACAGTTTGATTTGAAGGCTTCAGGTTCATTGACGCCATGGTTCCATTGATGTGGTCATCTTCCGGTTGTGCTGATGGCTGAAGACAAGCCTGGAGCTTCCAGATATTTCTAAAATCTCCCTGTCCTCCCAATGAACCACAGATTCTTACCCAGCCATAAGCAAGAAGGAATCTTATAACTTGCCACTTGTGGCAGAAAGGTGGCAAGCATTGGGCTGCAGCCCACCTTTCAGTCACAGAAAGACAAATAACATACGATTTCACTCACTTGTGGAATTAAAGGAACATGTGAAAAAGCAAGAAAAAAGGGACAAACAATGAGACTCTAACCGGGCACAAAATTTGGTGTTTGTTGCACGCATGTTAGTGAGAGTGTGTGTTTCTAAAAGAGGATTAAATGGGACCTTCCTTGTAGGAAATGTGGCCGAATGAGATGAAGCATGAGTTTCATTATGTTTGAAGGTGAATCGTGATCCAATGAAGAGCGGCTTCACATCTCCTAAAATATAATTCTAAGCGTTTTGTGGAACACACCCTCCTTCCCACCTCCCCCCACATACACTTAAAAGAGTCCCACAGAATTTACGGAGCAAGTGAGGAGTAGAATTCATGGAAACAGAACTCAGGCAAAATACCTTAAGGAACAAAATTATCAAAGTCAAAAACCGCCAAAATCGGAAAAGTTAACTTCTTACCTATCAAGAATTATTAAAGCATTCAGGACTAAACTCTCCTAAACAATCTAACCTAAAAGTCCACTATGCACAAGTATGCCAGCAAATCCAAGACCTGAGAGAAAAGGATAAATTCAAAGACACGTACCAACTACCAAGACTTGTTCTTGAACATACACATCTGATATATCAGGTAATGACGAAAGTGTTTGAAGCATTCCTCAAACACCTCCCAACATCCAAAACGCCAGGTCAAACCAATTTGCTGGTCAACACTCCGAGACACTTAATGAAGGCAAGGCCGGTTCTTCTCACTGATTCCCAAAATGTAAAAAGAGGGAAGAATCTAATTTGCAATGTCCAAAGACCCAATTCAGATAAGGACCTCATCAGAAACCAATTGCATACCATTTTAATCAGTAATATAATGAAATTATACTCATTTCTTTCCTCTTTCTTTCTTCATCTACAGGGGAAATGGCCTGTATTTCCTTTTTTTCCATACTTTTTCTTTTGTTCGGGAAGCCAGCCTTGCATCACTCATACTTTTGTGAGATAGTATTCCTGATTCTTTAGTTGCATATTGCACCGAGTGCTCATCAACAGCATATATGCCACACCACCTCAATACCATGAACCAGTGCCCTCATTCCTGGCACGTCTCATCCCTCTGTAACACTCAGCTTTGTTCCCAGAGTCCTAAGTATCTCCTGGTTTATCTCCCTGTCTGACTTCTTCTCTTTCCCTTTTCCCTTGTTTTACTCATGTCCATGGTACTCCTCAAGGGCCACATATGATATTTCCCTTGGACTCCTTCTGATTTCAGTGAGAATATCCCAGCCCAGTGTCACTCATGTCAAGGCGAGTATCAGTGTTTCATCCATTCGATGTCGGAGGTATCATTTGTGTCCTGGATGGACCACACCTTCTTTATCCAGTAGCCTATTGAAGGTCATCGTGGCTCCTTCCACAGTTCTGCTAGAGTGGGCATGGAAGGCCATTGATCTGGGCAGATCCTTTTCCTTTGAATTAAGACAGTTGGTCATAATGACCCTCCCCATGTCCTCAGCATGTAATGTTAACTGATGATGACAGATTTGCTGTCTGGTGCTCTTCTTTCAGGTGTATTGATCATGCAGAATGTCACTCTCCTTGAAGCATTTTCAAAGGTGTTTCAGGTAAAGTCAGGTAGATAGAGCCCTCATCCCTTAGGACTGGTGTTTCAGAATATTAGGAGATCAGAACACGGACAGCACAATGCATCCAAGCCCTAGCACGTTTCCTTGAAATGTGACTTTCCTTCCCTTATTCCTTCCTTTATCTTCTAAGCTGACCAAGCACCAAAGTCCGACCCTTGTTCCTAGAACAAATTGGGAAAAGAACCTAAAAGGACACTCTCACCCACAGGATGTCAATCTTCCCAGAGATCTCATGATACCCAAGAGGTCTCCCTATTGATTGAGGTCTCTAGACATTGCAGTGGATATAGGAACACCTGGTTCTCTGTGGAGAAATGTTGGCGGAAATGATGGTACAGCGAATGTCATTTTCCTTCTCTTTGTATAGAAAGGTGACATGGGAAAGAAATCGCAAAGACCACGTGAGTTCATGAGCAGGCAATCAGGGCTCTTATTTGGTACTTCCCAGGGTTTCCTACCTAAAGTCATAGGACTCATAGCTCATGAGAGAGGGATTGCTGCTTCAGGGAAGTCAACTTCTGCGACATCACAAGGTTTTGAGCTCTTAGCAACCACTCCTCCCCAAACCATATCTAATCACTCTACATGGTTTTAGTAGTCATGGGTCAGCCAGGAGGTGCCAAAGCCCTCCCAAACTGTTGGAGCTCCCTGGGTATTTCACTAAGACAGTTTGTGAAGCAAGTCGGTGTCACCTTGTCCATGGCCAAATTTATAGTCTTTGGCCAGGACTGTCACCACCAGCCCTCTGCACTCTGGAGAGTGGCAAGGATTAACAATTCCATCTTACCCCCGTAAGGTGAAGAAATGGTCAGGACTACAACCAACCCACAGGCTAGGGTCTCTACACTCCTCACACTTGCCTGGTCCTCCGACCCAATGAGGACCCTTGTGACCAGGAAAAGGGCCACCAAAGGAAAGCTCCCAATGAACACCCACAACCATGCCAAAGACATGCCTTCAGTCTTCATCAGTGAGGACACAAGTTCCTCTAACATCTCCAGTAACCTTACCAAGAAGGCCACCCCTTCTTCGAAGCTTACCAAGCACCAAAGGCAGACCCTACACCTAGAACCGTAGGCCCAAGACGTACTTATCAGTTTAGAGCCAACAGAATGGAGCACAGAGCCTGGTGGATGAGACCCATTCCCCATGTGAAACCATCGGAAAGCCTATTGTGCCAGGTTTAGGAAGACAACATGGATCTTCAAAAGGACGCCTTGAAGAGGATTCAGTGGCCTAAGATCCCTGAGCATTCCCGCAGGGTGATTCAGCTACCTTCTGCAGAACTAAATGGAGATGTTGCAGCACAAGGCTGTTGTAAGCCTCCCAATTTCATTCAACATTTTTTTTTCATGGGATAAACAAACACCGCCTGCTGCGGATGATGGGAATGTTCTAAAGGAGCCAGTTGAAGAGGAGCAATGGAAGAACAAGGGGCCATTGCAGCTGGACAAAGAGCGGATATTCCATGGTGGTGAGGAGATGCAGGAAGATGAAGAAGAGGAGAACAAACAAGGGATCTCAGAGCCAAGGTTGGCATTGTAGGATATTGGGAAGTGCTCTGGTCCTGGCTGCGTCCGTAGGGGCATAGGTCCAAATTAAATAAAGCATTCTCTGACCCCAGTCAATCCTTATCTACTGTTTCTTATTGTTGTTGTTGTTTTTCAATGATGTGCTTGCATGTTTGGGACAGAGATAGACAGCAAGAACATAATCAGTGAGGGAGCTGGAGAGGGAGAAGCAGAATTGCCTCTGAGTGGGGAACCTGAGGTCAGACACATTGCAATGAGCCTGGGAAAAGGAGCAGAACTGAAGGCTGCTTCTGAATTGATGGAGACATCCCTAGACACAATCTTTGTCTGCTTAACACCTCATTGTTCTAGACAGGAACTGCTGCTCTCTTATTGTTTAGAAATGCTGGGTATAGGGTTTGGGCTTGGGCTGGTGTGTCTTGCTCTCTACAACATGCTGCTAGAGCAGGCATAGCTGGTCGCCTCGAAGTCAGGCACTTGGCTTAAATAACACTCTTTTCCCAAGCATATTTGGGTGAAGAGAATTCCTCCATTGTTAGCTTTGGTAGGGTGAATAACACTATGTCATGTGTTGCTCTGCTTCCGTGGATGGTGCTGGGAGTACTCTGTCCCTCAGAATCGGGATCTCTGTTACTGCACCCAGATGAGGGAATTTTGCAGCTCTGATTTTTCAAAGAAATTTTGGGCCCACTATTTTCTCTCTCTTCTCGATCTCCTACAATAAGCACCCATAGACATTCATCGTAGTCACAGATTTCCCGAAGTCCATTGTCATGTTCCATCATTCTTCCTTCTCTCCTTTGCTTCATTTCTTTTTTCCTAGTACTTGGATTCCAGGTACCTCATTGGATCCTCTGGTTCTGCCAGATTTCTGAACTTTGCATCCAGTCTGCTAACAAATCTTCTCATAAGGGCCTCTTCATTTTATTTAATTTTTTTTTTATCACCTTTACTTATGTGTTCTGAGACTCCCTGATTCCTTCTAGGTTTTTCTGTTCCAGAGTGATTATCATGGCTCTTGCTTAAATCCTCCACCTGGCATGTGACATATACAGGTTTCACTTTGATTTCTTGGCCATGACCATTTCCTCTTCTTTTGCATCGGCATCAATTGATTCTTCCATCGTTGCCTTAGTTCAGGTCTATGGATTCTTCTCTGTATTCAAAAAGCGCCTTCTGTTTTCTACACTGAGAGTAATTTCTTTAGGCTGAAGATGTCATGGAGTGTCACTGGCTGAACCTTGATGGAGTCTCCATTATATTTTGCATGTCCACTACGTTGATTGTGGCTGTCCACTCTCTTCTGGGCCAGGGCTCTGAAGAAGCACTCGTTGCCTGCTGTTTGGTGTGTTTGGTGTCTGGACCGAGTATGGTGAGGTTTAGCTTGGTCGGCTCTGGTGTCCCTGTGAAAGGAGACTATCAACCCACTAAACCTTTGTAAGGCCTTCTGAATGCTGTGGTCAATAGAGAAGATGTGGAAGATCCTGCAGGACGGTGATCTCTACATGTTAATTATTTGTTTTCCATTTAGGGCAGCCAGGAGTGGTTGGGGAATATCACCTACATCCCACAGGGGGGAGGTGTCAAGATGGTGGAGAAGTAGCAGGCTGAGAATACATCAGGTACCAGGAGATAAGGTATATAACTTATCAAAACATTGGAAACACGTAAAAATCCAATGGGAGATTGAAGAGAAGAAGAACAGCAAGTCTAGAAACAGAAAATCAACCACTTTCTGAAAGGTAGGACTGGCAGAGAAGTGAATCCAAAACAACGGGAAGATAGACCGCGGGGGGATGGGCCGGCTCCCGGCAAGCAGCAAAGCAACGGAGCACAAATTCAGGATTTTTAAAAGTCTGTTCCACTGAGGGACATTGCTCCAGAGGCTAAACCGGGGTGAAGCCTATGAGGGGTCAGTACGGCCCCAGGTCCCGCAGGGTCACAGAAGGATCGGGGGTGTCGGAGTGTCACAGAGCTCATAGGTATTAGAACATGGAATCTGGCAACAAAGACAGAACTGAGGACTGATCTCTCAGCTCCGGAATACCTTGTACTGGTCGCAGGCTGGGTGAAATCAGAGCGCGGCTGGAGGCTGGGGATATGGGAGTGATTGGGCGCTGTTCTCTGAAGGTGCACAGAGAAGTGGGGCCCCGGGCTCTCGGCTTCTCTGGGCCAGAGATTGGGAACTGCCATTTTCATTCCCATCCTCCCGATCTCTATGGAAAGCATTCAGGGAACAAAAGGTCCCGAAAGCAAACCCAAGCAGATTACTAAGTCCGGCCCCTGGTAAGGGTGGTGAAATTCCGCCTTGGGCAAAGACACTTGAGAGTCACTACAACAGGCCCCTCCCCCAGAAGATCAACAAAAAATCCAGCCAGGGCGAAGTTCATCTACCAAGTAAAGCAGGTTCAATACCTAGGACAGTAGCAGAATTCCAGAAATAAAGAAAGCAAAGCACAGAACTCATGGCTTTCTCCCCATGATTCTTTACTCTTGTGGTTAATTTAATTTTTTTTCAATTTTTTTTCTTTCTTTTTTCTTCTTCTGTTAAAATTTTTAATCATTTGCCCTTTTCTTTTTTAACTTTTTCTTAAACTATAATAACATATATATATATATATATTTATAAATATATATATATACATACTTTTTTATATTTTTTATTTGTTTTCTTTTTTCTTTTTTTTTTCTTTTTTTTCTGAACCTCTTTTTATCCCCTTTCTCCCCCACCCCCAGGATTTGGGGTCTCTTCTGATTTGCATAAAGTGCATTTTTCTGGGGTCTTTGCCACCCTTTTAGTATTTTACTTGCTCCTTCATATACTCTTATCTGGACAAAATGACAAGGTGGAAAAATTCACTCCCCCCAACAAAAGAACAAGAGGCAGTACCAAAGGCTAGGGACCGAATCAATACAGACATTGGTAATATGTCATCTAGAGTTCAGAATGACAATTCTGAAGTTTCTAGCCAGGCTCGAAAAAGGCATGGAAGATATTAGAGAAACCTCTCTGGAGATATAAAAGCCCTTTCTGGAGAAATTAAAGAACTAAAATCTAACCAAGTTGAAATAAAAAAAGCTATTAATGAGGTGCAATAAAAAATGGAGGCTCTCACTGCTAGGATAAATGAGGCAGAAGAATTAGTGATATAGAAGACCAAATGACAGAGAATAAAGAAGCTGAGCAAAAAACAGCTACTAGACCACGAGGGGAGAATTCAAGAGATAAGTGACACCATAAGGTGAAACATTAGAATAATTGGGATTCCAGAAGAAGAAGAAACAGAGAGGGGAGAAGAAGGTATATTGTAGAGAACTATTGGAGAGAATTTCCCTAACATGGCAAAGGAACAAGCATCAAAATCCAGGAGGTGCAGAAAATTCCCCTCAAAATCAAGAAGAATAGGTCCACACCCCTTCACCTAATAGTAAAATTTACAAGTCTTACTGACAAAGAGAAAATCCTGAAAGCATCCCGGGAAAAGAAGTCTGTAACATACAATGGTAAAAATATTAGATTGGCAGCAGACTTATCTACAGAGACCTGGCAGGCCAGAAAGAGCTGGCATGATGTATTCAGAGAAGTAAACGAGAAGAACATGCAGCCAAGAATACTGTATCCAGCGAGGCTATCACTGAAAATAGAAGGAAAGATAAAAAATCTTCTAGGGCAAACAAAAACTGAAAGAATTTGCAAACACCAAACCAGCTCTACAGGAAATATTGAAAGGCTCCTCTAAGCAAAGAGAGAGCCTAAAAGTAGTAGATCAGAAAGGTACAGAGACAATATACAGTAACTGTCACCTTACAGGCAATATAATGCCACGAAATTCATAACTCTCAATAGTTACCCTGAATGTTAATGGGATAAATGCCCCAATCAAAAGACACATGGTAACAGAATGGATAAAAAAACCAAACCTATATATATATATATATATATATATATATATATATATATATTGCCTACAAGAAACACATTTTAGATGTGAAGACACCTCCAGATTTAAAGTAAGGGGGTGGAAAACAATTTACCATGCTAATGGGCATCAGAAGAAAGCTGGGGTGGCAATCCTTCTATCAGATCAATTAGATTTTAAGCCAAAGACTATAATAAGAGATCATATTCAAAGGGTCTGTCCAACAAGAAGATCTAACAATTTTAAATATCTATGCCCCTAATGAGGGAGCAGTCAACTATATATACCAATTGATAACAAAATCAAAGAAACACATCAATAATAATAGGATAATAGTAGCGAATTTTAACACTCGCCTCACTGAAATGGACAGATCATCCAAGCAAAAGATCAACAAGGAAATAAAGACCTTAAATGACACACTGGACCAGATGGACATCACAGATATATTCAGAACATTTCATCCCAAAGCAACAGAATACACATTCTTCTCTAGAGCGCATGGAACATTCTCCAGAATAGATCACATCCTGGGTCACAAATCAGGTCTAAACTGGTATCAAAAGATTAGGATCATTCCCTGCATATTTTCAGACCACAATGCTCTGAGGCTAGAACTCACACAAGAAGAAAGCTGGAAAGAACCCAAATACATGGAGACTAAACAGCATTCTTCTGAAGAATGAATGGGTCAACCAGGAAATTAAAGAAGAATTGAAAAAGTTCATGGAAACAAATGATAATGAAAACACAAGGGTTCAAAATCTGTGGGATGCAACAAAGGCAGTCCTGAGAGGAAAATATATAGCTGTACAAGCCTTTCTCAAGAAACAAGAAAGTTCTCAAGTACACAACCTAACCCTACATCTAAAGGAGCTGGAGAAAGAACAAGAAAGAAACCCTCAACCCAGCAGGAGAAGAGAAATCATAAAGATCAGAGCAGAAATCAATGAAATAGAAACCAACCAACCAAACAAACAAACAAATAGAAAAAATCAATGAAACTAGGAGCTGGTTCTTTGAAAGAATCAATAAGATTGATAAACCCATGGCCAGACTTATCAAAAAGAAAAGAGAAAGGACCCAAATAAATAAAATCATGAAGGAAAGAGGAGAGATCACAACTAACACCAAAGAAATACAGACAATTATAAGAACATACTATGAGCAACTCTACGCCAACAAATTGGACAATCTGTTAGAAATGCATGCATTCCTAGAGACATATAAACTACCACAACTGAACCAGGAAGAAATAGAAAACCTGAACAGGCCGATAACCAGTAAGGAGATTGAATCAGTCATCCAAAATCTCCAAACAAACAAAAGCACAGGGCCAGACGGCTTCCCAGGGGAATTCTACCAAACATTTAAAGAAGAACTCATTCCTATTCTCCTGAAACTGTTCCAAAAAATAGAAACGGAAGGAGAACTTCCAAACTCATTTTATGAGGCCAGAATCACCTTGATCCCAAAACCAGACAAGGATCCCCCCAAAAAAGAGAACTACAGACCAATATCCTTGATCAACACAGATGCAAAAATTCTCACCAAAATATTAGCCAATAGGATTCAACAGGAGATTAAAAGGATTATTCACCACGAACAAGTGGGATTTATTCCAGGGCTTCAAGGGTGGTCCAACATCCGCAAATCAATCAATGTGATACAACACATTAAAAAAGGAAGAAGAAGAACCATATGATACTCTCCATAGATGCTGAAAAAGCATTTGACAAAGTATAACATCCCTTCCTGATCAAAAAGCTTCAAAGTGTATGGATAGAGGGCACATACATCAATATTATCAAAGCCATCTATGAAAAACCCACCGTAAATATCATTTTCAATGGAGAAAAACTGAAAGCTTTTCCATTAAGGTCAGGAACATGGCAGGGATGTCCATTATCACCACTGCTATTCAACATAGTACTAGAAGTCCTAGCCTCAGCAATCAGGCAACAAAAAGAAATTAAAGGCATCCAAATCGGCAAAGAAGTAGTCAAAGTATCACTCTTCGCAGATGATATGATACTATATGTGGAAAACCCAAAAGACTTGTCTCCAAAACTGCTAGAACTTGTATAGGAATTCAGTAAAGTGTCAGGATATAAAATCAATGCACAGAATTCAGTTGCCTTTCTGTACACCAACAATAAGACAGAAGAAAGAGAAATTTAGAAATCAATCCCATTTACAATTGCCAAAACTATAAGACACCTAGGAATAAACCTAACCAAAGAGGCTAAGAATCTATATGCAGAAAACTACAAAGTACTCATGAAAGAAATTGAGGAAGACACAAAGAAATGGAAAAATGTTCCATGCCCCTGGATTGGAAGAATAAATATTGTGAAAATGTCCATGCTACCTAAAGCAATCTACACTTTTAATGCAATCCCTATCAAAATCCCATCCATTTTTTTCCAAAGAAATGGAACAAATAATCCTCAAATTTATATGGAACCAGAAAAGACCTCGAATAGCCAAAGGAATATTGAAAAAGAAAGCCAAAGTTGGTGGCATCACAATCCCGGATCAAGCTCTATTACAAAGCTGTCATTATCAAGACAGCAAGGTACTGACACAAAAACAGACACATAGATCAATTGAACAGAATATAGAGCCCAGCAATAGACCCTCAACTCTATTGTCAATTCTTCTTCGACAAAGCAGGAAAGAATGTTCAATGGAAAAAGACAGCCTCTTCAATAAATGGTGCTGGGAAAATTGGACAGTCACATGCACAAAAATGAAATTGGACCACGTTCTTACACCACACACGAAAATAGACTCAAAATGGATGAAGGACCTCAATGTGAGAAAGGAATCCATCAAAATCCTTGAGGAGAACACAGGCAACAACCTCTTCGACATCAGCCGCAGCAACATCTTCCTAGGGATATCGGCAAAGGCAAGGGAAGCAAGGGCAAAAATGAACTATTGGGATTTCATCAAGATGAAAAGCTTTTGCACAGCAAAGGAAACAGTTAACAAAACCAAAGACAACTGAGAGAATGGGAGAAGATACTTGCAAACGACATATCAGATAAAGGGCTAGTATCCAAAATCTATGAGGAACTTAGCAAACTCAACACCCAAAGAACAAACAATCCAATCAGGAAATGGGCAGAGGACATGAACAGACATTTCTGCAAAGAAGACATCCAGATGGCCAACAGACACATGAAAAAGTGTTCCACATCACTCGGCATCAGGGAAATACAAATAAAAACCACCATGAGATATCACCTCACACCAGTCAGAATGGCTAAAATTAACAAGTCAGGAAATGAGAGATGCTGGCGAGGATGCGGAGAAAGGGGAACCCTTCTCCACTGTTGGTGGGAATGCAAGCTGGTGTACCACTCTGGAAAACAGCATGGAGGTTCCTCAAAATGTTGAAAATAGAACTACCCTATGACCCAGCAATTGCACTACTGGGTATTTACCCTAAAGATACAAACATAGTAATCCAAAGGGGCATGTACACCCGAATGTTTATAGCAACAATGTGTACAATAGCCAAACTATGGAAAGAACGTAGATGTCCATAAACAGATGAATGGATAAAGAAGATGTGGTATATATACACAATGGAATACTATGAAGCCATCAAAAGAAATGAAATCTTGCCATTTGCGACAATGTGGATGGAACTAGAGGGTATCATGCTTAGTGAAATAAGTCAATCGGAGAAAGACAACTATCATATGATCTCCCTGATATAAGGACGTGGAGCTGCAACAAGGGGGTTAGGGGGTTATGGGGATAGGAGAACAATAAATGAAACAAGATGGGATTGGGAGGGAGACACACCATAAGTGACTCTTAATCTCACAAAAAAAACTGGGTTTTGCTGGCGGGAGTTGGGGTTGGGAGTTGGGGAGGGGGTATGGACATTGGGGACGGTATGTGCTATGGTGAGCGCTGTGAAGTGTGTAAACCTGGCGATTCACAGACCTGTACCCCTGGGGATAAAAATACATTATATGTTTATTTAAAAAAAAGAAAGAAAAATTAAAAAAATAAAGAAAAAAAAAGATGTGGTTCCACCTCCATCTCTGTCCCAGTGTGGGCCATCCAGATCCCTGAGCGGGCTTTTTAAAAGACAGACAGTAATGCCTGCAGTGACTGGAGTATATCATTTCTGCAAGGGCCACCTGTTGTAGTCGACGATGGGGGGGGGGGTCTCACAAACATTATTTCAAATGGGGTCACCTTGCTTAAATAGGGTGTACATCGTGCCCTGAGGAGGGCAAAAGGAAGGAGATCCCCCCATCCACCGCCAGTCTCCATAATTAGTTTTGTCAAGGTCTGTTTAAGAGTCCAGTTCATTCTCTCTACTTGCCCGGAACTCTGGGGCTGGTAGGCACAATGTAGTTTCCAATTAGTGCCCACTGCCTTGGCCAATGCCTGTGAGACTGAACTGACCAGATTGTGAGAGGCAGCCCAAACCTAGGAATTATTTGTTCTAGTAGCTTTTTGCTACCATTCCTGCCGTCTCATGTTTGGCAGGAAAAGCCTCTACCCAGCCTGAAAATGTATCTTCAAAAACTAACATGTACTTGTGCCCGTATTTTCCAGGTTTCATGTCTGTAAAATCTATTTCCCAGTAAATTCCTGGTTCCTAACCTCTTTTCCTTTTCCCTCTTCCCATTTAGTTCTTCCCACATGGACTGCCTGGCATTGAGCACATCTATCAACTACATCCTGAACCATACGCCCTAAGTTAGAATCCTGGAACTCCTTGCTATAAGCTCCTTGAGTTTACATTATCCCCAAATGAGTACCCTGATGTATCTAGTCTACTAACTATTTGCCTATTCTTTGAGGAAGAATTATTTTTCCTGCTTCAATTTTAGCCCAGTGCCCTTCATAGTCCAATTTAACCCATTCTGTAAATACTTTAAATCTTCTTCTGAATAATTCGGGTTTTCTGTTAGGGCTGGGGCCGCGAGTGTAACCAGTCTCTGGTAGCTAGCATTGCTGTCTTTTTTTGGGGGGGGGCACACCCTGGCCCTATTCTTATGCCTTTACATTAAGCACACTGATCTGAATCTAAGTCTTCCCGCCTGTCTTCTCTGTGCTTAGGCTTTTCCTTCCATTTACTATCCCCAATCTGTTTCCTTCCCACCTCATGTAATGCCAAATCCTTAACCAGATTTTTGTCTGTTTTTCATCCTCTTTTGCATCCCTGTTGTTAAACACCTTTTCTGCTATTCCCACTAGCTCAGTCAGATTCTTTCCTTCAAACCCTTTGATATTCTGAAGTTTCCTCCTTATGTCTGGGGCTGACTGACTAACAAACACAAGATTCATTGCCCTCTGATTTTCGGGTGCCTCAGGGTTGATTAGGCTATACATTTTATAGGCTTCAATTAGCCTTTCTAGGAAAGCTCCTGGAGACTCATTCTTACCTTGAGTCACCATACTAATTTTGGATAAATTTATGGGTCTCCTTGCAGCTGCACGAAGGTCTTCCAGTTGGCTGTATAGACGTAAGCTCTCCTTACCTTCATCACAATTTGGATCCCAGTCAGGAGGTTCCCTTGGGCAGTAGTCTTCCATTCGGCGGGGGTTGAGGTCCCTGCTAAGTCTCTCGCTTAACCCCCTATGGGTTTTTCCCATGATGCAATCCCTCTCTTCTGCGTTAAAAAGAGCCATAATCCACCCAGGATTATCCACCCAGGTAGGTTGGTGGGTAAGAAAAAACAGTCTCCAAGAGACTTATTAAATCCTGAGGGTAGACAGAGAAGGATTTGTGTTGGGTCTTCCAGTTAGAGATGTCAGAAAAGGAGAAAGTGATATAGCTTAGGTGGGGGTGACCTCTCCCATTCGGAAGAGCAACTTCACAGAGAGGCAGCATTGGCGCAGACAGTACTGGGGAAGTAAAGCAAAGATGAGGGGGATAGAGGAAAGGGGAATATTCTGGATAGTCTCTCTGCTTGGTGGTCCCAAAGGTAGACCCCAACTGCGTATGAGATGGACTGGTAAAGGCATCTCGAGACCAAGAGTCAGTTTTAGAGGACAGATAAAGGGGGGGGGGATTCTACATACTCCACATCCGATTGAGGTAGGCCTCAATTGAGCCTTGCCTGGCTCCCCATCATCTGTCTATTCTGGTTTTGGTGCTCTGACATGCCTTAGAAAGAGAGAGATGGTTTCATTAGCAGGGGGAAGGTGGGACTTGAGCCATGATGGTGGCTCTTCTATCAGATATCGCCAGGCCACAATGTACAGAATTTGGTCTCTATGTAGATCGAAGACCTCACTCAGGGTAGAATAGATCTGGGCCAAGGCAAATGTTCCTTCCAGCAGCCACCCTGTGGAGCAAGTGCACCACTCTAATTGACAGAGTGTTTTTAGTTTTCCTGGGTAAACCTTGTCACCTGACTGAGTGGTTTTACCTTGGAAATCCTTGAAATGTTCGAGAACAAGACCTATGGGTGTCACAGATCACTTACTCCCTGCTTGTCCCATTTCTCCAAATACAACAAATGACACAACAGACAATAAAAAAACAAGGCAGAGACAACCACAGGCCCAGCGATCCCCATCCAGGGCCTGCTGTTGGTGGGGACTTTCTTGGTCCCCTGCAAACACAACAAACCACACAATATACAACAAAATAACAAGGCAAAGACAACTGCAGACCCAATGATTCTTACCCAGAGCCTGCCACTGGTGAGGGATTTGTTTACCTCCTGACCGTCTAGGGGGACTTGAAACCCCCTTACATCTAGGGGGACTCGAACCCCCCAACTGTCTAGAGGGTCTTGAACCCCCCATACATCTAGGGGTCTTGAACCCCCCGTACATCTAGGGGGACTCAAACGCCCTGTACACTTAGGGGTCTCGAACCCCCTGACGGCCCAGGGGATCCTGATCCCCCTGGCGATCTACCAGCAGAGGGATTGGGTGTCCCCGCATCCACTCCAGCCTTGGGGAGCATGGCCATGTCCAGCTTCTCCTCGGTGGGCTATACCCTGGAGCTCCACAACCAGACAGACAGACAAGATCTCAATAGAGATTTTTTCCAGGAATTCCGATGTTGGCTCAGTTCTCGTTCTTTGATCCCAGATGAGCTCCCAATGTTAGGGTCTGTGATCAAAGGAACGAGACTGACACAAAGCGAAAATCAAGCAAAGCTTTATTTCACGCCATGCATCAGAAACCAAACTGACCAGTAGGTGCCTGAGCCCCTTCCTTAGAAACCAAACTGCCCAGTAGGTGCCCGAGCCCCCTGCATTAGAACAAAACTGACCAGTAAGTGCCAAGCCTTATGCATTAGAAACCAAACTGACCACTATTTGCCCGAGCCCCCTGCATTAGAAACCAAACTGACCAGTAGGTGTCAGAGCCTTATGCATTAGAAACCAAACTGACCAGTAGGTGCCCAAGCCTTGCTTGGGGCCAAAACCTCTCAGACCCTGGGGTCCCTCCTGGAGGCTCCCAGCCCCACCCTCACTGTACCACAGGCCGCTCCTGGCGAGGCTGCTCCCCGGATGAGAATGCAGCCAAGGAGGCTCCC
This sequence comes from Meles meles, assembly GCF_922984935.1. Classification (NCBI taxonomy): domain Eukaryota; kingdom Metazoa; phylum Chordata; class Mammalia; order Carnivora; family Mustelidae; genus Meles; species Meles meles. The sequence goes on from NC_060081.1 coordinate 2,229,409, forward strand.
AGCAATGCCACTCCTGATGAGGCTGCACCGTTGGCTACTGATAGGCTGCTCATAGTGACGGCACTGCCCGAGGTGGCGAGGCTTCCTGCGAAAGCGCTGCTGCTGTTGCTGCTGCTGCTGCTCCTGCTTGGGGCAGCGAGGCCGCTGTTGGTGCTACTGCTCGAGGCAGCGAGGCTGGTCCCAATGACTCCCCTACCAGCTACTCTGACTCCTCCTGCTCCCCTCTGCAGCCTCACAGACCAGCTTTTATAGAGGTGGTTGAGCCCGGCCCACACACAGGTGGCCAATTGAATTTCAATTTTCCCTAGTAGATATATGTTCTCCCCACTGATTGGATGACTTCACTTGACCTGACCTGCCCTTGTATCTAGGCTTTGAAAGTAAGTTCCTCTGGGAGGAGTGTGGTCCATCTAAGTTCACTACATAAACACAAAATGATTCCCTCTGGCCAACCAGGCCCTTAAATTCCCCCCTTTTCTTTGGAGATTAGTCAAATCCGTGACTTTTCAGCCAGTTCTATGTTCTCCAGTTGTAAGGGGTTATATTGAGCAAGTAAGTCTAACATTTTTATCCCTCTAGTTTTCTTTTGTACAAATGACACTCATGCACAGTCGGCTGATGAGTTAGCCATTTACCGCTTTGTATAACCTTTTCCATTTTTCCTAATTTCATTCATCTAATTTCCTACCTATACTTTACGTAAACAGGTAAAATAGGAACAACAATAAACTCACAGTTTTTTTAGTCTTAGCTTTAGTCCATGGTCAGCGGGGTCTGTTGATTGCACTTTCCATCTCTGGGGGGTGTCCTCATCCTAGGCTCGTTTGACATGACCCGCAAGAATCCAGGCCCTAATGCCTTCCACTTTTACTGCCATGGGGGTGTTCAAGATAACAGTAAATGGTCCCTTCCAGCGAGGCTCCAAATTTCCCACTTGATAGCGACGTATCCAAACCAAGTCCCCGGGGTTGGTAAGGATGTGGTTCCACCTCTGTCTCTGTCCCAGTGTGGGCAGTCCGGATTCCCTGAGTGGGCTTTCTTTAAGACAGACAGTAATGCCTGCAGTGACTGGAGTACAGATTGATCAATCATTTCTGCTAGGGCAACCTGTTGTAGTCGAGGACGGGGGGGGGGTGTCTCCCAAACATTATTTCAAATGGGTTCACCTTGGTTAAGTAGAGTGTACATCATGACCTGAGGAGGGCTAGAGGAAGGAGATCCGCCCATCCACCCCCAGTGGAATTAGTTTTGTCAAGGTCTCTTTAAGAGTCCGGTTCATTCTCTCTACTTACCCAGAACTCTAGGGCCGGTAGGCACAATGTAGTTTCCATTAGTGCCCACGGCCTTGGCCAATGCCTGTGAGACTGTACTCACAAATGCAGGGCCATTGTCTGACCTGATTGTGAGAGGCAGCCCAAACCTAGGAAATATTTGTTCTAGAAGTATTTTGGCCACCACTCCTGCCATCTCATGTTTGGTGAGAAAAGCCTCTATCCAGCCTGAAAAGGTATCTTCGAAAACTAACATGTACTTGTGCCCATATTTTCCAGATTTCATTTCTGTAAAATATATTTCCCAGTAAATTCCTGGCTCGTAACCTCTTTCTCTTTCCCCTCTTCCCATCTTAGTTCTTCCCACATGAACTGCCTGGCATTGAGCATATCTATCAACTACATCCTGAACCATATGCCCTAATTTAGAAACCTGGAACTGCTTGCCTATAAGCTCCTTGAGTTTGCATATCCCCAAATGAGTACCCTAAAGTATCTGGTCTACTAACTTTTTGTCTAGTCTTCAAGGAAGAATTATTTTTCCTGCTTCATTCTTAGCCCATTCCCCTTCATAGTCCAATTTAACCCATTTCTGTAAATACGTTAAATCTTTTTCTGAATAATTCGATTTTTCTAATAGGGCTGGAGCCTTGAGTGTAACTAGTTCTTGTACTGTTTCTCGAGCTGCTTGCTTTGCAGCTTGATCAGCTAATTGGTTTCCTTTTGAGATCAGATCACTCCCCTTTTGGTGTCCCGGGCAATGCATGACAGCCACCTCTTTTGTGTCCCAGATAGCCTGGAGGAGAGCCAATATTTCTTCTCTGTTTTTAATTGCCTTTTCTTCTGCTGTTAATAGGCACCTTTCTTTATAAATAGCCCCATGTATATGGAGAGTAGCAAAGGCGTACCTGCTGTCCGTATAGATGGACACAAAATCCAGAGTGAGCAACCATCAGACACTTGCCCTGACTCAGGTGCTGGATATCTGGAGTCAGAAGCCGCACATTGGAAATGCCATGTGCTCAGCACTGAACTGAACTGGCGCTTGTGTGTTCAGAATTCTGTCCTCAACCACCTGGCCGACCAGTGCTCCAGATTGTTCATTTGGGAGCAACAACCCAGTCTTTTGCCTGCCCTCCAGAAACAAAAAGGGCCCTAGGTGTCTGCCCAGAATCCCCACTTGAGCATCAACCTGCAGGGACCTCGAAGGCACCCCAATATCCGTGGCCGCCCTGTGCACTAATGCGGCCTGAGTCATGACCTCCCATCAGGCGACCAGGTATCGGGCCCCATATCCTTCCGGTGGGACGTGCCATAGCCAGAGACTGTTATTTTTACCCAATCCAGACCATAGATCTAATCCCCGATTATGGGGGAACCTCAAGCATAAAAGAGCACTCCTCCTTCGCCATGAAGGGCAAAGTTTGCTGTGATGATGGGGGACAAACCTTCAGAGTGGGAGCAGCTGCATGGCCCATGAGATCACGCCCACCAATGAGGGCTGCCCTGGACTCAAACATGCATTGTGACCCTCAGGCTGAACCCACTTTCAAACCAGCCCCCTCGCTAGCTGGACCAGGAGACCGCATATCGGGTCTGACATGCCCCTAGGCCCAAATCCTCAGCCTCAGTTGGGTTCTCCAGGCACCTGAATCCAGAAGCCGACTCCAAGTTACTGCTATGACTGGATCGCTGAGACGTAAAACAGCACTCTTCCCTTCCCCCTGATAGACACTAAACCCTTGGGAGCCGGGCAGAATCCTCACAGAAAAAGAATCTCCAATTGCCCCATGAGGCTACTGCTACAATTTGAGGCCAACTGAGACACCATCCCAGACAGAAGAGCCTGTGCTCCTGCCTCCGTGTCGCCCTCAATTCAGATCCTGTGGCAGGGCCCTCATGGTCCCTAGATCGGGCCTGCCATCACCTCGCCCAAAACCCTATCGTGAGTTTGTGTTTGTGGACTTTTTTTCCCAAAGCCATGACCAACAGGCCCTCCAGAATGGGGCATCTGGAGGCACAGCACAAGACTGTGTATGCCCACTGGAAGGAAAGGCTGCCTGTCATATTTGGAAATGCCCTCAAGATGGGGAGTCACTTGCAATGACCCTGAGCCCACCACAAATTTGTTGGCTGCCTTGGAAAAAAAAAAAAACGCATTAGGTCATATGCCAGATACCTACCTCCAGGCAGACACCCAGGTCAATGCCCTAGGTCAGAAGATGTAATCTGACAAACACCTAGGACCTCAACAGTACTCTAGCTAGGTTTGCAGGCATCTGCCTCCAGAGGCAAACTCTGGAATACCAACCTATGGTCCAACACTTGATCCCTGAGCCACAACACAGAACACCTCCTGTCCCCAGAAGGCATCCTGGCCTTTGGGAACTGCATCCAGCCCTCAGGGGAGGAGAATCCTGTATGGCACCTAAGCTCCTGCCATATTCTAAGGTCTCCCTGGACACCAGCAAGCCTTGTGACCCATCAGAATGAGGTTACTGCTCCATTCCATGGCCAAGCGAGACACACAATGCAGACAGAAAGGCCCCTGCTCCTGCCTCCCCGTCACACTCATTTTAGATACCGCAGCACTACCCTCACGGTCCACAGATCGGGCCTTCCATCACCTCACCCCTAACACGATCCCAAGTTTGAGTTTGCAGACTTCTTTCCCAGAATCCCTGGCCTACAAGCCCTCCAGGATGAGGCATCTGGAGGCACAGTGCAGGACTCTGCCTGCCCACCTGAAGGAAACTCTTCCCATCACATTTTCACACCCTCCAGATTGGGAGACACCTGCAATGCCCCTGAGCCCACCCCAAATTCGTTGGCCGCCTTGGAAAACTGGCGCATTAAAACACATGCCAGACACCTACCTCCAGGCAGACACCCAGGTCAATGGCCCTGAATCAGAAGATGGAACCTGACATACCCCTTCGACCTCAATGGAAACCTAGCTTAGGTTTGCAGGCATCTGCCTTCAGAGGCAAGTTCTGGAATACCTACATATGTTCCAACACTTGATCCTGGAGCCACAAAACAGAACATCTCTTGTCCCCAGAATGCAACCTGGCTCTTGGGAGCTGTGCTCAACCCTCAGTGGAGGAGAATCCTGCATGGCGCCTGAGACCCTGCAACATTCTAAGGTCTACCTGGACACCAGCCAGCATTGTGACCCATCAGAATGAGGCTCCCTGTCACCTCAGTCCCCTGGGCACATTGCTCTAGAGACACCAGATCAAAAAGGCCATGTTCCTGGGCTGGAAGGCTAAGAGGAGCTGGGCTTTCCAGCATCCATGTGGTGACTTCGGCTATGACGTCATTCCATATGGGGACCCTGGTGCCATCCAAATGGACTCCGCCTTTCCCACAGGAGGAAAGGTTGCTCTTCAGAGCAGAACACAAGCCCCAGGCTGGGAAGACCTCCATGTTGTATTGAGGCTACCCCTCCACTCGTTGGCTATCATATACACAAATTCCAGCGTGGGCAACCATCTGACAGGTGCCCTGACATAGGTGTTGGAGATCTCAAGTCAGACTCTGCACATTGCAAATGCAATGTGCTCGGCACTGATCAGAACTGGTGCTTGTGCGTACAGAATTCCATCCTCAATTGGTGGCCCTCCAGCCCTCCAATTTGTTCATTCGGGAGCCACAATGCAGTCTTCTGCCTGTCCTCCAGAAAGAAGAATTTCCCTAGGGGCCGGCTCAGAATGCCCAAGTGAGTATCAACCTGCAAGGACCTCGAAGGCACCCCAATTTCCTAGGCTGCCCTGTGCACTAATGCTCTGTCTGACACACCCTGAGCCCCGACCTCCCATCAGCCTCCCAGGTAGCCAGCCCCATATCCTGCAGGTGGGACATGCCAAAGCCACAGACTCTCATCTCTAACCAACCTGGGTATTTAGGCATTTGTGCCTAGACCATAGCTCAAATACTGGCCTATGGGGGAACCTCAAGCATCAAAGAGCATTCCTCCTTACCCACGACCAGAACAGCTTGCTGTGGGGATTGGGGTCTAACCCTAAGAATGGGAGCCACCTGCATGGTCCATGAGATCACGCCCATCCAGGAGGACTGCCCTGGCCACAAACAGGCATTGTAACCCTCCACCTGAGCACATTTTCAAACCAGCCTTCTCGCAAGCTAGACACCAAGAAACCGCATATTGGGCCTGACATGCCCCTAGGCCTAAATCTTCACCCTCGGTCGGGTTCTCCAGATGCCAGGACCAAGCCAAATCTGGATTCCCTGCTATGGCGGGACACCTGAGACGGAAAACCAATCCCTTGAGACACCAATCCCTTGGGACCAGGCAGAATGCTCACAGAGACAGAATCTCCTATGGTCCCATGAGGCTAATGCCCCATTCCATGGCGAACTGAGGCACACAACCAGACAGAAAAGCCTGTGCTACTGCCTCTGCAGCGTCCTCATTTCAGATCCCTTGGCTCTGCCTTCAAGGTCCCTAGATTGGGCCTGCCATCACATCACCCAGAACTGTATCCCGAGTTTTTCCTTGCAGACTTTTGTTCCCAAAGCCCTGGATGACATGCCCTTCAGGATGGGACATCTGGAGACACAGGGCAGGACTCTGAATGCCCAAGCAAGGAAACTCTGCCCGTCACAATTGCACACACCCTCCAGATTGAGAGACATCTGCAACGCCCCTACTCCCACCCCAATTCATTGGCCGACTTGGAAAAAAGGTGCATTCAGACACATGCCAGACACCTACCTCCAGACAGACACCCAGGGCAATGGCCCTGAGTCTGAAGATGGAACGTGACATACACCGATGACCTCAATGGATCCCTAGCTTAGGCGTGCAGGCATCTGTCTCCAGAGGCAAACCCTTGAATACTTACATATGGTCCAACACTTGATCCCTGAGCCACAAAACAGAACACCTTCTATCCCCAGAAGGCAACCAGGCTCTTGGGAGCTGCGTCCAACCCTCAGGGGAGGAGAATCCTGCATGGCGCCTGAGCCCCCATGACATTCTAAGGCCTCCCTGGAAACAAGCCAGCATTATGACCATCAGAATGAGGCTCCGTGTCGCCTCAGTCCCATGGGCACTTTGCACCAGAACCACTGATCCAAACGGCCTTGTCTTGGCCTGGAAGGTTAAGCAGAGCTCGGCTTTCCAGGCATAAATGCGGTGAGTTTGCTATGGCATCTTTCCCTATGGAGGACCGTTTTTCCTTCAAAACGGACTCCCCCTGTCCAGCAGAAGGAAAGCTTGCTGTTCAGAGCAGCGCACAAGCACAAGCTTGGGAAGACCTTCATGGCGTCATGAGGTCACCACTCCACTCGTCGGCCATCATGGACACAAACTCCAGTGTGAGTTCCATCTGATACGTGCCCTGACTCAGGTGCAGGAGATCTCGAATCAGATGCTACACATTGGAAATGGCAGGTACCTGGCACTGAACTGAACCGGCACATGTGCATTCAGAATTCCGTCTCACCCTCCTGGGCCAAAAGCCCTCCGGATTATTCAATCGGGAGACGCAACGCAGGCTTCCGCCTGCCCTTCTGAAAGATGAATGGCCCTAGGGTTGTGCCCAGAATCCCCACGTGAGGATCAACCTGCACGGACCTCGAAGGAACTCCAATATCCTCGGCCACCCTGCGCACTAATGTTCTGTCTGACACAGCCTGACCCCTGACCTCCTATCATCCCCCCAGGTTGCAGCCCCAACATCCTGCAGGGGGACCTGCCATGGCCAGGGACTGTCATCACTACTCAACCTGTGTTGTCAGGTGTCTGTGCCCAGACCAGAGTTCAAAACCTGGCCTGTGGGGGAACCTCAAGCAAAAAAGAGCACTCCTCTTTCCCCACAATGGAAAAAGCTTGCTGTGGGGATGGTGGTTTAACACTCAGAGTGGGAGCCAGTTGCATGGCACATGAGACCACGCCCACACAGGAGGGCCGCCCAGGCCACAAACAGGCACTGTGACTCTCAGCCTGAGCCCGCTTTCAAACCAGCCACCTTGCTAGCTGGACCAGGAGCCCGCATATTGGGCGTGACATGCCCCTAGGCCCAAAACCTCACCCTCAGTCGGCTTCTCCGGGCGCCCGGATCTGGAAGCTGACTATGGAATCCCTGCTATGGTGGGACACCTGAGATGGAAAACTGCACTCTTCCCTTTCCCCTGAAAGAAACCAACCACTTGGGAGCGGGGCAGAATCCCCACAGAGGCACATTCTCTCATGGCTCCATGAGGCCACCACTCCATTCCATGGCCAGTCGAGAAACACAACCCAAACAGAACAGCCTGCGGCTCCAACTCCCCGATGCCCTAATTTCAGATCCCGAAATCCCAATATCCAGGCCCGCACTGCCCTCAGGATCTGCAGATCGGGCCTGCCATCAGTTCTTTGTGGGGGTTTGTGTTTGCAGTCTTTTGTCCCCCAATCCCTGGCCAACAGGCCCTCCAGGATGGGGCATCTGGAGCCTCTGTGCAGGAGTCTGCCTGTCCTCGCATAGGAAACTATACCCATCACATTTGCACAAACCCTCCAGATTGGAAGACACCTGCAAGGCCCCTGAGCCCACCCAATTTCAATGGCCACTGTAGACAGAAATACACAGTCTGACACATGCGGACACCTATCTCCAGGCAGACACCCAGGTCAATTTCCCTGAATCAGAAGATGGAAACTGACATGCCCCTAGGACATCAATGGAACCCTAGCTAATGTTTGCAGCCATCTGTTCGTAGAGGCGGGTTCTGGAATACCATATATGGTCCGATGTTTGGTCCCTGAGCCACTAAACAGAACAGCTCCTGTCCCCAGAAGGCAACCTGGCTCTTGGGTTCCGTGTCCAGCCCTCATGGTAGTTGAATGCTGCATGGTGCCTGAGTACCCACCACATTCTAAGGTCTCCCTGGACACAAGCCAGCATGGTGACCAATCAGCAAAAGGCTCCCTGTGAAGTAAGCACCCTGGGCACTTGCCTAAGAGCCACCAGATCAAAACTTCCTTGTTCCCGGACTGAAAGTATAAGATGAACTGGGCTTTCCAGATGTCTATGCGGTGAGTACTGCTACCATGTCTTTCCATATGTGGGACCATGGACCCATCAATATGAACTCCCCGTGTCCTGCAGAAGGAAAGTTTGCTGTTCGGAGCAGCACACAAGCCCCATCCTGGGAAAACTTCCATGGCCTCATGGTCTCCATTCATTGGGCATCATGGACAAAACTCCAGCTTGAGCGAACATCCAACACTCTCCCTGACTCAGGTGATGGGGAACTCCAATCAGATGCTGCACATTGTAACTGCCAGGTGCTCGGTGATGAACTGAACAGGCGCTTGTACGTTCAGACTTACGTCCTCACCCGACTCGTCTGTTAGCCCTCCAGATTGGAAATACTGGAGCCACAAAACGCAGCCTTCTGACTGCCCTCTGGAAATATGAACGGTCCTATGGGTCTGCCCAGAATTCCCAGGTGAGGATCAACCCGCACAGCCCTAGATGCAACCCTAATATCCAGGTCACACTGTGCACTAATGCTCTGTTTGTCACAGCCTGTGCCTGGACCATAGTCAGTCCCCCAGGTAGTGGGAGCCATCTCCTGCAAGTGGGGCGGTCTATGGCCCCAGGCTGTCATCCCTACCCAACCTGGGTATTCAGGCATCTGGACCCAGGCGATAACTCAAATCACAACCTATGGGGGAACCTCAAGCCCAAAAGAGCACTCCTCCTTCCCCATGGCCAGAAAAGGTTGCTGTGGGGTTAGGGGTTTAACACTCAGAGTGGGAGCCAGCTGCATGGCCCATGAGACCATGCTCACACAGGAGGGCTGCCCTGGTCACAAACAGGCATTGTGACTCTCAGCCTGAGGACACATTCAAAGCAGCCCCCTCGCTAGCTAGACCAGGTGCCCGTATATCAGGCCTCCGTGCCCCTAGGCCCAAATCCTCACGCTCGGTCGGGTTCTTCAGGCACACAGACCCAGAAGCCCACTCTGGAATCCTTGCTATGGCGGGACCCCTGAGATGGAAAACAGCACTCTTCCTTTCATCCAGAAAGACTCCAAAACCTTGGGAGTCATGCAAAATCCGCACAGAGTGAGAAACTCCCATGGACTCATGAGGCCAACCCTCCATTCTGTGGTAATCCCAGACACATGACCCAGACAGAAAAGCCTGCTCTCCACCTCCCCGTCGCGCTAATTTCCAATCCTGAGGAGCTGCCCTTATGGTCTGCAGATTGGGCCTGCCGTTTCCTTGCCCTCACACTAACCCGAATTTGTGTTTGCAGACTTTTGTTCACAAAGCCCTGGCCGACAGGCCCTCCATGATGGGGCCTCGGGAGCCACGACACAGGACACTACCTGCCCTCCCGAAGGAAATTCTGCCCATCACATTGGACAAACCCACCAGACTGGGAGACACCTGCAAGGACCCTGAGCCCACTCAATTTCGTTGGCTGCTCTGGACGGAAATGCACAGTCTAACACATGCTAGACACCTACTTCCAGGCAGACACACAGGTCAATGGTCCTGAGTCAGAAGATTTAAACTGACATTCCCCTAGGACCTCAACGGAACCCTAACAGATTTGCAGGCATCCGTCCCCAGAGGCAGGTTCTGGAATACTTACATATGGTCCAAAGCTTGGTCCCTGAGCCACAAAACAGAAGACCTCCTGTCCCCAGAAGGCCACCTGGCTCCTGGGAGCTGCGTCCCACCTTCATGGGGGGTGAATCCTGCAAGATGCCTGAGGCCTCACCACATTCTTAGGTCTCCCTGGACACAAGACAGCATTATGTCCCATCAAAATGAGGACCCATTAGCTCGGCCCACTGGGCACTTGCCCCAGAGCCAGCAGATCGAAACAGCCTTCTTCCTGGGCTGAAAGGATAAGCTGAGCTGGGCTTTCCAGACATCTATGTGGTGAGCTCCGCTACCACGTCTTTCCATATGGGGGACCCAGGAGCCATTAAAACGGACTCATCCTGTCCCACAGAATGAAAGCATGCTGATCGGAGCAGCTAACAAGTCCCAGCCTGTGACAACCTCCATGGCTTCATGAGGCCACCCCTACATTCATCGGGCATAATGGAGACAAACTCCAGCATGAGCAACCATCTGAATCTTGAGCAGACTCAGGTGCGGGACATCTCGTGTCAGATGCTGCACATCGGTACTGCCATGTGTTTGGCACTGAACTGAACCAGCACTTGTGCATTCAGACATCTGTCCTCACCTATCTGCCCCACAAGCCATCCAGATTGGGAATTCTGGAGCCACAACGCAGACTACTGCCTCCCCTCCAGAAAGAAGAAGGGCCCTAAGGGTCTGCCCAGAATCCCCATGTGAGGATCAACCTGCACAGCCCTGGACAGAGCCCCAATATTCAGGCTGCACTGTGCTCTAATGCTCTGTGTGACACAGCCTGAACCCCGACCTCCAGTCAGCCCTCCAGGTAGCGGATGCCATCTCCTGCAGGTGGGACTGGCCATGGCCCAAGGCTGTCATCTCTACACAACCTGGGTGTTCAGGCATTTGTGCCCAGATCATAGCTTAAATCCCTGCCTAAGGTGGAATGTGAAGCACAATAGAGCACTCCTCCTTCCCCATGACCGGAAACGCTTGTTGTGGGGATGGGGATCAAACCTTCAGAGTGGGAGCCAGGTGCATGGCCCATGAAACCACACCCACCCAGGAGCTCCGTCCTGGGCACAAACAGGCATTGTGACCATTAAGCTGAGCCTGCTTTCAAACAAGTCCCTTTGCTAGCTGGAAAAGGAGCCCGCATATCGGGCCTGCCATGCCCCTTGGCCCAAATCCTAACCCTCGGTCGGGTTCTCAAGGCGCCTGGGACCAGAAGCCTACTCTGCATTCCCTGCTATGGCGGGTCCCCTGAGATGGAAAACAGCTCTCTCCCCTTCATCCAGAAAGACAACAAAGCCTTGGGAACTGTGCCAAATCCCCAGAGGCAGAATCTCCCATGGACCCATGAGGCCACCCCTCCATTCCGTGCCAAACAGAGACAGACAACCCAGACTGAAAAGTCTGTGCTCTGGCCTCCCAATCGCCCGTATTTCAGATCCTGAGGCAATGCCCTCACGGTCTGCAGATCGGGACTGACATCACCTCCCGCGTCACCCTCACCTGAGTTTGTGTTTGCAGACTTTTGTACCCAAAGCCCTGGCCAACAGGCCCTCCACTATGTGGCCTCTGGTGCGTCAACACAGGACTCTGCCTGCCACCTGAAGGAAACTCTGCCCATCACATTAGCACAAACCCTCCATATTTGGAGACACCTGCAATGACCCTGAGCCCACCAATTTCCTTGGCCGCTCTGGACAGAAATGCACAGTCTGACACATGTCAGACACCGACATCCAGGAAGACACCCAGGTCAATGGCCATGAGTCAGAAGATTTAATCTGACATGACCCTAGGACCTCAATGGAACCCAAGCTTAGGTTTGCAAGCATCTGTCACCAGAGACAGGTTCTGCAATATGATTCAACGCTTGGTCCGTGACCCAGATAACAGAACACTTCCCGTCCCCAAAAGTCAACTGAGTTCTTGGGAGCTGCGTCCAACCATCAAGGAAGGAGAATCCTGCATGGCGCCTGAGCCCCCGCCATATTCTAAGGTTTCCCTGGACACAAGCCAGGATTTTGACCCTATAGCATGAGGTTCCCTGTCAACTCAGCCTCCTGGGCACTTGCCCCAGAGCCACCAGATTGAAACTGTATTGTTCCTGAGCTGAAAGGATAAACTGGGCTTGGCTTTCCGGAAATCTATGTGGTGAGCTCTGCTACCACGTCTTTCCATATGGGGGACCCAGGAGCCATTAAAACGGACTCCCTCTGTCCCACAGAAGGAAAGCTTGCAGTTTGGAGCAGCTCAAAAGCCCCAGCCTGGGAAAATCTCCAAGGCTTCATGAGACCACCCCTCCATTCATCTGCCATCATGGACACAAACTCCAGCGTGAGTGATGATCCAACACTCGTCCTGACTCAGGTGCTGGAGATCTCGAGTCACACGCTGTACATTGGAACTGCCATGTGCTCGGCACTGAACTGAACAGGCGCTTCTGCAATCAGACTTCCATCCTCACCCATCTGGCCCAAAAGCCCACCAGATTGAGAATTCTGCAGTCACAATCCAGCCTTCTTCCTGCCCTCCAGAAAGAAGAAGGGCCCTATGAGCTACCAAGAATCGCCATGTAAGGATCAACGTGCACGGCCTTAGTCGGAACCACAACATCCAGGCCGCACTGTGCACTAATGCTCTGTGTGACAGAGCCTGAGCCCCAACCTACTGTCTGCCTCCCAGGTAAAGGGAGCCATCACCTGCACATGGGACCAGCCATGGCCACAGGCACTCCTCTCTACCCAACCTGGGTATTCAGACATCTGTGCAGAGACCATGACTCAAATCCCAGCCTATGGGGGAATCTCAAGCACAAAAGAACAATCCTCCTTCCCCACGGCAGGAAAAGCTTGCTGTGGGATGGGGTCAAACCCTCAGTGTGAGAGCGATCTGCATGGCCATGAAACCACGCCCACATATTTGGGTGGCCCTGGCCACAAAGAGACATTTTAACCCTCAGCCTGAGCCCGGTTTCAAACAAGCCCACTCTAGCTGGACCAAGAGCCCGCATAGCCGGCCTTCCTTGCCCCTAGTCACAAATCCTCACCCTCAGTCACATTCTCCAGATGCAGGAACCCAGAAGCCGACCTTGGGATCCCTGATGTGGCCTGACACGTGAGACAAAAACAGGACTCTTCCCTTCCCCCTGAAAGACACCAAAGCTTTTGGACCCGGGCAGAATCCCGACAGAGGCAGAATCTCCCATGGCCCCATGAAGCCACCCCTCATTTCCGTGGCCATCCGAGACACACAACCCGACAGAAAAGCCTGCGCTCCTGCCACCTCATCCAAATAATTTCAGATCCCGGAGCACTGCCCTCACAGTCCACATATCGGGCCTGCCATCACCTCGGCCCTCACACTAACCTTAATTTGTGTTTGCAGACTTTTGTCCCCAAAGGCCCTCCAGGACGGGTCCTCTGGAGCCAAAGCACAGGACCCTGCCTGCCATCCCGAAGGAAACTGCTCATCACAGTTGCACAAACCCTCCAGATTGGGAGACAACAGTAATGCCCCTGAGCCCACCACAATTTCATAGGCTGCTCTGGAAAAAAATAGGATTCTGACAAATGCCAGACACCTACTACCAGACAGACACCCTGGTCAATGGCCCGGGGTCAGATGGTGGAACCTGACATGCCCTTAGGACTTCAACGGACCCCTAGCTTAAGGTTGCAAGCATCTGTCCCAGAGGCAAGTTCCGAAATACCTTCATATGTTCCAATTGGACATATTGGTCATTGTCCACATAACATAACATAACATAACATAACATAACATAACATAACATAACATAACATACCTCCAGTCCCCAGAAGGCAACCTGGCTCTGGGGAGCTGGGTCCAACCCTTGGGGGGGAGAATCCTGCATGGCACCTGAGACTCTGACACATTTTAAGGTGTCACTGGACACAAGCCAGCATTGTGACCCATCAGCATGAGGCTCCCTGTCAACTCAGCCCCGAGGGTTCATCGCCCCAGAGCCACCAGATGGACACTGCCTTGTTGTGGGCTGCAAGGGTAAGCTGAGCTGGGCTTTCCAGGCATCTATGTGGTGAGCTCTGCCACCAAGTCTTTCCATATGGGGGAGCCAGGAGCCATCAGAATGGACTCCCCCTATCCTGGAGAAGGAAAGGTTGCTGTTTGGAGCAGCGCACAAGCTCGAGCCTGGGAAAACCTCCATGGCCTCCTGAGGCCACCTCTCCATTCTTCAGTCATGATGGACAAAAACTCCAGCGTGAGCTACCATCTTACACTCGCCCAGACTCAGTTGCTGCTGATCTCATGTCAGATGCTGAACACTGGAACTGCGATGCACTTGACAATGAACTGAACTGGTGCTTGTGTATTCTGGCTTCCGTCCTCTCCCTTCTGGCCCACACACACTCCAGATTGGGAAATCTGGAGCCACAACGCAGACTTCTGCCTACCATCGAGAAAGAAGGAACCTATGACTTTGCACAGAATCCCCACGTGAGGTCAACATGCATAGCCCTCGAAGTCATACTAATATGCTAGGTCTCCCTGAGCAATAATGCTCTGTCTGACAGAGCCTGACCTCGAATTCCTATCAGCCCCCAGGTTGTGTGCTCCATATCCTGCAGGTGGGACCAGATATGGCCCGAGGCTTTCATATCTACCCAACCTGGGTATTCAGGCATCTGTGCACAGACTTTAGCTCAAATCCCAGCCAATGAGGAAACCTCTATCACAAAAGATCACTACACCATCCCCAAGGCAGGAAAAGCTTGCTGTGGGGATGGGGGTCAAACCCTCAGAGTGGGAGCCAGCTGCATAGCCCTTTAGACCAGGCCCACACAAGATGGCCGCCCTGGGAAAAAACAGGCATAGTGATCCTCAGACTGACCCAGCATGAAAACAAGCCCCCTCGCTAGCTGGATTAGGAGACCGCATATCGGACCTGCCATGCCCATTGCCCAAATCCTCACCCACAGTGGGGTGCTCCAGGCGTCCGGACTCAGAAGCCAACTCTGGAATCCCTGCTATGGCCCGATCCCTGAGACGGAACACATCACTCTTCCCTTCCCCCGAAAGACACCAATCCCTTGGGAGCTGGGGCAGAATCCCAAGAGAGGCAGATTCTCCCATGGCCCCATGAAGCCACCCCCCCATTCCGTGTCCAAGGGAGACACACAACCCAGACAGAAAAGTGTGCATTCCCACCTCTCAGTCGCCCTAATTTCAGATCCCGAGGCACTGACCTCACGGTCTGCAGACCAGGCCTGCCATCACCTCGCCCCTAAAACTAAACTGAGTTTGTGTTCCCAGTCTTTTGTTCCCAAAGCCCTGGACGAAAGGCCCTCTAGGATGGGGCCTCTGGAGCCATAGCACAGGACTCTGCCTGCCGGCCTGAAGGAAACTCTGCCTGACACATTTGCACAAACCCTCCAGATTGGGAGGCACCTGCAAGGCCCCTGAGCCCACACCAATTTCTTTAGACACTCCGGACGAAAATGTGCAGTCTGACACATGCCAGACACCTACATGTAGGCAGACACCCAGGTCAATAGCCCTGAGTCAGAAATGGAACCTTACATGCCCCTAGGACTTCAACGGAACTGTAGCTTAGGTTTGCAGGCATCTGTCCAGAGAGGCAAGTTCTGAAATACATACATAAGGTACAGTGCTTGGTACCTGAGCCACAAAATTGAACACCTCCTGTCCCCAGAAGGCAACCTGGTTCTTGGGAGCTGGGTCCAAACCTCAGCGGAGTAGAATCCTGCATGGCACCTGAAGCCCTCCACATTCTACAGTCTCCCTGGACACAAGAGACCTTTGTGACCCATCAGCATGAGGCTCCCTGTCAACTCAGCGTCCTGCGCACTTCACCCCAGAGCCATCAGATCAAAACTGCCTTGTTCCTAGGCTGCAAGTGTAAGCTGAGCGCAACTTTCTATATAACCATGTGGTGAGCTCTGCCAACAAGTCTTTCCATTTGGGGGATACTGGAGCCATAAAAATGTACTACCGCTGTCCTGCAGAAGGAAAGCTTGCTGTTCGCAGTGTTCACAAGCCCCAGACTGGGGAAACCTCCATGGTTTCTTGAAGCCACCCCTCCATTTATCGGCCATGATGGACACAAACACCAGAGTGAGCGACATTCTGACACTTGCCCTGACTTGGGTGCTGGAGATCTCGATTCAGATGCTGCATATTGGAAATGCCATGCGCTCGGCAATGAACTGAACCAGCCCTTGTGCGCTCAGATTTCCATCATTAACCTCGTGGCCCACAAGCCCCCCAGATTGGGAATTCTGTAGCCAAAACGCATATTTTGACCTGCCTCCCAAAAAGGAGAAGGGCCCTTTGGGTCTGCCCAGAATCCCCACGTGAGGATCAAACTGCATGGCCCTCAAAAGCACCCCAATATCCTCGGCCATCCTGTGCACTAAATCTCTGTCTGCCACTGCCTGAGCCCCAACCTCTAGTCAGCCCACAGGTAGCAGAGTCCATCTCCGGCAGGTGGGATCGGCCATGGCTAGAGACTGTCTTCTGTAACCAACCTGTGTATTCAGGTGTCTGTGCCCAGACCATAGCTCAAATCCCAGCCTATGGGGGAAACTAAAGCATCAAAGAGAACTCCTCCTTCCCCACGACTGGAAAAGCTTGCTGTGGGGATGGGTCTATAACCCTCACAGTGGGAGGCAGCTGCAAGGTCCATGAGTCCATGCCCACCCAGGAGGACTGCCCTGGCACAAACAGGCATTGTGACTCTCAGCCTGAACCTGTTTTCAAACCACCCCCTGGCTAGGTGGACCAGGAGCCCCCTATTGGGTGTGACATGTCCCAGGACCCAGTCTTCACCCTCTGTCGGGTTCTCCAGAAGCCAGGACCCAGAAGACGACACTGGAATCCCTGCTATGGCGGGACCTGTGTGATGGAAAAAATCACTCTTCCCTTCCACCTGAAAGACACCAAACCCTTCGGAGACAGGCAGAATCCCCACAGAGGCAGAATATCCCAAGTCTCCATGAGGCTAATGCAACATTCTGTGGCCAACCGAGACATAAAACCCAGACAGAGAAGCCTGCACTCCCACCTCCCTGTTCCCCTCATTTAAGATGGTGTGCAGACCCCCATGGTCTGCAGATCAGGCCAGCCATCACCTCACCCCTAACCTTATCCAAAGTTTGTGTTTACAGACTTTTGTCCCCAAAGCTCTGGCCAACAAGCTCTCCAGGATGGGGCCGCAGGAGCCAAAGCACAGGAATCTGCATGCCCACTCAAAGGAAGCTCTGCCTGTCATATTTGCTCAAACCTCCCAGACTGGGAGACACCAGCAATTCCCCTGAGACAACCCCAAATTCGTTGGTCGCCTTGGAATAAATGCGCATTCGGAAACAGGCCAAAAGCCTATCTCCAGGCAGACACCCAGGTCAATGGCCCTGAATCAGAAGATGGAACTGGACCTACCCCTAGGACATCAATGGAACCCTAGTTTAGGTGCAGGCATCTGTCTCCAGAGACAAACTGGAATACCTACATTAGGTCCATCACTTCATCCCTGAGCCAAAAAACATAACACATCCTATCCCCAGAAGGCAACCTGGGTCTTGGGAGCTGTGTCCAACTCTCAGGGGAGGAGAATCCTGCATGGTGCCTGTGCCCCCGACACATTCTAAGGTCTCCCTGGACACAAGCCAGCCTTGTGACCCATCAAAATGAGGCTCCCTGTCACCTCAGAACCCTAGGTACTTTACCCCAGAGCTACCAGATCAAAAAAGGCCTTGTTCCTGGGCTGAAAGGCTAAGAGGAGCTGGGCTTTCCAGGCATTCAGGTGGTGACTTCTGCTACGATGTCCTTTCATAAGGGGGATGCTGGTGCCATGCAAACTAACTCCCCTTGTCCCCAAGAACTAAATTTGATGTTCGTAGCAGTGCACAAGTCCCACCCTGGGAGGAACTACATGGCCTCATGAGGCCACCCCTCCCCTCATTGGTCATCATGGACACAAACTCCAGTGTGAGGGTCCCTCTGACACGTGCCCTGACTCAGGTGCTGGAGATCTCGAGTCAGATGCTGTGCTTTGGAAATGCCATGTGCTCAGCCTTGAAAGGAACCGTCACTTGTGCCATCAGAATTCCATCCTCACCCCCATGGCCTGACAGCCCTCCAGATTGTTCATTCCTGGGACACAATGTCATCTTCTGTCTGCCCTCCAGAAAGAAGAAGGGCCTTAGGGGTCTGCCTAGAATCCCCACGTGAGGATCAAACTGCATGGGACTCGATGGCACCCCAATGTCCTAGGCCGCCCTGTGCACTAATGCACTGTCTGACACAGCCTGAGCCCCAACCTCCCATCATAGTCCCAGGTAGCGGGCACCATATCCTGCAGGTAGGACGTGCCAAGGCCACAGACTGTCATCTCTACCCAACCTAAGTATACAGGCATCTGTGCCCAGACCATAGCTCACATACTGGCCTATGGGGAAACCTCAAGCATCAAAGAGCACTCCTCTTTCCCCACGACAGGAAAAGCTTGCTGTGGGCATGGGAGTCTTACCTCTGAGTGGGAGGCAGCTGCATGGCCTATTAGACCACGCCCTCCCAGGAGAGCTGCCCTGGCCACAAACAGGCTTTCTGACCCTCAAGGTGAGACCACTTTCAAACCAGCCCCCTCGCTAGCTGGACTAGGAGCCCGCATATGGGGCCTGCCATGCCCCTAGGCTCAAATCCTCACCCTCGGTAGGTTTTCCAGGCACCCGAACCCAGAAGCCCACTTCAAATCCCTGCTATGGCAGGACCCCTGAGATGGAAAACAGCACTCTTGCATTCCTCTGACAGACACAAAAACCTTGGGAGCCGTGCAGAATCCTCACAGAGACAAAATCTTCTATGGCTCCATTTGGCTACCACTACATTCTGTGGCCAACTGAGACACACAACCCAGACAGAAAACACTGTGCTCCCGCCTCCCCGTCCAACTCATTTCTGATCCCGGTCACTGCCCCCACAGTCAGCAGATCCATCCTGCCATCACCTCACCCAGAACCTATACTGAGTCTGTGTTTGCAGACTTTTGTCGCCAAAGCCCTGGCCAACAGGCCCTCCAGGATGGGGCCTCTGGAGCCACAGTGCAGGACTCTAACTGTCCACCCGAAGGAAGCTCTACCTGTCACATTTGCACAAACCCTCCAGACTGGGAAACACATGCAATGCCCCTGAACCAACCCCAAATTCGTTGACCACCTTGGAAAAAGGCGCTTCCGACGAACGCCAGACACCTACCTCCAGGGAGACACCGAGGTCAATGACCCTGAGTCAGAAGTGGAAACTGACTGACCCCTAGAACCACAAAGGAAACCTAGCTGAGCTTTGCAGGCATCTGACAGTGTCAAACTCTGGAATACATACATATGGTCCAACACTTGATCCCTGAGCCAAAAAACAGAACACCTCCTGACCCAAGAAGGCAACCTGGTTCTTGGGAGCTGTGTGCAACCCTCAGGGGAGGAGAATCCTGCTAGGCGCCTGTGAACCCACCACATTCTCAGGTCTCCCTGGACATAAGTCAGCATTGGGACCAATAGAATGAGACTCCTTGTCACCTCAGCCCCCTGGCCACTTTGCCCCAGAGCCACCAGATCAAAATGGCCTTGTTCCTGCGAAGGTAGTGTAAGCGGAGCTGGGCTTCTCAGGCATCCATGCGGTGACATCTGCTACATCATCATTCCATTTAGGGGACCCTGGTGCCATCAAAACGGATGCCCCCTTTCAGGCAGAGGGAAATCTTGCTGTTCGGAGCTGCTCACAAGCCCCAGCCTGGGAAGACCTCCATGGCCTCCTGAGGCCACCCCTCCACTCATCGGCCATCATAGACACAAACTCCAGCGTGAGTCCCATTCTGACAAGTGCCCTGAATCTGGTGCTGGAGAACACGATTCAGATGCTGCACATTTTAAATGCCATGTGTTCGGGGCACTGAATGGAACAGGCAATTGTGTGTTCAAAATTTTGTCCTCACCATCCTGGTCCACCAGCCCTCCAGATTGTTCATTCAGGAGCCACAACAAAGTCTTCTGCCAATCCTCCAGAAAGAGAAAGTACCCTAGCGGTCTGCCCAGAATCCCCACATGAGGATCAACCTGCAGAGATCTCTATGGCACTCCAATATCCTAGTATGCCCTGTGCACTAATGCTCTGTGTGACACTGCCTAAGCCACGACCTCCCATCAGCCCCCCAGGTAACGTGCCCCATATGCTGCAGGTGGGACCTGCCATAGCCAGAGTCTGTCATCCCTACCCAACCTGGGTACTCAGGCGTCAGTGCCCAGACCAGAGCTCAAATCAGGCCTATGAGGGAACCTCAAGCATAAAAGAGCACTCCTTCTTCCCCGCTAGAGGAAAAGCTTGCTGTGGGGATGGGGGTCTAACCCTCAGAGAGAGAGCCAGCTGCATGTCCCATGAGACCACACCCACCAAGTAAGGCTGCCCTGGCCAAAAACAGGCATTGTGACCCTCAGTGTGAGCCTGTTTCCAGGATGCCTGCACCTGGTGGTCAAACTCCCAGAGATCTCATATACCTAAGAGGCCTCCCAGTTGATTGAGATCTCTAGACATTGCAGTGGAAATACGAACACCTGGTGAGTCGATGTCACCTTCTCCTTGGCCGAATTTATAGTCTTTGGCCGAGACTGTTACCACCAGCCCTCTGCACTCCTGAGACGGGCAAGGATCCACAATTCCATCTTACCCCTGAAAGGTCAAGATATGGTCAGGACTACAACCAAGCCTCAGGCCAGGAACTCCACGCTCCGCACATGTGCATGGTCCTCTGACCCAATCAGGACACTTGTGACCAGGACAAGGGCCACCCGAGGAAAGCTCCCAGTGAACAACCGCAACAATGCCAAAGACATGCCTGTAGTCTTTAACAGCGAGGACCCGAGTTCCTCTAGTATCTCCAGTAACCATACCAAGAAGGTCTCTCCATCTTCCAAGCTGACCAAGTACCAAAGGCAGACCCTACACCCTAGAACCTTAGGTCCAGGATGGACTCATTGGTTTGGAGCCAACAGGAGCAAGCACGGAGCCTGGTGGAGGAGACCATTGCCCATGTGAAGCCATCGGAAAGGCTTTCATGCCAGTTTCAGGAAGACAACATGTATTTACAAAAGGACACCTTGAAGAGGATTCACCGGCCTAAGATTCCTGAGCATTCCCACAGGGTGTTGCAGCTTCCTTCTGTGCAACTAAATGGAGATGTTGCAGCACAAGGCTGCCTTAAGCTTCCAATTTTCATTCCACAGTGGTTTTCATGGGATTAACATATAGTGCATGATGTGGATGATGGGCATGTTCTAAAGGAGCCAGGTGAGGAGGAACCATGGGAGAACAAGGGGCCATAGCAGCAGGACAGGAAGCGGATGCTCCATGGTGGTGGGGAGATGCAGGATGATGAAGAAGAGGAGAAGAAACAAGGCAGCACAGAGCCGAGGTCTGGCATTTTAAGATGGTGGGAGGTACTCTCTACCTGGCTGCGTTCCATAGGGGCATAGTTCCAAATTGAATAAAGCATCCTCTGGCCCCAGTAAATCCTTGTCTAGTGTTTCTTGTTGTTGCTGTTGTTGTTTTTCAACGATGTGCTTGCATGTATGGGACAGAGAGAGACAGCGAGAACCTAATCAGTGAGGGAGTAGCAGAGGGAGAAGCAGACTTGCCTCTGAGGGGGAACCTGAGGTGGGAGACATTGCAATGAACCTGGGATAAGGAGCAGAGCTGAAGGCTGCTTCTGAACTGATGGAGACACTCCTGGACACAATCTTTGTCTTCTTAACACCTCATTGTTCTAGAGAAGAACTCCAGCTCGGTTATTGTTTAGAAATGCAGCGGGGGGGGAGGAGTCAAGATGGCGGAGAAGTAGCAGCCTGAGACTACATCAGGTAGCAGGAGATCAGCTTGATAGCTTATCTAAACATTGCAAACACCTACAAATCCAACGGGAGAGTGAAGAGAAGAAGAACAGCAACTCTAGAAACAGAAAATCAACCACTTTCTGAAAGGTAGGACTGGCGGAGAAGTGAATCTAAAACGACGGGACGATAGACCGCGGGGGGAGGGGCCGGCTCCCGGCAAGCGGCGGAGGAACGGAGCACAAAATCAGGACTTTTAAAAGTCTGTTCCACTGAGGGACATTGCTCCAGGGGCTAAACCGGGGTGAAGCCCACGCGGGGCCAGCGTGGCCCCAGGCCCCGCAGGGTCACAGAAGGATCGGGGGTGTCGGAGTGTCGGAGAGCTTGCAGCTATTAGAACGGAGAAGCCAGCTACCAAGACAGAGCCGAGGACTGAACTCTCAGCTCGGGGTTACCTTGAACTGGTCGCGGGCAGGGTGAGCTCCGAGCGCGGCTAGAGGCTGAGGATACGGGAGTGATTGGGTGCTGTCCTCTGGGGGCGCACTGAGGAGTGGGGCCCCAGGCTCTCGGCTCCTCCGGGCCGGAGACTGGGAGGCCGCCATTTTCATCCCCGTCCTCTGGAACTCTACGGAAAGCGTTCAGGGAACAGAAGCTCCCAAAAGCGAACCCGAGCCGATTACTTAGTCCGGCCGACGGTAAGGGCGGTGCAATCCCGCCTCGGGCAAAGACACTTGAGAGTCACTACAACAGGCCCCTCCCCCAGAAGATCAACAAAATATCCAGCCAGAACGAATTTCATCTATCAAGGAGAAAGCAGATTCAATTCCTAAGACAGCAGAGCAATTCCAGAGGAGGAGAAAGCAAAGCACAGAACTCATGGCTTTCTCCCCATGATTCTTTAGTCTTGCGGCTACTTCAATTTTTTTTTCTTTTTTCAATTTTTTTTTCTTTTTTCAATTTTTTTTCTTTTTTCTTTTTTCTTCTTCTGCTAAATTTTTTAAAACTTTTACCCTTTTCTTTTTTAACATTTTTTGACTAGTTCATCTAAATATATATATTTTTTCTTTCTTTTTTGTATTTTTTTATTTGTTTTATTTTTTAAATTTTTTTCTTTCTTTTTTTTCTTTTTCTTTTTTATTCAGAAGCTGTTTTATCCACTTTCTCCCCCCCACAATTTGGGGTCTCTTCTCATTTGGTTACAGCGCATTTTTCCGGGGTCTTTGCCACCCTTTTAATAGTTTATTGGCACCTTCATATCCTCTTATCTGGACAAAATGACAAGGCGGAAAAAATCACCACAAACAAAAGAACAAGAGACAATACCGAAGGCTAGGGACCTAATCAACACAGACATGGGTAATATGTCAGATCAAGAGTTCAGAATGACGATTCTGAACATTCTAGCCAGGCTCGAAAAAGGCATGGAAGATATTAGAGAAACCCTCTCTGGAGATATTAAAGCCCTTTCTGGAGAAATTAAAGAACTAAAATCTAACCAAGTTGAAATCAAAAAAGCTATTAATGAGGTGCAATCAAAAATGGAGGCTCTCACTGCTAGGATAAATGAGGCAGAAGAAAGAATTAGTGATATAGAAGACCAAATGACAGAGAATAAGGAAGCCGAGCAAAAGAGGGACAAACAGCTACTGGACCATGAGGGGAGAATTCGAGAGATAAGTGACACCATAAGACGAAACAACATTAGAATAATTGGGATTCCAGAAGAAGAAGAAACAGAGAGGGGAGCAGAAGGTCTATTGGAGAGAATCATTGGAGAGAATTTCCCTAATATGGCAAAGGGAACAAGCATCAAAATCCAGGAGATGCAGAGAACCCCCCTCAAAGTCAACAAGAATAGGTCCACACCCCGTCACCTAATAGTAAAATTTACAAGTCTTAGTGACAAAGAGAAAATCCTGAAAGCAGCCCGAGAAAAGAAGTCTGTAACATACAATGGTAAAAATATTAGATTGGCGGCAGACTTATCCACAGAGACCTGGCAGGCCAGAAAGAGCTGGCATGATATATTCAGAGCACTCAACGAGAAAAACATGCAGCCAAGAATACTCTATCCAGCTAGGCTATCATTGAAAATAGAAGGAGAGATCAAAAGCTTCCAGGACACACAAAAACTGAAAGAATTTGCAAACACCAAACCAGCTCTCCAGGAAATATTGAAAGGGGTCCTCTAAGCAAAGAGAGAGCCTAAAAGTAGTAGATCAGAAAGGTACAGAGACAATATACAGTAACAGTCACCTTACAGGCTACTAATGGCACTAAATTCATATCTCTCAATAGTTACCCTGAATGTTAATGGGCTAAATGCCCCAATCAAAAGACACAGGGTATCAGAATGGATAAAAAAACAAAACCCATCAGTATGTTGCCTACAAGAAACTCATTTTAGACGCGAAGACACCTCCAGATTGAAAGTGAGGGGGTGGAAAACAATTTACCATGCTAATGGGCATCAGAAGAAAGCTGGGGTGGCAATCCTTATATCAGATCAATTAGATTTTAAGCCAAAGACTATAATAAGAGATGAGGAAGGACACTATATCCTACTCAAAGGGTCTGTCCAAAAAGAAGATCTAACCATTTTAAATATCTATGCCCCTAACGTGGGAGCAGCCAACTATATGAACCAATTAATAACAAAATCAAAGAAACACATCAATAATAATACAATAATAGTAGGGGACTTGAACACTCCCCTCACTGAAATGGACAGATCATCCAAGCCAAAGATCAACAAGGAAATAAAGGCCTTAAATGACACACTGGACCAGATGGACATCACAGATATATTCAGAACATTTCATCCCAAAGCAACAGAATACACATTCTTCTCTAGTGCACATGGAACCTTCTCCAGAATAGATCACATCCTGGGTCACAAATCAGGTCTCAACCGGTATCAAAAGATTAGGATCATTCCCTTCATATTTTCAGACCACAATGCTCTGAAGCTAGAACTCAATCACAAGAGGAAAGCTGGAAAGAACCCAAATACATGGAGACTAAACAGCATTCTTCTAAAGAATGAATGGGTTAACCAGGAAATTAAAGAAGAATTGAAAAAATTCATGGAAACAAATGATAATGAAAACACAACAGTTCAAAATCTGTGGGACACAGCAAAGGCAGTCCTGAGAGGAAAATATATAGCGGTACAAGCCTTTCTCAAGAAACAAGAAAGGTCTCAAGTACACAACCTAACCCTACGCGTAAAGGAGCTGGAGAAAGAACAAGAAAGAAACCCTAAACCCAGCAGGAGAAGAGAAATCATAAAGATCAGAGCAGAAATCAATGAAATAGAAACCAAAAAAACAATAGAAAAAATCAATGAAACTAGGAGCTGGTTCTTTGAAAAAATCAATAAGATTGATAAACCCCTGGCCAGACTCATCAAAAAGAAAAGAGAAAGGACCCAAATCAATAAAATCATGAATGAAAGAGGAGAGATCACAACTAACACCAAAGAAATACAGACAATTATAAGAACATACTATGAGCAACTTTACGCCAACAAATTGGACAATCTGGAAGAAATGGATGCATTCCTAGAGACATATAAACTACCACAACTGAACCAGGAAGAAATAGAAAACCTGAACAGGCCCATAACCAGGAAGGAGATTGAAACCGTCATCAAAAATCTCCAAACAAACAAAAGCCCAGGGCCAGACGGCTTCCCAGGGGAATTCTACCAAACATTTAAAGAAGAACTCATTCCTATTCTCCTGAAACTGTTCCAAAAAATAGAAATGGAAGGAAAACTTCCAAACTCATTCTATGAGGCCAGCATCACCTTGATCCCAAAACCAGACAAGGATCCCACCAAAAAAGAGAACTACAGACCAATATCCTTGATGAACACAGACACAAAAATTCTCGCCAAAATACTAGCCAATAGGATTCAACAGTACATTAAAAGGATTATTCACCACGATCAAGTGGGATTTATTCCAGGGCTGCAGGGTTGGTTCAACATCTGCAAATCAATCAATGTGATACAACACATTAATAAAAGAAAGAACAAGAACCATATGATACTCTCAATAGATGCTGAAAAAGCATTTGACAAAGTACAGCATCCCTTCCTGATCAAAACTCTTCAAAGTGTAGGGATAGAGGGCACATACCTCAATATTATCAAAGCCATCTATGAAAAACCACCGCAAATATCATTCTCAATGGAGAAAAACTGAAAGCTTTTCCGTTAAGGTCAGGAACACGGCAGGGATGTCCATTATCACCACTGCTATTCAACATAGTACTAGAAGTCCTAGCCTCAGCAATCAGACAACAAAAAGAAATTAAAGGCATCCAAATTGGTAAAGAAGAAGTCAAACTATCACTCTTCGCAGATGATATGATACTATATGTGGAAAACCCAAAAGACTCCACTCCAAAACTGCTAGAACTTGTTCAGGAATTCAGTAAAGTGTCAGGATATAAAATCAATGCACAGAAATCAGTTGCATTTCTGTACACCAACAACAAGACTGAAGAAAGAGAAATTAAGGAGTCAATCCCATTTACAATTGTACCCAAAACTATAAGATACCTAGGAATAAACCTAACCAAAGAGACTAAGAATCTATACACAGAAAATTATAAAGTACTCATGAAAGAAATTGAGGAAGACACAAAAAAATGGAAAAATGTTCCATGCTCCTGGATTGGAAGAATAAATATTGTGAAAATGTCTATGCTACCTAAAGCAATCTACACATTTAATGCAATCCCTATCAAAATACCATCCATTTTTTTCAAAGAAATGGAACAAATAATCCTCAAATTTATATGGAACCAGAAAAGACCTCGAATAGCCAAAGGAATATTGAAGAACAAAGCCAAAGTTGGTGGCATTACAATTCCGGACTTCAAGCTCTATTACAAAGCTGTCATCATCAAGACAGCATGGTACTGGCACAAAAACAGACACATAGATCAGTGGAACAGAATAGAGAGCCCAGAAATCGACCCTCAACTCTATGGTCAACTCATCTTCGACAAAGCAGGAATGAATGTCCAATGGAAAAAAGACAGCCTCTTCAATAAATGGTGCTGGGAAAATTGGACAGCCACATGCAGAAAAATGAAATTGGACCACTTCCTTACACCACACATGAAAATAGACTCCAAATGGATGAAGGACCTCAATGTGAGAAAGGAATCCATCAAAATCCTTGAGGAGAATGCAGGCAGCAACCTCTTCGACCTCAGCCGTAGCAACATCTTCCTAGGAACAACGGCAAAGGCAAGGGAAGGAAGGGCAAAAATGAACTGTTGGGATTTCATCAAGATCAAAAGCTTTTGCACAGCAACGGAAACAGTTAACAAAACCAAAAGACAACTGACAGAATGGGAGAAGATATTTGCAAACGACATATCAGATAAAGGGCTAGTATCCAAAATGTATAAGGAACTTAGCAATCTCAACACCCAAAGAACAAACAATCCAATCAAGAAATGGGCAGAGGACATGAACAGACATTTCTGCAAAGAAGACATCCAGATGGCCAACAGACACATGAAAAAGTGCTCCACGTCACTCGGCATCAGGGAAATACAAATCAAAACCACAATGAGATATCACCTCACACCAGTCAGAATGGCTAAAATGAACAAGTCAGGAAATGACAGATGCTGGAGAGGATGTGGAGAAAGGGGAACCCTCCTCCACTGTTGGTGGGAATGCAAGCTGGTGCAACCACTCTGGAAAACAGCATGGAGGTTCCTCAAAATGTTGAAAATAGAACTACCCTATGACCCAGCAATTGCACTACTGGGTATTTACCCTAAAGATACAAACATAGTGATCCGAAGGGGCACGTGTACCCGAATGTTTATAGCAGCAATGTCTACAATAGCCAGACTATGGAAAGAACCTAGATGTCCATCAACAGATGAATGGATAAAGAAGAGGTGGTATATATACACAATGGAATACTATGCAGCCATCAAAAGAAATGAAATCTTGCCATTTGCGATGACGTGGATGGAACTAGAGCGTATCATGCTTAGTGAAATAAGTCAATCGGAGAAAGACAACTATCATATGATCTCCCTGATATGAGGACATGGAGAAGCAACATGGGGGGGTAGGAGATAGGAGAAGAATAAATGAAACAAGATGGGATTGGGAGGGAGACAAACCATAAATGACTCTTAATCTCACAAAACAAACTGGGGGTTGCTGCGGGGAGGTGGGATTGGGGGAGGGGGAGCGGGCTATGGACATTGGGGAGGGGAAGCGAACCATAAGAGACTATGGACTCTGAAAAACAACCTGAGGGTTTTGAAGGGTCAGGGGTGGGAGTTGGGGCAACCTGAGGGTTTTGAAGGGTCAGGGGTGGGAGGTTGGGGGAACAGGTGGTGGGTAATGGGGAGGGCACGTTTTGCATGGAGCACTGGGTGTTGTGCAAAAAGAATGAATACTGTTACGCTGAAAAAATAAATAAAATGAGAATGAGAAAAAAAAAGAAATGCAGCGGATAGGGTTTGGGCTTGGGCTGGTGTGTCTTGCTCTATACAACATGCTGCTAGAGCTGGCATAGCTGGTCACCTCGAAGTAAGGCACTTGGCTTTAGAAAGACTCTTCTCCGAAGCATATTTGGGTGAAGAGAAGTCCTCCATTGCTAGCTTTGGAAGGGTGAATGACACTATGTCTTGTGTTCCTCTGCTTCTGTGGATGGTGATAGGAGTCCTCTGTGCCTCAGAATCTGGATCTCTGTTTCTGCCCCCAGATGAGGGATGTTTGCAGCTCTGATTTCTCAAAGAAATGTTGAGCCCATTATTTTCTCTCTCTTCTCGGTCTCCTACAATAAGCACCCATAGGCATTCATTGCAGTCAAGGATTTCCCGTAGTCCATTGTCATGTTCCATCATTCTTCCTTCTCTCCATTACTTCGCTTCTTTTTTTCCCAGTACTCGGATTCCAGGTACCTCATTGGATCCTCTGGTTCTGCCAACTTCCTGAACGTTGCTTCCAGCCCACTAACAAATATTTTCATAAGGGCCTCTTCATTTTATTTATTTATTTTTTTATCAACTTTATCTCTGTGGTCCGAGACTCCCTGATTCCTTCTAGGTTTTTCTGATCCAGAGAGTATCGTGGCTGCTGTTTAAATCCTCAACTTGGAATGTGACATGTATAGGTTTCACTTTGATTTCTTGGCCATGCCCAGTTCCTGTTCTTTTGCCTTGGCATTAATTGATTCTTCCATCATTGCCTTAGTTCAGGTCTCTGTATTCTTCTCTGTATTTGAAAAGCACCTTCTGTTTTCTACCATGAGAGTAATTTCTTTATGATGAAGATATCATGAAGTGCCACTGGCTGACCCTTGATGGAGTCTCCGGTATATGTGGCATGCCCACTGGGTTGGGTTGTGGCTGTCCACTCTCTTCTGGTACAGTCCTCTGCAGAGGCACTCGTTGCCTGCCATTCAGAGTGTTTGGTGTCTGGACCGAATATGGTGAGGTTTAGCTTGGTCAGCACGAGTGTGACTGTGAAACGAGACTTTCAACCCACTCAAACTTTAAGGCATGCTGAATGCTGTGGTCAGGAAAGAGGATGTGGGCAGGGCTTTCTTCTAGTCTCCAGTGGAGGGTCTGTTCTGGCACTAAGCAACGTGGCCTGAGGAAGGTAGTCCCAACAAGTGTGAGTATCCTGGTTGCTGCTTAAATCCTCCACCTGGCATGTGACATATACAGGTTTCACTTCAGTTTCTTGGCCATGAGCAGTTCCTGAACTTTTGCTTGTGGTGTTATAATGCTGGCTTGTGTCCAGGGAGACCTTAGAATGTGGCGGGGGCTCAGGCGTCATGCAGGATTCTCTTCCCCTGAGGTTTGGACACATCACCAAAGAGCCAGGTTGCTTTCTGGGGACAGGATGTTTTCTGTTTTGTGGCTAACCGATTAAGTGTTGGACCATATGTAGGTATTCCAGAGTTTGCCTCTGGAGGCGGATGCCTGCAAGGCTATGCTAGGGTTCCACTGAGGTTCTAGGTGTATGTCAGGTTCCACCTTTTGACTCAAGTCCATGGACCTGGGTGTCTGCCAGTAGGTAGGTGTCCTGCTTGCGTCTGAATGCTCCTTTTTTCCAAAGCGGCCAACGAATTTGGGGTGGGCTCAGGGGCATTGTAGTTTTCTCCCAAACTAGAGGGTTTGTGCAAATGTAACGGGCAGAGTTTCCTTTGGTGGGCATTCAGAGTCCTGCACTAAGCCTACAGAGGCCCCATCCTGGAGGGACTCTGGGCCAGGGCTTCCAGGACAAAAGTCTGCAAACACAAACTCAGGATAGGGTTTTGGGCGAGGTGATGGTAGGCCCAATCTATGGACTATGAGGGCAGGGCTGCGAGATCTGAAATGAGGGCAACACGGAGGCGGGAGTGCAGGCTTTTTGTCTGGGTTTTGTGTCTCAGTTGGGCACCGAATGAAACAGTAGCCTCATGGAGCCATGGGAGATTCTGCCTCCGTGAGGATTCTGCCCAGCTCCCAAGGTTTTGGTGTCTTTTGGGAGGAAGGGAAGAGTTCTGTTTTCCATCTCATAGGTACCACCATAGCAGAGATTCCAGAGTCGGGTTCTGGGTGCAGGCACCTGTAGAGCCTGGCCAAGGGTAAGCATTTGGCCTAAGGGAATGTCAGGCCAGATATTCGGGCTCCTGGTGCAGCTAGCGAGGGGGTTGGTTTGATAGCAGACTCAGGCTGATGGTCACAATCCTGGGTGGGCGTGGTGTCATGGGTCATGCAGCTAGCTCCCCCTCTGGGGGTTAGAGCCCCATCCTCCCAGCAAGCTTTACTCTCGTGGGGAAGGAGGAGTGCTCTCTGATGCTTGAGGTTCCCCCATAGGCAGGGATTTGAGTTTTGGTCTGTGCACAGATGCCTGAATAACCACATTGGGTAGAGATGACAGTCTCTAGCCTTGGCATGTCCCATGTGCAGGATATAGGGCCCGCTACCTGGGGGGCTGGGAGGAGGTCAGGGCTCAGGCTGTGTCAAAAAGAAAATTATTGCACAGGCAACCTAGAACTTTGGGGTGCCGTCGAGGTCCTTGCAGGTTGATCCTCACGAGGGGATTCTGGGCAGACCCCTAGGACACTTCTTCTTTCTGGAGGGCAGGCAGAAGACGACGTTTTGGCTCCAGAATGAACAATCTAGTGGGTTTGTGGGCCACAAGGGTGAAGACGGAGTTCTGAAAGAACAAGTGCCTGTTTAGTTCAGTGCCAAGCACATGGCATTAAAAATGTGTAGCATCTGAATTGAGATCTCCAGCACCTGAGTTAGGGACGTGTAGGATGTTCTCTCATGCTGGAGTTTGTGTCCATGATGGCTGACAAATGGAGGGGTGCCCTCATGTGGGCATGGATGTCATCCCAGGCTTGGGAATGTTAGCTTCTCCGAACAGCAAGATTTCCTTCTGTGGGACAGGGCGAGTCCATTTTGATGGCCCCAGAGTCCCCTGTATGGAAAGACGTCATAGCAGAAGTCACCATATGGATGCCTGGGATGCCCAATTACACTTACCCTTCCAGAGCAGGAACAAGACCATTTTAATCTGGTGGAACTGCGGCAAAGTGCCCAGGGGGCTGAGGTGAATGGGAAACTCATTCTAATGGGTCACATTGCTGGCTTGTGTCCAGAGAGATCTTAGAATGTGGTGGGGGCTCAGGCGCCATGCAGGATTCTCCTTCCCTGAGGGTTGGACGCAATTCCCAATAGCCAGGTTGAATTTTGGGGACAGGAGTTGTTCTGTTTTGTGGCTCAGGAATCAAGTGTTGGACCATATGTAGGTATTCCAGAGTTTGCCTCTGGAGACAGATGCCTGCAAACTTCAGTTAGTGTTCCGTTGATGTCCTAGGGGAATGTCAGGTTATTCTGTGAGGCTATGGGGGAGAACCAGGAGGAGTTAGAATAATTTTAGAGAAGTGGGAGGAGTTAGAATAGCCATTAGAAAAGTAGGAGGAGTTAGAATATCCGTAGTAGGAGGAGTTAGAGTAGCCATTAGAGTATCCGTTGGGATCCTTTAGGGTAGTTGTAGGAGTGATAGCGTAGGGGTCGTCAGGAGCATCAGAGCTTCAGAATCATCGGGAGCATCAGGTGTGGCCTCGTCTCCCAGAGCAGAAGCAAAGCCCGAGACCCACCTCACTGTGGCCCCTCCAAAACTGGCCTCGTTTCCCCGAGACACAGCCTCTCCAGAGTGGCGTCATTCCAGGGAGACGCATCATCGGCATGTGGCCTCGTCGGAGGGTGGCCTGGTCCAGAGCGCCCTCTTTATCATCGGTTGGGGACTTCGTCCAGCATGTAGCCTCGTCTACAGCGGCCTTGTCTGGGGAGCGACCTTGTCAGAGTGGCGTCATGGGGAACAGAGTCTGTGTCGTCAGGGTTGTCATCCTTGTCATCCATGCTTCTTTGTCATCAGGAGTGCCATCCTCATTGTTGTTGCCAGACGTCAAAATGACCCCGAACTATCGGTTTGATTTTCAATGATTGGCCTGAAATAAAGCTTTGCTTGATTTTTGCTTTGTGTAGTCTCGTAACATTGATCATGGACCCTTACACTCCAACACGTTCCTCTAGGAACAGATGCCTGCAAACCTCAGCTAGGGCTCCATTGAGGTCCTTGGGGCTTGTCTTTTTCCATCTGCTGACTCAGGACCATTGACCTGGGTGTCTGCATGGAGATAGGTGTCTGGCATGTGTCAGACTGTGCAATTCTGTCCAGAGTGGCCAAGGAAATTTAATGGGATCAGGGGCCTTGCAGGTGTCTCCCAATCTGGAGGATTTGTGCAAATGTGATGGGCAGTTTCCTTTGGGACGGCAGGCAGAATCCTGTGCTGTGGTTCCAGAGGCCCCATCCTGGAGGGCCTGTCAGCGAGAGCTTTAGGAACAAAAGTCTTCAAACACAAACTGGGGTTAGGTTGAGGGGTGAGGTAATGGTAGGCCCGGTATGCAGACCGTTAGGGCAGTGCCTCGGGATCAGAAGTTAGGGCAGCAGGGACGCAGGAGCACAGACTTTCTGTCTAGGTTGTGTGTCTCCCTTGGATATGGAATGGATGGTTGGCTTCTGTGGCCATTAGAGATTCTGCCTCTGAGAGAATTCTGCCCGGCTCTGAAGGGTTTGGTGTCTTTCAGCGTGAAGGGAAGAGTGCGGTTTTCCATCAGGTGTCCCCCCATAGCAGAGATTCCAGAGTCAGCTTCTGGATATGGGTGCCCAGAGAACCAGACCGAGGGTGAGGATTTGGGCCTAGGGGCATGTCAGGTCCGATATGCGGGCTCCTGGTCCAGCTAGCGAGGGGGCTGTTTTGAAAGCGGGCTCAGCCTAAGGATCACAATGCTGGTTTTTGGCCAGTGCGGCCGTGCTGAGTGGGCGTGGTCTCATGGCCTATGTAGCTGGCTCCTACTCTTAGGGTTAGACCCCCATCCCCACAGCAATCTTTTCCCTTCGTGGGGAAGGAGGAGTGCTCATTGATGCTTGAGATTCACCCATAGGCCGGAATTTGAGCTATGGTCTGGGCACAGATGCCTGAATACCCAGTTTGGGTAGAGATGACTTTCTCTGGAATTGTCAGGTCCCACCTGCAGGATATGGGGTCCGCTACTGGGGGCTGATGGGATGTCGTGGCTCAGGCTGTGTCAGAAAAAGCATTAGTGCACAGGGCTGCCTAGGACAGTGTGGTTCTGTCGAGGTCCTTTCAGGTTAATCCTCACTTGCGGATTCTGGGCAGACACCCTAGGGCCTTTCTTCTTTCTGGAGGGCAGGCTGAAGACTGGGTTGGGGCTCTGGAATGAACAATCCAGAGGGCTTGCAGGCCAGGAGGGTGAGGATGGAAATCTGAATGCAAAAACACCAGTTCCATTCAGTGCCGAGCATGTGGCATTTCCAATGTGCTGTGTCTCACACGAGATATCCAACACCTGAGTCAGGGCACTTGTCAGATTGTTGTTCATGCTGGAGTTTGTGTCCATGATGGCCGACGAATAGCGGAATGGCCTCATGAGGCAATGGAGGTCTTCCCGGGCTGGGGCTTGTGAGCTGCTCCGAAAAGCAAGCTTTACTTCTTCAGGACAGCAGGAGTACATTTTTAAAAAGATTTTATTTATTTATTTGACAGAGAGAGATATCACAAGTAGGCAGAGAGGCAGGCAGAGAGAGAGGAGGAAGCAGGCTCCCCGCGGAGCAGTTAGCCCAATGTGGGGCTCGATCCCAGGATCCTGAGATCATGACCTGAGCCAAAGGCAGCGGCTTAATCCACTGAGCCACCCAGGTGCCCAAGCAGGAGTCCATTTTGATGGCACCATGGTCCCCCACATGGAAAGACATTATAGCAGATGTCACCACATGGATGCTCGAAAGCCCAACTAAGCTTCCTCTTCCAGCCCAGGAACAAGGCCATTTGGATCTGGTGGCTCTGGGGCAAAGTGCTCAGTGGGCTGTGGTAACAGTGATCCTCATTCTGATGGGTCACAATGCTGGCTTGTGTCCAGGGAGACCTTAGAATGTGATGGGGGCTCAGGCACCATGCAGGATTCTCCTCCCCTGAGGGTTGGACGCAACTCCCAAGAGCCAGGTTGCCTTCTGGGTACAGGAGGTGTTCTGTTTTGTGGCTCAGGGATCAAGTGTTGGTCCATATGTCGGCATTCCAGAGTTTGCCTCTGGAGGCAGATGCCTGTACACGTAAGCTAGGGTTCTGTTGAGGTCCTAGGGGCATGTCAGGTCCCATCTTCTGACTCAGGGCCATTGACCTGGGTCTCTACCTGGAAGTAGGTGTCTGGCATGTGTCCAAATGTGCATTTTTCCCAAGGCAGCCAATGAATTTGGGGTGGGCTCAGGGTCATAGCAGGATCCTCCCAATCTGGAGGGTTTGTGCCAATGTGACAGGCAGAGTTTCCTTCAGGTTTTCAGGCAGAGTCCCGTGCTGTGGCTCCAGAGACCCCATCATTTACGGCCTGTCGGCCATGGCTTTAGTGACAAAACTCTGCAAACACAAACTTAGGATAGGGTTAGGGGTGAGGTGATTGCAGGCCAGATCTGATGACCATGAGGGCAATGCCGTGGGATCTGAAATGAGGGCGTCTGGATTCAGGAGTGCAGGCTATTCTGTCTGAGTTTCGTGTCTCAGTTGGCCACAGAATGTAGCAGTACCCTCATGGCGCCATGGGAGATTCTGCCTGTGTGAGATTCTGCCCAACTCCCAAGGGTTTGGTGTCTCTCTGGGGTAAGGGAAGAGTGCTGTGTAGGGGTCTGATTCGCCAGAGGAACTGTAAACCCCGGATATAGGGGCTGGACAGGCCACATAGCCATATCCAATCAGTGGGATATGCATATATTAACTGTGGTGAGTTGAAATCTCATTGGCCACCTGTGTGTAGGCCGGGCGCAACCACCTCTGTAAAGTTTAGTCTGTGAGCCTTGGAGGGGGGAGAAGTAGGAGGAATTAGAATAGCCATTATAGAAGTAGGAGGAGTTAGAATAGATGGTAGAGAAGTAGGAGGAGTTAGAATAGCCATTAGAAAAGCAGGAGGATTTAGAATAGCCGTTAGAGAAGTAGGAGGAGTTAGAATAATTGTTAGATAAGTTGCAGGAGTTAGAGTAGTCATTAGAGAAGTAGGAGGAGTTAGAATAGCCATTAGAGTAGGAGGATAGCCATTAGAGTGGCCATTGCAATCCGTTAGGGTAGTCGCAGGAGTGATAGCATTGGGGTCGTTGGGAGCAGCGCTGCCCCAAGCCATGACCCGCTGCCATTGGCCTCGCCACCATGAGCTTCCACCTCGCTGGAGTGGCCTGGATGGAGCAGCCTCGACAGAGTAGCATCATTCCAGGGAGCGGCCTGGTTGGCATGCGACCTGGTCATCCAGTGGCCTCTTCCAGAGCGGCCTCTTCATCGTCAAGAGTGACCTTGTCCATAGCAGCCTCTTCATCATAGGAGTGGCTTGTCCAGAGTGGCCTCTTCATTGTTGGGAGTGGCCTCGTCTGGCTTGTGTCCTTGTCTGGGGAACAGCCTCCTCTGGTGAGTCACCTTGTGGGAGTGGCCTCATTGGGGGAAGAGGCTATGTCGTCAGGGTTGTTGCCCTCATCATCCTTGCCTCTTTTTCATTAGGAGCAGCTTACTTGTCATTGTCGCCTCTATGTAAGAAATGGCCCCGACTGGTCTGTTTGGTTTCTGATGCTTGGCGTGAAATAAAGCTTTGCTTGATTTTCACTTTGTGTCAGTCTCATTCCTTTGATCACGGATCCTAACACTGGCGGCTCATCTGGGATCAAACAATGAGAACAGAGCCAGGATTGGAATTTATGGGAAATTCCTTCGAAGGTATTGGGATCTTGTCTGTCTGTCTGGTTGGAGATCCAGGGTATGGCCCACCGGGCAGAAGCTGGACACAGCCATGCTCCCAGGGCTGGAGTGGATGCGGGGACGCCCCATCCCTCTGCTGGTAGATCGACAGTGGATTCAAGTCCCCCTGGGCGTTCGGGGTGGGGCCTGAGTCCCTCTAGATGGTCAGGGGTTTTGAGTCCCCATGGAATGTCACCAGAGGGTTCAAGTTCCCCTGGATGGTCATGGGGCTCAAGGCCCCCTAGGCGGTCAAAAGGGGGTCGAGTACCCCTAGGCAGTCAGTGGGTTCGAGACCTCGAGGCGGTCATCAGGCATTAGAGTCCCCCTAGGTGGTCAGGGGCTTTGAGTTCCCATAGGAAATTCCCACTGGTAGCAGGACTGCTGGGCCTGCAGTTGTCTTTTTGTTGTCTCTTGTGTTGTTTGTTTTGCTTGAAGGAATGGGGCAATCAGAGAGTAAGGGGACTCTGACTTCCATCTCTCTGTTCCTCATAATAGATGTGGGGCTTCTTCCTCATTCATTTCCTGTGTTAAGGGCTATAATTGGAGCCAACTGGGGTTAGTCTAACTCAGGACAGAGACTTTAAGGAATATTCCCAAGCAGCTGCCGAAACTCTCTTAGTTTCGGGGAATTCCTTGCCTTCTCTGGCCCAACATGGAAAGCCTAGGCCCTCCCCCTTGCTGGCGGGAAAGCATGGCATCTGAAGTGGAATGGGCCCAGGTGGAACATGAAATCTGTTAGCAAAGAGATGACTGAACTGATGGTTAACTGTCTGTCTCAGGATTTTAATGGGCAATTGTGAAAGTAGCTTTCAGAGTCTTTGGTAACCTGAAGCTTTGAAGTTTTGCTTGGATGACAAATGGGATGAAGTGCTAGGGCACTGGTTGCTGGAACTAGGTTTGTGCTTTTGAAATCTGTTGGTAAACATGTTTTGTGCTTAACTTCTATTGCAACAGTTCACAATTGGATAATATTTAGTCTTCACTAGAGATTGAGATGTTTCTAAGAAAATGTAAATGGTTTTCTTTGCCCACCCAGAATTTTAAATGAGATCTCTTTGGCTCATGAGGCTTTTCCCTGATGTGCTAAGTTACTCAGGAAGTACTGCTAAATCAATAATAAACCTTGGGTTACATTTGGGTAAATGCTATGACTACTCCAGGGGTTCTATACATTTCCTAAAGTTTTAATGTTTTGATGAGGGTCATCATTTGATATTTAACCATATCTATTCTGAGTTTTTTGTCATTTGTAATTGTTTTAATTCTCTTGTAAGATGAATTCCGCCTTAAAGGAAATTCACATGGGAGACGTTCATATCAAATATAGGTCTTTGAGGGGTGGCTCAGTGGGTTAAACCCCTGCCTTCAGTTCAGGTCATGATCTCAGGGTCCTGGGATCGAGCCCTGCATCTGGCTCTCTGTTCAGCAGGGAGCCTGCTTCCCCCTTTCTCTTTCTGTCTGCCTCTCTGTCTACTTGGGATCGCTCTCTGTCAAATAAATAAATAAAATCTTAAAAAATAGATGTCTTTGATATGTTGAAATACTGGAACTGAATTTACAGAAGTAAAAGTTGCACTCGTACTAAATCAGAATTAGGATGGTGACTCAAGGTAAGAATGAGTCTCCAGGACCTTTCCTAGAAGGGCTTATTGAAGCCTATAAAATATATAGCCCAATCGACCTTGAGGCACCCGAAAATCAGGGGGCAGTGAATCTTGCTTTTGCCAGTCAGTCAGCCCCGGATATAAGGAGGAAACTTCAGGAAATTGAAGAATTTGAAGGGAAGAATTTGATTGAGTTATTGGGAATAGCCGAAAAGGTGTTAACAACAGGGATGCACAGGAGGATGAAAAACAGACAAAAAGCTGGTTAATGTTTTGGCATGACATGAGCTAGGTAAGGGATAGTAAATGGAAGGAAAAGCCTAATCACAGAGAAGTCAGGTGGGAAGACTTAGGTTCAGATCAGTGCGCTTACTGTAAGGAAAAAGGACACTGGGCCAAGGAGTGCCCCAAAAGGAAGAGGACAATGCTGGCCACCAGAGTAAAAATTGAAGTGGTGGGGAAATCAATTGCTTTTTGGTGGACATGGGAGTCCAGTTTTCATCTTTACTTAAACCTATGGGAAAACGATCTGAAGAGGAAGTTAGGGTACAAGGAGCAAATAGCACAGAGAGACAAAAACGGACAACAGAAAGGACTTTAAATTTGGCCTCAGGAGTAGTTAAATAACGATTTTTGGTCCTCCCTAATGCCCCATATAAATATCCATATAAATAGATGGGAAGAGATCTCCTCCACAAGTTACGAGCTGGCATTCAGTTCTCGGTAGGAGGCATGACTGTAACCTTGAGACAACCCACTCTACAGTTGCTTATGGCAGCACTAGATGATTACCTCCTTTAGGAGCCGGTCTCAAAACCTGAGGAGACAAAGTTGGGGAGCCTTCTCCAAATCCTACAGGTCAAGTTTCCCAAGATCTGGGCAGAAGGAAAGCCCCCTGGCTTGGTCAGGGGCAAACTCCAGTGGTGGTACAATTAAAGGCGATGGCTATGGCTGTTCATATTCGGCAGCAACCCCTTCCCCGGGAAGCAAAGTAAGGGATCAGAAAACACATTAACCACCTCCGAAGAGACAGGGTCCTAGTTCCTTGCAAATCTCCATGGATAACACCTTCGCTCAGGACTTGTAGGAAGTTAATAAACAGGTTGAAGATATCCACCAGACAGTGCCTAACCGCTATACACTACTCTACCTCCTGGGCCCCAAAAGAACTATGTATGCCATCTTAGATCTCAAGGATGAATTTTTCTGCATATCGTTAGCAAGGGAATCTCAACCCCTTTTTACTTTTGCGTGGTCTGACCAACAGCAAGTGTTTCAAGTACAACTCACCTGGACAAGACTTCCCCAAGGATTCACCCACCATTTTTGAAGAGGCCCTACATGAGGGTTTGCATGAGTACAGAACCTCCAACCCAGGAGTCACTCTGTTACAGTATGATGATGACTTTCTAGTAGCTGCTGAGGACTAAGAGTCATGTTTGCAGGGGATTAGATCTCACTTACATATTCTGCAGGAAAAAGGGTATTGGGTGTCAGCAAAGAAAGCACAGCTGTGTCAGAGCCATGCCACATATCTAGGCTTTGATCTCCACGAGGGAGTGCGTTCACTGAGGCCAGGAAAGAGGTGATCACCTGATACCCCTGCAATACCACGTCCCAACAAATGAGGGAGTTTGTTGGATGGTGGGTTACTGTAGGCTGTGAATACTGCAGTTTGCAGAGATTGATCAACCTTCCTACTAACTGGCAAAAGGGGGGTCTCACTATGATAGAGTGGACAGCTGAGGCAGAAGGAGCATTTCAGGAATTACAAACAGCTGTACTGAGTTCCCAGCATTGGCCATCCCAATTGTTACCAAGCCCTTCCACTTATATGTGGATGAAAATGCAGGGGTGGCCAAAGGAGATT
Organism: Meles meles; assembly: GCF_922984935.1. NCBI lineage: Eukaryota > Metazoa > Chordata > Mammalia > Carnivora > Mustelidae > Meles > Meles meles. Next base: position 2,268,998 of record NC_060081.1, read on the forward strand.
TGACTCAGATTCTGGGGCCCTGGCAAAGGACAGTAGCCTAGGTTAGCAAGTAACTAGATCTAGTAGTGGCTGGGTTCCCCTCTTGCCTCTACATAATTGCTGCCATGGCCCTCTTGGTCAAGGAATCAAGTAAATTGAGTTTGGGTTAAAATCTCATCTTGACCACCACCCACGCTATCGAGGGCATTCTCCGGACTAGACCAGACTGATGGATGACAAACAGCTGAGTGACGGGGTATAAGACCCTCCACCTCAATGAAACAAGAGTGACATTCTGGCACCTGGCAGTGCTAAATCCAGCCACACTGCTGCCAGAGGAGGTGGCTGACCATCCACACGACTGCAGGGAGGTCCTAACCCAAGTCACAGGCATAAGGTCGGATCTCAGAGACATTCAGCTCCTGGATGCCGAGATGACTTTGTTCACAGGTGGGAGTTGCTACATGTCAATGGAAAGAGGTATGCGGGGGCTGTGGTGGTTTCTCCTGAGCAGAAACTCTGGACAGAGCCCTGCCACATGGATACCTTTTCATGCTGGCTAGAGGCTTTTCCCACCAAACATGAGATGGCAGGAGTGGTAGCCAAAAAGCTACTAGAAGAAATAATTTCTAGGTTTGGGCTGCCTCTCGCAATCAGGTCAGACAATGGCCCTGCATTTGTGAGTTCAGTCTTATAGGCATTGCCCAAGGCCGTGGGCACTTATTGGAATCTACATTGTGCCTATGGGACTCAGAGTTCTGGGCAAGTAGAGAGAATGAACCTGACTCTTTAAGAGAACTTGACAAAACTAATTCTGGAGACTGACGGTGAATGGGTGGATCACTTTCCTTTCACCCTCCTCAGGGCACTATGTACACCCTATTTAACAAAGGTGACCCCATTTGAAATAATGTTTGGAGACACCCGTTCTGTCCTTGACTACAGGATGTTGCCCTAGCAGAAATGACTGATCAATCTGTACTCCAGTCACTGCAGGCATTACAGTCTGTCTTAAAAAACGCACACTCACGGATCCAGACTGCCCACAATGGGACGGAGATGGAGGTGGATCCACATCTTTCCAACTTGGGGACTTGGTTTGGATACATCGCTATCAAGGGGGAATCTTGGAGCCTCGCTGGAAGGGACAATTTACTGTAAAAGTGTAGGGCATTAGGGGCTGGATTCATGCGGGTCACGTCAAATGAGCCAAGGACGATCATGCCCCACAGAGATGGAAGCTGCAGTTTACAGACCTCGCTGACCATGGACTAAAGCTAAAACTGAAAAACTGTGAGTTTATTGTTGCTCCTATTGTTACCTGTTCATGTAAAGTATAGGTGGGAAATTAGATGAACGGAATTAGGAAAAAAATTTGAAAAGGTTATACAAAGCATTGAATGGCTAACTCATCAGCCGACTGTGCACTACTGTTACTTTTTGGCCCCTGTATTATAAACTCCCTAATGTTATTTGTAACAATGAAAATTGCCATAGGAGTGAGAGTGTCAGTGTCGTCAGGAGCATCGGAGCTTCAGGATCCTTGGGAGCATCGGGAGCGGCATTGCTGGGAGCTGCCCCGCCCCAAGAAGCAGTGCCACCACAAGTGGCCTCACGTCCCCGAGCAGCAGTGCAGCCCATGACCTGCATCACCATGGTCCCGCTGATACTAGCTGCGCTGCCCCAAGGCGCAGCCTCGCCAGAGTGGCATCATTCCATGGAGCCGCATCGTTGGCGTGCAGCCTCGTCGGAGAGTGGCCTGGTCCGGAGCGGCCTGTTCATCATCAGGTGCGGACTTCTTCCAGCGTGTAGCTTCATCCAGAGGGGTCTCGTCTGGGGAGCAGCCTCATCTGGAGCGGCCCCATCCTGAGCGGCCCTGTCCAGAGCGTCCTCGTCCACAGCCGCCTTGTCTGGGGAGCGGACTTGTCAGAGTGGCATCATGGGGAACAGAGTCTCTGTCGTCATGGTTGTCTTCCTCGTTATCCACGCTTCTTTGTCATCGGGAGCCACGTCCTCGTCGTTGTCGCTAGACATAAGAAATGGCCCCGAACTGTTGGTTTGACTTTCGATGCTTGGCCTGAAATAAAGCTTTGCTTGATTTTCGCTTTGTGTAGTCTTGTAACATTGATCATGGACACTTACGCTCCAAAATTTCCTCTGGGGACAGATGCCTGCAAACCTCATTGAGGGTTCCTTTGAGGTTCTAGGCGCATGTCATTTTTCATCTTCTGACTCAGGGCCATTGACCTGGGTGTCTGCCTGGAGGTAGGTGATTGTCATGTGTCAGACTGTGCATTTCTGTCCAGAGCGGCCAAGGAAATTGGGTAGGATCAGGGGCCTTGCAGGTGTCTTCCAATCTGGAGGGTTTGTGCAAATGTGATGGTAGGCAGAGTCCTGCGCTGTGGCTCTAGAGGCCCCATCCTGGATAGCCTGTCAACCAGAGCTTTGGAAACAAGGGTCTGCAAACACATACTTTGGTTAGGGTGAAGGGCGACGTGATGGCAGGCCCGATCTGCAGACCATGAGGGCAGTGTCTCGGGATCTGAAATTAGGGTGACTGGAAGCGGGAGCGTGGGCTTTTTTATCTGGGTTGTGTGTCTCTGTTTGCATGGAATGGATGGGTGGCCTCATTGGTCCATGGGAGATTCTGCCTCAGTGGGGATTTTACATGGCTCCCAAGGTTTTGCTGTCTTTCTGGATGAAGTGAAGAGAGCTGTTTTCCTTCTCAGGAGTCCCGCCATATCAGGGATTCCAAAGTCAGCTTCTGGGTGCTCTTTTGTGCTTGAGGTTTCCTCATTGGCCTGGATTTGAGCTAAAGTCTGGGCAAAGTTGCCTGAATACCCAGGTTGGGTAGATATGAAAGCCTCAGGCCTTATCCGGTCCCACCTGCCAGATATGGAGCACACTACCTGGGGACTTCTATCTTGATGGCAGGCAGAAGGCTGTGTTGTGGTTCCAAAATTCCCAATCTGGAGTGCTTGCGGGCCAGAAGGGAGAGGACAGAAGCCAGAGTACACAAGCACCAGTTCAGTTCAGTGCCAAGTGCATGGCAGTTCCAGTGTTAAGCATCAGACCCAAGATCTGCAGCAGCTGAGTCTGGCCGAGTGTAAGATGGTAGCTCACGCTGGAGTTTTTGTCCATCATGACCGAAGAATGGAGGGGTGGCCACAGGAGGCTATGGAGGTTTTCCCAGGCTGGGGATTGTGAGCTGCTCCAAACAGGGGGAGTTTGTTTTGCTGGCTCCAGTGTCCCCCAATGGAAAGACATGGTAGCAGACTCATCACACAGATTTCTGGAAAGCCAAGTCCAGCTTACCCTTTCAGCCCAGGAACAAGGCAGTTTCAATCTGCTGGTTCTGGGGCAAGTGCCCATGGGGCTGAGCTAACAGGGGCCTCATTCCGATGGTTCAAATGCTGGCTTGTGTCCAGGGAGACTTTAGATGTGGTGCAGCCCCAGGCGCCTTGCAGGATTCTCCTCCCGTGAGGGCAGGTTGTAGCTTTGAGGAGTCCGGTGGCCTTCTGGGGACAGGAGGTGTTCTGTTTTGTGGCTCAGGGACCAAGGGTTGGAAAACATGTAGATATTCCAGAACCTGCCTCTGGGGACATATGCCTGCAAATCTCAGTTAGGGTTCCATTTAGGTCCTTGGGGCATGTGAGTTTAAATCTTCAGACTCAGGGCCATTGACCTGGGTGTCTGCCTGGAAGTAGGTGTCTGGCATGTGTCAGACTGTGTATTTCTGTCCAGAGTGGCCTACGCAGGTGTCTCCCAATCTTCAGGGTTTGTGCAAATTGACTGGCAGAGTTTCCTTCAGGAGGGCAGGCAGAGTCCTGTGTCATGGCTCCCAAGGCCCATCATGGAGGGCCTGTCCGCCACGGCTTTGGGAACAAAAGTCTGCAAACACAAACTCGGGTTAGGGGGAGGGTGAGGTGATGGCAGGCCCGATCTGCAGACCATGAGTTCAGTGCCTCAGGATCTAAAATTAGGGCGACAGAGAGGTGGGAATGCACGCTTTTCTCTCGGTTGTGTGTCTCCCGTGTACACGAAATGGATGGGTGGCCTCATGGGACCATGGGAGAATGTGCCTTTCTTGGGATTGTGCCCAGCTCCCAAGGGTTTGGTGTCTTTCGGGGAGAAGGGAAGAGTGATGATTTCCGTCTCAGAGATTGGGCCATAGCAGGGATTCCAGAGTTGGCTTCTGAGTTCAGAAGTCTGGAGCACCCAACTGAGTGTGAGGATTTGAGCAATGGGCAGAGAAGGCCCAATATGCGGTCTCCTAATCCAGCTAGCGAGGGGGCTTGTTTTCATGTGGGGTCAGTCTGTGTGTCACAATGCCTGTTTCTGCCCAGGGCAGCCATCCTGTGTGGGTCTGGTCTAAAGGGCCATGCAGCTGGCTCCCACTCTGAGGGTTTGACCCCCATCCCCACAGCACGCTTTTCCTGCCTTGGGGATGGTGTAGTGCTCTTTTGTGCTTGAGGTTTCCTCATTGACCAGGATTTGACCTAAGGTCTGGGCACAGATGCCTGAATACCAGGGTGGGTAGATATGAAAGCCTCGGGCCATATCCAGTCTCACCTGCTGGATATGGAGCACGCTACCTCGGGGCTGATAGGAATTCAGGGCTTGGGCTGTGTCAGACAGAGCATTAGTGCTCAGGGAGGCCTAGCATGTTAGTGTGCCCATGAGGGCCATGCAGGTTGATATCACGTGGGGATTCTGTGCAAACCCATAGGTTCCTTCTATCTTGATGGTAAGCAGAAAGGCTGCGTTGTGGCTCCAGAATTCCCAATCTGGAGTGTGTGTGGGCCAGAAGGGAGAGGATAGAAGCCAGAATACACAAGCACCCGTTCAGTTCAGTGCAAAGCGCAGGGCGTTCCAGTCTTCAGCATCTGACTCGAGATCTGCAGCAGCTGAGTCTGGGTGAATGTAAGATGATAGCTCACTCTTGAGTTTTTGTCCATCATGACCGAAGAATGGAGGGGTGGCCTCAGGAGGCCATGGAGGTTATCCCAGGCTGGAGATTGTGAGCTGCTCCAAACAGCAATCTTTCCTTCTCTGGGATAGGTGGAGGCCGTTCTGATGGCTCCTGGCTCCCCCATATGGAAAGACTTGGTGGAAGAGCTTACCACATAGATGCCTGGAAAGCCCAGCTCAGCTTTCCCTTGCAGCCCAGGAACAAGGCAGTGTCGATCTGGTGGCTCTGGGGCGATGAACCCTCGGGGCTGAGTTGACAGGGAGCCTCATGCTGATGGTTCACAATGCTGGCTTGTGTCCAGTGAGATCTTAGAATGTGTTGGAGGCTCAGGTGTCATGCAGAATTCTTCCCCCTACGGGTTGGACCCAGCTCCCGAGAGCCAGGTTGCCTTCTGGGGACAGGAGGTATTCTGTTATATGGACAGAGACCAACCATTGGAAAATATGAAGTGATTTCAGAAATTGCCTCTGGGGACAGATGTCTGCAAACCTAAGCTAGGGTTCTGTTGAAGTCCTAAAGGCATGTCATGTTCCAACTTCTGACCCCGGGCCATTGACCTGGGTGTCTGCCTGGTGGTAGGTGTCTGGCATGTGCCCGAATCCCCTTTTTTTCCAGAGCGGCCTAAGAAATTGTGGTCACCTCAGGGGCTTTGCAGTTTTCTCCCAATCTGGAGGGTTTGTGCAACTGTGATGAGCACAGTTTCCTTTGGGATGGCAGGCAGGGTCTTGGAGGGCCTGTCAGCCAGGGCTTTGGGGACAAAAGTCTGCAAACACAAACTAAGGTTAGTGTGAGGTTCGAGGTGATGGCAGGCCCGATCTGCGGACCGTGAGGGCAGTGCCCGGGATCTGAAATTAGTTCGACTGGGAGGCAGGAGCGCAGGCTTTTCTGTCTGGGTTGTGTGTCTCAGATGGCCACGGAAATGAGAGATGGCTTCATGGGGCCATGGGAGATTCTGCCTCTGTGGGGATTCTGCCAGGCTCCAAAACATTTGGTGTCTTTCACGGGGAGGGAAAGAGTCCTTTTTTCGTCTCAGAGTTTGGGCCATATCAGGGATCCCAGAGTTGGCTTCTGGGTTTGCGCTTCCGGAAGAACGAGACTGAAGGTGAGGATTTGTGCCTAGGGGCAAGGCAGGCCCTTTATGCAGGCTCTTGGTAGAGCTAGAGAGGGGGCTTGTTTGAAACCGGGCTCAGGCTGAGGGTCACAATGCCTCTTTGTGGCCAGGGCCACCCTAATATTTTGGTGTGGTATCACAGACCATGCCAATGGCTCCCACACTGAGGATTTGACCCCATCCCCACAGCAAGCTTTTCCTGCTGTGGGGAAGGAGGATTGTACTTTTGTGCTTCAGATTCCCCCATAGGCCAGGGTTTGAGTCATGGTCTCTTCACAGATGCCTGAATACCCAGGTTGGGTAGAGATGACAGTCTGACCTTGGCATGTCCCACCTGCAGGATATGGGGCCCCCTACCTGGGGGGCTGATGGGGTCAGGGCTCAGGCTGTGTCTGACAGAGCATTAGTGCACAGTGCGGCCTAGGATATTGGGATGCCATTGAGGGTCATGCAGGTGGATCCTCTCGTGGGGAATCTGGACAGACCCTTAGGGCCCTTCTTCTTTCTGCAGGGCATGTAGAAGGCTGCATTGTCTCTCCAGAATTCCCAATCTTGAGGGCTTGCTGGCCATGAAGTTGAGGACGGAAATCTGAACGCTCAAGTGCTGTTTCATTTGAGTGACGAGTGCGTGGTAATTCCAATATTCAGCGTCAGACTTGAGATTTCTAGGACCCAAGTCAGGGTCAGTGTCGGATGGTCGCTCACGCTAGAATTTGTGTCCATGATGGCAGCCAAATGGAGGGGTAGCCTCAAGATTCCAGGGAGGTTTTCCCAGGCTGGGACCTGTGATCTGCTCCGAAAAGCAAGATTTCCTTCTGCGGGACAGGCAGAGTCCGTTTTGATGGATTCAAGGTCCCCCATATGGAGAGTCTTGGTAGCAGAACTCACCGCATGGACACCTGGAAATCCCAGCTTAGCTTACACTTTCAGCCCAGGAGCAAGGCAGTTTTGATCTGGTGGCTCTGGGGCGAAATGCCCAGTGGCCTGTGTTGACAGGGAGCCTCAAGCTGATGGATCACAATGCTGGCTTATGTCCCATGAGATGTAAGTATGTGACAGAGGCTCAGCGCCATGAAGAATTCTCCACCCGAGACGGTTTTACGCAGCTCCTTAGAGCCAGGTTGTCTTCTGGGGACAGGAGGTGTGCTGTTTTTTGCATAAGGGACTTAGCGTTGGAACATAGGTAAGTACTCCGAACATTCCTCTGGAGACAGATGCCTGCAATCCTAAGCTAAGATTCCATTGAGATCCTAGGGGCATGTCAGTTTGCTCTTCTGACTTAGGGCCATTGACCTTGGTGTCTGCCTGGAAGTAGGTGTGTGGCATGTGTCAGACTGTGCATTTCTGACTAGAGCTGCCAATGAAATTGGGTGGGCTCAGGGTCCTAAACTCGGTTTAGGGTGAAGTGCGAGGTGATGGATGGCCCGAGTTCAGTGCCTTAGGATCGGAAATTAGATCGATGGGGAAGCACGAGCGCAGGCTCTTCTGTCTGGGTTGTGTGTCGCGATTGGCCACGGAATGGAGTGGTGGTGTCATGGTCCATGGGAGATTTTACCTCAGTGGGATTTTGCATGGCTCCCAAGGTTTTGGTGTCTTTCTGGATGAAGGGAAGAGAGCTGTTTTCCTTCTCAGGGGTCCCACCATAGCAGGGATTCCAGAGTTGTGTTCTGGGTCCAGGCGCATGGAGAACTCAACCGAGGGTAAGGATTTGGCCCTAGGGGCATGTCAGGTCCAAAATTCCGGCTCCTGGTCTAGCTAGCGAGGGGTGCTTGTTTGAAAGCAGTCTCAGACTGATGGTCACAATGCCTAGTTATGCCCAGGGCGTACTTCCTGGGTGGGCATGGTCTCATGGGCTATGCAGCTGGATCCCACTCTGAAGGTGTGACCCCCATCTCCTCAGCAAGCTTTTCCAGTGTGGAGAAGGAGGAGTGCTCCTTTGTGCTTGAGGTTCCTCCATAGGCCAGGATTTGAGTTATGGTCTGGGCACAGATGCCTGAACAGCCAGTGTGGGTAGACATGGCAGCCTAGGGCAATGGCCGCTCCCACCTGCACGAGATGGGTTCTGCTACCTGTGGGGCTGACTAGAGGTCGGGGCTCACACTGTGTCACACAGAGCATTAGTGCACAGTTGGCCTGGATATTGGGGTTCCGTCTAGGGCCATGCAGTTTGATCCTCACATGGGAATTTTGGGCAGACCCATAGGACCTTTCTTCTTTTTGCAGTGCAGGCAGAAGACTGCGTTGTGGCTCTAGAATTCCCAATCTGGAGGGCTTGTTGGCTGGGGCTTGTGAGCTGTTCTGAACAGCAAGATTTCCTTCTGCAGTACAGGGGGATCCGTTTTGGTGGCTGCAGAGTCCCCCATATGGAAAGTCATGGTAGCAGAGCTCACCAAAAATACTTTACAAATCCCAGCTCCGCTTATCATTTTAGCCCAGGAGCAAGGCATTTTGTATCTGGTGACTCTAGGGCAATTGGCCAGCTGGCTGAGTTGACAGGGTGCCACATGCTTATGGGTCAAAATGCTGGCTTGTGTCCCGGGAGACCTTAGAATGTGGCGGGAGCTCAGGCACCATGCAGGAGTCTCCTCCCCTGAGGGTTGGACGCAGCTCCCAAGAGCCAGGTTGCCTTCTGGGGACAGGATGTGTTCTGTTTTTGGGATCAGGTACCTAATGTTGGAATATATGTAGGTACTAATGTAGGGGCCTGGTTAGCCAGAGGAACTTACTTGTACTTCCTGGATATTGGGGCGGGCTTGGCCAGATTGCCTTATCCAATCAGTGGGGTGTGCATATATTAAATGTGGTGAGTTGAAATATCATTGGCCACCTGTGTGTGGGCCTAGCTCAACCACCTCTATAAAGGTTAGTCTGTGAGGCTGGTGGGGTGAAGTTGAGGACTTAGAATAGCCTTAGAGAAGTAGGAGGAGTTATAATAGCTGTTAGAGAATTAGGAGGAATTAGAATAGCCATTAGAGTAGTAGTAGGAGTTAGAGTAGCTGTTGGAGAAGCCGTTGGGAGCCGTTAGGGTAGTCATAGGAGTGATAGCGTTGGGGTCGTCCGGAGCATCAGAGCTTCAGGATCATCTGAAGCATCAGGAGCGGCATTGCTGGGAGATGCCCTGCCCCTAGCAGCAGCACACCACGAGCGGCCTCTTCTATCCGAGCAGCAGAGCAGCACATGAGCCTCCTCACCGTGGCCCCGCTGAGACTGGCCTCGTTTCCCCATGACGCAGCCTCGCTGGTGTGGCGTCATTCCGGGGAGCCGCATCATAGGCATGTGGCCTCATCAGAGAGTGGCCTGGTCCAGAGCGGCCTCTTTATCATCGGGTGTGAACATCGTCCAGCGTGTAGCCTCGTCCTCAGCGGCCTCATCTGGGGAGCGGCCTTGTCAGTGGCGTCATGGGGAGCAAAGTCTGTGTCGTCAGGGTTGTCATCCTCATCATCCACGCTTCTTTATAATCGGGAGCGGCATCCTCGTCGTCGCTAGATGTAAGAAATGGCCCCGAACTCTTGGTTTGACTTTCGATGCTTGGCCTGAAATAAAGCTGTGCTTGATTTTCGCTTTGTGTAGTCTCCTAACATTGATCATGGACCCTTACGCTCCAAAATTTCCTCTGGGGACAGATGCCTGCAAACCTCAGCGAGGGTTCCTTTGAGGTCCTAGGCGCATGTCATTTTCCCATCTTCTGACTCAGGGCCTTTGATCTGGGTGTCTGCCTGGAGGTAGGTGTCTGGCATGTGTCAGACTGTGCATTTCTGTCCAGAGCGGCCAACGAAATTGGGTAGGATCAGGGGCCTTGCAGGTGTCTCCCAATCTGGAGAGTTTGTGCAAATATGATGGGCAGAGTTTCCTTTGGGAGAGCAGGCAGCATCCTGTGCTGTGGCTCCTGAAGTCCCATCCTGGAGAGCCTGTCAGCCAGGGCTTTGGGGACAAAAGTCTGCAAACACAAACTGGGGTTAGGGTGAGGGGCGAGGTGATGGCAGACCCAAACTGCAGACCGTGAGGGCAGAGCCTCGGGATCTGAAATTAGGGCGACAGGGAGGCAGGAGTGCAGACTTTTCTTTCTGGGCTGTGTGTCTCGCTAGGCCATGGAATGGAAAGGTGGCCTCATGGGCCCATGGGAGATTCTGCCTCTGGGGGGATTTTGCACGACTCCCAAGGTTTCGGTGTCTTTCTGGATGAAGGAAAGAGAGATGCTTTCCATCTCAGAAGTCGCTCCATAGCAGGGATTCCAGAGTCGGCTTCTGGTTCTGGGCACCTGGAGAACACGACCTAGCGTGAGCATTGGACTTCAGGGCATGGCAGGCCCGATATGTGGGCCCCTGGTCCAGCTAGCAAGGGGGCTTGTTTGAAAGCAGGCTCAGGCTGATCCTCAAAATTCCTGTTTGTGCCCAGGGCGGGACTCCTGTGTGGGCGTGGTCTCATGGGCCATGCAGCTGGCTCCCAAACTGAGGTTTGTACCCCCATCCCCACAGCAAGATTTTACAGCCATGGGGATTGAGGAGTTCTCTGTTCTGCTTGAAGTTCCCCCACAGGAGGGATTTCAGTTATGGTCTATGCACAGATGCCTGAACACCCAGGTTGGGTAGAGATCACAGCCTCGGGTCCTGGCTGGTCCCACCTGCAGGAGATGGCGCCCGCTACCTGGGGGACTGACTGGTCGTCGGGGCTCAGGCTGTGTCAGACAGAGCATGAGTGCAGAGTGCAGTCTGGATATTTGAGTTCCGCCTAGGGCCCTGCAGGTTGATCCTCACATGGGGATTCTCGGCAACTCATAGGGCCCTTCTTCTTTCTGGAAAGCAGGAAGAAGTCTGCATTGTGGCTTCAGAATTCCCAATCTGGAGGTATTTCTGGCCAGGAAGGTGGGGAAGGAAGTCTGAACGCACAAGTGCTGGTTCAGTACAGTGCTGATTACATGGCATTTCCAATGTATAGCATCTGACTCGAGATCTCCTGCACCCGAGTCGGGGAGTGTCAGATGGTCGCTCACACTGGAGTTTGTGTCCATGATGCCTCATTAATGGAGGGATGGCTTCATGAGGCCATGGAGGTTGTCCCAGGCTAGGGCTTGTGAGCTGCTCAGAACAGCAATCTTTCCTTCTGAGGTACAGCGGGGCTCCATTTTGGTGGCTGCAGAGTCCCCCATATGGAAAGACATGGTAGCAGAGCTCACCAAAAAGAGTCTGGAAATCCCAGCTCAAGTTTTCATTTTAGTCCAGGAACAAGGCATTTTGGATCTGGTGACTCTAGGGAAATTGGCCAGCAGGCTGAGATGACAGGGAGTCGCATGCTTATGGGTCAAAATGCAGGCTTCTGTCCAAAAAGAGTTTAGAATGTGGCTGGGGCTCAGGCGCCATGCAGGATTCTCCTCCCATGAGAGGTGGACGCAGCTCCAAAGAGCCAGGTTGCCTTCTGGGGAAGGAGGTGTTCTCCTTTCTGGCTCAGGGATCAAGTGTTGGACCATATGTATGTATTCCAGAGTTTGCCTCTGGAAACAGATGACTATAAATATAAACTAGGGTTCCATTGAGGTCCTAGGGTTATGTCATTTTCCTTCTTCTGACTCAGGGCCATTTTCCTGCGTGTCTGCCTGGAGGTTGGTGTCTGGCATATGGCAGACTGTGCATTTCTGTCCAGAGCGGCCAATGAAATTGGGTGGACTCAGGGACCTTGCAGTTGTCTCCCAATCTGGAGGGTTTGTGCAAATGTGACAGGCACAGTTTCCTATGGGAGGGCAGGAAGAGTCCTGAACAGAGGCTCCAGACGCCCCATCATGGAGGGCCTGTTGGCCAGGGCTTTGGGGAAAAAAGTCTGCAAACACAAACTGGGGTTAGGGCAAGGGGTGATGTATTGGCAGGCCTTATCTGCAGACCGTGAGGGCAGTGCCTCAGGATCAGAAATTAGGGTGACGGGGAGGCGGGAGCTCAGGCTTTTCTGTCTGGGTTGTGTGTCTGGGTTGGCCACAGAATGGATGGTTGCCCTCTGTGGCCATGAGAGATTCTGCCTATGTGAGGATTCTGCCCAGCTCCGAAGGTTGTGCTCTCTTTCAGCGAAGGGAAGACTGCGGTTTTATGTCTCAGTGGTCCCACCATAGCGTGGATTCCAGAGTCAGCTTCTGGATCAGGGCGCATGGAGAACCCGACCAAGGGTGAAGATTTGGGCCTAGGGGCATGTCAGGCCCTTTATGCGGGCTCCTGCTCTAGCTAGTGAGGGGGCTGATTTGAAAGCAGGCTCAGGCTAAGGGTCACAATGACTGTTTGTGGCCAGGGCAGTCATCCTGGGTGGGCGTGGTCTCTTGGGCTGGCTCCTAACATGAGGGTTAGACCCCCATCCCCAAAGCAAGCTTTTCCCTTCTTGGGGAAGGAGGAGTGCTCATGGATGCTTGAGATTCCCCCATAGTTCAGGATTTGAGCTATGGTCTGAACACAGAAGCCTGAATACCTACGTTGGGTAGAGATGACAGTCTCTGACCTTGGCATGTCCCACCTGCAGGATATGGGTCCCGCTACCTGGGGGGCTGTTGCGAGGTCGGGGTTAAGCCTGTATCAGACAGAGCATTAGTGCACAGGGTGGTCTAGGACATTGGGGTGCCATCAAGGTCCGTGCAGGTTGACCCTTACGTGTAGATTCTGGCCAGACCCCTAGGGACCCTCTTCCTTTTGGAGGGCAGACAGAAGACTGTGTTTTGGCCCTGGAATGAACAATCTGGAGGGCTGGTGGGCCAGGAGGATATGGACAGAATTCTGAACGCACAAGTGCCAGTTCCGTTCACTGCTGAGCACTTGGCATTTCAAATGAGCAGTGTATGAATCGAGGCTCCAGCACCTGAGACAGGGCACATGTCAGATGGTTGCTCATGCTGGAGTTTGTGTCCATGATGGCCGACGAATGTGGGGGTAGCCTTATGATGCCATGTAGGTCTTGCCAGGCGGGACTTTTGAGCTGCTCTGAACAGCAAGCTTTCCTTCTTTGAGACAGGGGAGTCAGTTTTGATGGCACCCGGGTTCTCCATATGAAAAGACGTCATAGCAGAAGTCACCGCATGTATGCCTGGAAAGCCCAGTTACGCTTACCCTTCCAGCCCAGGAACAAGGCCATTTTGACATGGTGGGTCTGGGTCAAAATAACCAGGGGCGCTGAGGTGACAGGGAGTGTCCTTCTGATGGGTCACAATGCTGGCTTGTGTCCAGGAAGACCTTAAAATGTGGTGGGGCCTCAGGCTATGCAGGATTCTCCTCCTCTGAGGGTGGGAAGCTGCTCCCAAGAGCCATGTTGCCTTCTGGGGACAGGAGTTGTTCTGTTTTGTGGCTCAGTGATCAAGTGTTTGACCATATGTAGGTATTCCAGAGTTCATCTCTGGATGCAGATGGTTGCAAACCTAAGCTAGGGTTCTGTTGATGTCCTAGGGTATGTCAGGTTCCATCTTCTGACTCAGGGCCATTGACCTTGTCTGCCTAGAGGTCAGTGTCGGGAATGAGTCTGAATGCGCCTTTTTTCCAAGGCGGCCAACGAATTTGGGGTGGGCTCAGGGGCATTGCAGGTGTCTCCCAATCTGGAGGGTTTGTGCAAATGGGACGGGCACAGTTTCCTTTGGGTGGGCTGGCAGAGTCCTGCACTGTGACTCCAGACACCCCATGCTGGAGAGGCTTTCAGCCAGGGCTTTTGGGACAAGTCTCCAAACAAACACTCGGTATAGTGTTCTGGGCGAGGTGATGTGAGGCCAGATCTGTGGACTGTGAGGGCAGTGCTACGGGATCTGAAATTATTTTGACAGGGATGTGATTAGCGCAGGCTTTTCTGTCTGAGTTCTGTGTCTTGGTTGGCCACGGACTGGAGAGGTAGCCTCATGGCACTTTGGGAATTCTAGCTCTGTGAAGATTCTGCGGGACTCCCAAGGGTTTGGTGTATTTCAGGGGGAAGGAACAGTGCTGTTTTCCATCTCAGGGGTACCGCCATAGCATGGATTCCAGAGTCAGTATCTGGGTCCTGGCCCCTGGAGAACCCTAACGAGGGTGAGGATTTGGGCCTTGGGGCATGTCAGGCCTGCTAGACGGGCTCCTGTTCCAGCTAGTGAGGGGGCTGTTTTGAAAGCAGGCTCAGGCTGATGGTCACAATGCCTGTTTGTGGGCAGGACAGTCCTCCTGATTGGGCGTGGTCTCATGGGCCATGCAGCTGGCTCCCACTCTGAGGGTTTGCCCCCATCCCCACAGCAAGCTTTTCCCATCGTGGGAAAGACAGAGTGCTCTTTGATGCTTAAGGTTCCCCCTAGGCTGGGATTTGAGCTATAGTCTGACCACAGACGCCTGAATACCCAGGTTGGGTAGAGATGACAGTCTCAGGCCTTGGCAAGAGCAATCTGCAGGATATGTTTCCCTCTACTTGGGAGGCTGATGGGAGGTCAGAGCTCAGGCTGTGTCAGTCAGTGTGTCAGACACATTAGTGCACAGGGTGGCCTAGGACATTGGGGTGCCATCAAGGTCCGTGCAGTTTGATTCACACGTGGGGATTCTGGGCAGAACTCTAGGGCCATACTTCTTTCTGGAGGGCAGGCAGAAGATTGGGGTAGGTCTCCCGAATGAACAATCCAGAGGGCTTGCAGGGCAGGAGAGTGAGGGCAGAATTCTGAATGCACAAGCGCCGGTTCAGTTCAGCGCCGAGCACCTGACATTTCCAATGTGCAGCATCTGACACGAGATCTCCAGCACCTGAGTCAGGGCACTTGTCAGATCGTCGTTCATGCTGGAGTTTGTGTCCATGAATGCAGACGAATTGAGGGATGGCCTCCTGAGACCATGCAGGTTTTCTCCAGACTGGGGCTTATGAGCTCCAAAGAGCAAGCTTTCCTTCTGCAGGACAGCAGGAGTCCATTTTGATGGCACCATGGTCCCCCATTTGGAAAAACGTTGTAACAGATGTCAACGTATGGACGCCTCGAAAGCCCAGCTCAGCTTCCCCTTCCAGCCCAGGAACAAGACCGTTTGGAACTGGTGGCTCTGGGGCAATGTGCTCAGGGGGATGTGGTGAACCAGGAGCCACATTCTGATGGGTCACAATGCTGGCTTGTGTCCATGGCTTTCTTAGGAAGTGGCGGGGACTCTGGCGCTATGCACTTTCTCCTCCCCTGAGTGTTTGACGGAGATCTCAAGAGCCAGGTTGCCTTCTGTGGACAGGAGTTGTTCTGTTTTGTGGCTCAGGGATCAAGGGTTGGACAATATGTAGGTATTCCAGAGTGTGCCTCTGGAGGCAGATAACTGCAAACCTAAGCTAGGGTTCTGTTGAGGTCCAAGGCTTACGTCAGGTTCCAACCTCTGACTCAGGGCCATTGACCTGGGTGTCTGCCTGGAGGTGTCTGGCATGTTTCCGAATATGCCTTTTTTTCAAAGATGGCCAATGAATTTGGGGTGGGCTCAGAGGCATTGCAGGTGTCTCCCAATCTCAAGGGTTTGTGCAAATGTGACGGGCAGAGTTTCCTTCAGGTGGGCAGGCCGAGTCCTGCGCTGTGGCTCCATAGGCCCCATCTTTCAGGGCGGGCCAGGCCATCTAGATGGAGATGGCCAATCAGTGTGGCATGCATATATTTACTGAGGTGAGTTGCAATCCCATTGGCCACCTGTGTGTGGGCCAGTCTCAACCACCTCTTTAAAGGCTTGTCTGTGAGGATGCAGGGGGTGGGCACCAGGATGAGTTAGAGTATCTGGAAGCAGGAGCCATTAGAGTAGCCAGTAGGGGAGCCATTGGGATCTGTTAGGTTTTTGGTTGGAGTGGTAATGTCGTGGTTGTGGAGAGTGACAGCGCCCTTTTTGTCATCAGGAGCGTCGGGAGCGGCATTGCTGGGAGCCTCGCTGCCCTGAGCAGCAAAGTCTCCAGGTGAAGCCCTGTCAGGAGGGGCATTGCTGGGAGCCTCATCCTGGGGATTGGCCTCCTCTGCAGCGGCACCGCCGTTCTAGCAGTGGCGCTGACGTGAGTGGCCTCTCCGCCCTGAGCAGTGGCACCGCCGCAAGTGGCCTTGCCACTCAAGTGGCGGTGCTGTCACTAGACGGTCGGGGTGCGGCCTCTTAGGGAGCGGCCATATCCCAGGGAGTGGTCCCGTTGGAAGCATCCTCGTCATGAGCGGCCTCGTCAGGAGAGGCCTTGTCCCATGGAGTGGCCTCTGGTACAGTGAGGGTGAGGCAGGGAGCCTCCAGGAGGGACCCCAGGGCAAGGAGGAGGTGGCCCTCAGCAAGGCTCAGGCACCTACCAGTATGTTTGATTTCTGATGCATGGCGCGAAATAAAGCTTTGCTTGATTTTCGCTTTGTGTCAGTCCTGTTCCTTTGATCACGGACCCCAATATTGGGGGTTCGATCCGGCATCAAACGACGAGAACGGAGCCAGCATCGGAATTTCTGTAAAAAGCCTCTATTGAGAACTTGTCTGTCTGTCTGGTTGTGGAGCTCCAGGGTATAGCCCACTGTGGAGAAGCTGGACACAGCCATGCTTCCCAAGGCTGGAGTGGATGCGGGGACGCCCCATCCATCTGCTGGTAGATCGACAGGGGACTCGAGTCCCCCTAGGTGTATGGGGGGTCTGAATTCCCCTAGGAGTATGGGGGTTTTGAGTCCCCCTAGACATATGGGGGGTTTGAGTTCCCCTAGATGGTAGGGGAACTACCCTCTGCTGGTAGATCGACAGGGGACTCGAGTCCCCCTAGGTGTACGGGGGGTCTGAATTCCTCTAGGAGTATGGGGGTTTCGAGTCCCCTAGATGTATGGGGGGTTAGAGCTCCCCTAGATGGTAGGGGGGTTCGAGTCCCCCTAGACAGTTGGGGGGTAAAGAAAGCCCCCTCAGTGGCAGGTTCTGGGTAAGTATCGTTGGGTCTGCAGTTGTCTTTGCCGGGATCTTTTGTTTGTTGTGTTTGCAAGGGACCAATGAAGTCCCCAAAAGCAGCAGGCTCTGGATTGGGATCACTGGGCCTGTGGTTGTGTTTGCCTTGTTTTTTAATTGTCTGTTGTGTTGTTTGTTATATTTGGAGAAATGGGACAAGCAGGGAGTAAGCGACCTGTGACACCCCTAGGTATTGTTCTGGAACATTTCTAGGATTTCCAAGTTAAAGCCACTCAGTCAGGTGACAAGGTTTACCCGGGAAAACTAAAAACACTCTGTCAATTAGAGTGGCCCACTTTCTCCACAGGGTGGCTGCTGGAAGGAACATTTGCCTTGGCTCAGATCTGTTCTACACTGAGTGAGGTCTTCGATCTACATCGAGACCAAATATTGTATATTGTGGCCTGGCTATATCTGATAGAGGAGCCACCATCATGGCTCAAGTCCCACCTTCCGCCTGCTAATGAAACCATATCTCTCCCACTAAGGAGGTCAGAGCACCAAAACCAGAGCAGACAGATAAGCGGGAGCCAGGGAAGAAGACCGTCCTATCTCTATCAAATGTGGAGAATGTGGAATCCCCCCCCAATTTATCTATCCCCTAAATCTGACTCTCGGTCCCAGGATGTCTTTACCAGTCCGTCTCATACGCGGTCGGGATCTACCTATGGGACTACCAAGCAGAGAGACCACCCAGATCCTTCCCCTTTCCTCTATCCCCCTCATCCTCCATTTACTTCACCAGTACTGTCTGCGCCAATGCTGCCTCTCCGTGAAGTTGCTCTACCGGGTGGGAGAGGGTGCGACCACCTAAGCTATATCCCTTTATCCTCTTCTGACATCTCTAACTGGAAGACCCAACACAAATCCTTCTCTGTCTACCCTCAGGATTTAATTAGTCTCTTGGAGACTGTTTTTCTTACCCAACAACCTACATGGGTGGATTTTCAACAGCTCCTTATGGCTCTCTTTAACGCGGAAGAAAGGGATTGTATCATGCGAGAAACCCATAAGGGGATTAGCGAGAGACTTGGCAGGGACCTCGATCCCCGCCGAATAGAAGACTACTGTCCAAGGGAAACCCTGACTGGGATGCAAATTGCGATGAAGGTAAGGAGAGCTTATGTTTCTACCACCAGGCTCTACTGGGAGGCCTCCGTGCAGCTGCAAGGAGACCCATAAATTAATCTAAAATTAGTATGGTGACTCAAGGTAAGGATGAGTCTCCAGGAGCTTTCCTAGAAAGGCTAATTGAAGCCTATAAAATGTATAGCCCAATCAACCCTGAGGCACCTGAAAATCAGACAGCAATGAATCTTGCATTTGTTAGTCAGTCAGCCCCAGATATAAGGAGGAAACTTCAGAAAATCATTGGGTTTGAGGGGAAGAATCTGAGTTAGTGGGAACAGCAGAAAAGGTGTTTAACAACAGGGATGCACAAGAGGATGAAAAACAGAACAAAAAACTCGTTAAGGTTTTGGCATTACATGAGGCGAGGAGGAAACATGTTGGGGATGGTAAACGGAAGGAAAAGCCTAAGCACAGAGAAGGCAGGCGGGAAGACGTAGATTCAGATCAGTGTGTTTACTGCAAAGGAAAATTGGGCCAGGGTGTGCCCCCAAAGGAAGACAGCAATGCTCGCCACCAGAGACTGAAAGGGCCATGGTTCGGAGACCCTCACGAACCTTGGGTAAAAATTGAAGTGGAGGGGAAATCAGTTCATTTTTAGGTGGACATGGGAGCCCAATATTCATTATTACTTAAACCTATTTGAAAACTATCTGGAGAAGAGGTCTGGGTACAAGGAGCAAATGGCACAGAGAGACATAAATGGACAACAGAAAGGACTTTAAATTTGGCCTCGGGAGTAGTGACACATCGATTTTTGGTCCTCCATAATGCCCCATATAACTTGATGGGAAGATACCCCCCCCCATAAGTTAAGAGATGACATTCAGTTCTCGGAAGGAGACATGACTGTAACCTTGAGAAAACCCACTGTACAGGTGCTTATGGAAGCAGTAGATGAATACCTCCTTTACGAGCCAGTCTCAAATCCAGAGGAGACAAAGGGGCGAACATTCTCCAAATCCTACAGGTCAAGTTTCCTGAGGACTGGGCATAAGGGAAGCCCCGTGGCTTGGTTAAAGAACAACCTCCAGTGGTGGTACAATTAAAGGCGGCGGTGACGGCTATTCGCGTTCTGCAGTTCCCCCTTCCCCAGGAAGGAAAGGAAGGGATTAGAAAACACATTAACCACCTCCGAGTAGATGGGATCCTAGTTCCTTGTAAGTCTCCATGGAACACACTTTTGCTACCCATCAAAAAGGCTGAGACTGGGGAGTACCGAACTGTTCAGGACTTGCGGGAAGTAAATATTTTTGGACGAGGCACTACACGAGGATTTGCATGAGTACAGAACCTCCAACCCAGAAGTCACTCTGTTACAGTATGTTGATGACTTCCTGATAGCTGCTGAGGACTGTGAGTCATGCTTGTGGGGGACAAGGGCTCTCTTACAGACTCTGCAGGAAAAAGGGTATCAGGTGTCAGCAAAGAACGCACAGCTTACTGTCTGAGCCCAGGAAACAGGTTATCAACCGATACCCCCGCCCCACCATGTCCTGACAAGTGAGGGAGTTTCTTGGGACAGTGGGTTATTGTAGGCTGTGGATACCACGGGTTACAGAGATTGAATGACCTCTCTACGGACTGGCAAAAGGGGGGCTCAATATGATAGAGTGGAAAGCTAAGGCCAAGGGAGCATTTCAGGAATTACAAGCAGACTTACTGTGTGCCCCAGCATTGGCCATCCCAGATGTTACCAAGCCCTTCCACATGTATGTCGATGAAAAAGCAGGAGTGGCCAAAGGAGCTTTAACTCAGACCCTGGGGCCTTGGCAAAGGCCAGTAGCCTATCTTCGCAAGAAACTAGATCCAGGAGCATCTGGGTTTCCCCTTGCCTCCGTATAATTGCTGCCACGGCCCACCTGGTCAAGGAATCGAGTAAATTGACTTTGTTTCAAAATCTCATCATAACCGCCACACAGGCTATCAAGGGCCATCACCAGACTCCACCAGTCCGATGGATGCCAAATGCCTGAGTGACGGGGTGTCAGGCTCTCCTCCTCAATGAACCAAGACTCAACTTCCGGCCCCTGGCTGTGCTAAATCCAGCCACGCTGCTGCAAGAGGAGCTGGCTGACCACCCACATGACTGCGGGGAGGTCCTAAACCAAGTAGCAGGAATAAGGCCGGATCTCAGAGACATTCCCATCCAGGATGCCAAAATGACTCTGTTCACAGATGGGAGTTGCTACATGGTCAATGAAAGATGTATGCAGAGGTTGCGGTAGTTTCTCCTGAACAGAAACTCTGGACAGCATCCCTGCCACATGGAACTTTGTCTCAAAAAGAGGAACTGATTGCACTCACAAAGGCATTGCATATGGCCAATGGTAAAACCACCATATATACAGACAGCAGATACACCTTTGTTACTCTCCATATACTTGGGGCTATTTATAAAGATTGGGGCCTATTAACAGCACAAGGAAAGGGAATTAAAAACAGAGGAGAAAGGGGCGCCTGGGTGGCTCAGTGGATTAAGCTGCTGCCTTTGGCTCAGGTCATGATCTCGTGGTCCTGGGATTGAGCCCTGCATCGGGCTCTCTGCTCCGCAGGGACACTGCTTCCTCCTCTCTCTCTGCCTGCCTCTCTGCCTACTTGTGATCTCTCTCTCTCTGTCAAATAAATAAAATAAAATCTTAAAAAAAAAAAAAAACAGAGGAGAAATATTGGCCCTCCTCCACGCTATTTGGGACCCGAAAGGGGTGGATGTTATGCATTGCCTGGGACACAAAAGGGGACTGATCTTATTTCAAAAGTAAACCAATTAGCAGATCAAGCCACAAAGCAAGAAGCTCGAGAAACAGTGTAAGACCTGGTTACACTCCAGGCTGCAGCCCTACCAGAAAAACTGAACTATTCAGAAGAAGATTTAAAGTATTTACAGAAATGGGTTAAATTAGACTATGAAGGGGACTCGGCTAAGACTCAAGCAGGAAAAATAATTATGCCTCGAAGACTGAGCAAAAACTTAGTAGACCAAGTACATCAGGGTACTCATTTCGGGATACACAAACTCAAGGAGTTTATAGGCAAGCAGTTCCAGGTTTCTAAATTAGGGCGTATGTTTCAGGATGTAGTTGATAGATGTGCTCAATGCCAGGGAGTCCATGTGGGAAGAACTAAAATGGGAAGAGGGACAAGAGAAAGAGGTAAGAAACCAGGAATTTATTGAGAAATAGATTTTACAGAATTGAAACCTGGAAAATATGGGATCAAGTACATGTCAGTTTTTGTAGATACCTTTTCAGGCTGGGTAGAGGATTTTCCCACCAAACATGAGATCGCAGGAGTGGTTGCCAAAAAGCTACTAGAAGAAATAATTCCTAGGTTTGGGCTGCCTCTCACAATCGGGTCAGACAATGGCCCTGCATTTGTGAGTTCAGTCTCACAGGCATTGACGAAGGCCGTGAGCACTAATTGGAAACTCTATTGTGCTTACTGGTCCCAGAGTTCTGGGTTAAGTAGAGAGAATGGACCGGACTCTTAAAGAGACCTTGACAAAACTAATTCTGGAGACTGGCGGTGGATGGGTGGATCTTCTTCCTTTTGCCCTCCTCAGAGCACGATGTACACCCTATTTAACCAAGGTGACCCCATTTGAAATAATGTTTGGGAGACCCCACAATCCTCGACAATAGAAATGACTGATCAGTCTGTACTCCAGTCACTGCAGGCATTACAGTCTGTCTTAAAAAAAGGCCCACTCAGGGATCCGGACCATCCACACTGGGACGAAGACGGAGGTGGATCCACATCCTTACCAACCCGGGGACTTGGTTTGGATATGTCGCTATGAAGTGGGAAATTTGAAGCCTTGCTGGAAGGGACTATTTACTGTTATCTTGACCACCCCCACGGCAGTAAAAGTAGAAGGCATTAGGGCCTGGATTCATGGGGGTCACGTCAAAGGAACCGAGGATGAGAATGCCCCCCACAGATGGAATCTGCAGCCAACAGACCCCGCTGACCATGGACTAAAGCTAAGACTAAAAACAATGCGAGTTTATTGTTGCTCCTACTGTTACCTGTTTATGAAAATTATAGGTGGGAAATTAAATGAACGGAATTAGGAAAAAAAATGGAAAAGGTTATACAAAGTTTTGAATGGCTAACTCATCAGTGACTGTGCACTACTGTTACTTTTTGGCCCCAGTATTACATGCTCAATGTAGCCCCTGAACAACAGGAGAGCATAGAACTGGCTGAAATGTCAAGGATTTGACTAGTTTCCAAAGAAAAGGGTGGAATGTAGGGGTGTGCCAGGCCAGCTAGATGGAGATTGCCAATCAGTGTGGCATGCATATATTTACTGAGGTGAGTTGCAGTCCTATTGGCCACCTTATGTGGGCCGGGATAACCACCTCTATAAAGGTTGGTCTGTGTGGCTGCAGGGGAGGGGGGTGTAGCATGAGGAGTGAGAGTAGGGGGTAGCAAGAGCTGTTAGAGTAGCCATTAGAGGAGCCATTGGGAGCCATTAGGGTAGTGGTAGGAGTGGTATTGTCAGGGTTGTGGAGAGTGACAGCACCCTTTACGTCATCAGGAGCATCGGGAGCAGCATTGCTGGCAGCCTCGCCGCCCTGAGCAGTGCCGCCACCAGTACCATCTTTGTCAGGAGTGGCATTGCTGGGAATCTCATCCTGAGGAGCGGCCTCAACTGGAGCAGCCTTGCCACCCCAAGCAGCGGTGCCGCCCTGAGTGGCCTCACCAACTGAGCAGTGGTGCTGTCAACAGACGGTTGGGGAGCAGCCTCGTCAGGAGAAGCCTCATCCAGGGAGCAGCCTTGTTGGCAGCGGCCTCATCGTGAGTAGCCTCTTCAGGACCAGCCTTATCAAGAGCGGCCGTGTCCCAGGGATTAGCCTGTGGTACAGTGAGGGTGAGGGAGGGAGCCTCTAGGAGGTACCCAGGGCAAGGAGGCGTTGGCCCCCAGCAAGGCTCGGGCACCTGCCTGTCAGTATGATTTCTGATGCATGGCATGAAATAAAGCTTTGCTTGATTTTTGCTTTGTGTCAGTCTTATTCCTTTGATCACAGACCCTAACACCATCCTGGAGGGTCTGTCAGCCAGCATTGGGGACAGAAGTCTGCAAACACACACTTGGGATACGGTTCTGGGCAACGTGATGGGAGGTCTGATCTGTGGACTGTGAGGGCAGTGCCATGGGATCTGAAATTAGTTAAAAAGGGGAGGCAGGAGCGCAGGGTTTTCTGTCTGGGTTGTGTGTCTCGGTTGGCCAGGCAATGGAGCGGTAGCCTCATGGGGCCATGGTAGATTCTGCCACTGTGAGGATTCTGCCCAGCTCCGAAGGATTTGGTTTCTTTCAGGGGGAAGGGAAGAGTGCTCTTTTCTGTCTCAAGGGTCCGACCATAGCAGGGATTCCTGAGTCAGCTTCTGGGTGAGGATTTGGGCCTAGGTCCATGTCAATCCAGATATGTGACTCCTGGTCCAGCTAGGGAGGGGGATGTTTTGAATGTGGGCTCAGGCTGAGGGTCACAATGCCGGTTTGTGGCCAGGGAAGCCCTCCGGAGTGGACGTGGACTCATGTTCGATGTACCTGGCTCCCACTATGAGGGTTAGACCACCTTCCCCACAGCAAGATTTTCCTGTGGTCGGGAATGAGGAGTTGGTTTTAATGCTTGAGTTTCACCCATAGGCTGGGATTTGAGCTATGTCTGGGCACAGATGCCTGAATACCCAGGTAGGCTAGAGATGACAGTCTCTGGCCTTGACATGTCCAACTGCGGGTTATGGGGCCCGCTACCTGGGGGGCTGATGGCGGTCGGAGCTCAGGCTGTGTCAAACAGAGCATTAGTGCACAGGGTGACTAGGACATTGGGTTCTCACTCATGCTGGAGTTTGTGTTCATGATGGCCGACGAATGGAGGGGTGGCCCATGGGGCCATGGAGGTCTTATTAGGCTGGGGATGTGAGTTGCTCCCAACAGCATGCTTTCCTTCTGCGGGAAAGTGGGAGTCCGTTTTGAGGGCACCAGAGTCCCCCAGTAGGAAAGACGTCCTAGCAGAAGTCACCACATGGATGCCTGGAAAGCCCAGCTCCGCTTACCATACCAGCCCAGGAACATGGCTGTTTTGATCTGGTGTCTCTGGAGCAAAGTGCCGAGGGGACTGAGGTGACAGGGAGCCTCATTCTGATGGGTCACAATGCTGGCTTTTGTCCAGGGAGACCTTATAATGTAGTGGGGTCTCAGGCGCCATGAAAAATTCTCTCCCCTGAGGGTTGGACCCAGGTTCCAAGAGCCAGGTTGCCTTCTGGGGACAGGACGTGTTCTGGTTTGTGGTTCAGGGATCAAGTGTTGGACCATATGTAGGTAGTCCTGAGTTTGTCTCTGGAGACAAATGCCTGCAAAACTAAGTTAGGGTTCCATTGAGGTCCTAGGGTTATGCCAGGTTCCATCTTCTGACACAGGTCCATTGACTTGGGTTTCTGCCTGGGGGTAGGTTTCTGGACTGTGTTCAAATACAGCATTTGTCCAAGGCTGCCAACCAATTTGGGGTGTGCTCAGGGGCATTGCAGTTGTCTCCCAATTTTGAGGATTTGTGCAAATGTGGACAGGCAGAGGTTCCTTCGGTTGGGCAGTCAGAGTCCTGTTCTTTGGCTCCAGAGGTCCCACCCTGTAGGGCCTATTGGCCTGGGCTTTGGGAACAAAATCTGCAAACACAAACTTGGCATGAGGATAGTGGCGAGGTGATGGTATGGCCTATCTGCGGACCGTGAGGGCAATGCCGCAGGATCTGAAATGAGTGCGAAGGGGAGGCCTGAGCGTGGTCCTTTCTGTCTGGGTTGTGTGTCTTGCTTGGCCATGGAATGGATCAGTAACCTCATAGGGCTATGGGAGATTCTGCCTCTGTAAAATTCTGACTGTCTCCCAAGGGTTTCATGTCTTTTGGGGGAAGGGAAGAGTGTTGTTTTCCATCTCAGGATTCCCACCATAGCAGGGATTTAGAGTCGGCTTCTGTGTCCAGGCGCCTGGAGAACCCGACCAAGGGTGATGATTTGGGCCTATGGGCATGTCAGGCCTGATATGTGAGCTCCTGGTCCAGCTAGCAAGGGGGCTGGTTTGAAAGCGGGCTCATGTTGAGGGTCACAATGCCTGTTTCTGGTCAGGGCAGCCCTCCTGGTGGGCGTGGTACATGGACCATGCAGCTGGCTCCACTCTGAGTGTTAGACCCCTATCCCCACAGCAAGATTTTCCCTTCATGGGTAAGGAGGGGTGTTCTTTTATGCTTGAGGTTCCCTAATAGGCCAGGACTTGAGCTATCGTGTGGACACAGACGTTGAATACACTGGTTGGGTAGAGATGACAGTGTCTGGTCTTTGCATGTATCCACGTGCAGGATACGGGGCCCGAAATCTGGGGGGGCTGATGGGAGGTCGGGGATCAGGCTGTGTCAGACAGATCATTAGTGCTCAGGGCGACCTAGGACATTGGTGTGCCATCTGTGCAGGTTGATCCTCACGTGGGGATTCTGGGCAGACGCCTAGGGCTCTTCTTCTTTCAGCAAGGCAGGTAGAAGACTGCGTTGTGTTTCCCGAATTAACAATCTGGAGGCCCTTGGTCCAGGAGTGTGAGGACAGAATTCTGAACACAACTGCTAGTTCCCTTCATGGCTGAGCACATGGCATTTCCAATGTGCAGCGTCTGGGTCGAGATCTCTAGACCCTGAGTCAGGGCACGTGTCAGATGTTCACTCACGCTGGAGTTAGTGTCCATGATGGCTGACGAATGGAGGGGTGGCCTATTGAGGTCATGGAGGCCTTCCCATTCTGGGATTTGTGAGGTGCTCCGAACAGCATTCCTTCTTTCTGTGGGCGGGGGAGCGTCCATTTTGATGGCACCAGGGTCCCCCTTATGGAAAGACGTAGTAGCACAAGTCACCGCATGGATGCCTGGAAAGACCTAATCAGCTTAATGTTCCAGGCCAGAAACAAGGCTGTGTCGATTATCTTACTGATTTAAATGGTATGCCATTGGTTTCCTATGAGGTCCTTAACTGAATTGATCTTTGGACATTGCAAATTAGATTCTTCCCTCTTCCTACATTTTGGGAATAGATGAGAAGAACCGGCATTGCCTTCATTAAATGCCTCAGAGTGTTGACCATCAAAATGGTTTGACCGGGCTTTTTGGGTTTTGGGAGGTGTTTGAGGAATGCTTCAAATACTTTTTTCATTACCTGAGACATCAGATGTGTATGTTCATGACCTAGTCTTGGTCGTGGGTATGTGTCTTGGAATTTATCCTTTTCTCTTTGGTATTGGATTTCCGGGCATACTTGTGTGAGGGGACATTTAGGTTAGGTTGTTTAGGAGAGTTTAGTCCTAAATGCTTTAATTAATTCTTGATAGGTAAGAAGTTAACATTTCCGGTTTTGTAGGTTTCTGACGTTGATAATTTTTTTCCTTAAGGTATTTTCTCTGAGGTTTGTTTCCATGAGTGCTACTCCTCACTTGCTCCCTAAATTCTGTGGGACTCTTTTTAGTGTGTGCGTGTGGGGAAAGTTGGGAGGGAGGGTGTGTTTCACAAAACGCTTAGAATGATATTCTTAGAGATATCAAGCGCTATTCTTTCTATCACAATCCACCTTCAATGTATTGAAATTCATGTCCCATCTCTTTCGTCCACATTTACTGCAACGAATGTAACATTTAATCCTCTTTTAGAAACACAGACTCTCCCTAACCTGCCGTGGAAGAAACACCAAATTTTGTGTGCCTGGTTAGATTCTCATTGTGTGTCCCATTTTTCTTCCTTTTTCATATGTTCCTTTCCTTCCATGAGTGAGTGAAATCGTATGTTATTTGTCTTTCTGTGACTGACAGATGGGAAGCAGCCCAATGCTCACCACCTTTCTGCCACATGTCGCGAGTTTCAAGATTCCTTCTTGCTTATGGCTGGGTAAGAGTCTGTGATGCATTGGGAGGACAGGGAGATTGCAGAAATATCTTCGATCTCCCGGCTTGTCTTCAGCCATCAGCACAACAGGAAGATGACCACATCAATGGAACCATGGCGTCAATGAACCTGAAGCTTTGAAATCAAACTCTACGGTGAAAGAGAGAAGAAGTCACAGGAAACATGGGAGAAGGGTGTAGACATGTCTTAAGGGAGAAGTGGACGGTGGTGCTTCCAAGGCCAGGGAGCCATGGCCAAAGACAAAGGCCCAGGAGAGATGAGCACACTGGGAACCCAAAAGATAGATTCAGAACCATAGCTGTTGGCGTAGAAATGGAGAAGTTCTGAATGACACGAGTACTTGCAAACAAAGGGTCTTGAGGCCCGGGAATCTCAGATCAGCATGCTTGACCGACATAGACTCCAGAGAACACTGTGTTTCACTGGCAGAGAACACCAGCAAGCAACTGGGTGCAGACAGCATGGAAACCATGATCAGAAACAATACTTGTTGAAAAAGTGGTATGATTATTGTTTCTTGCTGTGCATCAGTGATAAGCACTATTTGTGGCGATGCCTTGATGGGGGCAAAAGAATCTGGGGTCTCTACCACCGTCAGCATAAACTCGAGCTAGTGGCCACAGACAGGATGGTATGGACATTAGCTGCCTAACCTGTAATCACATGTCCCAACCCTGGAAACCTGTTGGGACTACCTTCCTTCAGGTCACGTTGCTTAGTATCAGGGGAACAGACCCTCCATTCAGGGACTAGAAAAAAGCCCGGCCCACATCCTCACTCTTGACCACAGCATTCAGCAGGCCTTAGTAAGGTTGAGTGGGTTGAAAGTCTCCTTTCATAGGCACACCAGAGCCGACCAAGCTACACCTCACCATATGCGGTCCAGACACCAAACACTCTGAAAGGCAGGCAACGAGTGCCTCTGCAGAGGACTGGCCTAGAAGAGAGTGGACAGCCACATCCCAACCCAGTGGGCATGCCACATATCCCAGAGACCCCATCAAGGTTCAGCCAGTGGCACTCCATGACATCTTCATCCTAAAGAAATTACTCTCAGCGTAGAAATCAGAAGGCGCTGTTTGAATACAGAAAAGAATACAGAGACCTGAACTAAGGCAAGGATGGAGGAATCAATTCATGCCAAGGCATAAGAACAGGAACAGGTAATGGCCAAGAAATGGAAGTGAAACCTGTACATGTCACATGCCGGGTGGAGGATTTAAGCAGAAGCCTGGATACTCACTCTGGATCAGAAAAACCTAGAAGGAATCAGGGAGTCTCGGACCACAGAGATAAAGGTGATTAAAAAAATAATTAAAATGAAGAGGCCCTTCCGAAAAGATTTGTTAGCAGGCTGGATGCAAAGTTCAGGAAGCTGGCAGAACCAGAAGATCCAATGAGGTACCTGGAATCCATGTACTGAAAAAAAAAAAAGCGAAGGAAAGGAGAGAAGGAAGAATGAAGGAATATGACAATGAACGTAGGGAAATCCATGACTGCAATGAATCTCTATGGGTGCTTATTGTAGGAGACTTAGAAGAGAGAGAAAATAGTGGGCCCAACACTTCCTTGAGAAATCAGAGCTTCAAACACCCCTCATCTGGGGGCAGAAAGAGAGATCCAGATTCCAAGGCACAGAGGACTCCCAGCACAATCCACAGAAACAGAGGAACACAAGACATAGTGTCATTCACCCTTCTAAATCTAGCAATGGACGTATTCTCTTTGGCCAAATATGCTTGGGAGAAGAGTGTTTCTGAAGACAAGTGCCTTACTTCGAGGAGACCAGCTATACCCACGCTAGCAGCATGTTGTATAGAGCAAGCTACACCAGCCCAAGCCCAAACCCTATCCCTTGCATTTCTAAACAAGAACAGAGCAGTAGTTCTTGTCTTGAACAATGAGGTGTTAAGAAGAAAAAGATTGTGTCCAGGGGTGGCTCTATCAATTCAGAAGCAGCCTTCCGCTGTGCTCCTTATCCCAGACTCATTGGAATGTCTCCCACCTAAGGTTCCCCACTCAGAGGCAAGTTTGCTTCTCCCTCTCCAGCTCCTTCACTGATTATGTTCTCGCTGTCTCTGTGTGTCCTATGCATCCAAGCACATCATTGAAGAACAACAACAACAACAAGCAACAGTAGATAAGGATTGTCTGGGGCAAGAGGATGCTTTATTCAATTTGAACCTATGCACCTATGGAATGCAGCCAGGTCCAGAGCACCTCCCACCATCCTAAAATTCCAGACCTTGGCTCTGAGCTCCCTTGTTTGTTCTCCTCTTCTTCGTCTTCCTGCATCCACTCTCTGTCCCGCTGCCATGACCACTTGTTCTCCCATTGTTCCTCCTCACCTGGCTCCTTTAGAAGATGCCCATGTTCACCAACTCTCTTAATTCAGAGGAAAAGGAACTGCCTAAAAATGGATGCCCTACCATGCCCACTCTCGCAGAACTGTGGAAGGAGCTGAGATGCCCTTCAATAGGCTACTGGATACAGAAGGCGTGGTCCATCCAGGCCACAGATTATACCTCCGACATCAAGCGGAATGAAACCCCAATACTCGCCTTGACATGAGTGACACAGGGCTGGGATATTCTCAATGAAATCAGAAGGAGTCCAAGGGAAATATCATATGGTTTCACTCATATAAGTCCCATGAAGAATACCATGGACATGAGTAAAATCAAGGGAAAATGGAAAGAGAAGAAGTCAAACAGGGAGACAAACCAGGAGAGACTCAGGTCTCTGGGAACCAAGCTGAGGGATACACGGATGAGATGTGTCAGGAATGAGGGAACTGGTTCATGGTATAGAGGTGGTGTGGCATATATGCTGTTGATGAGCACTCGGTGGTATATGCAACTAAACAGTCAGGGAACACTATCTCACTAAAGTATGAGGGATGAAATTCTAGCTTCCCTAACAGAAGAAAAAGTATTGAAAAGAAAGAAAAAGGGGCTGTTTCCCATGTAGATGAAGAAAGAAAGAGGAAATAAATGAAGTATATTTTTATTATCATACTGATTAAAATGGTATGCAATTGATTTCCTATGAGGTCCTTATATGCATTGGGTCTTTGGACATTGCAAATTAGATGATTCCCTCTTCCTACATTTCAGGAATAGATGAGAAGAACCAGCATTGACTTAATTAAATGTCTCGGAGTGTTGACCAGCAAATTGGTTGGGCCTGGCTTTTTGGGTGTTGGGAGGTGTTTGAGGAATTCTTCAAACACTTTCTTCATTACTTGAGAAGTCAGATGTCTATGTTCATGACCTAGTCTTGTTAAGGGGTATGGGTCTTGGAATTTATCCTTTTCTCTCAGGTCTTGGATTTGCGGGCATACTTGTGTGTAGGGGACATTTAGGTTAGGTTGTTTAGGAGAGTTTAATCCTGAATGCTTTAATTAATTCTTGATAGGTAAGAAGTTAACATTTCCAGTTTTGTTGGTTTCTGACGTTGATACTTTTTTTCCTTAATGTGTTTTCTCTGAGGTTGGTTCCATGACTGCTACTCCTCACTTGCTCCCTAAATTCTGTGGGACTCTTTTAAGTGTGTGTGTAGGGGAAGGTGGGAGGGAGTGTGTGTTTCACAAAACTCTTAGAATGACATTTTAAGAGATATGAAGCCGCTATTCTTTGGATCACAATTCACCTTCAAGCATATTGAAACTCATGTTCCATCTAGTTCCGCAACAGTTCCAGCAATGAATGTCCCATTTAATCCTCTTTTAGAAACAGAGATTCTCCCTATCCTGCCGTGGAACAAACACCAAATTTTGTGTGCCCAGTTAGAGTCTCATTGTGTGTCGCTTTTTTCTTGCTTTTTCACATGTTCCTTTCCTTCCCTGAGTGAGTGAAATTGTATGTTACTTTTCTTTCTGTGACTGACAGATAGGCTGCAATA
Organism: Meles meles; assembly: GCF_922984935.1. Classification (NCBI taxonomy): domain Eukaryota; kingdom Metazoa; phylum Chordata; class Mammalia; order Carnivora; family Mustelidae; genus Meles; species Meles meles. Next base: position 2,299,888 of record NC_060081.1, read on the forward strand.
CAGTGCTCGGCACCTTTCTGCCACATGTGACAAGTTTCAAGATTTCTTCTTGCTTATGGCTAGTAAGAATCTGTGGTGCATTGGAAGGACAGAGAGATTGCAGAAATGTCTTGGATCTCCAGGCTTGTCTTCAGCCATCAGCACAACAAGAATATGACCACATCAATGCAACCATGGCGTCAATGAACCTGAAGCATTGAAATCAAACCCCACGGCAGAGAAGAATTCACAGAGACCATGGGAGAAGGGTATAGACATATCTTAGGTGAGAAGAAAACAGTTGGTGCTTCAGAGGGCAGGGAACCATGGCCAAAGACAAAGTTCCAGGAGTGAGGAGCACACTGGGAACCCACAAGTTGGATGCGGACCCATAGCTCTTGGCGTAGAACTGGAGACGTTCTGAATGGCATGAGTACTTGCAACCAAAGGGTCTTGAGGCATGGGTATATCAGATCAGCATGCTGGATAGACATAGACTCCAGAGAACACGGTGTTTCTCATGCAGAGCACACCAGCAAGCAAACGGGTGCAGACAGCCTGGAAACCATGATCAGAAACAATACTTATTGACACAGTGGTATGATTATTGTTTCCTGCTGTGAATCCATGAGAGGCACTGTTCATGGAGATGCCTTGATGTGGGTAAAAGAATCTTGGGGCCCTACCACCATCAGCATAAACCCGAGCTAGTGGCCACAGGCAGGTCGGTGCGGACATTAGCTGCCTCACCTGCAATCATGTAGTACCAATCCTGGACACCTGTTGGGACTAACTTCCTCAGGCCATGTTGCTTAGTAACAGGAGAACAGACTCTCCATTGAGGACTAGAAGAGAGTCCTGCAACATCCTATCTCTTGACCACAGCATTCAACAGTCCTTAGTAAGGTTGAGTGGGTTGAAAGTCTCCATTCATAGGCACACCAGAGCCAACCAAGCTAAACCTCACCATATGCTGTCCAGACACCAAACACTCTGAAAGGCAGGCAATGAGTCCCTCTGCAGAGGACTGGCCCAGAAGAGAGTGAACTGCTACATCCCACCCCTGTGGGCATGCCACATATACCAGAGACTCCCTCAAGGTTCAGCCAGTGACACTCCATGACATCTTCATCCTAAAGAAATTACTCTCAGGGTAGAAATCAGAAGGTGCTGTTCGAATACAGAGAAGAATACAGAGACGTGAACTAAGGCAACGATGAAAGAATCAATGGATGCTAAGGCAAGAGAACAGGAACTGGTCATGACCAAGCAATGGAATTGAAACCTGTACATGTCACATGCCAGGTGGAGGAATAAGCAACAGCCAGGATACTCACTCTGGATCAGAAAAACCTAGAAGGTATCAGGGAGTCTCAGTCCATAGAGATAAGGTGATAAAAAATTAAAATTCAGAGGCCCTTATGAGAAGATTAGTTAGTGGACTGGATGAAAATTTCAGGAAGCTGATAGTACCAGAGGATCCAATGAGGTACCTGGAATACAAGTACTGGTAGCAAAAGAAGCAAAGCAAGTAAGAGAAGGAAGAATGATGGAACATGACAATGGACGTAGGGGAATCTGTGACTACAATAAATATGTATGGGTGCTTATTTTAGGAGACTTAGAAGAGAGAGAAAATAGTAGACCCAACATTTCTTTGAGAAATCAGAGATGCCAACATCCCTCATCAGGTAGCAGAAAGAGATCCAGATTCCGAGTCACAGAAGACTCCCAGCACCATCCACAGAAGCAGAGCAACAAAAGAAATAGTGTCATTCACCCTTCCAAAGCTAACAATGGAGGAATTATTTTCACCCAAATATGCTTGGGAGAACAGTGTTTCTAATGCCAAGTGCCTTACTTCGAGGCGACAAGCTATACCAGCTCTAGCAGCACGAGTATAGGACAAGCCACACCAGCCCAGCTTAAACCCTATGCCCTGCTTTTGTAAACAATAACAGAGCAGGAGTTCTTGTCTAGAACAATGAGGTGTTAAGAAGACAAAGATTGTGTCCATGGGTGTCTCCATCAGTTCAGGAGTGGCCTTCAGCTCCACTCCTTATCCCAGGTGCATTGCATGTCTCCCAACTCAGGTTCCCCACCCAGAGGCAAGTCTGCAACTCACTCTCCAGCTCCTTCACTGATTATATTCTCACAGTCTCTCTCTGTCCCATACATGCAAGCACGTCGTTGTAAAACAACAACAACAACAAGAATGAGTAGATAAGGATTGACTGGGGCCAGAGGATGCTTTATTCAATTTGGACCTTTGCACCTTTGGAACACAGACAGGTCCATAGCACCTCCCACCATCCTAAAATTCCAGACCTTGGCTCTGAGCTCCCTTGTTTGGTCTCCTCTTCTTGGTCTTCCTGCATCCGCACTCTGTCCCGCTGCAATGGCCCCTTGTTCTCCCATTGTTCCTCCTCACTTGGCTCCTTTAGAACATGCCCATCATCCGCAACAGGCTCTGTTTGTTTATCCCATGAAAACTACTGTGGAATGAAAATGGGAGGCTTAACGCAGCCTTGTGCTGTAACATCTCCATTTAGTTCCACAGAAGGAAGCTGCACCACCCGCCGGGAATGTTCAGGGATCTTAGGCCATTGAATCCTCTTCAAGGCGTCCCTGTGTAGATACATGCTGTCTTCCTGAAACTGGCATGGAAGCCTTTCTGATGGCTTCACATGGGCAATGGGTCTCCTCCACCAGGCACCGTGCTTGCTCCTGTTGGCTACAAACCGATGAGTCCACCCTGGGCCTAAGGTTCTTAGGTGTTGGGTTTGCCTTTGCTGCTTGGTCAGCTTGGAAAATGGGGAGGCCTTCTTGGTACGGTTACTGGAGATGCTAGAGGAACTCGTGTCCTCGCTGTTGAAGACTATAGGCCTGTCTTTGGCATGGTTGGGAGTGTTCCCTGGGAGCTTTCCTCGGGTGGTCCTTTTCCTGGTCACAAGGGACCTGATTGGGTCGGAAGACCATGCACATGTGCGGAGCGTGGAGTTCCTGGCCTGAGGCTTGGTTGTAGTCCTGACTATTTCTTGACCTTTTGAGGGTAAAATGGAATTGTAGATCCTTGCCTTTCTCAGGAGTGAAGAGGGCTGGTGGTGACACTCCCGGCCAAAGACTATAAATTCGGCCAAGGAGAAGGTGACACTGACTCGTTTCACAATCTGTCTTGGTGAATTACCCAGGCGGTTCCAAAGATTTGGGAGGGCCTTGACACCTCCTGGCTGACCCATGACTACTAATGCCATGTGGAGTAATTAGACATGGTTTGGGAAGAGTGGTTGCTAGGAGCTCAAAACTTTGTGACATCACAGAAGCTGACGTCACTGATGCAGCAATCCCTCTCTCATGAGCTATGAGTCCTATGGCTTTAGGTAGGAAGCCCTGGGAAGGACCAAAAAAGAGCCCTGTTTGCCTGATCATAATCTCAGGTGGTCTTTGTGGTTTCTTTCCCACTTCACCTTTCTATACAAAGAGAAAAGAAAATAGCATTCGGCATACCATCCTTTCATCCAACATTTCTCCAGGAGAGCAAGGTGTTCTTATTTCCACTGCAATGTCTAGAGATCTCAATCAAAAGGGAGACCTCTTGGGTATCATGGGATCTCTGGGAGGTTTGACATCCTATGAGCGAGAGTGTCCTTTCATAGGTTCTTTTCCCAATTTGTTCTAGGGAGAAGGGTATGTCCTTGGTGTTTGGTCAGCTTGGAAGGTAAGGGAAGGAATAAGGGAAGGAAAGTCACATTTCAAGGAAACTTGCTAGGGCATGGATGCATTGTGCTTTCTGTGTCCTGTTCACCTGGTATTCTGAAAAAACAGTCCTAAGGGAGGAGGGCTCTGTCTACGTGACTTTACCAGAAACACCTTTGCAAAGTCTTCAAGGAGCATGACATTCTGCATGATCGTTACCATTGAAAGAACAGCCCTGGACAGCACACCTGTCATCATCAGTTAACATTACATGCCAAGGTCATGGGAAGAGCCATGTTGACCAACTCTCTTAATTCAGAGGAAAAGGAACTGCTTAAATGGATGCCCTACCATGCCCACTCTAGCAGAACTGTGGAGGGAGCAAAGATGCCCTTCAATAGGCTACTGGATACAGAAGGCGTGGTCCATCCAGGCCACAGATGATACCTCCGACATCGAGCGGGATGAAGCCCTGATACTCGCCTTGACATGATTTACACAGGGCTGGTTTATTCTCAGTGAAATCGGAAGGAGTCCAAGGGAATTGTCATATGGCTTCACTCATATGTGGCCCATGAGGAGTACCATGGACATGAGTAAAAGCAAGGGAAAACGGAAAGAGCAGAAGTCAGACAGGGAGACAAACAAAGAGAGACTCAGGACTCTGGGAACCAAGTTGTGGGTTACAGAGAGATGAGATGTGGCAGAAATGAGGGGACTGCTCCATGGTATGGAGGTGGTGTGGCATATATGCTGTAGATGAGCACTCGATGGAATATGCAACTAAAGAATCAGGGAATACTATCTCACAAAAGTATGACGGATGAAAGTCTGGCTTCCCGAACAAAAGAAAAAGTATTGAAAAGACAGAAAAATAGGCTGTTTCCCATGTAGATGAAGAAAGAAAGAGGCAAGAAATGAAGTATAGTTTTATTATCTTACTGATTAAAATGGCATGCAATTGGTTTCCTATGATGTCCTTAACTGAATTGGGTCTTTGGACATTGCAAATAGTTTTTTCCCTCTTCCTACATTTCTGAAATAGATTAGAAGAACCATCATTTCCTTCATTAAATGTCTCAGAGTGTTGACCAGCAAATTTGTTTGACTGGGCTTTTGGGGTGTTGGGAGGTGTTTGAAGGAATGCATAATACACTTTCGTCATTATCTGAGACGTTAGATGTGAAAGTTCATGACCAAGTCTTGGTAGTGGTTATGTGTCTTGGAATTTATCCTTTTCTCTCAGGTCTTGGATTTGGGCATACTTGTGTGTAGGGGACTTTATATTAGGTTGTTTAGGAGAGTTTATTCCTGAATGCTTTAATTAATTCTTGATAGGTAAGAGGTTAACATTTCCAGTTTTGTCAGTTTCTGAATTTGATAATATTTTTCCTTAAGGTATTTTTCTGAGGTCGGTATCCATGAGAGATATTCTTCACTTGCTCCCTAAATTCTGTGTGACTCTTTTAAGTGTGTGTGTGGGGGGGAGGTGGGAGGGATGGCGTGTTTCACAAAACTCTTCGAATGACATTTTAAGAGATATGAAGGTGCACTTCTTAGGATCACAATTCACCTTTAAACATATTGAAACTCATGTTCCATCTCGTTTGGCCACATTTCCAGCAATGAATGTCCCATTTAATCCTCTTTTAGAAACACAGATTCTCCCTAACCTGCCATGGAACAAACACCAAATTTTGTGTACCCAGTTAGAGTTTCATTGTGTGTCCTTTTATTTATTTATTTACTTGCTTACTTACTTACTTATTTATTTTGCTTTTATGCATGTTCCTTTACTTCCACGAGTGAGTGAAATCGTATGTTATTTGTCTTTCTGTGACTGACAGATGGGACACAGCCCAGTGCTCGCCACCTTCCTGCCACATGTGGCAAGTTACAGGATTCTTTTTGCTTATGGCTGGGTAAGAGTCTGTGGTACATTGGGAGGACAGGGAGGTTGCAGTAATGTCTGGAGTTCCAGGCTTTTCTTCAGCCATCAGCACAACAGGAAGATAACCACATCAATTGAACCATGGCGTCAATGAACCTGAAGCCTTGAAATCAAACTCCATGGTGAAAGAGAGAAGCCACAGATACCATGGGAGAAGGGTGTAGACATGTCTTAGGGGAGATGTGGACTGTTGGTGCTTCAGAGGGCAGGGAGCCATGGCCAAAGACAAAGGCCCAGGAGAGAGGAGCACACTGGGAACCCACAAGTTGGATGCTGACCCATAGCTGTTGGCGTAGAAATGGAGACAGTCTGAATGGCATGAGAACTTGCAACCAAAGGGTCTTGAGGCCTGGGTATCTCAGATCAGCATGTTTTACAGACATAGACTCCAGAGAACACTGTGTTTCTCCGGCAGAGCACAGCAGCAAGCAACCGGGTGCAGACAGCCTGGAAACCATGATCAGAAACAATATTTGTTGACACAGTTGTATGATTATTGTTTCTTGCTGTGCATCCTTGATTGGCATTGTTCTTGGAGATGCCTCTATGGGTAAAAGAATCTTGGGGCTCTACCACTGTCAGCATAAAGCCCGAGCTAGTGATCACAGACAGGTCGGTGAGGACATTAGCTGCTGAATCTGCAATCACATAGTCCCAAACCTGGAAAACTGTTCATACTGCCTTCCTTGGGCCATGTTGTTTAGTACCAGGAGAACAGACCCTCCATTGGGGATGAGAAGAATACACTGCACACATCCTCTCTCCTGACCACAGCGTTCAGCAGTCCCTAGTAAGGTTTAGTTGGTTGAACGTCTCCTTTCACAGGCACACCAGAGCTCACTTAGCTAAACCTCACCATATTCGGTCCAGACACCAAACACTCCAAACAGCAGGCAATGAGATCCTCTGCAGAGGGGTGGCCCAGAAGAGAGTGGACAGCCACAACATAACACTAGAAGGCATGCCACATACACTGGAGACTCCATCAAGTGTCAGTCAGTGGCACTCCTTGTGATCTTTATCCTAAAGTAATTACCTTGAGAGTAGAATACAGAAGGCGCTTTTCGAATACAGAGAAGAATACAGAGACCTTAACTGAGGCAAAGAAGGAAGGATAAATTCATGCTGAGGCAAAAGAACATGAAATGGTTACGTACACGCAATCAAATTGAAACCTGTACATGTCCCATGCCAGGTGGAGTATTTAAACAGCAGCCAGGATACACACAGTGGATCAGAAACACATAGAAGGAATCAGGTAGTCTCAGACTTCAGAGATTAATGTGATAAAAAATTTAAATGAAGAGGCCGTTATGAAAAGATTTGTTAGCAGACTGGATGCAAAGTTCAGGAAGCTGACAGAAACAGAGGATCCAATTAGTTAACTGCAAGACTAGTACTGGGAAAAAAAGAATTGAAGCAAAGGAGAGAAGGAAGAATGATGGAACATGACAATGGACTTAGGGAAATCCTTGACTGCTATGAAAGTCGATGGGTGATTATTGTAGGAGAATAGAAGAGAGAGAAAATTTGGGCCCAACATTTCTTTGAGAAATCAGAGCTGAAAACATCCCTCATCTGGGGGCAGAAACAGAGATCCAGATTCTGAGGCACAGAGGACTCCCAGAACAGTCCACAGAAGCAGAGCAACACAATACATAGTGTCATTCACCCTTCCAAAGCTAGCAATGGAGGAATTCTCTTTGGCCAAATATGCTTGGGAGAAGAGTGTTTCTAAAGCCAAATGCCTTACTTCAAAGGACTAGCTATGCCAGCTCTAGCAGCATGTTGTATAGATTAAGCCACACAAGCCCAAGCCCAAACCCCATCACCTGCATTTCTAAATAATAACAGAGCAGGAGTTCTTGTGTAGAACAATGAGGTGTTAAGAAGACAAAGATTGTGTCCAGGGTGTCTCCATCAGTTCGGAAAGTGGCCTTCAGCTCTGCTCCTTATCCCAGGCTCATGGAATGTCTCCCACCTCTGGTTCCCCACTCAGAGGTAATTATGCTTCTCTCTCTCCAGCTCCCTCACTGATTATGTTCTCTCTTTCTCTCTATGTCCCATACATGCAAGCACATCATTGAAAAACAAAAACAACAACAAGAAACAGTAGATAATGATTGACTGGTTCCAGAGGATGCTTTATTCAATTTGGACCTATGCCCCAATGGAACAAAGCCAGGTCCAGAGCAACTCCCACGATCTTAAAATGCCAGAAATTGGCTCTGAGCTCCATTATTTGTTCTCCTCTTTTTGTCTTCCTGCATCTCCCCGCAACATGGAGCATCCACTCTCTGTTCCGTGCAATGGCCCATTGCTCCCCCGTTGTTAATCTTTACCTGAGTCCTTCAGAATATGCACATGATTCGCAAGAGGCATTGTTTTTTTATATCATGAAAAGCATTGCAGAATGAAAATTTGAAAGTTAACGCAGGCTTGTGCTGCAACATCTCCCTTTAGTTCCAAAGAGTAAAGCTGCAACACTCTGGGAATGATCAGGGATCTTAGGACGCTGACTACTCTTCAATGCATACTGGTGTAGATTCACAACTCTTCCTGAAACTGGCACAAAAGCCTTTCCGATGGCTTCACATGTGCGGCGGGTCTCCTGACCAGGTTGAGTGCTTGCTCCTGTTGGCTCCAAACTGATGAGTCCGTCCTGGGCCTAAGGTTCTAGGGTGTACGGTCTGCCTGTGGTGCTTGGTCAGCTTGGAGGATGGGGAGGCATTCTTGGCATGGCTTCTGGAGATGTTAGAGGAAATTATGTCCTCGCTGTGGAAGACTCCAGACATGTCTTTGGCATGGTTGTGGGTGTTCAAGGTGATCTTTCCTCGGCTGGCCCTTTTCCTGGTAAGTAGTGTCCTGATTGGTTCGGAGGACCATGCACATGTGCGGAGCATGGAGTTCCTCACCTGAGGCTTGGTTGTAGACCTGAGACTTTCTTGACCTTTCGTGGGTAAGATGGAATTGTGGATCCTTGCCATTCTCAGGATTCCAGAGTGCTGGTGATGACAGTTAGGGCCAAGACTATAAATTCAGCCATGGAGAAGGTGACACCGACTCATTTTGCAAACAGTCTTGATGAAATACCCATCAGCTCCAAAGGATTGGGAGGCCTATGGATCTTCCTGGCTGACCCATGACTACTAAAGCCATGTGGAGTGATCAGACATGGTTTTGGAAGAGTGGTTGCTAGGTGCTCAAAGCTTTGTGACATCAAGAAGCTGACTTCACTGAAGCAGCAATCCCACTCTCATGAGCTATGAGTCCTATGGCTTTAGGTAGGAAGCACTGGGAAGGACCAAAAAAGAGCCCTGCTTGCATGCTCATGAACTCAGGTGATCTTTAGTTTCTTCCCCACTTCAACATTCTATAAAAAGTGAAAAGAACATGACATTTGGTATACCATAATTTAGGACAACATTTCTCCAGAGACAGCAAGGTGTTCCTATTTCCACTGCAATGTCTAGAGATCTCAACCAACAGGGAGGCCTCTTGGTTATCATGAGATCTCTGGTGGTTTGATATCCTATGAGTGAGAGCATCCTTTCGTAGGTTCTTTTCCCAGTTTGTTCTAGGGAGAAGGGTCTGCCTTTGGTGCTTGGTCAGCTTAGAAGATAAGGGAAGGAATTAGGGAAGGAAAGTCACATTTAAAGGAAAAGTGCTAGGGCATGAATGCATTGTACTGTCTGTGACCTGGTCTCCTAGTATTCTGAAATACCAGTCCTAAGGGATGAGGGCTCTGTCTACCTGACTTTACCTGAAACACCTTTGCAAAGGCTTCAAGGAGAATGATATTCTGCATGATCACTACCCCTGAAAGAAGAGCCCTGGACAGCACACCTTTTCATCATCAGTTAACGTTATATGCTGAGGTGATGTGGAGAGCCATGTTGACCCACTCCATTAACTAAGAGGAAAAGGATCTGCCTAAATCGATGATCTTCCATGCCCACTCTAGCAGAACTGTGGAAGGAGCTGGGATGCCCTTCAATAGGCTACTGGATAAAAAAGGTGTGGTCCATCCAGGCCACAGATGATATCTCTGACATCGAGTGGGATGAAGCCCTAATACTCGCCTTGACATGAGTGACACAGGGCTGGGTTTTTCTCAATGAAAATGGAAGCAGTCCAAAGGAAATATAATACGGCTTCACTCATATGTGGCCCATGAGAAATGCCATGGACAGTAGGAGAAGCAAGGTAAAACGGAAAGAGAAGTAGTCAGACAGGGAGACAAACCAGGAGAGACTCAGGACTCTGGGAGCCAAGCTGAGGGTTACAGAGGGATGACACATGCCAGGCATGAGGGAACTGATTAATGGTATGGAGGTGGTGTGGCATATATGATGTTGATGAGCACTCAGTAGTATATGCAACTAAAGAATCAGGGAACACTATCTCACAATAGTATGAGGGATGAAAGTCTGGCTTCCCGAACAACAACAGCAAAAAAGTATTGTAAAGGAAAAAAAAACAAAAACAAAAACAGGCTATTCCCCATGTAGATGAAGAAAGAAGTAGGAAAGAAAGGAGTATAGTTTTATTATCTTACTGATTAAAATGGTATGCAATTGGTTTCCTGTAAGGTCCTTATCTGAATTGGTCTTTGGACAGTACAAATTATATTCTTCCCTCTTCCTACATTTTGGGAATAGATGAGAAGAACCGACATTGTTTTCATTAAATTTCTCAGAGTGTGGAACAGAAATTGATTTGCAACTGGCTTTTTGAGTGTTGGGAGGTGTTTGAGGAATGCTTCAAACACTTTCATTAATACTTGAGTCATCAGAGTGTATGTTCATGACCTAGTCTTGGTAGTGGGTATCTGTCTTGGAATTTATCCTTTTCTCTCAGGTATTGGATTTGCGGGCATACTTGTGTGTATGGGTCTTGTAGTTGAGGTTGCTTAGGAGACTTTAGTCCTGAATGCTTTAAATAATTCTTGATAGGTCAGAAGTTACCTTTCCCAGTTCTGTTGGTTTCTGACTTTGATACCTATTTTCCATTGTGGTATTTTCTCTGAGGTTGGTTCCATGAATGCTACTCCTCACTTGCTCCCTAACTTCTGTGGGACTCTTAAGCCTATGTTTGTGGGTGGATAGGTGGGTGGGTGTGTTTCACAAAATGCTTAGTATGATATTTTAAGAGATATGAAGCCACTCTTCTTGGATCACAATTCACCTTGAAACTTATTGGAAACTCATATTCCATGTCGTTTGGCCACATTTCCTGCAATGAATGTCGGATTTAATCCTCTTTTAGAAACACAGACTGTCACTAACCTGCCGTGGAACAGACACCAAATTTTGTGTGCCGGCTAGAGTCTCATGGTGTGTCCCTTTTTTTTTTTTTTTTTTTTTGATTTTTCACATGATCCTTTACCTCCATGAGTGAGTGAAATCGTATGTTAATTGTCTTTCTGTGACTGAAAGATGGGACGCAGCACAATCCTCGCCACATTTTGCCAAATGTGCCAATTTTCAAGATTCCTTCTTGCTTATGGCTGCATCAGAGTCTGTGCTGCATTGGGGGGACAGGGAGACTGCAGAAACGTCTGGGAGCTCCAGGCTTGTCTTCAGCCATCAGCAAAACCGGAAGATGACCACATCAATGGAACCATGGCGTCAATGAACCTGAAGCCGAGAAACTCTCAGATGAAATCCCAATTGTCACCTTGACATGAGTGACACAAGGTGCGGGAGGCCACAATAAGGCTTGAGACGAGGACCAAACCAGGTCCTGACTTGTGTTTTCTTAAAATCCGTGTAGCTTAACAAAAGGCTTAGGACGGAAAATTGAATAGCACTGAGAAAGGGTCTGTGCTATGTGTGTGCGCCCACCAATGTGGCTTCCCACAAGTTTACTAGTTCGATGAGAGCAATTTGGTTGGGGTCATAAACTCTTAACTTGTCCTTGCTGTTCCAGCACAGCTCATAAATCACTCTCAGGTTTCTTGTTACTTCTTGTATCAATAGAGAACAAATGTGCTAACATCAGCCATTGCCTGCAGGTGTTTCTCTGAAGTGGGCAAAACAGGCCGGGTTTCAAGGGGTTTTTGTGCACGTAGCAAAATCTTTTTTTTATATATATATTTTATTTATTTGACAGAGAGAGAGGTCACAACTAGGCAGAGAGGCAGGCAGAGAGAGAGGAGGAAGCAGGCTCCCCACGGAGCAGAGAGCCCGATGTGGGGCTCGATCCCAGGACCCTGAGACCATGACCTGAGCTGAAGGCAGAGGCCTAAACCACTGAGCCACCCAGGCGCCCCCGTAGCAAATTCTTTTGTAACCAGTTAAAAAATAGTTACTTTGGCTATATAATGCCTCACTGCCCTGAATTTTGAATAAAGTCGGCTCTGTTGGACATCCTACTCAATGCTCTTCCTTCCCCCATATCTTTGTCTCTCAAGACTTTTTCTTTCACCATCCTCTTACCCTCACGTTCCTGGTCATTTTGCCATGCTGGCCGTGACAAGTGACACCTGAACAGGGACGTGAGCACATTTCAAGGGAGTGCACATACAGGTAAGTATATACCAACAGTCAGGTAAGAGGAGCCCGGGTTGATGGGTGACAGCAGGAGTAAAATATCATGGGCCATTCTCAGTCTTTAGAGCAGGATCCTTTTGTCACTGCATCACAGGCCATTTTAAAGCAGAAGGGGTCCAAAGTCTCTAAAAAGTCTTTGCATCAGTTTTTTGAGGTAGTTTCAGATCTCTTTCCTTGGTTCCCTAAAGAGGGATCTATAAATCCGCTAGCTTGGCAAAGAGTGGGGCAAGAAATAAAGAACCAGATCAAATTACGTGGCTCCCCTGCTGCTCCCCCTTATATTATGCAGGTCTGGGATAATATTCATGAGGCATTAGATCCACAACACTCTTTTGAGCTGGTTTCTATTGCTTCCCAGGACCCCCCAGATGAGATTGATGATTTGCCCAAGGAAAGGGGGGATATAGGGGAGCCAATGGCTGTAACTGGAGCCAACTGGGGTTAGTCTAACTCGGGACAGAGACCTTAAGGAATATTCCCAAGAAGCTGCTGAAACTCTCTTTGTTTTGGGGAAATTCCCTGCTTTCTCTGGCCTGACTTGGACTGCTTAACCCCAGGTTAACTTTGGTGGTTTAATTAAGATAGACATATCTTTGAAGTTACAGCAGTAAATGTGAAGCTTTTATTTTATCAAAGTTTACTGAAGGTCAAATAAGCTCATGTTGTTGGTTAAAATTTGTTAGCAAAAAGAAGTTACTAAACTGATGGTTAATTGCCTGTCTCAAAGTTTTAATGGGTAATTGCTGAGATAGCTTTCAAAGTCTTTGGTAACCTGAAACTTTAAAGTTTTGGATGAATGACAAATAAAATTAAATTTGTTGGACATCTAGGTCTTAACCAAAGCAGACAAAGTGCTAAAGCATCGATTACTGAACATAGGTTTGTGCTTTTGACTTCTTATAGCAAAGAAACTAAGAGTATTTAAATTTGTTGGTAAACATGTTTTGTGCTTAACTGATTCATAAATTTGCCATCTAAAGAATTCTGTTGTAAGAGCTCACAATTGGTTAATACTTAGTCTTCACTAGAGATTAAGGTGTTTCTAAGAGTACAAAATTCTGCTTAGTGTGACTAAGACTGATAGAAATAAGGGAAACAACTCTATAGAAAAGTAAATGAAAGATTTAAGGAATGGGAATACATTTTGTTAAAGGTAAAAGAAGGTAATTTTGTCCTAAATAAGATGGTTGTTTGAAAGAGAATGTCTTGGGAACAAACCTGAATGCAAAAGAAAGTTGTAAAATATTTGTGAATGGAAATCTTCAAAAAAGGAATTTTAGATATGGTCAGGATGGACTAAGAAAGAAAAAAGCCTGCAAAGTGATTTAACACTCTCCTGGCATATCTCCATATAGATTCTACTTCCAAGTGAAAGGACCATTTGACCTGGAGAGATTGGGAAAGCGGTCCAACCTTGAGGAACTGCAAAAACACCGTGTTATCATCCCCCATTGCCTGTAACCATAGAAACTCACTCATATTCTTAAAGAATGGAAGGGGAGACTGATCACCTCCCATTAGCCAGGGATACCCAAAGGAGAGGGTGCCCAACCTGTTTGAATCTGAAGAGTGCCTGACCATGTGAATGTGTCTGTATGGTTCCACTTCTTCAACTATGGAGTCTGAGTGGGCTGCACCCTGAGTCTCGTGGGCCGTCATATGGCATAATGGTCATCTACCCTAAGGAGTAGCCTGGTCCGGGACTGATACGGACAGACCTTAGCTAAGACGCTCCTAAGTTCCCACGAGGGACGCGAGCAGGACAGCATCTGAAAGAGCCCCCTCCCTTTGTCTGTGACATCATTCACGATGGGAGGAAAATCTAATAAACCCACTATCTTAAGACTGCATGCTTAAAAATAAAGACAATCGTACAAAAAAGCTGGTTTTCTCTCTGTTTCAAGGGCAAAGTTTTCTTAGTTTAATTAATCTGTTATGGTTTTCTTGGCCTGCCCAGAAAATTCAGTTTCTATGTTTTGTTTTATCAGGTGTTTAACATCCCTAATTATATTTAGGCATGTGTTTTAAAACTTTCTAAGGTTTTAACAATTGTCAACAAGATTTAAATTGTAAATGAGATCACTTTGACTCATAAGACTTTTCCTTGGTATACTAAGTTACTTAGTAAGTACTGCTAAACCAATAATAAACCTTGGGTTGCACTTGCGTAAGTGCTGTAACTACTCTCAGGGTTCTATACATTTCCTAAAGTTTTAATGTTTGGATAAGGTCATCACCTGGCAATTTAACCATACCTATTCTGAGTTTTTGTCATTTGTAATTGTTTTAATTATTTTGTAACATGAATTCCGCCTTAAAGAAGATTCATATAAAGGACTTTCAGGACAAATACAGATATTTGATATGCTTGAAAATCCTAAAACTGAAATGGGTAAGAATTTCCAGAAGTAGAGCTGTATTTGGACTAAACCAGATTTAGTAACATGGGACTAAATAAACTAAAAGATTATAGTGTTGTGTCTCTTAATGTTTTGTCTTATTTTAAACATTGCTGGTTCTCTAATGTTTGCTCTTCCATACTAGGGATACTTTTTTCCTTAAGATGTCTGTGACTTACAGAAATGTAAAGTTTTATTGGCAAACAAATCAAAGGATTCAACTTTTCTCTCTATCTGAACCTTCCAAAAATCAAAAGGTCTCAGTATGACATGGCAATCAGTCATTTACATAAATTCAATAAAAATCTGATCTCCTTGTAACAGGACACTATTAGAAACATGGGTTATTTTACCAAGACTTTTAAAAGATTTTGCCAAACTCTTCAGATTAAACATTCGATGAGTATTCCTTATAATACTCAAGGACAAGCCACTACAAAAAGAGCTAATGGAGTCTTAAAATCCTATTTCAAAAAATTAAAAGAGGGGGAGGTACTACAGGGAACAGTGAAACATTCACCTCATATGCATTTAGTTTTTACTATGTTTTAAATTTTTGGATATACGTCGCACAGCATTTGAATGGCCAGAACAGGCGGAGAAGAAGAAGACGTCTCCCCCCTTACAGTCGGAGCTTAATAAGAGATCTCCTGAATCAAGCCCTAGAGATAGTGAATCAGATCCAACCCAATGAAGTGTTGATCACTGTATTATTAACATTATTAACTATGGTTGGCCTCCCCCATAGTGAGGCCACAGCCTAATGGGCATATCTGCCTGACCCACCTACTATAAGGCCTGTTACTTGAGATGATCCCACTCACCGAGTACACACTAATATTATAGATTATTTCAGGGGAAGCAGCTCTGATGGCATGGAGTACGTGGAGCGTTACATTATTTGGACTAGTCTAGCAGCTCCAGTACCTATAAGTTTCTAGTTACCCTCCTCTGGCCATGATTTTATCAATGGGTGTATGGTGGTCCAATTGAGACCTCATATAGTTACCTATATTTTAGGATATGCAAGAGGTAGAATCATTTGGTCTGATTATGAGATAGGGCTGGAAAGATGGACAGTCTTTGAGGTTATCGGTGACAAAACTCCTAACACTCCCCAGAGAGATATGCGTCCTCCTGGTTACCCTAATTGTCCCCCAAAATTAAACTATTCTAACCCATGCTTCCATTCTAATTCAGGCCCCATTTGGACAGAATGTCTCCAAGAAAAGCCCTTGATCATCTCTCCTCATGGCATCCCTGATTTCTCCATCACTGATTGGTCAAGAATGAATAGAGAAGAACCTCTGCGGTATGTTGCTTACCCTCCCGGGCCAGCAATGCATAATGTGACTATCGCTGGAGGGGCCTGTGTTCCTAGACCTTTTGGTAGGTAGTGGGCTCGGGAACAATAGTTCTCACCTCCTTTCTGGGGGGGACGCCTGCTGTATAACATCCATTGTAACAACTGTGGGTTAACTAACTGTTTATCGTACTAATGTTAGTCTTGATTTAGTGGATCTGCAAAAAGATATATCAAGCATCAGTCAGTCTCAATTGGATGTAGTTAACCCTGCTGAAGTGCTTGCCCATATCCTAGATAGTCTCCACGGGTTTAACCCTGGTAACTTGTTACAACATTCATTCTGGTTGTTCACCGGACTTCCCATTATATTATTTACTCTTATGTTAATATGGTGCATTGTACAGTTTCGTGTGGGATAGCAATGACTACATGCCCAAGCACAAATACATTTGCTTGACTTATTTAAAAAGGAAGGGGGAGATGTGGGAAGCCACAATAAGGCTTAAGACGAGGACCAAACCAGGACCTGACTTGTGTCCCCTTTAAAGTCTGAATAGCCTAACAAAAGGCGTAGCACAGAAAAGTTGAGGAGCACTGAGAAATGGTCTGTGCTATGTGTTGTGCGCGTATTCAATGATTTAGAAGCAGTCCAAGGGAAATATCATATGGCTACACTCATATGTGTCCCATGAGGAATACCATGGGCATTAGGAGAAGCAAGGGAAAAGGGAAAGAGAAGTAATCAGACAGGAAGACAAATCAGGAAAGACTCAGGACTCTGGGAACCAAGCAGAGGGCTACAGAAGGATGAGACATGTCAGGAATTAGGGAACTGGTTAATGGTATGGAGGTGGTGTGGCATATATGACGTTGATGAGCACTCTGTGGTATATGCAACTAAAGAATCAGGGAACACTATCTCACAAACGTATGAGGGATGAGAGGCTGGCTAGCCGAACATAAGAAAAAGTATTGAAAAGAAAGAAAAACAGGACATTTCACATATAGATGAAAAAAGAAAGAGGAAAGAAAGAAATGTATATTTTTATTATCTTACTGATTAAAATGGTATGCATTTGGTTTCCTATAAGACCCTTATCTGAATTGGGTCTTTGGACATTGCAAATTAGAATCTTCCCTCTTCCTACTTTTCAGGAATAGATGAGAAGAACTGACATTGCCTTCATTAAATGTCTCGGGGTGTGTACCAGGGAATTGATTTGAACCTGGCCTTTTGGGTGATGGGAGGTGTTTGAGGAATGCTTCAAACACTTTCGTCATTACCTGAGACATCAGATGTGTATGTTCATGACCTAGCCTTGGTAGTGGGTATGTGTCTCAGAATTTATCCTTTTCTCTCAGGTCTTGGAATTGCGGGCATACTTGTGTGTAGAGGTCTTTTAGGTGAGGTTGTTAAGGAGAGCTTAGTCCTAAATGCTTTAATTAATTCTTGATAGGTAAGAAGTTAACTTTTCCAGTTTTGTTGGTCTGTGACTTTGATAATTTTTTCCCTTTATGGTATTTCCTCTAAGGTTGTTTCCATGAGTGCTACTCATTACTTCCTCCCTAAGTTCTGTGGGACACTTTTAAGTGTGTGTGTGAGGGTGGGTATGAGGGTGGGTGTGTTTCACAAAACGCTTAGAATGATATTTTAAGAGATATGAAGACGCTCTTCTTTGGATCACAATTCACCTTCAAACATATTGGAAAATCATGTTCCATCTCGTTCGGCCACATTTCCTGCAACGAATGTCCCATTTAATCCTCTTTTAGAAACAGAGACTCTCCCTAACCTGCCGTGGAACAAACACCAAATTACGTGTGCCGGTTAGAGTCTCATTGTCTGTCCCTTTTTTCTTGTGTTTTCACCTAAACTTTATTTCCATGAGTGAGAGAAATCGTATGATATTTTCTTTCTGTGACTGACAGATGGGACGCAGCCCAATGCTCTCCACCATTCTGCCACATGAGGCAAGTTTCAAGATTCCTTCTTGCTTATGGCTGGCTAAGAGTCTGTGGTGCACTGGGAGGACAAGGAGATTGCAGGAATATCTGGGAGCTCCCGGCTTGTCTTCAGCCATCAGCACAACAGGAAAATGACCACATCAATGGAATCAGGCATCAATGAACCTGAAGCCTAGAAATCAAACTCCACAGCAAAGGAGAGAAGAAGTCGCATAGACCATGGGAGAAGGGTGTAGACCTGTCAGAGGGTAGAAGTGGATGATTGGTGCTTCAGAGTGCAGGGAGCCATGGCCAAAGCCAAAGGCCCAGGAGAGAGGAGCACAATGGGAACCCACAAGTTGGACGTTGACCCATAGCTATTGGGGGAGAAATGGAGAGGGTCTGAATGGCACGAGAACTTGTACCCATAATGTATTGAAGCCCAGGTATCTCAGATCAGCATCCTTGACAGACATAGACCCAGAGAGCACTGTGGGTGTTTCTCCTGTGTTTCTCCTGCAGAGGAAACCAGCAAGCAGCCAGGTGCAGACAACTTGGAAACAACGATCAGAAACAATTCCTGTCGAAACAGTGGTATGATTATTGTTTCTTGTTGTGCATCAGTGACAGGCACTCTTCGTCGAGAGGCCTCGATGGGGGCAAAGAATCTTGGGACTCGACCACCATCAGCATAAAGGCTGAGCTAGTGCCCACAGACAGGATGCTGCAGACATTAGCTGCCTAACCTGCATCACGTAGTCTCAACCCTGGGAAATTGTTTGGACTGACTTTCTCAGGCCATATTGCTTATTACCAGGAGAACAGACACTCCATTGGGGACTAGAGGAAAGCCCTGCCCACATCCTCTCTCCTGACCACAGCCTTCAGCAGGCCTTAGGAACGTTGATGTGTTGAATGTCTCATTTCACAGGCACACAAGAGTCCACCAAGCTAAGCCTCACCATATTCGGTCCAGACACCAAACACCCTGAACAGCAGGCAACAAGTGCCTCTGCAGAGGACTGGCAAAGAAGAGAATGGATAGCCACAACTCAACCCAGGGTGCATTCCATATACACCCGAGACACCATCAAGGGTCAGCCAGTGGCACTCCATGACATCTTCATCCTGAAGAAATTACCCTCAGTGTAGAAAACAGAAGGCATTTTTGAATACAGAGAAGAACACGGAGATCTGACTAAGACAACAATGGAAGAATCAATTGATGCCGAGGAAAAAGAACAAGAAATGGTCATGGCCATGCAATCGAAGTGAAACCTGTACATGTCCCTTGCCAGGTGGAGGATTTAAACAGCAGCCAGGATACTCACACCGGATCTAAAAACAAAGAAGGAATCAGGGAGTCTCAGACTACAGAGATAAAGGTGATGAAAAAAAAATGAAGAGACTCTAAAAAAAAGTTTTGTTAGCAGATTGGATGCAAATTCAGGAAGCTGGCAGAACCAGAGCATCCAATGAGTCACCTGGAAAACAAATACTGAAAAAAAAAAAAAAAAGAAGCAAAGCAAAGGAGAGAAGGAAGAATGATTGCACAGGACATTGGACTTAGGGAAATCCATGTCTGCAAAGAATGTGTATGGGTGCTTATTGTAGGAGACCTAAAAGAGAGAGAAAATAGTGGGCTCAACATTTCTTTGAGAAATCAGAGCTGCAAACATCCCTCATCTGGGGGAAGAAATAGAGATCCAGATGCTGAGGCACAGAGGACTCCCAGCACCATCCACAGAAGCAGAGTAACAGAACACATAATTTCATTCATCCTTCAAAAGCTAGAAATGGAGGAATTTTCTTCACCCAAATATGCTTGGGAGAAGAGTCTTTCTAAAGCCAAGTGCCTTACTTTGAGGCGACCAGCTATGCCAGCTCTAGCAGCACAACAGCCCAAGCCAAAACCCTACCCCTGCATTTCTAAACAATAACAGAGCAGGAGGTCTTGTCTAGAACAATGAGGGGTTAAGAAGACAAAGATTGTGTCCAGGTGTGTCTCCATCAGTTCAGAATCGGGCTTAAGCTCTGCTCCTTATCCCAGGCTCATAGCAATGTCTTTTTTTTTTTTTTTTTAGGACAGACTGTAATGCCTGCAGTGACTTGAGTACAGACTGATCCCTGAGAGACGAAAGTCAGAGTCCCCTTACTCTCTGCCTGTCCCATTCCCCCAAACACAACAAACAAGACAGGAGACAAGAAAAAGACAAGACAAAAACAACTGCAGGCCCAGCGGTACTGCCACTGATGGGGATTTTCTAGGGGGACTCAAACCCCCTGACCGCCTTGGGGAACACGAACACCCGATGACTGCCTAGGATGACACGAACCCCCTGACTGCCTAGGGGGACTCAGACCCCCTGGTGACTGCATAGGGGGACTCAAACCCCCTGGTGACCATCTTGGGAGACTAGAACCCCCTGAACATCTAGGGGGGCTTGACCACTCCCGACCACCAAGGGGGACTCGAACCCCATATCGATCTACAAACAGAGGAATGGGGCATCCCTGCATCCACTCCAGCCCTGGGGAGCATATCTGCGTCCAGCTTGTCCCCAGTGGGCCATACCCTGGCGCTCCAACCAGACAGACAAACAAGATGCCAACACATCTGGAGGCTTTTCCATAAATTCTAATTCTGGCTCAGATCTCGTTGTTTGATCCTGGGTGAGCCCCCAGTGTTAGAGTCCGTGATCAAAGGAACGAGACTGACACAAAGTGAAAATCAAGCGAAGCTTTATTTCACACCAAGCATCGCAAATGAAACCGACTGGTCGGGGCCATTTCTTCCGTAGAGGCGACGACGATGAGGACGCCGCTCCCGATGACAAAGAGGCGAGGATGACGAGGACGACAACTCTGACGACACAGACTCTGCACTTCTGGGTCTCCTCCAATAAGCACTCATAGATATTAATTGCAGACACGGATTTCCCGAAGTCCATTGTCATGTTCCATCATTCTTCCTTCTCTCCTTTGCTTCGCTTCTTTGTTTCCCCGTATTTGTATTCCAGGTACCTCGTTGGATCCTCTGGTTCTGCCAGCATCCTGAACTTTGCATCCATCCTGCCAATTAATATTTTTATAAGGGCCTCTTCATTTTATTTATTTTTTTATTACCTTTATCTCTGTGGTCCGAGACTCCCTGATTCCTTCTAGGTTTTTCTGATCCAGAGTGAGTATCCTGGCTGTTGCTTAAATCCTCCACCTGGCATGTGACATGTACAGGTTTCACTTTGATTTCTTAGCCATGACCAGTTCCTGTTCTTTTGCCTTTGTATCAATTGATTCTTCCATCCTTGCCTTAGTTCAGGTCTCTGTATTCTTTTTTCTGTATTAGAAAAGCGCCTTCTATTTTCTAACCTGAGAGTAATTTCTTCAGGATGAAGATGTCATAGAGTGCCACTGGCTAAACCTTGGTGGAGACTCGGGTATATGTGCCATGCACACCGCGTTGGGAAGTGGCTGTCCACTCTCTTCTGAGCCAATCCTCTGCAGAGGCACTCGATGCCTGCCCTTTGGAGTGTTTGGTGTCTGGACCGAATATGGTGAGGTTTAGCTTGGTTGACTCTGGTGTGCCTATGAAAGGAGACTTTCAACCCATTCAACCTTACTAATGCCTGCTGAATGCTGTGGTCAAGAGAGAGGATGTGGTCAGGGATTTCTTCTAGTCCTCAATGGAGGGTCTGTTCTCCTGGTACTAAGCAACGTGGCTTGTGGAAGGTAGTCCCAACAGGTTTCCAGTGTTGGAACTACGTGATTTCAGGTGAGGCACCTAATGTCCACACCGTCCTGTCTGTGGCTACTAGCTCGGGTTTATGCTGACAGTGGTAGAGCCCCAAGATTCTTTTGCCCCCATCAAGGCATCTCCACGAGCAGTGCCTCTTACAGATGCACAGCAAGAAACAATAATCATACCACTGTGTCAACAAGTATTGTTTCAGATCATGGTTTCCGGGCTGTTTGCACCCGATTGCTTGCTGGAGTGCTCTGCAGGAGAAACATAGTGTTCTCTGGAGTCTATGTCTGTCAAGCAGCTGATCTGAGATACCCGGGCCTCAAGACCCTTTGGTTGCAAGTACTCCTGCCATTCAGAACGTCTCCATTTCTACGCCAACAGCTATGGGTCAGCATCAAACTTGTGTGTTCCCAGTGTGCTCCTCTCTCCTGGGACTTTGTCTTTGGCCATGGCTCCCTGACCTCTGAGGCACCAACCGTCCACTTCTCTCCGAATACATGTCTATACCCTTCTCCTATGGACTCGGCGACTTCTCTCTTTCGCCATGGAGTTTGGTTTCAAGGCTTCAGGTTCATTGACGCCATAGTTCCACTGATGTGGTCATCTTCCTGTTGTGCTGATGGCTGAAGACAAGCCTGGAGCTCCCAGAAAATTCTGCAATCTCCCTGTCTGGCCAATGCACCACAGACTCTTACCCAGCCATAAGCCAGTAGGAATCTTGAAATGGGCCACCTGTGGCAGAAAGGGGGCGAGCATTGTGCTACGGCACATCTGTCAGTCACAGAAAGGCAAATAACATACGATTTCACTCACTCATGGAAGGAAAAGAACATGTGAAAAAGAAAGAAAAAAGGGACACACAATGAGACTCTAACCGGGCACACAAAATTTGGTGTTTGTTCCACGGCAGGTTAGGGAGAGTCTGTGTTTCTAAAAGAGGATTAAATGGGACAGTCATTGCAGGAAATGTGGCCAAACGAGATGGAACATGAGTTTCAATATGTTTGAAGGTAAACTGTGATCCAAAGGATAGCAGTTTCATATCTCTTAAAATATCATTCTAAGTGATTTGTGAAACACACCCAACCTCCCATCTTCCCCCTACACACACTTAAAAGAGTCCCACAGAATTTAGGGAGCAAGTGAGGAGTAGCATTTATGGAACCAACCTCAGAGAAAACACCTAATGGAAAAAAAGTATCAATGTCAGAAACCAACAAAACTGGAAAAGTTAACTTCTTACCTATCAAGAATTAATTAAAGCATTCATGACTAAACTCTCCTAAAAAAACTAACCTAAAAGTCCCCTCCACACAAGTATGCCCACAAATCCAATACCTGAGAGAAAAGGATAAATTCCAAGACACAAACCCACTACCAAGACTAGGTCATGAACATACACATCTGACGTCTCAAGTAATGATGAAAGTGTTTGAAGCATTCCTCAAACACCTTCCTCCAGGAAAAATGCCACGCCAAACCAATTTGCTGATCAACACTCTGAGACATTTAATGAAGGCAATACTGGTTCTTCTCATCTATTCCCGAAATGTAGGAAGTGGGAAGAATCTAATTTGCAATGTCCAAAGACCCAATTAATATAAGGACCTCATAGGAAACCAATTGCATAAAATTTTAATCAGTAAGATAATAAAAGTTTACTTCATTTCTTTCCTATTTCTTTCTTCATCTGCATGGGAAATGGCCTCTTTTTCTTTCTTTTCAATACTTTTTCTTTTGTTCAGGAAGCCAACATTTCATCCCTCATACTTTTGTGAGATTGTGTTCCCTGATACTTTAGTTGCATATACCACCGAGTGATCATCAACAGCATATATCCCACACCACCTCCATACCATGTTCCAGTAACCTCATTTCTGGCAATTCTCATCCTTCTGTAACCCTCAGCTTGGTTCCCAGAGTCCTGAGTCTCTCATGGTTTGTCTCCCTGTCTGACTTCTACTCTTTCCGTTTTCCCCTGCTTTTACTCATGTCCATGGTTCTCCTCATGGGCCACATATGAGTGAAGTCATATGATATATATCTCTTGGACTCCTATAGATTTCATTGAGAATAACCCAGCCCTGTGTCACTCATGTCAAGGCGAGTATCAGGGTTTCATCCCTCTCGATGTCGCAGGTCTCATCTGTGGTCTGGATGGACAACACATTCTTTTTTTTTTTTTTAATTTTTTTTTTCAGCAACAGTATTCATTGTTTTTGCACAACACCCAGTGCTCCATGCAATACGTGCCCTCCCTATTACCCACCACCTGGTTCCCCAACCTCCCACCCCCGACCCTTCAAAACCCTCAGGTTGTTTTTCAGAGTCCATAGTCTCTTATGATTCGCCTCCCCTTCCAATTTTTTTTATGAACATATAATGTATTTTTACCCCCAGGGGCCAGATCAGGAGGAACAATGGGAGAACAAGGGGCCATGGCAGTGGGACAGAGAGCGGATGCTCCATGTTGGTGGGGAGATGCAGGAAGATGAAGAAGAGGAGAACAAACTAGGGAGCTCAGAGCCAAGGTCTGGCATTTAACAATGGTGGGAGGTGCTCTGGATCTGGCTGCTTTCCATAGGGTCATAGGTAAAAATTGAATAAACCATCATTTGGCCCCAATCAATCCTTACCTACTGTTTCTTGTTGTGGTGGTTGTTGTCGTTTTTCAACGATGTGCTTGCATGTATGGGACAGAGAGAGACAGTGAGAACCTAATCAGTGAGGGAGCAGGAGAGGGAGAAGCAGACATCCCTCTGTAAGGGGACCTGAGGTGGGAACCATTCCAATGAGCCTGGGATTAGGAGCAGAGCTGAAGGCTGCTTCTGAACTGATGGAGACACCCCTGGACACAATCTTTGTCTTAACACCTCATTGTTCTAGAGAAGAACTCCAGCTCTGTTATTGTTTAGAAATGCAGGGTATAGGGTTTTGGCTTGGGCTGGTATGGCTTGCTCTATAAAACGTGCCATTAGAGCTCACATCGCTGGTCGCTTAGAAGTAAGGCACTTGGCTTTAGAAACACTCTTCTCCCAAGCATATTTGGGCGAAGAGAATTCCTCCATTGTTAGCTTTGGAACGGTGCATGACACTGTCTTTTGTTGCTCTGCATCTGGATGGTGCTGGGAGTCCTCTGTGCCTCAGAATCTGGATCTCTGTTTCTTCCCCCAGATGAGGGATGTTTGCAGCTCTGATTTCTCAAAGAAATGTTGGGCCCACTATTTTCTCTCTCTTCTAGGTCTCCTACAAGAAGCAACCATAGACATTCATTGCAGTCACGGATTTCCCAAAGTCAATTGTCATGTTCCATCATTTGTCCTTCTCTCCTTTGCTTTGCTTCTTTGTTTCCCAGTACTTGTATTCCACGAACCTCATTGGATCCTCTGGTTCTGCCAGCTTCCTGTATTTTGCATCCAGCCTTCTAACAAATCCTTTCATAAGGGCCTCTTCATTTTATTTAATTTCATTTATCAATTTTATCTCTGTGGTCTGAGACTCCCTGATTCCTTCTAGGTTTTTCTGATCCAGAGTGAGTATCCTGGCTGCTGCTTAAATCCTCCACCTGGCAGGTGACATGTACAGGTTTCACTTCAATTGCATGGCCATGACCATTTCTTCTTCTTTTGCCTCGGCATCAATTGATTCTTCCATCTTTGCCTTAGTCAGGTCTCTGTATTCTTCTCTATATTCAAAAATGCCTTCTGTTTTCTATATATAGGGTAATTTCTTTAGGATGAAGATGTCATTGAGCACCACTGACTGAGCCTTGATGGAGTCCTGGGTGTATGTGGAATCCCCCCTGGTTTGAATTGTGGTTATCCATTCTCTTCTTTGCCAGTCCTCTGCAGAGGCACTCGTTGCTTGCCATTCGGATTTTTGGTGTCTGGACCGAATATGCTGAGGCTTAGCTTGGTGGGCTCTGGTGTGCCTGTGAAAGGAGACTTTCGACGCATGCAACATTACTAAAGCCTGCTGAATGCTGTTGTCAGTAGAGAAGATGTGGGCAGTGTTCCTGATTGTGTCGGGGGACAGTGCACATGTGCGGAGCGTGAAGTTCCTGGCCTGAGGCTTGGTTGTAATCCTGACCATTTCTTGATCTTTCTGGAGTAAGACAGAATTGTAGATCATTGCCCTTCTCAGGAGTGCAGAGGGCTGGTGGTGACAATCCCGGCCCAAGACTATAAATTCGGCCATGGAGAAGGTGACACCGACTCGCTTCGCAAACTCTCTTGGTGAAATACCCAGGCGGCTCTTATGGTTCGGGAGGGCTTTGGCACCTCCTGGCTGACCCATGACTACTAAAGCAATGTGGAGTGATTAAACAAGGTTTGGGGAGGAGTGGTTGCTAGGAGCTCAAAACTTTGTGTCGTCACAGAAGCTGAATTCACTAAGCAGCCATCCCTCTCTCATGGGCTATGAGTCCTGTGGTTTTAGGTAGGAAGCTGTGGGAAGGACTAAAAAAGAGCCCTGATTGCCTGCTCATGAACTCAGGTGGTCTTTGCGGTATCTCTCCCACTTCATCTTTCGACACAAAGAGAAAAGCACATGAATTCGGTGTGCCATCCTTTCGGCCAGCATATCTCCAGAAGGAGCCAGGTGTTCCTATTTCCACTGCAACGTCCAGAGATCTCAATCAAGAGGGAGGCCTCTTGGGTATCATGAGATCTCTGGGAGCTTTGATATCCTATGGGTGAGAGCGTCCTTCCACAGGTTCTTTTCCCAATGTGTTCTAGGGAGTAGGGTTTGCCCTTGGTGCTTGGTTGGCGTGGAATGTAAGAGAAGAAATAAGGGAAGTAAAGACACATTTCAAGGAAACATGCTAGGGCATGGATGCATTGTGCAGTCCGCATCCTGAACTCCTAGTATTCTGAAGCACCAGTCCTATGGGAGGAGGGCTCTGTCTAGCTGACTTTACCTGAAACACATTTGCAAAGGCTTCAAGGAGAGTGACATTTTTCATGATCGCTACCCCTGAAAGAAGAGCCCTGGACAGCACACCTGTCATCATCAGTTAACGTTACATGCCGAGGTCATGGGGATAGCCATGTTGACCAACTCTCTTAATTCGGAGGAGAAGGAATTTCCTAAACAGATGGCCTGCCATGCCCACTCTAGCAAAACTGTGGAAGGAGCCAAGATGGCCTTCAATAGGCTACCAGATAAAGAATGTGTTGTCGGATTAAGCAAGATGGCGGAGAAGTAGCAGGCTGAGACTACATCAGGTAGCAGGAGATCAGCTCAATAGCTTATGTAAACATTGCAAACACCTACAAATCCAACGGGAGAGTGAAGAGAAGAAGAACAACAACTCTAGAAACAGAAAATCAACCACTTTCTGAAAGGTAGGACTGGCGGAGAAGTGAATCTAAAACGACGGGGAGATGGACCACGGGGCAAGGGGCTGGCTCCCAGCAAGCGGTGGAGCAGTGGAGCACAAAATCAGGACTTTTAAAAGTCTGTTACACTGAGGGACATTGCTCCAGAGGCTAAATTGGGGTAAAGCCCACGCGGGGTCAGCGTGGCCCCAGGTCCCGCAGGGTCACAGAAGGATTGGGGTGTCGGAGTGTCGCAGAGCACGCAGGTATTAGAACAGAGAAGCCGGCTATAGAGACAAAGCCAAGGACCAAATTTCAGCTCGGGATTACCTTGAACTGGTTGCGGGCTGGGTGAGCTCGGAGCATGGCTAGAGGCTGGGGATACGGGAAGGCCTCCATTTTTTATTGCACCTCATTAATAGCTTTTTTGATTTCAACTTGGTTAGATTTTAGTTCTTTAATTTCTCCAGAAAGGGCTTTTATATCTCCAGAGAGCGTTTCTCTAATATCTTCCATGCCTTTTTCGAACTCAGCTAGAACCTTCAGAATCGTCATTCTGAACTCTTGATCAAACATATTACCAAGGTCTGTGTTGATTAGGTCCCTAGCCTTCAGTACTGCCTCTTGTTCTTTAGTATGTGGTGATTTTTTCCGCCTTGTCATTTTGTCCAGATAAGAGGATATGAAGGATAAAATAAAATATTAAAGGGTGGCAAAGACCCCAGAAAAATTCGCTGTAACCAAATCAGAAGGGACTCCAAATTTGGGGGGGGGTAGAAAGGGGATAAAAAGAGGTTCAGAAAAAAAAAGAAAAAATTTTAAAAAATAAAACAAATAAAAAATATAAAGAAGAAAGAAAAAATATATATATTTAGAAAAACTAGTCAAAAAATGTAAAAAAGATAAGGGTAAAAGTTTTAAAAAATTTAGCAGAAGAAGAAAAAAGAAAGAAAAAAATTGAAAAAAGAAAAAAAAATGAATTAACCACAAGACAAAAGAATCATGGGGAGAAAGCCATGAGTTCCGTGCTTTGCTTTCTCCTCCTCTGGAATTGCGTTGCTGTCTTAGGAATTGAACCTGCTTTCCTTGATAGATGAAGTTCATCCTGGTTGGATATTTTGTTGATCTTCTGGGGGAGGGGCCTGTTGTAGTGACTCTCAAGTGTCTTTGCCCGAGGCAGGATTGCACGGCCCTTACCGGGGGCCGGACTAAGTAATCCGCTCAGGTTCGCTTTTGGGAACTTCTGTTCCCTGAATGCTTTCCGTAGAGTTCTGGAGGACGGGAATGAAAATGGCGGCCTCCTAGTCTCTGGCCCAGAGGAGCCAAGAACCCGGGGCCCCACTCCTCAGTGTGCCCCCAGAGGACAGCACCCAATCCCTCCCGTATCCCCAGCCTCTAGCCGTGCTCCGAGCTCACCCAGCCCGCAACCAGTTCAAGGTAATCCCGAGCTGAAATTTGGTCCTTGGCTTTGTCTCTATAGCCGGCTTCTCTGTTCTAATACCTGCGTGCTCTGCGACACTCCGACACCCCAATCCTTCTGTGACCCTGCGGGACCTGGGGCCACGCTGACCCCGCATGGGCTTTACCCCAATTTAGCCTCTGGAGCAATGTCCCTCAGTGTAACAGACTTTTAAAAGTCCTGATTTTGTGCTCCACTGCTCCACCGCTTGCTGGGAGCCAGCCCCTTGCCCCGTGGTCCATCTCCCCGTCGTTTTAGATTCACTTCTCCGCCAGTCCTACCTTTCAGAAAGTGGTTGATTTTCTGTTTCTAGAGTTGCTGTTCTTCTTCTCTTCACTCTCCCGTTGGATTTGTAGGTGTTTGCAATGTTTACATAAGCTATTGAGCTGATCTCCTGCTACCTGATGTAGTCTCAGCCTGCTACTTCTCCGCCATCTTGCTTAATCCGACAACACATTCTTTATCTGGTAGCCTATTGAAGGCCATCTTGGCTCCTTCCACAGTTTTGCTAGAGTGGGCATGGCAGGCCATCTGTTTAGGAAATTCCTTCTCCTCCGAATTAAGAGAGTTGGTCAACATGGCTATCCCCATGACCTCGGCATGTAACGTTAACTGATGATGACAGGTGTGCTGTCCAGGGCTCTTCTTTCAGGGGTAGCGATCATGAAAAATGTCACTCTCCTTGAAGCCTTTGCAAATGTGTTTCAGGTAAAGTCAGCTAGACAGAGCCCTCCTCCCATAGGACTGGTGCTTCAGAATACTAGGAGTTCAGGATGCGGACTGCACAATGCATCCATGCCCTAGCATGTTTCCTTGAAATGTGTCTTTACTTCCCTTATTTCTTCTCTTACATTCCACGCCAACCAAGCACCAAGGGCAAACCCTACTCCCTAGAACACATTGGGAAAAGAACCTGTGGAAGGACGCTCTCACCCATAGGATATCAAAGCTCCCAGAGATCTCATGATACCCAAGAGGCCTCCCTCTTGATTGAGATCTCTGGACGTTGCAGTGGAAATAGGAACACCTGGCTCCTTCTGGAGATATGCTGGCCGAAAGGATGGCACACCGAATTCATGTGCTTTTCTCTTTGTGTCGAAAGATGAAGTGGGAGAGATACCGCAAAGACCACCTGAGTTCATGAGCAGGCAATCAGGGCTCTTTTTTAGTCCTTCCCACAGCTTCCTACCTAAAACCACAGGACTCATAGCCCATGAGAGAGGGATGGCTGCTTAGTGAATTCAGCTTCTGTGACGACACAAAGTTTTGAGCTCCTAGCAACCACTCCTCCCCAAACCTTGTTTAATCACTCCACATTGCTTTAGTAGTCATGGGTCAGCCAGGAGGTGCCAAAGCCCTCCCGAACCATAAGAGCCGCCTGGGTATTTCACCAAGACAGTTTGCGAAGCGAGTCGGTGTCACCTTCTCCATGGCCGAATTTATAGTCTTGGGCCGGGATTGTCACCACCAGCCCTCTGCACTCCTGAGAAGGGCAATGATCTACAATTCTGTCTTACTCCAGAAAGATCAAGAAATGGTCAGGATTACAACCAAGCCTCAGGCCAGGAACTTCACGCTCCGCACATGTGCACTGTCCCCCGACACAATCAGGAACACTGCCCACATCTTCTCTACTGACAACAGCATTCAGCAGGCTTTAGTAATGTTGCATGCGTCGAAAGTCTCCTTTCACAGGCACACCAGAGCCCACCAAGCTAAGCCTCAGCATATTCGGTCCAGACACCAAAAATCCGAATGGCAAGCAACGAGTGCCTCTGCAGAGGACTGGCAAAGAAGAGAATGGATAACCACAATTCAAACCAGGGGGGATTCCACATACACCCAGGACTCCATCAAGGCTCAGTCAGTGGTGCTCAATGACATCTTCATCCTAAAGAAATTACCCTATATATAGAAAACAGAAGGCATTTTTGAATATAGAGAAGAATACAGAGACCTGACTAAGGCAAAGATGGAAGAATCAATTGATGCCGAGGCAAAAGAAGAAGAAATGGTCATGGCCATGCAATTGAAGTGAAACCTGTACATGTCACCTGCCAGGTGGAGGATTTAAGCAGCAGCCAGGATACTCACTCTGGATCAGAAAAACCTAGAAGGAATCAGGGAGTCTCAGACCACAGAGATAAAATTGATAAATGAAATTAAATAAAATGAAGAGGCCCTTATGAAAGGATTTGTTAGAAGGCTGGATGCAAAATACAGGAAGCTGGCAGAACCAGAGGATCCAATGAGGTTCGTGGAATACAAGTACTGGGAAACAAAGAAGCAAAGCAAAGGAGAGAAGGACAAATGATGGAACATGACAATTGACTTTGGGAAATCCGTGACTGCAATGAA
Source organism: Meles meles (assembly GCF_922984935.1). Classification (NCBI taxonomy): domain Eukaryota; kingdom Metazoa; phylum Chordata; class Mammalia; order Carnivora; family Mustelidae; genus Meles; species Meles meles. The sequence continues at coordinate 2,330,597 of NC_060081.1, forward strand.
TGTCTATGGTTGCTTCTTGTAGGAGACCTAGAAGAGAGAGAAAATAGTGGGCCCAACATTTCTTTGAGAAATCAGAGCTGCAAACATCCCTCATCTGGGGGAAGAAACAGAGATCCAGATTCTGAGGCACAGAGGACTCCCAGCACCATCCAGATGCAGAGCAACAAAAGACAGTGTCATGCACCGTTCCAAAGCTAACAATGGAGGAATTCTCTTCGCCCAAATATGCTTGGGAGAAGAGTGTTTCTAAAGCCAAGTGCCTTACTTCTAAGCGACCAGCGATGTGAGCTCTAATGGCACGTTTTATAGAGCAAGCCATACCAGCCCAAGCCAAAACCCTATACCCTGCATTTCTAAACAATAACAGAGCTGGAGTTCTTCTCTAGAACAATGAGGTGTTAAGACAAAGATTGTGTCCAGGGGTGTCTCCATCAGTTCAGAAGCAGCCTTCAGCTCTGCTCCTAATCCCAGGCTCATTGGAATGGTTCCCACCTCAGGTCCCCTTACAGAGGGATGTCTGCTTCTCCCTCTCCTGCTCCCTCACTGATTAGGTTCTCACTGTCTCTCTCTGTCCCATACATGCAAGCACATCGTTGAAAAACGACAACAACCACCACAACAAGAAACAGTAGGTAAGGATTGATTGGGGCCAAATGATGGTTTATTCAATTTTTACCTATGACCCTATGGAAAGCAGCCAGATCCAGAGCACCTCCCACCATTGTTAAATGCCAGACCTTGGCTCTGAGCTCCCTAGTTTGTTCTCCTCTTCTTCATCTTCCTGCATCTCCCCACCAACATGGAGCATCCGCTCTCTGTCCCACTGCCATGGCCCCTTGTTCTCCCATTGTTCCTCCTGATCTGGCCCCTGGGGGTAAAAATACATTATATGTTCATAAAAAAAAATTGGAAGGGGAGGCGAATCATAAGAGACTATGGACTCTGAAAAACAACCTGAGGGTTTTGAAGGGTCGGGGGTGGGAGGTTGGGGAACCAGGTGGTGGGTAATAGGGAGGGCACGTATTGCATGGAGCACTGGGTGTTGTGCAAAAACAATGAATACTGTTGCTGAAAAAAAAAATTAAAAAAAAAAAAAAAGAATGTGTTGTCCATCCAGACCACAGATGAGACCTGCGACATCGAGAGGGATGAAACCCTGATACTCGCCTTGACATGAGTGACACAGGGCTGGGTTATTCTCAATGAAATCTATAGGAGTCCAAGAGATATATATCATATGACTTCACTCATATGTGGCCCATGAGGAGAACCATGGACATGAGTAAAAGCAGGGGAAAACGGAAAGAGTAGAAGTCAGACAGGGAGACAAACCATGAGAGACTCAGGACTCTGGGAACCAAGCTGAGGGTTACAGAAGGATGAGAATTGCCAGAAATGAGGTTACTGGAACATGGTATGGAGGTGGTGTGGGATATATGCTGTTGATGATCACTCGGTGGTATATGCAACTAAAGTATCAGGGAACACAATCTCACAAAAGTATGAGGGATGAAATGTTGGCTTCCTGAACAAAAGAAAAAGTATTGAAAAGAAAGAAAAAGAGGCCATTTCCCATGCAGATGAAGAAAGAAATAGGAAAGAAATGAAGTAAACTTTTATTATCTTACTGATTAAAATTTTATGCAATTGGTTTCCTATGAGGTCCTTATATTAATTGGGTCTTTGGACATTGCAAATTAGATTCTTCCCACTTCCTACATTTCGGGAATAGATGAGAAGAACCGGTATTGCCTTCATTAAATGTCTCAGAGTGTTGATCAGCAAATTGGTTTGGCGTGGCATTTTTCCTGGAGGAAGGTGTTTGAGGAATGCTTCAAACACTTTCATCATTACTTGAGACGTCAGATGTGTATGTTCATGACCTAGTCTTGGTAGTGGGTTTGTGTCTTGGAATTTATCCTTTTCTCTCAGGTATTGGATTTGTGGGCATACTTGTGTGGAGGGGACTTTTAGGTTAGTTTTTTTAGGAGAGTTTAGTCATGAATGCTTTAATTAATTCTTGATAGGTAAGAAGTTAACTTTTCCAGTTTTGTCGGTTTCTGACATTGATACTTTTTTTCCATTAGGTGTTTTCTCTGAGGTTGGTTCCATAAATGCTACTCCTCACTTGCTCCCTAAATTCTGTGGGACTCTTTTAAGTGTGTGTAGGGGGAAGATGGGAGGTTGGGTGTGTTTCACAAATCACTTAGAATGATATTTTAAGAGATATGAAACTGCTATCCTTTGGATCACAGTTTACCTTCAAACATATTGAAACTCATGTTCCATCTCGTTTGGCCACATTTCCTGCAATGACTGTCCCATTTAATCCTCTTTTAGAAACACAGACTCTCCCTAACCTGCCGTGGAACAAACACCAAATTTTGTGTGCCCGGTTAGAGTCTCATTGTGTGTCCCTTTTTTCTTTCTTTTTCACATGTTCTTTTCCTTCCATGAGTGAGTGAAATCGTATGTTATTTGCCTTTCTGTGACTGACAGATGTGCCGTAGCACAATGCTCGCCCCCTTTCTGCCACAGGTGGCCCATTTCAAGATTCCTACTGGCTTATGGCTGGGTAAGAGTCTGTGGTGCATTGGCCAGACAGGGAGATTGCAGAATTTTCTGGGAGCTCCAGGCTTGTCTTCAGCCATCAGCACAACAGGAAGATGACCACATCAGTGGAACTATGGCGTCAATGAACCTGAAGCCTTGAAACCAAACTCCATGGCGAAAGAGAGAAGTCGCCGAGTCCATAGGAGAAGGGTATAGACATGTATTCGGAGAGAAGTGGACGGTTGGTGCCTCAGAGGTCAGGGAGCCATGGCCAAAGACAAAGTCCCAGGAGAGAGGAGCACACTGGGAACACACAAGTTTGATGCTGACCCATAGCTGTTGGCGTAGAAATGGAGACGTTCTGAATGGCAGGAGTACTTGCAACCAAAGGGTCTTGAGGCCCGGGTATCTCAGATCAGCTGCTTGACAGACATAGACTCCAGAGAACACTATGTTTCTCCTGCAGAGCACTCCAGCAAGCAATCGGGTGCAAACAGCCCGGAAACCATGATCTGAAACAATACTTGTTGACACAGTGGTATGATTATTGTTTCTTGCTGTGCATCTGTAAGAGGCACTGCTCGTGGAGATGCCTTGATGGGGGCAAAAGAATCTTGGGGCTCTACCACTGTCAGCATAAACCCGAGCTAGTAGCCACAGACAGGACGGTGTGGACATTAGGTGCCTCACCTGAAATCACGTAGTTCCAACACTGGAAACCTGTTGGGACTACCTTCCACAAGCCACGTTGCTTAGTACCAGGAGAACAGACCCTCCATTGAGGACTAGAAGAAATCCCTGACCACATCCTCTCTCTTGACCACAGCATTCAGCAGGCATTAGTAAGGTTGAATGGGTTGAAAGTCTCCTTTCATAGGCACACCAGAGTCAACCAAGCTAAACCTCACCATATTCGGTCCAGACACCAAACACTCCAAAGGGCAGGCATCGAGTGCCTCTGCAGAGGATTGGCTCAGAAGAGAGTGGACAGCCACTTCCCAACGCGGTGTGCATGGCACATATACCCGAGTCTCCACCAAGGTTTAGCCAGTGGCACTCTATGACATCTTCATCCTGAAGAAATTACTCTCAGGTTAGAAAATAGAAGGCGCTTTTCTAATACAGAAAAAAGAATACAGAGACCTGAACTAAGGCAAGGATGGAAGAATCAATTGATACAAAGGCAAAAGAACAGGAACTGGTCATGGCTAAGAAATCAAAGTGAAACCTGTACATGTCACATGCCAGGTGGAGGATTTAAGCAACAGCCAGGATACTCACTCTGGATCAGAAAAACCTAGAAGGAATCAGGGAGTCTCGGACCACAGAGATAAAGGTAATAAAAAAATAAATAAAATGAAGAGGCCCTTATAAAAATATTAATTGGCAGGATGGATGCAAAGTTCAGGATGCTGGCAGAACCAGAGGATCCAACGAGGTACCTGGAATACAAATACGGGGAAACAAAGAAGCGAAGCAAAGGAGAGAAGGAAGAATGATGGAACATGACAATGGACTTCGGGAAATCCGTGTCTGCAATTAATATCTATGAGTGCTTATTGGAGGAGACCCAGAAGTGCAGAGTCTGTGTCGTCAGAGTTGTCGTCCTCGTCATCCTCGCCTCTTTGTCATCGGGAGCGGCGTCCTCATCGTCGTCGCCTCTACGGAAGAAATGGCCCCGACCAGTCGGTTTCATTTGCGATGCTTGGTGTGAAATAAAGCTTCGCTTGATTTTCACTTTGTGTCAGTCTCGTTCCTTTGATCACGGACTCTAACACTGGGGGCTCACCCAGGATCAAACAACGAGATCTGAGCCAGAATTAGAATTTATGGAAAAGCCTCCAGATGTGTTGGCATCTTGTTTGTCTGTCTGGTTGGAGCGCCAGGGTATGGCCCACTGGGGACAAGCTGGACGCAGATATGCTCCCCAGGGCTGGAGTGGATGCAGGGATGCCCCATTCCTCTGTTTGTAGATCGATATGGGGTTCGAGTCCCCCTTGGTGGTCGGGAGTGGTCAAGCCCCCCTAGATGTTCAGGGGGTTCTAGTCTCCCAAGATGGTCACCAGGGGGTTTGAGTCCCCCTATGCAGTCACCAGGGGGTCTGAGTCCCCCTAGGCAGTCAGGGGGTTCGTGTCATCCTAGGCAGTCATCGGGTGTTCGTGTTCCCCAAGGCGGTCAGGGGGTTTGAGTCCCCCTAGAAAATCCCCATCAGTGGCAGTACCGCTGGGCCTGCAGTTGTTTTTGTCTTGTCTTTTTCTTGTCTCCTGTCTTGTTTGTTGTGTTTGGGGGAATGGGACAGGCAGAGAGTAAGGGGACTCTGACTTTCGTCTCTCAGGGATCAGTCTGTACTCAAGTCACTGCAGGCATTACAGTCTGTCCTAAAAAAAAAAAAAAAAAGACATTGCTATGAGCCTGGGATAAGGAGCAGAGCTTAAGCCCGATTCTGAACTGATGGAGACACACCTGGACACAATCTTTGTCTTCTTAACCCCTCATTGTTCTAGACAAGACCTCCTGCTCTGTTATTGTTTAGAAATGCAGGGGTAGGGTTTTGGCTTGGGCTGTTGTGCTGCTAGAGCTGGCATAGCTGGTCGCCTCAAAGTAAGGCACTTGGCTTTAGAAAGACTCTTCTCCCAAGCATATTTGGGTGAAGAAAATTCCTCCATTTCTAGCTTTTGAAGGATGAATGAAATTATGTGTTCTGTTACTCTGCTTCTGTGGATGGTGCTGGGAGTCCTCTGTGCCTCAGCATCTGGATCTCTATTTCTTCCCCCAGATGAGGGATGTTTGCAGCTCTGATTTCTCAAAGAAATGTTGAGCCCACTATTTTCTCTCTCTTTTAGGTCTCCTACAATAAGCACCCATACACATTCTTTGCAGACATGGATTTCCCTAAGTCCAATGTCCTGTGCAATCATTCTTCCTTCTCTCCTTTGCTTTGCTTCTTTTTTTTTTTTTTTTCAGTATTTGTTTTCCAGGTGACTCATTGGATGCTCTGGTTCTGCCAGCTTCCTGAATTTGCATCCAATCTGCTAACAAAACTTTTTTTTAGAGTCTCTTCATTTTTTTTTCATCACCTTTATCTCTGTAGTCTGAGACTCCCTGATTCCTTCTTTGTTTTTAGATCCGGTGTGAGTATCCTGGCTGCTGTTTAAATCCTCCACCTGGCAAGGGACATGTACAGGTTTCACTTCGATTGCATGGCCATGACCATTTCTTGTTCTTTTTCCTCGGCATCAATTGATTCTTCCATTGTTGTCTTAGTCAGATCTCCGTGTTCTTCTCTGTATTCAAAAATGCCTTCTGTTTTCTACACTGAGGGTAATTTCTTCAGGATGAAGATGTCATGGAGTGCCACTGGCTGACCCTTGATGGTGTCTCGGGTGTATATGGAATGCACCCTGGGTTGAGTTGTGGCTATCCATTCTCTTCTTTGCCAGTCCTCTGCAGAGGCACTTGTTGCCTGCTGTTCAGGGTGTTTGGTGTCTGGACCGAATATGGTGAGGCTTAGCTTGGTGGACTCTTGTGTGCCTGTGAAATGAGACATTCAACACATCAACGTTCCTAAGGCCTGCTGAAGGCTGTGGTCAGGAGAGAGGATGTGGGCAGGGCTTTCCTCTAGTCCCCAATGGAGTGTCTGTTCTCCTGGTAATAAGCAATATGGCCTGAGAAAGTCAGTCCAAACAATTTCCCAGGGTTGAGACTACGTGATGCAGGTTAGGCAGCTAATGTCTGCAGCATCCTGTCTGTGGGCACTAGCTCAGCCTTTATGCTGATGGTGGTCGAGTCCCAAGATTCTTTGCCCCCATCGAGGCCTCTCGACGAAGAGTGCCTGTCACTGATGCACAACAAGAAACAATAATCATACCACTGTTTCGACAGGAATTGTTTCTGATCGTTGTTTCCAAGTTGTCTGCACCTGGCTGCTTGCTGGTTTCCTCTGCAGGAGAAACACAGGAGAAACACCCACAGTGCTCTCTGGGTCTATGTCTGTCAAGGATGCTGATCTGAGATACCTGGGCTTCAATACATTATGGGTACAAGTTCTCGTGCCATTCAGACCCTCTCCATTTCTCCCCCAATAGCTATGGGTCAACGTCCAACTTGTGGGTTCCCATTGTGCTCCTCTCTCCTGGGCCTTTGGCTTTGGCCATGGCTCCCTGCACTCTGAAGCACCAATCATCCACTTCTACCCTCTGACAGGTCTACACCCTTCTCCCATGGTCTATGCGACTTCTTCTCTCCTTTGCTGTGGAGTTTGATTTCTAGGCTTCAGGTTCATTGATGCCTGATTCCATTGATGTGGTCATTTTCCTGTTGTGCTGATGGCTGAAGACAAGCCGGGAGCTCCCAGATATTCCTGCAATCTCCTTGTCCTCCCAGTGCACCACAGACTCTTAGCCAGCCATAAGCAAGAAGGAATCTTGAAACTTGCCTCATGTGGCAGAATGGTGGAGAGCATTGGGCTGCGTCCCATCTGTCAGTCACAGAAAGAAAATATCATACGATTTCTCTCACTCATGGAAATAAAGTTTAGGTGAAAACACAAGAAAAAAGGGACAGACAATGAGACTCTAACCGGCACACGTAATTTGGTGTTTGTTCCACGGCAGGTTAGGGAGAGTCTCTGTTTCTAAAAGAGGATTAAATGGGACATTCGTTGCAGGAAATGTGGCCGAACGAGATGGAACATGATTTTCCAATATGTTTGAAGGTGAATTGTGATCCAAAGAAGAGCGTCTTCATATCTCTTAAAATATCATTCTAAGCGTTTTGTGAAACACACCCACCCTCATACCCACCCTCACACACACACTTAAAAGTGTCCCACAGAACTTAGGGAGGAAGTAATGAGTAGCACTCATGGAAACAACCTTAGAGGAAATACCATAAAGGGAAAAAATTATCAAAGTCACAGACCAACAAAACTGGAAAAGTTAACTTCTTACCTATCAAGAATTAATTAAAGCATTTAGGACTAAGCTCTCCTTAACAACCTCACCTAAAAGACCTCTACACACAAGTATGCCCGCAATTCCAAGACCTGAGAGAAAAGGATAAATTCTGAGACACATACCCACTACCAAGGCTAGGTCATGAACATACACATCTGATGTCTCAGGTAATGACGAAAGTGTTTGAAGCATTCCTCAAACACCTCCCATCACCCAAAAGGCCAGGTTCAAATCAATTCCCTGGTACACACCCCGAGACATTTAATGAAGGCAATGTCAGTTCTTCTCATCTATTCCTGAAAAGTAGGAAGAGGGAAGATTCTAATTTGCAATGTCCAAAGACCCAATTCAGATAAGGGTCTTATAGGAAACCAAATGCATACCATTTTAATCAGTAAGATAATAAAAATATACATTTCTTTCTTTCCTCTTTCTTTTTTCATCTATATGTGAAATGTCCTGTTTTTCTTTCTTTTCAATACTTTTTCTTATGTTCGGCTAGCCAGCCTCTCATCCCTCATACGTTTGTGAGATAGTGTTCCCTGATTCTTTAGTTGCATATACCACAGAGTGCTCATCAACGTCATATATGCCACACCACCTCCATACCATTAACCAGTTCCCTAATTCCTGACATGTCTCATCCTTCTGTAGCCCTCTGCTTGGTTCCCAGAGTCCTGAGTCTTTCCTGATTTGTCTTCCTGTCTGATTACTTCTCTTTCCCTTTTCCCTTGCTTCTCCTAATGCCCATGGTATTCCTCATGGGACACATATGAGTGTAGCCATATGATATTTCCCTTGGACTGCTTCTAAATCATTGAATACGCGCACAACACATAGCACAGACCATTTCTCAGTGCTCCTCAACTTTTCTGTGCTACGCCTTTTGTTAGGCTATTCAGACTTTAAAGGGGACACAAGTCAGGTCCTGGTTTGGTCCTCGTCTTAAGCCTTATTGTGGCTTCCCACATCTCCCCCTTCCTTTTTAAATAAGTCAAGCAAATGTATTTGTGCTTGGGCATGTAGTCATTGCTATCCCACACGAAACTGTACAATGCACCATATTAACATAAGAGTAAATAATATAATGGGAAGTCCGGTGAACAACCAGAATGAATGTTGTAACAAGTTACCAGGGTTAAACCCGTGGAGACTATCTAGGATATGGGCAAGCACTTCAGCAGGGTTAACTACATCCAATTGAGACTGACTGATGCTTGATATATCTTTTTGCAGATCCACTAAATCAAGACTAACATTAGTACGATAAACAGTTAGTTAACCCACAGTTGTTACAATGGATGTTATACAGCAGGCGTCCCCCCCAGAAAGGAGGTGAGAACTATTGTTCCCGAGCCCACTACCTACCAAAAGGTCTAGGAACACAGGCCCCTCCAGCGATAGTCACATTATGCATTGCTGGCCCGGGAGGGTAAGCAACATACCGCAGAGGTTCTTCTCTATTCATTCTTGACCAATCAGTGATGGAGAAATCAGGGATGCCATGAGGAGAGATGATCAAGGGCTTTTCTTGGAGACATTCTGTCCAAATGGGGCCTGAATTAGAATGGAAGCATGGGTTAGAATAGTTTAATTTTGGGGGACAATTAGGGTAACCAGGAGGACGCATATCTCTCTGGGGAGTGTTAGGAGTTTTGTCACCGATAACCTCAAAGACTGTCCATCTTTCCAGCCCTATCTCATAATCAGACCAAATGATTCTACCTCTTGCATATCCTAAAATATAGGTAACTATATGAGGTCTCAATTGGACCACCATACACCCATTGATAAAATCATGGCCAGAGGAGGGTAACTAGAAACTTATAGGTACTGGAGCTGCTAGACTAGTCCAAATAATGTAACGCTCCACGTACTCCATGCCATCAGAGCTGCTTCCCCTGAAATAATCTATAATATTAGTGTGTACTCGGTGAGTGGGATCATCTCAAGTAACAGGCCTTATAGTAGGTGGGTCAGGCAGATATGCCCATTAGGCTGTGGCCTCACTATGGGGGAGGCCAACCATAGTTAATAATGTTAATAATACAGTGATCAACACTTCATTGGGTTGGATCTGATTCACTATCTCTAGGGCTTGATTCAGGAGATCTCTTATTAAGCTCCGACTGTAAGGGGGGAGACGTCTTCTTCTTCTCCGCCTGTTCTGGCCATTCAAATGCTGTGCGACGTATATCCAAAAATTTAAAACATAGTAAAAACTAAATGCATATGAGGTGAATGTTTCACTGTTCCCTGTAGTACCTCCCCCTCTTTTAATTTTTTGAAATAGGATTTTAAGACTCCATTAGCTCTTTTTGTAGTGGCTTGTCCTTGAGTATTATAAGGAATACTCATCGAATGTTTAATCTGAAGAGTTTGGCAAAATCTTTTAAAAGTCTTGGTAAAATAACCCATGTTTCTAATAGTGTCCTGTTACAAGGAGATCAGATTTTTATTGAATTTATGTAAATGACTGATTGCCATGTCATACTGAGACCTTTTGATTTTTGGAAGGTTCAGATAGAGAGAAAAGTTGAATCCTTTGATTTGTTTGCCAATAAAACTTTACATTTCTGTAAGTCACAGACATCTTAAGGAAAAAAGTATCCCTAGTATGGAAGAGCAAACATTAGAGAACCAGCAATGTTTAAAATAAGACAAAACATTAAGAGACACAACACTATAATCTTTTAGTTTATTTAGTCCCATGTTACTAAATCTGGTTTAGTCCAAATACAGCTCTACTTCTGGAAATTCTTACCCATTTCAGTTTTAGGATTTTCAAGCATATCAAATATCTGTATTTGTCCTGAAAGTCCTTTATATGAATCTTCTTTAAGGCGGAATTCATGTTACAAAATAATTAAAACAATTACAAATGACAAAAACTCAGAATAGGTATGGTTAAATTGCCAGGTGATGACCTTATCCAAACATTAAAACTTTAGGAAATGTATAGAACCCTGAGAGTAGTTACAGCACTTACGCAAGTGCAACCCAAGGTTTATTATTGGTTTAGCAGTACTTACTAAGTAACTTAGTATACCAAGGAAAAGTCTTATGAGTCAAAGTGATCTCATTTACAATTTAAATCTTGTTGACAATTGTTAAAACCTTAGAAAGTTTTAAAACACATGCCTAAATATAATTAGGGATGTTAAACACCTGATAAAACAAAACATAGAAACTGAATTTTCTGGGCAGGCCAAGAAAACCATAACAGATTAATTAAACTAAGAAAACTTTGCCCTTGAAACAGAGAGAAAACCAGCTTTTTTGTACGATTGTCTTTATTTTTAAGCATGCAGTCTTAAGATAGTGGGTTTATTAGATTTTCCTCCCATCGTGAATGATGTCACAGACAAAGGGAGGGGGCTCTTTCAGATGCTGTCCTGCTCGCGTCCCTCGTGGGAACTTAGGAGCGTCTTAGCTAAGGTCTGTCCGTATCAGTCCCGGACCAGGCTACTCCTTAGGGTAGATGACCATTATGCCATATGACGGCCCACGAGACTCAGGGTGCAGCCCACTCAGACTCCATAGTTGAAGAAGTGGAACCATACAGACACATTCACATGGTCAGGCACTCTTCAGATTCAAACAGGTTGGGCACCCTCTCCTTTGGGTATCCCTGGCTAATGGGAGGTGATCAGTCTCCCCTTCCATTCTTTAAGAATATGAGTGAGTTTCTATGGTTACAGGCAATGGGGGATGATAACACGGTGTTTTTGCAGTTCCTCAAGGTTGGACCGCTTTCCCAATCTCTCCAGGTCAAATGGTCCTTTCACTTGGAAGTAGAATCTATATGGAGATATGCCAGGAGAGTGTTAAATCACTTTGCAGGCTTTTTTCTTTCTTAGTCCATCCTGACCATATCTAAAATTCCTTTTTTGAAGATTTCCATTCACAAATATTTTACAACTTTCTTTTGCATTCAGGTTTGTTCCCAAGACATTCTCTTTCAAACAACCATCTTATTTAGGACAAAATTACCTTCTTTTACCTTTAACAAAATGTATTCCCATTCCTTAAATCTTTCATTTACTTTTCTATAGAGTTGTTTCCCTTATTTCTATCAGTCTTAGTCACACTAAGCAGAATTTTGTACTCTTAGAAACACCTTAATCTCTAGTGAAGACTAAGTATTAACCAATTGTGAGCTCTTACAACAGAATTCTTTAGATGGCAAATTTATGAATCAGTTAAGCACAAAACATGTTTACCAACAAATTTAAATACTCTTAGTTTCTTTGCTATAAGAAGTCAAAAGCACAAACCTATGTTCAGTAATCGATGCTTTAGCACTTTGTCTGCTTTGGTTAAGACCTAGATGTCCAACAAATTTAATTTTATTTGTCATTCATCCAAAACTTTAAAGTTTCAGGTTACCAAAGACTTTGAAAGCTATCTCAGCAATTACCCATTAAAACTTTGAGACAGGCAATTAACCATCAGTTTAGTAACTTCTTTTTGCTAACAAATTTTAACCAACAACATGAGCTTATTTGACCTTCAGTAAACTTTGATAAAATAAAAGCTTCACATTTACTGCTGTAACTTCAAAGATATGTCTATCTTAATTAAACCACCAAAGTTAACCTGGGGTTAAGCAGTCCAAGTCAGGCCAGAGAAAGCAGGGAATTTCCCCAAAACAAAGAGAGTTTCAGCAGCTTCTTGGGAATATTCCTTAAGGTCTCTGTCCCGAGTTAGACTAACCCCAGTTGGCTCCAGTTACAGCCATTGGCTCCCCTATATCCCCCCTTTCCTTGGGCAAATCATCAATCTCATCTGGGGGGTCCTGGGAAGCAATAGAAACCAGCTCAAAAGAGTGTTGTGGATCTAATGCCTCATGAATATTATCCCAGACCTGCATAATATAAGGGGGAGCAGCAGGGGAGCCACGTAATTTGATCTGGTTCTTTATTTCTTGCCCCACTCTTTGCCAAGCTAGCGGATTTATAGATCCCTCTTTAGGGAACCAAGGAAAGAGATCTGAAACTACCTCAAAAAACTGATGCAAAGACTTTTTAGAGACTTTGGACCCCTTCTGCTTTAAAATGGCCTGTGATGCAGTGACAAAAGGATCCTGCTCTAAAGACTGAGAATGGCCCATGATATTTTACTCCTGCTGTCACCCATCAACCCGGGCTCCTCTTACCTGACTGTTGGTATATACTTACCTGTATGTGCACTCCCTTGAAATGTGCTCACGTCCCTGTTCAGGTGTCACTTGTCACGGCCAGCATGGCAAAATGACCAGGAACGTGAGGGTAAGAGGATGGTGAAAGAAAAAGTCTTGAGAGACAAAGATATGGGGGAAGGAAGAGCATTGAGTAGGATGTCCAACAGAGCCGACTTTATTCAAAATTCAGGGCAGTGAGGCATTATATAGCCAAAGTAACTATTTTTTAACTGGTTACAAAAGAATTTGCTACGGGGGCGCCTGGGTGGCTCAGTGGTTTAGGCCTCTGCCTTCAGCTCAGGTCATGGTCTCAGGGTCCTGGGATCGAGCCCCACATCGGGCTCTCTGCTCCGTGGGGAGCCTGCTTCCTCCTCTCTCTCTGCCTGCCTCTCTGCCTAGTTGTGACCTCTCTCTCTGTCAAATAAATAAAATATATATATAAAAAAAAGATTTTGCTACGTGCACAAAAACCCCTTGAAACCCGGCCTGTTTTGCCCACTTCAGAGAAACACCTGCAGGCAATGGCTGATGTTAGCACATTTGTTCTCTATTGATACAAGAAGTAACAAGAAACCTGAGAGTGATTTATGAGCTGTGCTGGAACAGCAAGGACAAGTTAAGAGTTTATGACCCCAACCAAATTGCTCTCATCGAACTAGTAAACTTGTGGGAAGCCACATTGGTGGGCGCACACACATAGCACAGACCCTTTCTCAGTGCTATTCAATTTTCCGTCCTAAGCCTTTTGTTAAGCTACACGGATTTTAAGAAAACACAAGTCAGGACCTGGTTTGGTCCTCGTCTCAAGCCTTATTGTGGCCTCCCGCACCTTGTGTCACTCATGTCAAGGTGACAATTGGGATTTCATCTGAGAGTTTCTCGGCTTCAGGTTCATTGACGCCATGGTTCCATTGATGTGGTCATCTTCCGGTTTTGCTGATGGCTGAAGACAAGCCTGGAGCTCCCAGACGTTTCTGCAGTCTCCCTGTCCCCCCAATGCAGCACAGACTCTGATGCAGCCATAAGCAAGAAGGAATCTTGAAAACTGGCACATTTGGCAAAATGTGGCGAGGATTGTGCTGCGTCCCATCTTTCAGTCACAGAAAGACAATTAACATACGATTTCACTCACTCATGGAGGTAAAGGATCATGTGAAAAATCAAAAAAAAAAAAAAAAAAAAAAAGGGACACACCATGAGACTCTAGCCGGCACACAAAATTTGGTGTCTGTTCCACGGCAGGTTAGTGACAGTCTGTGTTTCTAAAAGAGGATTAAATCCGACATTCATTGCAGGAAATGTGGCCAAACGACATGGAATATGAGTTTCCAATAAGTTTCAAGGTGAATTGTGATCCAAGAAGAGTGGCTTCATATCTCTTAAAATATCATACTAAGCATTTTGTGAAACACACCCACCCACCTATCCACCCACAAACATAGGCTTAAGAGTCCCACAGAAGTTAGGGAGCAAGTGAGGAGTAGCATTCATGGAACCAACCTCAGAGAAAATACCACAATGGAAAATAGGTATCAAAGTCAGAAACCAACAGAACTGGGAAAGGTAACTTCTGACCTATCAAGAATTATTTAAAGCATTCAGGACTAAAGTCTCCTAAGCAACCTCAACTACAAGACCCATACACACAAGTATGCCCGCAAATCCAATACCTGAGAGAAAAGGATAAATTCCAAGACAGATACCCACTACCAAGACTAGGTCATGAACATACACTCTGATGACTCAAGTATTAATGAAAGTGTTTGAAGCATTCCTCAAACACCTCCCAACACTCAAAAAGCCAGTTGCAAATCAATTTCTGTTCCACACTCTGAGAAATTTAATGAAAACAATGTCGGTTCTTCTCATCTATTCCCAAAATGTAGGAAGAGGGAAGAATATAATTTGTACTGTCCAAAGACCAATTCAGATAAGGACCTTACAGGAAACCAATTGCATACCATTTTAATCAGTAAGATAATAAAACTATACTCCTTTCTTTCCTACTTCTTTCTTCATCTACATGGGGAATAGCCTGTTTTTGTTTTTGTTTTTTTTTCCTTTACAATACTTTTTTGCTGTTGTTGTTCGGGAAGCCAGACTTTCATCCCTCATACTATTGTGAGATAGTGTTCCCTGATTCTTTAGTTGCATATACTACTGAGTGCTCATCAACATCATATATGCCACACCACCTCCATACCATTAATCAGTTCCCTCATGCCTGGCATGTGTCATCCCTCTGTAACCCTCAGCTTGGCTCCCAGAGTCCTGAGTCTCTCCTGGTTTGTCTCCCTGTCTGACTACTTCTCTTTCCGTTTTACCTTGCTTCTCCTACTGTCCATGGCATTTCTCATGGGCCACATATGAGTGAAGCCGTATTATATTTCCTTTGGACTGCTTCCATTTTCATTGAGAAAAACCCAGCCCTGTGTCACTCATGTCAAGGCGAGTATTAGGGCTTCATCCCACTCGATGTCAGAGATATCATCTGTGGCCTGGATGGACCACACCTTTTTTATCCAGTAGCCTATTGAAGGGCATCCCAGCTCCTTCCACAGTTCTGCTAGAGTGGGCATGGAAGATCATCGATTTAGGCAGATCCTTTTCCTCTTAGTTAATGGAGTGGGTCAACATGGCTCTCCACATCACCTCAGCATATAACGTTAACTGATGATGAAAAGGTGTGCTGTCCAGGGCTCTTCTTTCAGGGGTAGTGATCATGCAGAATATCATTCTCCTTGAAGCCTTTGCAAAGGTGTTTCAGGTAAAGTCAGGTAGACAGAGCCCTCATCCCTTAGGACTGGTATTTCAGAATACTAGGAGACCAGGTCACAGACAGTACAATGCATTCATGCCCTAGCACTTTTCCTTTAAATGTGACTTTCCTTCCCTAATTCCTTCCCTTATCTTCTAAGCTGACCAAGCACCAAAGGCAGACCCTTCTCCCTAGAACAAACTGGGAAAAGAACCTACGAAAGGATGCTCTCACTCATAGGATATCAAACCACCAGAGATCTCATGATAACCAAGAGGCCTCCCTGTTGGTTGAGATCTCTAGACATTGCAGTGGAAATAGGAACACCTTGCTGTCTCTGGAGAAATGTTGTCCTAAATTATGGTATACCAAATGTCATGTTCTTTTCACTTTTTATAGAATGTTGAAGTGGGGAAGAAACTAAAGATCACCTGAGTTCATGAGCATGCAAGCAGGGCTCTTTTTTGGTCCTTCCCAGTGCTTCCTACCTAAAGCCATAGGACTCATAGCTCATGAGAGTGGGATTGCTGCTTCAGTGAAGTCAGCTTCTTGATGTCACAAAGCTTTGAGCACCTAGCAACCACTCTTCCAAAACCATGTCTGATCACTCCACATGGCTTTAGTAGTCATGGGTCAGCCAGGAAGATCCATAGGCCTCCCAATCCTTTGGAGCTGATGGGTATTTCATCAAGACTGTTTGCAAAATGAGTCGGTGTCACCTTCTCCATGGCTGAATTTATAGTCTTGGCCCTAACTGTCATCACCAGCACTCTGGAATCCTGAGAATGGCAAGGATCCACAATTCCATCTTACCCACGAAAGGTCAAGAAAGTCTCAGGTCTACAACCAAGCCTCAGGTGAGGAACTCCATGCTCCGCACATGTGCATGGTCCTCCGAACCAATCAGGACACTACTTACCAGGAAAAGGGCCAGCCGAGGAAAGATCACCTTGAACACCCACAACCATGCCAAAGACATGTCTGGAGTCTTCCACAGCGAGGACATAATTTCCTCTAACATCTCCAGAAGCCATGCCAAGAATGCCTCCCCATCCTCCAAGCTGACCAAGCACCACAGGCAGACCGTACACCCTAGAACCTTAGGCCCAGGATGGACTCATCAGTTTGGAGCCAACAGGAGCAAGCACTCAACCTGGTCAGGAGACCCGCCGCACATGTGAAGCCATCGGAAAGGCTTTTGTGCCAGTTTCAGGAAGAGTTGTGAATCTACACCAGTATGCATTGAAGAGTAGTCAGCGTCCTAAGATCCCTGATCATTCCCAGAGTGTTGCAGCTTTACTCTTTGGAACTAAAGGGAGATGTTGCAGCACAAGCCGACCTTAACCCTCAAATTGTAATTCCCCAATGCTTTTCATGGGATAAACAAACAATGCCTTTTGCAGATCATGGGCATGTTCAAAGGTCTCAGGTAAAGATTAACAATGGGGTAACAATGGGCCATTGCAGCAGGACAGAGAGTGGATGTTCCATGTTGGGGGGAGACGCAGGAAGAGAAAAAAGAGGAGAACAAAGAATTGAGCTCAGAGCCAATTTCTGGCATTTTAAGATCGTGGGAGTTGCTCTGGACCTGGCTTTGTTCCATTGGGGCATAGGTCCAAATTGAATAAAGCATCCTCTGGAACCAGTCAATCCTTATCTACTGTTGCTTGTTGTTCTTGTTGTTGTTGTTTTTGCATATATGTGACAGAGAGAGACGGAGAGAACATAATCAGTGAAGAAGGAGCTGGATAGGGAGAAGCAGACTTGCCTCTGAGTGGGGAACCTGAGGTGGGAGACATTCCATGAGCCTGGGATAAGAAGCAGAGAAGAAGGCCGCTTTCCGAACTGATGGAGACACCCTGGACACAATCTTTGTCTTCTGAACACCTCATGTTCTACACAAGATCTCCTGCTCAGTTATTGTTTAGAAACGCAGGGGATAGGGTTTTGGCTTGGGCTTTTGTGGCTTGCTCTATACAACATGCTGCTAGAGCTGGCATAGCTGGTCATTCAAAATAAGGCACTTGGCTTTAGAAACACTCTTCTCCCAAGCATAATTGGGCGGAGAGAATTCCTCCATTGCTAGCTTTGGAAGGGTGAATGAAACTATGTCTTTTGTTGCTCTGCTTCTTTGGACTGTGCTGGGAGTCCTCTGTGCCTCGGAATCTGGATCTCTGTTTCTGCACCCAGATGAGGGATGTTTTCAGCTCTGATTTCTCAAAGAAATGTTAGGCCCAAATTTTCTCTCTCTTCTATTCTCCTACAGTAATCACCCATCAACTTTCATAACAGTCAAGGATTTCCCTAAGTCCATTGTCATGTTCCATCATTCATCTTCTCTGCTGTGCTTCGCTTCCCCCCCCCCCAGTACTAGTCTTGCAGTTAACTAATTGGATCCTCTGTTTCTGTCAGCTTCCTGAACTTTGCATCCAGTCTGCTAACAAATCTTTTCATAAGGGCCTCTTCATTTTTTTTATCACATTAATCTCTGAAGTCCGAGACTACCTGATTTCTTCTATGTGTTTTTGATCCACTGTGAGTATCCCGACTGCTGTTTAAATATTCCACCTGGCATGGGACATGTACAGGTTTCAATTCGATTGCATGGACATAACTATTTCATTTTATTTTGCCTCAGCATGAATTTATCCTTCCTTCTTTGCCTTAGTTAAGGTCTCTGTATTCTTCTCTGTATTTGAAAGCGCCTTCTGTATTCTACCATCAGGGTAATTACTTTAGGATGAAGATCACATGGAGTGCCAATGGCTGACACTTGATGGAGTCTCCAGTGTAAGTGGCATGCCCTCTAGTGTTATGTTGTGGCTGTCCACTCTCTTCTGGGCCAGTCCTCTGCAGAGGCTCTCATGGCCTGCCGTTGGGAGTGTTTGGTGTCTGGACCGAATATGGTGAGGTTTAGCTTGGTGTTGCTCTGGTGTGCCTATGAAAGAAAACGTTCAACCAACTCAATCTTACTAGGGCCTGCTGAATGCTGTGGTCAGGAGAGAGGATGTGTGCAGGGCATTCTTCTCATCCCCAATGGAGGGTCTGTTCTCCTGGTACTAAGCAACTTGACTTGAGGAAGGCAGTCCGAACAGTTTTCCCGGGTTGAGACTATGTGATTGCAGGTAAGGCAGTTAATGTCCGCACTGACCTATCTGTGGTCACTAGCTCAGCATTTACGCTGAGAGTGGTAGAGCCCCAAGATTCCTTTCCCCCATCGAGACATCTCCAAGAACAGTGCCTATCACGGATGCACAGCAAGAAACAATAATCATACCACTGTGTCAATAAGTATTTTTTCTGATCATGTTTTCCAGGCTGTCTGCACCCGGTTGCTTGCTGCTGTGCTTTGCAGGAGAAACACAGTGTTCTCTGGAGTCTATGTCTGTCAATCATGCTGATCTGAGATTCCCGGGCCTCAAGACCCTTTGGTTGCAAGTACTCATGCTATTCAGACCGTCTCCATTTCTACGCCAACAGCTATGGGTCAGCATTCAACTTGTGTGTTCCCAGTGTGCTCCTCTCTCCTGGGACTTTGTCTTTGGCCATGGCTCCCAGCCCTCTGAAGCACCAACCATCTACTTCTCCCCGAAGACATGTCTACACCCTTCTCCCATGGTTTCTGTGACTTCTTCTCTATTTCTCTGTGGAGTTTGATTTCAAGGGTTCAGGTTCATTGACACCGTGGTTCCGTTGATGTGGTCATCTTCCTGTTTTGCTGATGGCTGAAGACAAGCCTAGAGCAATTCTGCAATCTCCCTGTCTGGCCAATGCACTACAGACTCTTACCCAGCCATAAGCCAGTAGGAATCTTGAAACTGGCCACCTGTGTCCGAAAGGGGGTGAGCATTGTCCTACGGAACATCTGTCAGTCACAGAAAGACAAATCACATAAGATTTCACTCACTCGTGGAAGTAAAGGAACATGTATAAAAGCGAAAAAAAAAAAAAAAGACAAACATTAAGACTCAAACTGGGCACACAAAATTTGGTGTTTGTTCCATGGCAGATTAGGGAGAGTCTGTCTTTCTAAAAGAGGAATAAATGGGACATTCATTGCAGGAAATGTGGCCAAACGAGATGGAGCATGAGTTTCAATATGTTTGAAGGTGAAATGTGATCCAAAGAAGAGTGGCTTCATATCTCTTAAAATATCACTCTAAGCATTTTGTGAACACACCCTCCCTCCCACCTCCCCCCCACACACACACACTTAAAAGTGTCTAACAGAATTTAGGGAGCAAGTGAGGAGAAGTACTCATGGAAACAGACCTCAGAAAAATATCTTAAGAAAAAATAGTATCAAATTCAGAAACTGAAACTGGAAAAGATAGCTTCTTACCTATCAAGAATTAATTAAAGCATTCATGACTAAACAACCTAAACTAAAAGTCCCCTACACACAAGTATGCCCACAAATCCAAGACCTGAGAGAAAAGGATAAATTCCAAGACACATACCCACTACCAAGACTAGGTCATGAACTTACACATCTGACATCTCAGATAATGACGAAAGTGTTTTAAGCATTCCTTCAAACACCTCCCAACACCCAAAAAGTCCAGTCAAACAAATTTGCTGGTCAACACTCCGAAACATTTAATGAAGGCAATGTCAGTTCTTCTCGTCTATTCCAGAAATGTAGGAAGAGGGAAGAAGGTAATTTGAAATGTCCAAAGACCCAATTCAGACAAAGACCACATAGAAAACCAATTGCATACCATTTTAAAACTATACATCATTTCTTTCCTCTTTCTTTTCATCTACATGTGAAACGACCTGTTTTTCTTTCTTTTCAGTATATTATGGAGGACCAAAAATCGATGTTTAACTACTCCCGAGTCCATATTTAAAGTCCTTCTGTTGTCTACATGGTGACAACATGTCTCTCTCTGTGCCATTTGCTCCTTGTACCCAGACTTCTTCTCCAGATAGTTTTCCCATAGGTTTAATGAATGATGAATATTGGGCTCCCATGTCCACCAAAAAATCAACTGATTTCCTCTCCACTTCAATTTTTACCTGAGGTTCAGGTAGAGTCTTCGAACCATGGCCCTTTCAGTCTCTGGTGGTGAGCATTGCTGTCTTCCTTTTGGGGCACACCCTGGCCCAATTCCTTTTCATTTACAGTAAGCACACTGATCTGAATCTAAGTCTTCCTGCCTGCCTTCTCTGTGCTTAGGCTTTTCCTTCCATTTACTATCCCCAACCTGTTTCCTCCCCGCATCATGTAATGCCAAAACCTTAACCAGTTTTTTTTGTCTGTTTTTCATCCTCTTGTGCATCCCTCTTGTTAAACACCTTTTCTGCAATTCCCACTAACTCAGTCAGATTCTTCCCTTCAAACCCAGAAATTTTCTGAAGTTTTCTCCTTATATATGGGGCTGACTGACTAACAAATGCAAGATTCATTGCTCTCTGATTTTCAGGTGCCTCAGGGTCGATTGGGCTATACATTTTATAGGCTTCAATTTGCCTTTCTAGGAAAGCTCCTGGAGACTCATCCTTACCTTGAGTCACCATACAGTTTTAGATAAATTTATGGGTCTCCTTGCAGCTGCACAGAGGCCTCCCAGTAAAGCCTGGCAGTAGAAAAGTAAGCTCTCCTTACCTTCATTGCAATTTGGATCCCAGTCAGGGGGTTCCCTTGAGCAGTAAACTTCCATTCGGCGAGGATTGAGGTCCCTGCCAAGTCTCTCGCTTATCCCCTTATGGGTTTCTCCATGATGCGATCCCTCTCTTCCGTGTTAAAGAGAGCCATAAGGAGCTGTTGAAAATCCATCCAGGTAGGTTGGTGGGTAAGAAAAACAGTCTCCAAGAAACTAATTAAATCCTGAATGTGGAAAGAAAAGGATTTGTGTTGGATCTTCCAGTTATAGATGTTGGAAGATGAGAAAGGGATATAGCTTATGTGGGGGCGCCCTATCCCATCCGGTAGAGCAATCTCATGGAGAGGCAGCATTGGCGCAGACAGTACTGGTGAAGTAAAGAGAGGATGAGGGGGATCAAGGAAAGGGGAAGTATCAGGGCGGTCTCTCTGCTTGGTGGTTCCATAGGTAGATCCCGACCACGTATGAGATAGACTGGTAAAGACATCCTGGGACCGAGAGTCAGATTTAGGCGACAGATAAAGTGGGGGGGGAAATTCCACATCCTCCACATCCAAGAGAGGTAGGATGGTCTTCTTACCTGGCTCCCCCTTATCTGTCTGCTCTGGTTTTTGTGCTCTGACCTGCCTTAGAGGGAGAGAGATGGTTTCATTAGCAGGCGGAAGGTGGGACTTGAGCCATGATAGTGGCTCTTCTATCAGGTATCGCCAGGCTACAATGTATGGTATTTGGTTTCGATGTAGATCGAAGACCTCACTCAGTGTAGAGCAGATCTGAGCCAAGGCAAATATTCCTTCCAGCGGCCACCCTGTGGAGAAAGTGGGCCACTCTAATTGACAGAGTGTTTTTAGTATACCTGGGTAAACCTTGTTACCTGACTGAGTGGCTTTACCTTAGAAATCCTTGAAATGTTCGAGAACAAGACCTAGAGGTGTCACAGGTCCTTTACTCCCTGCTTGTCCCATTTCTCCAAATACAACAACCAACACAACAGACAATTAAAAAACAAGGCAGACACAACCACAGGCCCAGCGATCCTCATCCAGAGCCTGCTGCTGGTGCGGACTTCCTTGGTGCCCTATAAACACAACAAACAAAAGATCACAGCAAAGACAAATGTAGACGCAATGACACTTACCCAGAACCAGAAACTGGTGGGGGCTTTCTTTACCCCCCAACTGTCTAGAGGGACTCGAACTCCCCTACCATCTAGGGGAAATCAAACCCCACGTATGTCTAGGGGGATTCGAACCCCCATACATCTAGGGGGACTCGAACCCCCCATATGCATAGGGGGACCCAGACCCCTCATACACCTAGGGGGACTCTAGACCCCTGTCAATCTACCAGCAGAGGGATGGGGCGTCTCCGCATCCACTCCAGCCCTGGGGAGCATGTTGGCGTCCAGCTTCTCCCCAGTGGGCTATACCATGTAAGTTCGCAACCAGACAGACAGACAAGATCTCAATAGAGGCTTTTCCGAGAAATTCCAATGCTGGCTAAGTTCTTGTCGTTTGATCCCAGATCGAGCCCCCAATGTTGGGGTCCATGATCAAAGGAATGTGACTGACACAAAGGGAAAATCAAGCAAAACTTTATTTCGTGCCATGCATCAGAAATCAAACTGACCAGTAGGTGCCTGAGCCTTGCTGGGGGCCACTGACTCCTTGCCCTGGGGTCCCTTCTGGAGGCTGCCTGCCTCACCCTCACAATACCACAGGCCACTCCCTGGGACAAGGCCTCTCCTGACGAGGCCGCTCACGACGAGGCCACTGCCAACGTGGCTGCTCCCCGGGATAAGGCCGCTCCTGACGAGGCCGCTCTCTGACCGTCTAGTGACAGCATCGCTGCTCGGGCGGTGAAGCCTCTCCAGATAAGTGTTCTCCCTGGTACGAGGCCGCTTCTGACGAGGCTGCTCCCCGACCATCTAGTGACAGCGCCGCTACTTGGGCGGCAAGGCCACTCGTGGCGGCACCACTGCTCGGGGCGGCGATACCGCTGCAAATGAGGCCACTCGCCGGGATGAGGCTCCCAGCAATTTCGCTCCCGACAGGGCCACTCCCAGCGGCACCACTGCTCATGGTGGCGAGGCTCCCAGCAATGCAGCTCCCGACGCTCCTGATGACAAAAAGGGCGCTGTCACTCTCCACAACCACAACACTACCACTCCTACCAAAACCCTAATGGATCACAATGGCTCCCCTAATGGCTACTCTAATGGCTCCTGCTTCCGGCTACTCTAACTCATCCTGCTGCCCACCCCCTGTAGCCTCACAGACCAGCCTTTAAATATGTGGTTGAGCCTGGCCCACACAGGTGGCCAATGGGATTGCAACTCACCTCAGTAAATATATGCATGCCACTCTGATTGGCCGTCTCCTAGATGGCCTGGCCCGCCCTGACAGAAGGGGCTTACGGAGCCACAGCACAGGACTCTGCCTGCCCATCTGAAGGAAACTATGCCCATCACATTGGCACAAACCCTCCAGATTGGGAGACACCTGAAATGCCCCTGAACCCACCCCAAATTCGTTGGCCACCTTGGAAAAAAGGCACATTCAGAAACATGCCAGACACCTACCTCCAGGCAGACACCCAGGTCAATGGCCCTGAGTCAGAGGATGGAACCTGACATACCACTAGGACCTCAAAGGAACCCTAGCTTAGGTTTGCAGTCATCTGCCTCCAGAGGTAAACTCTGGAATACCTACATATTGTCCAACACTTGATTCCTGAGCCACAGAACAGAACAACGTCTCTCCACAGAAGGCAATCTGGCTCTTGAGATTTCCATCAAACACTCAGGGGAGGGGAAACTGCATGGCGCCAGAGCCACCGCCACATTCTAAGAACTCCATGGATACAAGCCAGCATTGTGACCCATCAGAATGAGGCTCCCTGTTCACCACAGCCCCCTGAGCACATTGCTCCAGAGCCAGCAGATCTAAACGGCCTTGTTCCTGGGCTGGAAGGGGAAGCTCAGCTGGGCTTTCCAGGCATCCATATGTTGATATCTGCCACGACGTTTTTCCAAATGGGGGACCATGGTGCCATCAAAATGGACTCCTGCTGTCCTGCAGACGGAAAACTTGCTGTTTGGAGCAGCTCATAAGCCTCAGTCTGGGAAAACTTCCATGGCCTCATGATTCCTTCCCTCCATTCGTCCGCTTTCATGGACACAATCTCTAGCGTGAACAACGATCTGACAAGTGCCCTGACTCAGGTGATGAAGGTCTCGAGTCAGACGCTGCACATTTGAAATGCCATGTGCTCAGCACTGAACTGAACCAGCGCTTGTGCATTCAGAATTCTGCCCTCACTCTCTTGCCCCACAAGCCCTCCGGATTGTTCATTCGGGAGCCCCACAACAATCTTTTGTCTGCCCTCCGGAAAGAAGTATGGCCCTAATGCTCTGCCCAGAATCCACACGTGTGAATCAATCTGCACGGACCTTGACGGCACCCCAATATTTAGGCCACCCTGTGCACTACTGCTCTGTCTGACACAGCCTGAGCCCTGACCTCCCATCAGTCTCCCAGGTAGAGGCAAACATATCCTGCAGGTGGCTCGTGCCAAGGCCTGAGACTGTCATCTCTACCCAACCTGGGTCAGGTGTCTTTACCCAGACCATAGCTCAAATCCCGGCCAATGGGGGAACCTCAAGCATCAAAGAGCACTCCGTCTTCCCCACAAAGGGAAAAGCTTGCTGTGCGGATGTGAGTCTAACCCTCAGAGTGGGAGCCAGCTGCATTGCCCATGAGACCACACCCAATCAGGAGGGCTGCCCTGCCCATACACAGGAATTGTGACCCTCAGCCTGAGCACACTTTCAAAACAGCCCCCTCACTAGCTGGAACAGGAGCCTGCATAGCAGGCCTGACACTACCCAAGGCCCAAATCCTCACCCTTGTTAGGGTTCTCCAGGGGCCTGGACCCAGATACTGACTCTGGAATCCATGCTATGGCAGGACCCCTGAGAGGGAAAACAGTACTGTTCCCTTCCCCATGAAATACACCAAACCTGTGGGAGCCCGGCAGGATCTATACAGAGCTAGAATTTCCCAAGGCCCCATGAGGCTACCTCTCCATTCCGTGGACAACCGAGACACAGAACCCAGACAGAAAGGCCTGTGCTAACTGCCTCCCTGTCGAACTAAATTCAGATCCCACGGCACTGCCATCACGGTCCACAGATCAGGCCTCCCAGCACATTGCCCAGAACACTATACTGAGTGTTTGTTTGGAAATTTTGTCCCAAAAGCCCTGGAAGAAAGGCTCTCCAGCATGGGGCCTCTGGAGCCACAGTGCAAGACTCTACCTGCACACCCGAAGGAAACTATGCCTGTCACATTTGCACAAACCCTCCAGATTGGGAGACACCTGCAATGACCCTGAGTCTACCCCAAATTCATCGGCCACCTTGGAAAAAAGGTGTATTCTGAAACATTCCAAACACCTACCTTCAGGCAGACACCCAGGTCAATGACCCTGAGACAGAAGATGGAAACTGACATACCCATAGTACCTCAATGGAACCCAAGCTTAGGTTTGCAGCCATCTCCCTCCAGAGACAAACTCTGGAATACCTACATATGGTCCAACACTTGATCACTGAGCCACAAAAAAGAACAACGCCTGTCTCCAGAAGGCAACATGGCTCTTAGGAGCAGCGTCTAACCCTCAGGGTAGGAGAATCCTGCATGGCGCCTATGCCCCCGCCACATTCAAAGGTCTCCCTGGACACAAGCCAGCACTGTGACCCATCAGAAGGACGCTCCCTGTCACCTCAGTGCCCCTGGGCATTTTGCCCCAGACCCACCAGATCAAAATGGCCTTGCTCCTGGGCTGGAAGGGTAAGGTAACTGGGCTTTCCAGGCATCCATGCGGTGACTTCTTATATGACGTCTTTTCACCCGAGGAACCTGGGTGTCATCCAAACTGACTCCCCGGTCCCGCAGAAGGAAAGCTTGCTGTTCAGAGCAGCTCACATGCCCCAGCCTGGGAAGACCTCCATGGCATCATAAGGCCACACCTACATTCATTGGCCATAATGGACACAAACTCCAGGGTGAGCAACCATCTGACACATGCCCTGACTCAGGTGCTGGAGCCTCAATTCATATGCTGCACATTGGTAATGCCATGTGCTCGGCAGTGAACGGAAATGACACTTGTGCTTTCAGAATTCCGTCCATACCCTCCTGGCCTACCAGCCCTCCAGATTGTTCATTCCAGAGCCACAACGCAGTCTTCTGTCTGCCCTCCAGAAGGAAGAGGGTCCCTAGGGGTCTGCCCTGAATCCCCATGTGAGGGTCAACCTGCACGGACCTCAACAGCACCCCAATGTTCTAGGACACCCTGTGCACTAATGCTCTGTCTGACACAGCCTGAGCCCTGACCTCAATCAACCCTCCAGGTAGCGGGCCCCATATCCTGCAGGTGGGACCTGCCATGGCCAGAGACTGTCATCTCTCCCCAACCTTGGTATTCAGGCATGTGTTCCCAGACCATAGCTCAAATCCCAGCTAAGGGGGAACTTCAAGCATCAAAGAGCACTCCTCTTTCCACGACAGGAAAAACTTGCTGTGGGAATGGGGGTCTAACCCTCAGAGTAGGAGCCAGCTGCATGGACCATGAGACCACGCCCACCCAGGAGGGCTGCCCTGGCCACAAACAGGCATTGTGAGCTTTAGCCTGAGCCCGTTTTCAAAACAGCCCCCTTGCTAGCTGGACCAACAGCCCCCATATCGGGCGCGACATGCCCCTAGACCCAAATCCTCACCCTCGTTTGGGTTCTCCAGGCTCCAGGACACAGAATCCAACTCTTGAATCCCTGATATGTCGGAACCCTGAGACAGAAAACAGCACTATTCCCTTCCCCACCAAAGACACCAAACCCCTTGGGAGCCGGGCAGAAAGAATCCTCACAGAGGCAGAATCTCCCATGGCCCCATGAGGCTACCCTACATTCTGTGGCCAGCAGAGACACACAACCCAGATAGAAAAGTATTCACTCCCGCCTCCCCATTCCCCTCATTTCAGATCCCGCGACACTGCCCTCACAGTCCACAGATCAGGCTTACAATCACTTCGCCCCTAATCTTATCACGAGTTTTTTTTTTTGTTTTTTTTTTTTTTTTTTTTTTTTTTTTTTTTTTCCCCAAAGCACTGGCTGACAGGCCCTCCAGGATGGGGCACCTGGAGTGACAGCGCAGGACTCTGCCTGCCCACCCAAAGGCAACTCTGCCCGTCACATATGCACAAACCCTCCAGATTCGGAGACACCAGCAATTCCCCTGAGCCCACACCAAATTCGTTTGCTGCCTTGGAAAAAATGTGCTTCTGGACAGAGTCCAGACACCTACCTCCGGGCAGAAACCCAGGTCAATGGCCCTGAGTCAGAAGATGGAAACTGACATACCCCTAAGATCTCAACGGAACAATAGGTTAGGTATTCAGGCATCGGTCTGCAGAGGCAAAATCTAGAATACCTACATATGGTCCAACACAATCCCTGAGCCACAAAACAGAACACACCCTGTCCCCAGAAGGCAACCTGGCTCCTGGGAGCTGTGTCCAAATCTCAGATGTGAGAATCCTGCATGGCGCCTGAGACCTAGCCACATTCTGAGGTTCCCATGGACACAAGCCAACATTGTGACCCATCAGAATGAGGCTCCTTGTCACCTCAGCCCCTTGGGCACTTTGCCCCAGAGTCACCAGATCCAAACGGCCTTGTTCCTGGGCTGGAAGGCGAGGCAGAAATAGGCTTTCAAGGCATCCATGCGGTGACTTCTGCTAAGACTTCTTTCCATATTTGTTACCCTGGTTCCATCCAAATGGACTCTCCCTGTCCCGCAGTAGGAAAGCTTGCTGTTCAGAGCTGCTCACAAGTCCCACGCTGGGAAGACCTCCATGACCTCAAGGGGCGCCCCGTCCACTCGTCGGCCATCATGGACACAAACTCCACTGTGAGCGATCATCTGACATGTGACCCGACTCAGGTGCTAAAGATCTAAAGTCAGATGCTGCGCATTGGAAATGCAAGGTGCTCCGCACTGAATGGAACCGGCGCTTGTGCATTCAGAATTCCATCCTCAGCCTCCTGGTCCTGAAGCCTTCCAGATTGTTCATTCAGGAGCCCCAACGCAGTTTTTTGCCTGCTCTCCAGAAAGGAGAATAACCGTAGGTGTCTGCCGTGAATCTCCATGTGAGAATCAACCTGCACGGAACTCGATGGCACCCCAATGTCCCAGACCACCCTGTGCACTAATGCACTGTCTGAAACAGACTGAGCCCCGACCTCCCAACAGCCCCCAGGGACACATATGCTGCATGTGGGACATGCCAAGGTCAGAGACTGTCATCACCCAACCTGGGTATTCAGGCTTCTGTGTTCAGATCATAGCTCAAATCCCGAACTATGGGGGAACCTCAAGTATCAATGAGAACTCCTCCTTCCCCAAAAAGGGAAAAGCTTGCTGTGGGGATGGGGGTCTAACCCTCAGGGTTGGAGCCAGCTGCATGACCCAAGAGACCACGCCCACCTAGGATGACTGCCCTGGCCAGAAACAGGAAATGTGACTGTTAGCCAGAGCCCGCTTTCAAATCTGACCCTCACTAGCTGGAGCAGGAGCCCACACATCAGGCCTGACATGACCCTAGGCCCAAATCCTCACCCTCGTTCAGGTTCTCCAGGCGCCCTGATCCAGAAGCTGACTCTGGAATCCATGCTATGGTGGGACCCCTGAGATGGAAAACCGCAGTCTTCCCTTCCCCTGAAAGTCACAGCAAACTTCAGAGCCGGGCAGAATCCTCACAGAGGCAGAATCTCTCATGGCCACAGGAGGCCAACCATCCATTCCTTGGCCAACCCAGACACACAACACAGACAGAAAAGCCTGAGCTCCCACCTCCCCATTGCCCTAATTTCTGATACTGAGGCACTGCCCTCACGGTCTGCAGAACAGGCCTGCAATTACCTCGCCCCTCACTCTAACCTGAGTTTATATTTGCAGAATTTTGTCCCCAAGGCCCTGGCCAACAGGCTCTCCAGGATGGGGCCTCTGGAGCCTCTGTGCAGGATTCTGCCTGTCCTCCCGTAGGAAACTCTGCCCGTCACATTTGCACAAACCCTCCAGATTGGATGACACCTGCAAGGTCCCTGAGCCCACCCAATATCGTTGGCCACACTGGACAGAAATGCACAGTCTGACATATGCCAGACACCAACCTCCAGGCAGAAACCCAGGTCAATGGCCCCGAGTCAGAAGAAGGAAAATGACATAAACCTAGGACCACAACAGAACCCTAGTTTATGTTTGTAGGCATCTGTCTCCAGAGGCAAACTCTGGAATACATACATATGGCCCAACACTTGATCCCTGAGCCACAAAACAGAACAACTCCTTCCCCAGAAGGCAACCTGGCTCTTGGGAGCTGCGTCCACCTCTCAGGGGAGGATATTCCTGCATGGCGCCTGAGCCCCTGCCACATTCTAAACTCTTCCTAGACACAAGCCAGCATTTTGAACCATAAGCATGCAGCTCCCTGTCAACTCAGTTCCCTCGCTAATTGCCCTAAAGTCACCAGATCCAAAATGACTTGTTCCTGGGTTAAAATGATTACCTGAGCTGGGATTTACAGACTCTTTTTGGTGAGCTCTGCTACCATGTCTTTCCATATGGGGGACTCTGCAGCCACCAAAACGGAGCCTCCCTGTACTGCAGAAGGAAAGCTTGCTGTTCTGAGCAACTCACAAGCCCCATCCTGGGAAACCTCCGTGGCCTCATGAGGCCACCCCTCCATTAATCAGGCATCATGGACACAAACTCCAGCGTGAGCGACCACCATCCAACACTTGCCCTGACTCAGGTGCTGAACTGCCATGTAATTGGCACTGTACTGAGCCAGCACTTGTGCGTTCAGACTTCCTTCCTCATCCCCCGGCCCAATAGACCTCCAGATGGGAATTCTGGAGCCACAACCCAGCCTTCTTTCTGCCCTCCAGAAAGAAGAAGGGTCCTATGAGCTGCCGAGAATCCCCATGTGAGGTTCAACCAGCAGGGCCCAGAACGGAACTCTAATATCCACACCGCACTGTGCACTCATGCTCTGTCTGACACAGCCTGAGCCCTGACCTTCAGTCAGTCCCCAGGTAGCGGGCACCATCTCCTGCAGGTGGGACCGGCCAGGACCCGAGGCTGTGATCTCTACTCAACCTGGGTGTTCAGGCATCTGTGCATAGACCATAACTGAAATCCCACCTATGGGGGAATTTCAAGAAGAAAAGAAAACCCCTCCATCCCTATGGATGGAAAACCTTGCTGTGGGGATGGGGATCCAAACCATGCCCACACAGGAGTCCCGCCCTGGGCACAAACAGGAATTTTGAGGATCAGCCTGAGCCTGCTTTCAAACTAGCCCCCTCACTAGCTGGACCAGGAGCCCGCATATCGGGCCTGCCATGCCACTAAGACCAATGCTCACCCTAGATCGGGTTCTCCAGGCGCTTGGACCCCGAAGCTGACTCTGGAATCCCTGCTATGGAGGGACTCCTGAGATGGAAAACATCTCTCTTCCCTTCATCCAGAAAGACACCGAAAACTTGGGAGCCGTGCAAAATCCCCCCAGAGGCAGAATCTCCCATGGGCCCATGAGGCCACCCTTCCATTCCGTGCCCAAGCAAGACACACATCCCATAAAGAAAAGTCTGTGCTCCCGCCTCCCCATCGCCCTAATTTCAGATCCCGAGGCTCTGCCCTCATGGTCTGTAGATTGGGTCTGACATTACCTTGCCCCTCACCCTAACCCCAGTTTGTGTTTGCAGACTTTTGTCCCTAAAGCCCTGGCCGGCATGCTCTCCAGGATGGGACCTCTGGAGCCACAGCACAGGATTCTGCCTGCCCTCCCAAAGGAAACTCTGCCCGTCATATTGCAAAAGACCTCCAGATTGGAAGACACCTGCAAGGCCCCTGATCCCACCCAATTTTGTTGGCCGCTCTGGACAGAAATGCACAGTCTGACAAATGCCAAACACCTACCGCCAGACAGACACCCACCTCAATGGCCCTGAGTCAGAAGATGGAAAATGACATGTGCCTAGGACCGCAACGGAACCCTTGCTGAGGTTTACAGGCATCTGTCCCCAGAGGAAATTTTGGAGTGTAAGGGTCCATGATCAGTGTTATGAGACTACACAAAGTTAAAATCAAGAAAAGCTTTATTCCAGTCCAAGCATCGAAAATCAAACCAAAAGTTCAGGGCCATTTCTTACATCTAGCGACAACGACGAGGACGTGGCTCCCGATGACAAAGAAGCGTGGATGACGAGGATGACAACCCTGACGACACAGACTCTGCTCCCCATGACACCACTCTGACAAGGCCGCTCCCCAGATGAGGCCGCTGTGGAGGAGGCTACAGGCTGGACGAAATCCGCACCCTATGATAAAGAAGCCACTCCGGACCAGGCCACTCTCCGATGAGGCCACATGCCGATGATGCGGCTACCCGGAATGACGCTGCTCTGGCGAGGCTGCATCTCGGTGTGTGAGGCCAGTCTTGGTGGGGCCATGGTGAGGCAGGTCACGTGCTGCGCTGCTGCTCTGGGAGGCGAGGCGGCTCGTGGTGGTGCTGCAGCTAGGTGTGGGGCCATTCCCAGCAATGCTGCTCCCGATGCACTGGATAATCCTGAAGCTCTGACGCTCCAGACGACCCCAACACTATCACTCCTACAACTATCCTAACGACTCCAAACAACTACTCTAATGGCTACTCTAACTCCTCCTACTACTCTAATGGCTATTCTAACTCCTCCTACTTCTCTAATGGCTATTCTAACTCCTCCTAATTCTCTAAGGGCTATTCTAACTCCTCCTACATCTTAAGTGGCTATTCTAACTCCTCCTACTTCTCTAAGGCTATTCTAACTCCTCCTACTTCACCCCCCAGCCTCACAGACTAAACTTTATAGAGGTGGTTGAGCTAGGCCCACAAACAGGTGGCCAAAGAGATTTCAACTCACCACAGTTAATATATGCACGCCCCACTGATTGGATAAGACAATCTGGCCAAACCCGCCCCATATGCGGGGTTTCCAAGTAAGTTCCTCTGGCTAACCAGGCCCCTACATTAGTACATACATAGGTTCCAATGCTAGGTCCCTGCTAAAAAAAAAAAAAAAAAAAAAAAAAAAAACCAAAAACAAAAAACAAACAAACAAACAAAAAAAAAAACAGAACAACTTCTGTCCCCAGGCACTTTCCTAAGAACCACCAGATCAAAAGCGTCTCTGGGATTTCCAGGCATCTATGTGGGGAGCTTTGCTACCAAGTCTTTCCATATGGGGGAGCCAGAAGCCATCAGAACGGACTCCTCCTATCTCGAGAAGGAAAGTTTGCTGTTTGGAGCAGCTCACAAGCTCCAGCCTGGGAAATCTTGCATGGCCTCCTGAGGCTACTCTTCCATTCTTCAGTCATGATGGACCAAAACTCTAGCATGAGTTACCATCTTACACTTGGCCAGACTCAGAAGTTGCAGATCTCGAGACAGATGTTGAACACTGGAACTGCCATGCACTTGGCATTGAACTGAACCGGCGTTTGTGTAATCTGCCTTCCATCCTCTCCCTTCTGGGCCACAAGCACTCCACGTTGGTAATTCTGGAGCCATAATGCAGGCTCCTGCCTGCCATCGAGATAGAAGGAACCTATGGGTTTGCACAGAATCCCCACGTGAGGTCAACCTGCACGGCCCTCGACAGCACACTAATATGCTAGGCCTCCCTGAGCACTAATGCTCTGTCTGACACAGCCTGAGCCCCTAATTCCAATCAGCCCCCAGGTAGAGTGTTCTATATCCTGCAGGTGGGACCAGCCATGGCCCGAGGCTGTCATCTCTACCCAACCCGGGTGTTCAGGCATTTGTGCCCAGGCCACAGCTCAAATCTGCCTATGGGGGAACCTGAAGCACAAAAGAGCTGCCCTCATGGTCTGCATATCAGGCCTGCCATCACGTCGCCCGACACCCTAACCCGAGTATGTGTTTGCAGACTTTTGTCCCCAAAGCCCTGTCTAAAAAGTCCTCCAGGATCTGGCAACTGGTGCCACAGTGCAGGACTTTGCCTGGCCTCCCGAAGGAAATTATGCCTGTCACTCTTGCTTAACCCCTTCAGATTGGGGGAACACCTGCAAGGCCCCTGAGCCCACCCAATTTAGTTGGTTGCTCTGGACAGATATGCACAGTCTGACATATGCCAGACACCTACCTCCAGGCAGAGACCCAAGTCAATGGCCCTGAGTCAGAAGATGGAAACTGACATGCCCCTTGGACCTCAACATAAACCTAGCTTAGGTTGGCAGGCATCTGTCTCCAGAGACAAACTCTGGAATACCTACATATGGTCCAAAACTTGATCCCTCCGCCACAAACCAGAACACCTCCTGTACCCAGAAGGCAACCTGCCTCTTGGGAGCTGCGTCCACCCCTCAGGGGAGGATATCCTACATGGCGCCTGAGCCCCCACCACATTCTAGGGTTTCCCTGGACACAATCCAGTATTGTGACCCATCAGCATGAGGCTCCCTGTCAACACAGCCCCCTGGACACTTGCCCCAGAGACACCAGATTGAAACTGCCTTGTTCCTGGGCTGAAAGGAGAAGCTGAGCTGGGCTTTCCAGACATCTATGTAGTGAACTCTGCTACTATGTCTATCGATTCGGGTACACTGGAGCCATCAAAATGGACACCCCATGTCCCACAGAAGGAAAACTTGCTGTTTGGAGCAGCTCAGAAGCCCCAGCCTTGGAAAACCTCCATGGCCTCATGAGTCCACCCCTCCCATCATCGGGCATCATGGACACAAACTCCAGCGTGAGCAACCATCCGGCACTTACCCTGATGCAGGTGCTGGAGATCTCGTGTCAGATGCTGCATATTGGAACTGCCATGCGCTCAGCACTGTAATGAACGCGCTTGGGTGTTCAGACTTCCGTTTCAACCCCTTGGATGGCAAGCCCTCCAAGTTGGAAATTCTGGAGCCACAAAGCAGCCTTCTGCCTGCCCTCCCAAAAGATGAAGGGCCCTATGGGTCTGCCCAGAATCCCCATGTGAGGATCAACTTGCACGGCCCTACATGGAACACAAATATCCACGATGCACGGTGCACAAATTCTTTCTCTGACACAGCCTGAGCTCCAACCTCCAGTCAACCACCCAGGTAGCGGGTGCCATTTCCTGCAGGTGGAACCGGCCATGGCCCAATGCTGTCATCTCCACCCAACCTGGGGGTTCAGGCATCTGTGCCCCGATCATAGCTCAAATCCCGTTCTATGGGGGAACCTCAAACACAATATAGCGCTCCTATTTCCCTTGGCCAGAGAAGTTTGCTGTGGGGATGGGGGTCAAATCCTCAGAGTGGGAGCCAGCGGCATGGCCCATGAGATCACGCCTAACCAGGAGCTCTGCCTTAGGCACAACTAGGCATTGTGACCATCAGCCTGAGCCTGCTTAAAAACAAGCCCCCTTGCTAGCTGGAATAGGAGACCGCAATCGTGCCTGCCATGCCCCTAGGCCCAAAATCACATCCTCAGTCAGGTTCTCTAGGCGCCCAGATGCAAAAGCCGACTCTGGAATCTAAGCTATGGGGGGAACCCTGAGACATAAAACAGCTCTCTTCCCTTCATCCAGAAAGACATCAAAACCTTGGGAGCCATGCAAAATCCCCACAGAGGAAGAATCTGCCATGGACCCATGAGGCCACCCGTCCATTCCGTGGCCAACCAGGACAAACAACCCAGACATAAAAGACTGTGCTCCAGCCTCCCCGTCGCCCTCATTTCAGATACAAAGGCACTGCCCTCACAGTCTGCAAATCGGGCCAGCCAACACCTCCTCCCTCACCCAAAATCTTGTTGGTGTTTTCAGATATTTTACCCCAAAGCCCTGGTCAGCATGCCCTCCAGGATGGGGCCCTTGGAGCCACAGCGTAGGACACTGCCTGTCTTCACGAAGTAAACACTGCCAGTCTCAGTTACACAAACCCTCCAGATTGGGAGACACCTGCAAGGCCCCTGAGGCCACCCAATTTCATTGGCTGCTCTGGATAGAAATGCACAGTCTGACACATGCCAGACACCTACCTCCAGGCAGACACCCAGGTCAATGGCCCTGAGTCAGAAGATGGAAACTGACATGCCCCTAGCACCTCAATGGGACCCTAGCTGAGGTTTGCAGGCATTTGTCTCCAGAAGCCAGTTCTGGAATACCTACATATGGTCCAACACTTGGTCCCTGACCACAAAACAGAACACATTATAAGGTCTCCCTGGACACAAGACAGCACTGTGACCCATCAGCATGAGGCTCCCTGTCAACTAAGGTCCCTGGGCACTTGCCCCTAAGACACAAGATCAAAACTGCCTTGTTCCTGGGCTTAAAGGAGAAGCTGAGCTGGGCTTGCCAGATATCTATGCGGTGAGCTCTGTGACAATGTCTTTCCATTTGGGGGACCATGGGCTTAACCAGGCATTGTGACCATCAGCCTGAGCCTGCTTTCAAACATGTCCCCAAGATAGCTGGACCAGGAGCCCTAATATCATGCCTGCCGTGACCCTAGGCCCAAAATATCACCCTCGGTTGTGTTCTCCAGGCGCCTGGACCCGGAAGCCGACTCTGGAATCCCTGCTATGGCGGGACCCCTGAGACGGAAATCAGCTCTCTTCCCTTCATCCAGAAAGACACCAAAACCTTGGGAGCCATGCAAAATGCCCACAGAAGAAAAATCTCCCATGGACCCATGAGGCCATCCCTCCATTCTGTGGCCAACCTAGAATCACAACCCAAACAGAAAAGCCTGCACTCCCCCCTCCCCGTCACCCACATTTCTGATCCTGAGGCACTGCCCTCACAGTCTGCAGATTGGGCCTGCCATCACCTAGCCTCTAACGCTATCCTGAGTTTTGGTTTGCGGACTTTTATTCTCAAAGCCCTAGCCGACATGTCGTCCAGGATGGGGCATCTGGAGCCACAGGACAGGATTCTGCCTGGCCTCCCAAAGGAAACTGCCTGTCACAGTAGCACAAACTGTACAGATTGGCAGACGTCTGCAAAGCCCCTGAGCCCACCCAATTTTGTTGGCCACTCTGAAAAGAAATGTGCATTTGGACACAGGCCAGACACCTATCTCCAGGCAAACACCGAGGTCAATGGCCCTGAGTGAGAAGAAGGAATCTGACATGCCCCTAGGACAACAACGGAACCCTAACTGAGTTTAGCAGGCATCTGTCCCCAGAGGCAGGTTCTGGAATACCGGCATATGGTCCAACTCTTGGTCCCTGAGCCACAAAACAACACCTCCTGTCCCCAGAAGGCAACCTGGCTCTTGGGAGCTTCGTCCAACCCTCAGAGGAGAATCATACATGGTGCCTGAGCCCACGACACATTCTAAGGTATCCCTGAACAAAAGCCAGCATTGTGATCCATCAGCAGGAGACTCCCTGTCAGCCAGCCCACTGGGCACTTTCCACAGAACCACCAGATCAAAACAGCCTTGTTCCTGGGATGAAAGGATAAGCTGAACAGGGCTTTCCAGATATCTATGCAGTGAGCTCTGCTACCATGTCTTTCCATATGGGGGACACTGGAGCCATCAAAACGAACTCCCCCTGTCCCTACGAAGGAAAGCTTGCTGTTCGGAGCAGCTCACAAGCCCCAGACTGGGAAAACCTCCATGGCCTCATGAGGCCACCCCTCCATTCATCGGACACCAGGGACACAAACTCCGGCATGAACAACCATCTGACACTGGCCCTGATTCAGGTGCTGGAGACCTAGAGTCCCATGCTGCACATTGGAACTGCTATGTGTTTGGCACTGAACTGAACTGGGGCTTGTGCGTTCAGACCCAATATCCTAGGCCACCCTGTGCATTAATGCTCTGTCTGACACAACCTGATTCCTGTCCTCCCATCAGCCACCTAGATAGCAAACCCCATATCCTGCAGTTGGGACCTTCCATGGCCAGAGACTGTCAACTCTACTCAACCTGTATATCCAGGTGCATTGCCCAGACCATAGTTCAAATCTCAGCCTATGGGGGAACCTCAAGCATAAAACAGCAATCCCCCTTCCCCATGATGGGAAAAGCTTGCTGTGGGGATGGGGCTCTAACCCTCAGAGTGGGAGTGAATTGCATGGCCAATGAGTCCACGTCCACCCAGGAGGGCAGCCCTGGCAACAAACAGGCATTGTGACCTTCAGCCTGATCCCGCTTTCAAGCCATCCCCTCGCCAGCTGACACAGGAGCCAGCATATTGGGCCTGACATGCCCCTAGACCCAAATCCTCACCTCAGTTGGGTTCTCCAGGTGCCCCGACCCAGAAGCTGACTCTGGAATCCCTGCTCTTTCGGGACCCCTGAGACGGAAAACAGCACTCTTCCCTTCCCCCCAAAAGACACCAAACCCTAGAGAGCCAGGCAGAATCCTCACAGTGATGGAATATCCCATGGCCCCACCGCTACATTTCGTGTTGGCTACATTTCGTGGCCAACAGAGACGCATATCCCAGACAAAAAAGCTTGCACTCCTGCCTCCTCATCGCCCTAATTTCAGATCCCGTGGCACTGCCCTCACAGTGTGCAGATCTGGCCAGCCATCACCTCGAGCCTGAGAGTATCCCAAGCTTGTGTTTGCAGATTTTGTCCCCAAAGCCCTGACCAACAGGTCCTCCAGAATGGGGCCTCTGGAGCCACAGAGCAGGTCTCTGCCAGCCCACCAGAAGGAAACTCTGCCCATCACAGTTGCACAACCCTCTGAATTGGGAGAATCCTGCAATGCCACTGAAAAACCGCCTTGGAAATTCATTGACCGCCTTGGAAAAAATGTGCATTCAGACACAGGCCTGAAACCTACCTCCAGGAAGACACCCAGGTCAATGGCCCTGAGTTAGAAGATGCAACATGATAACCCCCTAGGACCTCAACAGAAACCTAGCTTAGGTTTGCAGGCATCTGCCCCCAGAGGCAAACTCTGGAATACCTACATATGGTCCAACACTTGATCCCTGAGCCAGAAAACAGAAGACTTCCTTTCCCCAGAAGGCAACCTGGCTCTTGGGAGCTGCACCCAAGGGGAGGAGAATTCTACATGGCTCCTGACCCCGTGCCACATCCTAAGGTCTCCTTGGACTCAAGCAAGCATTGTGACCAATCAGCAGGAGGCTCACTGTCACCTCAGTCCCCTGGTCACCTTGCCACAGAGCCACCAGATCAAAACCTCCTTGTTTTACGCTGGAAGTGTAAGTGGAGCTGGGCTTTCCAGGCATCCATGCGGTGACTTCTACTACAATGTCGATCCATACAGGAGACCCTGGTGCCATCCAAATGGACACTCCCTGTCCCGCAGAAAGAAAGCTTACTGTTCGGATCAGCTCACAATCCCCAGCCTGGGATCACCTCCATGGCCTCATGAGGCCACCCCTCCATTCGTCGCCCATCATGGACACAAACTCCAGCATGAGCGACCATCTGACACGTGCCCTGACTCAGGTGCTGGAGATCTCGAGTCAGATGCTGCACATTGGAAATGCCACGTGCTCGGCACTGAAATGAACCAGTGCTCCTGCATTCAGAATTCGGTCCTCACCCTCCTGGGCCGCAAGACCTCCACATAGCTCATTCAGGAACCCCAAAGCAGTCTTCTGCCTGCCCTCCAGAAAGAAGAACATCCCTAGGGGTCTGCCCAGAATCCGCATATGAGGATGAACCTGCATGGACCTCGATGGCACCCAAATATCCTAGTCCACCCTGTCCAATAATGCTCTGTCTGACACAGCCTGAGCCAAGACCTCCCATCAACCCGCCAGGTAGTGGGCCCCATACCCAGCAGGTGGGAACTGCCATGGCCAGAGACTCTCATTTCTACCCAACTTGGGTATTCAGGCGTCTGTGCCCAGACCACAGATCAAATCACGGCCTATGGCGGAACCTCAAACATAACAGAGCACTCCTCCTTCCTCAAGACGGGAAAAGCTAGCTGTGGAGATGGGTGTCTAACCTTCAGAGAGGGAGCCAGCTGCATGGCCCATGAGACCACGCCCACTCAGGAGGGCCGCCCTGGCCACAAACAGGCATTTTGACTGTCAGCCGTAGCCCAATTTCAAAGCCCCCCTGGCTACCTGGACCAGGAGCACGCATATCGAGCCTGACATGCACCTAGGCCCTTGTCTTCAACCTTGGTCAGGTTCTCTAGGGGCCCAGACTCAGAAGTTGACTCTGGAATTCCTGCTATGGCGGGACCCCTGAGACAGAAAACAGCACTCTCCACACCCCCCCCCCAAAAGACAACAAAACCTTCGGAGCTGGGCAGAATCCTCATAGAGACAGAATCTCCCATGGCCCCATGAGGTTACCCCTGAATTCCGTGGCCAACTGAGACACACAACCCAGACAGAAAAACCTGCACTCCTACCTCCCCGTCACCCTCATTTCAGATCCCTCGGCACTGCCCTCATGGTCCGAAGTTTGGGACTATGATCACCTTGCCCCTAACCCTATCCCCAGTTTGTGTTTGCAGATTTTTGTCCCCAAAACCCTGGCCCACAGGCCCTCCAGAATGGGGCCTATGGAGCCACAGTGCAGGACTCTGACTGCCCACAAAGGATGAACTGCCCATCCATTTGCACAAACCCTCCAGATTGGGAGACACATGCAATGTCACTGAGCCAACCACAAATTCGTTGGCCGCCTTGGATAAAATGTGCATTCGGTAACAGGCCCGACACCTATGTCCAAGCAGACACCCCGGTCAATGGCCCTAGTCAGAAGATGAGACCTAACATAACCCTAGGACCTCAAGGGAACACTTGCTTAGGTTTGCCAGCATCTGTCTCCAGAGGAAAACTCTGGAATACCTACATATGTTCCAACACTTGATTCCTGAGCCACAAAAGAGAAGACTTCCTGTCCCCAGAAGGCAACCTGGCTCTTGGGGGTTATGTCCAACCCTCAGGGGAGGAGAATCCTCTATGGCGCCTGAGCGTCCTCCACATTCTAAGGTCTCCCTGGACACTAGCCAGCATGGTGACCCAACAGAATGAAGCTCCCTGTTACTGCAGCACCCTGGTCACTTTGCCCCAGAACCACCAGATCCAAATGGCCTTGTACCTGGGCTAGAAGGGTAAGCGGAACTGTGCTTTCCAGCCATCCATGCAGTGACGTCTGCTATGACGTCTTTCCATGCGGGGGACCCTGGAGTCATCCAAACGGAGTCCTCCTATACCGCAGCAGGAAAGCTTGCTGTTCAGAGCAGCTCACAAGCCCAGCCTGGGAAGACCTCCATGACCTCATGAGGCAACACCTCCATTCGTTGGCCCTCATGGACACAAACTGCATCATGAGCGACCATCTGAAACAAGCCCTGACTCAGGTGCTGGAGATCTCGAGTCAGACTCTGTACATTGGAAATGCCATGCACTGAACTGAACCGGCTCTTGTGCGTTCAGAATTCTGTCCTCACATTCCTGGCCTGCAAGCTGTTCAGATTGTTCATTCAGGAGCGAAAACGCAGGATTCTGCCTGCCCTCCAGAAAGGAGAAGGGCCCTAAAGGTCTGCCCAGAATCCCCACGTGAGGATCAACCTGCACGGACCTTGACAGCACCCCAAATTCCTGGGCCACCTTGTGCACTAATCTCTGTTGGACACAGCCTGAGCCCGACCTGCCATCAGCCCCCCAGGTAGCGGCCCCCATATCCTGCAGATGGGTTATGACTGGCCTGTGTCTGTCATCTCTGCAACCTGGCTATTCAGTCGTCTGTGTCCAGACCATAGGTGAAATCCGGCCTATTGGGGAACCTCAAGCATCAAAGAGCACTACCCCTTCCCTGCGACAGGAAATGCTTGCTGTGGGGATAGGGGTATAATGGTAAGAGTGGGAGCCAGCTGCATGTCCCATGAGACCAGGCCCACCCACAAGGGCTGCCCTGAAAAGAAACAGGCATTGTGAGTCTCAGCCTGAGCCCGCTTTAAAACCAGCCCCCTCACTTGCTGGACCAGGAGCCCGCATATTGGGCGTGACATGCTCCTAGGCCCAAATCCTCACCCTAGGTCAGCTTCCCCGGGCGCCCGGACCCCGAAGCTGACTCTGGAGTCCCTGCTATGCCGGGACCCCTGAGAAGGAAAACAGCTCTCTTCCCTTCATTCAGAAAGACAGCAAAGCCTTGGGAGATGTGCCAAATCCCCTCAGAGGCAGACTCTCCCATGTACCCATGAGTCCATCCCTCCATTCCAAGGCCAACCGAGACACACAACCCAGACAGAAAAGCCTGCGCTCCCGCCTCACCATCGCCCTAATATCCGATCCTGATCACTGCCCTTATGGTCTGCAGATCAGGCCTGCCATCACCTTGCACACACCCTAACCCGAGTTTGTATTTAAAGAATTTTGTCCCCAAAGCCCTGGCTGACAGGCCCTCCACGATGGGGCCTCGGGAGCCATGACACAGGACTTTGCCTGCCCTCCCAAAGAAAATTCTTCCCGTCACATTTGCACAAACCCTCCAGATTGGGAGACACCTGCAAGGCTCCTGAGCCCACCCAATTTCCTTGGCCGCTCTGGACAGAAATGCACAGTCTGACACATGCCAGACACCTAACTCCAGGTAGACACCATGGTCAATGGACCTGAGTCAGAAGATTTAAACTGACATGCCCCTAGGACCACAACGGATTTGCAGACATCTGTCCCCAGAGGCGGGTTCTGGAATACCTACATATGGTCCAATGCTTGGTCCCTGAGCCCAAAACAGAACACCTCCTGTCCAGAGAACGCCACCTGGCTCATGGGAGCTGAGTCCTGCCCTCACAGGAGGAGAATCCTGCAAGTCGCCTGAGTCCCTGCCACAATCTAAGGTCTCCCTGGACACAAGCCAGCATTTTGACCCATCAGCATGAGGCTCCTTATCAACTCAGCCCCCTGGGCACTTGCCCCAGAGCCACCAGATCGATACTGTCTTGTGCCTGGCCTGAAAGGATAAGCTGAGCTTGGCTTTCCAGAAATCTA
This sequence comes from Meles meles, assembly GCF_922984935.1. Taxonomy (NCBI): domain Eukaryota; kingdom Metazoa; phylum Chordata; class Mammalia; order Carnivora; family Mustelidae; genus Meles; species Meles meles. The sequence goes on from NC_060081.1 coordinate 2,372,714, forward strand.
TGCGGTGAGCTCTGCTACCATGTCTTTCCATATGGGGGATCATGGAGCCATTAAAACGGACTCCCCCTGTCCCACAGAAGGAAAGCTTGCTGTTCGGAGCAGCTCAAAAGCCCCAGCCTGGGAAAACCTCCCTAGCTTCATGAGGCCATCCCTCCATTTATCTGGCATCATGGACATAAACTCCAGCGTGAGCGACGATCCAACATTTGCCCTGACTCAGGTGCTGGAGATCTTGAGTCACACGCTGTACATTGAAACTGCATTGTGCTCGGCACTGAACTGAACCGGCGCTTATGCGTTCAGACTTCCATCCTCACACATTGGGCATGAAAGCCCAACAGATTGGGAATTGTGGAGCCACAACGCATCCTACTCCCTGTCTTCAAAAAGAAGGAGGGCCCTACGGATCTGCCGAGAATCACCATTTGAGGTTCAACCTTCACGGTCCTAGTCAGAACCACAATATCCAGGCCATACAATGCACTAATGCTCTGTGGGACACAGTCTGAGCCCTGACTTGCAGTCATCCCCCCAGGTAGTGGACGCCATCATCTGCAGGTGGGACCGGCCATGGCCACAGGCTGTCATCTCTACCCAAAATCGGTGTTCAGGCATCTGTTGCCTGAGCTTAGCTCAAATCACAGCCTATTGTGGAACCTCAAGCGCAAAAGATCATTCCTCCTTCCCCACGGCCAGAAATGTTTGCTGTGGAGATGGGGGTCAAACCATCAGAATGGCAGCCAGCTGTATGACCCTTGAGACCACGCCCACACAGGAGGTCCACCATGGGCAAAAAAAAAAAAAAACATGCATTGTGAACATCAACCCAAGCCTGCTTACAGAGAAGCCCCCTCAGCAGCTGGAGCAGGAGCCCGCATATTGGTCCTGCCAAGACCCTAGGCCCAAATCTTCACTCTCGGTCCAGTTCTCCAGGCGCCTGGACCCAGAAGTCGACTCTGGAATCCCTGCTATGGCGGGACCCCTGAGAAGGAAAACAGCTCTCTTCCCTTCATCCAGAAAGACACCAAAACCTTGGGAGCCATGAAAAAACCCACTGAGGTAGAATCTCCCATGGACCAATGAGTCCACCCATCCATTCCATGCAAACCGAGACACACAACCCAGACAGAATAGCCTGTGCTCCCACTCCCCGTTGCCCTAATTTCAGATCCTGAGGCACTGCCGTCATGGTCTGCATATCGGGCCTGCCATCACGTCGCTCTACACCCTAATCCGAGTATGTGTTTGCAGACTTTTGTCCCAAAATCCCTGGCCGACAAGCTGTCCAGGATGGGGCCTCTGGAGCCACAGTGCAGGACTCTGCTTACCCTCCCGAAGGAAACTCTGCCCGTCACATTTGCACAAACTGTGCAGTTTGTGCACATGCCGGACACCTACCTCAAGGCAGACACCCAGGTCAATGGCACTGAGTCAGAAGATGGAAACTGACATTCCCTAGGACCTCAACGGAACACTACCTGAGGTTTGAAGGCATCTGTTCCCAGAGCAAGATTCTGGAATACCTACATATGGTCCAACCCTTGATCCCTGAGCCACAAAACAGAACAACTCCTGACCCCAGAAGGATTCCTGGCTTTTGGGAGCTGCGACCAACCCTCAGGGGAGGAGAATCCTGCATGGCGCCTGAGCAACCACCACATTCTAAATTCTTCCTGGACACAAGCCATCATTTTGATCTATCAGCATGAGGCTCCTTTTCATCTCAGCCCCCTGGCCAATTGCCCTAGAGTCACCAGATCCAAAATGTCTTGTTCCTCGGCTAAAATGATAAGCTGAGCTGGGATTTCCAGAATCTATTTGGTGAGCTCTGCTACCATGTCTTTCCATATGGGGGACTCTGCAGCCACCAAAACGGATCCTTCCTGTAACACAGAAGGAAAGCTTGCTGTTTGGAGCAGCTCACAAGTCCCAGCCTGGGAAATCTTCCATGGCCTCATGAGGCCACCTCTCCATTAATCAGGCATCATGAACACAAACTCCAGTGTGAGCGACCATCCGACACTCGCCCTGACTCAGGTGCTTGAGATCTCGAGTCAGAGGCTCTACATTGGAACTGCCATGTAATCGGCACTGTACTGAACCGGCACTTGTGTGTTCAGACATCCTTCCTCACCCTCCTGGCCCAAAAGACCTCCAGATTGGGAATTCTGGAGCCACAACGCAGCCTTCTTCCTGCCCTCCAGAAAGAAGAAGGGCCATATGAGCTGCCTAGAATCCGCATGTGAGGATCAACCTGCACAGCACTAGATGGAACTCTAATATCCAGACTGCACTGTGCACTCATGCTCTGTGTTACACAGCCTGAGCCCTGACCTCCAGTCCGCCCCCAGGTAGTGGGCACCATCTCCTACAGATGGAACCGGTGTGGCCCAATGCTGTGATCTCCACTCAACCTGGGTGTTCAGGCATCTGTGCATAGACCATAACTGAAATCCCGCCTATGGGGGAGCCTCAAGCAGAAAATAGCACTCCTCCTACCCCATGGCCAGAGGAGCTTGCTGTGGGGTTGGGGGTCCAAACCTCAGTGTGGGAGGAACTGATGGCACCTGAGGCCACGCCCACCCAGGCATGCCGTCCTGGGCACAAACAGGCATAGTGATGATAAGTCTGAGTCTGCTTTCAAACAAGGCCCCTCGCTAGCTGAACCAGGAGCCTTCATATTGTCTGTCATGCCCCTAGACCCAATGCTCACCCTCGGTTGGGTTCTCCAGTCACCCAGACCCAGAAGCCGACTCTGGAATTCCTGCTATGGAGGGATCCCTGAGACAGAAAAACATCTCCCTTCCCTTCATCCAGAAAGACACCGAAACCTTGGGATCCGTGTAAAATTCCCTTTGGCCCATGAGGCCATCCCTCCATTCCGTGGCCTAACAAAACACACATCCCATAAAGAAAAGTCTGTGCTCCTGCCTCCCCATCGCCCTAATTTCAGATCCCGAGGCTCTGCCCTCATGGTCCGCAGATTGGGCCTGCCATCACCTCGCCCCTCAGTCTAACCCCAGTTTGTGTTTGCAGACTTTTGTCCCCAAAGCCCTGGTCGGCAGGATCTCCATGATGGGGCCTTGGGAGACACAGCTCAGTACTCTGTCTGCCCTCCCAAAGGAAATTCTGCCCATCACATTTGCACAAACCCTCCATATTGGGAGACACCTGCAAGGCCCCTGATCCCACCCAATTTCTTTGGCTGCTCTGGACAGAAATGCACAGTCTGACACATGCCAGTCACCTACCTCCAGGCATACACCCAGATCAAAGGCCCTGAGTCAGAAGGTGGAAAATGATATGCGACTAGGACCTCAATGGAACCCTAGCTGATTTTTGCAGGCATCTGTCCCCAGAGGAAATTTTCGGAGTGTAAGGGTCCATGATTAATGTTACGAGATTACACAAAGTGAAAATCAAGCAAAGCTTAATTTCAAGCCAAGCATCGAAAAAAAAACCCTGTCAGTTGGGGACCATTTCTTACGTCTAGCAATGACGACGAGGATGCCACTGCTGATGACAAAGAAGCGTGATGACGAAGACAACAACCCTGATGACACAGACTCTGCTCCCCATGATGCCACTCTGACAATGCCACTCTGCAGACGAGGCCACTGTGGATGAGGCCGCTTTGGCCATGGCCACTCCAGATGAAGCTGCTCCCCAGATGAGGCTGCTCTAGACTATTCTACACACTGGACGAAATCCGCACCTGATGATGAAGAAGCCGCTCTGGACGCAACCACTCTCCGATGAGGCCGCATGCCAACGATGCGGCTCCCCGGAATGACGGCACTCTGGCGAGGCTGCATTTCGGGGCAGCCAGGCCAGTTTTGTCGGGGCCACAGTGAGGTGGGTTGTGGGCTACGTTGCTGCTTGGGGAGGCAAGGCCGCTTGTGGTGGCCCTGCTGCTCGAGTGGGGCAGCTCCACTACTCTAACGGCTATTCTAACTCCTCCTAATTCTCTAATGGCTATTCTAACTCATGCTATTTCTCTAACGACTATTCTAACTCCTCCCACTTCTCCCCCATCTCCAGCCTCACAGACAAACCTTTATAGAGGTGGTGGGGCCCTGCCCACACACAGGGGCCAATGAGATTTCAACTCACCATAGTTAATATATGCGCACCCCACTGATTGGATATGGCTCTCTGGCCTCGACCACCCCTAAATCCGGGGTTTACAAGTAAGTTCCTCTGGCTAACCAGAGCCCTATATCCCATTTTCTTTGGAAATTAGTCAAATCCTTGACTTTTCAGTCAGTTCTATGTTCTCTTGTTGTAAGTCGGTTATATTGAGCATGTAAGACTAACATTTTTATCGCTCCAATTTTCTTTGGTACAAATGACAAGAGGGAGTTTATAATACAGGGGCCAAAAAGTAACAGTAGTGCACAGTTGGCTGATGAGTTAGCCATTCAACGCTTTGCATAACTTTTTCCATTTTTTTTTCTAATTCCGTTCATCTATTTCCCCACCTATACTTTATATGAACAGGTAACAATAGGAGCAACAATAAACTCACAGGTTTTAGTCCATGGTCAGAAAAGTCTGTCAACTGCAGCTTCCATCTCTGGGGGGCGACCTCGTCCTTGGCACTTTTGAAGTGACCCGCATGAATCCGGGCCCTAATGCCCTCTACTTTTACAGTAAAAGGTCCCTTCCAGAGAGGCTCCAGGTTTCCCACTTGATAGCGACGTATCCTAAACAAGTCCCCAGGTTGGTAAGGATGTAGTTCCACCTTGGTCTGCATCTCAGTGTGGGCAGTCTGGATCCCTGAGTGGGCATTTTTAAAGACAGACTGTAATGCCTGCAGTGACTGGAGTACAGATTGAACAGTCATTTCTGCTAGGGCAACCTCTTGTATTCGAGGATCGGGGGGTCTCCAAACATTATTTCAAATGGGGTCACCTTGCTTTAATAGGGTGTACATCGTGCCCTGAGGAGGGCAAAGGGTATGAGATCCACACATCCATCGCCAGTCTCCAGAATTAGTTTTGTCAAGGTCTCTTTAAGAGTCCGGTTCATTCTCTCTACTTGCCCGGAACTCTAGGGCCAGTAGGCACAATGTAGTTTCCAATTAGTGCTCACGGCCTTGGCCAATGCCTGTGAGACTGACATCACAAATGCAGGGCCATTATCTGACCTAATTGCTAGAGGCAGCCCAAACCTAGGAATTATTTCTTCTAGTAGTTTTTGGCTACCATTCATGCCATCTCATGTTTGGTGGGAAAAGCCTCTACCCAGCCTGAAAATGTATCTACAAAAACTAACATGTACTTGTGCCCATATTTTCCAGGTTTCATTGCTGTAAAATCTACTTCCAATAAATGCCTGGTTCCTTACCTCTTTCTCATTTCCCTCTTCCCATTTTGGTTCTTCCCACATTAACTGCCTGGCATTGAGCACATCTATCAACTACATCCTGAACCATACGCCCTAATTGAGAAACCTGGAACTGCTTGACTATAAGCTCCTAGAGTTTGCATATCCCCAAATAAGTATCCTGATCTATCTAGTCTACTAACTTTTTGCGTAGTCTTCGAGGAAGAATATTTATCCTGCCTAAGTCTTAGCCCAGACCCCTTCATAGTCCAAATTAACCCACTTCTGTAAATGCTTTAAATCTTCTCCTGAGTAGTTCAGTTTTTTTGGTAAGTCTGGCGCTGGGAGTGTAACCAGTTCTTGCACTGTTTCTCGAAATGCTTGCTTTGCAGCTTGATCTGCTAATTGGTTTCCTTTTGAAATCAGATCAGTCCCCTTTTGGTGGCCTGGGCAATGCATAACGGCCACCTCTTTTGGGTCCCAAATGGCCTGGAGTAGAGCCAATATTTCTGCTCTGATTTTAATTCCTTTTCTTTCTGCTGTTAATAGGCCCCTTCTTTATATATAGCCCCATGTATATGGAGAGTAGCAAAGGCATACCTGCTGTCCATATAGATGTTGGCGGATTTACTTTTGGCCATCTGCAGTGCCTTAGTGAGGGCAATCAGTTCCACTTTTTGTGCCAAAGATCCATGTGGCAGGTCTGCTGTCCAGAGTTTCTGCTCAGGAGAAACTACATCAGCCCCCACATACCTCTTTCCATTGACCATGTAGCTACTCACATCTGTGAACAGAGTCATCTCAGCATCCGAGAGGGGAGTGTCTTTGAGATCTGGCCTTATTCCTGCAACTTGGGTTGGGAACTCCCCGCAGTCAGTCCTTGGGGAAGTCTTATCCATTTGACCTGGCCTTGGATTCATTCCTGTGGGTCTGACCACTCAAAAGCAAAAAGGGGTTGAAGTTTTCTTGCTAAAGTTATGCAGAAAAATGCACCCTTGATCCCCAAATAAGAGCACCTCCTGTCCCCAGAAGACAACCTGGCTCTTGGGAGCTGGGTCTACCCCTCAGGGGAGGATATCCTGCATGGCGCCTGAGCCCGGCCACATTCTAAGGACTCCTGGAAACCAGCCAGCATTGTGACCCATCAGAATGAGGCTCCCTGTCACCTCAGCCCCCTGGGCATTATGCCCAGAGCCACCAGATCCAAAAGGGCCTTGTTCCTGGGCTTGAAGGGTAAGCAGAGCTGGGCTCTCCAGGCATCTATGTGGTGACTTCTGCTATGGCACCTTTCCATATGGGGGACCCTGGTGCCATCCAAACGGACTCCCCTTGTACTGCAGAAGGAAAGCTTGCTGTTTGGAGCAGCTCACAAACCCCAGCCTGGGAAGATTGCCATGGCCTTATGAGGCCACCCCTCCCTTAGTCGACCATCATGGACAGAAACTCCAGCGTGAGCGAATTCTGACACGTGCCCTGACTCAGGTGCTGGAGATCTCGAGTCGGAATCTGCACATTGGAAATGCCATGTGCTCAGCCCTGAATGGGACCGGCACTTGTGGATTTAAATTCTGTCCTCACCCTCCGGACCCAACAGCCCTCCAGACTGTTGATTCGCGAGGCCCAATGCAGTCTTCTGCCTGCCCTCCAGAAAGAAGAAGGGCCCTTGGTGTCGGCCCAGATTCCCCAGTTGAGGATCAACCTGCATGGGCCTCATCAGCACCCCAATATCCTAGGCCGCCCTGTGCACTAGTGCTCTGTCTGACACAGCCTGAATCATGAACTTCCATCAGCCCCCCAGGTAGCAGGCCCCATATCGACACCTGGGCCCTGCCCTGTCCAGAGACTGTCATCTCCACCAACCTGGGTATTCAGGTGTCTTTGCCAGACCATAGCTCAAATCCCGGCCTATGCGTGAAATTCAGTCTTAAAGAGCACTCCTCCTTCCTCACGATGGGAAAAGCTTGCTGTGGGGATGGAGGTCTTACCCTCATAGTGGGAACCAGCTGCTTCACCCATGAGACCACGCCAACCCAGGAGGGCTGCCCTGGCCACAAACAGGCATTGGGACACTCAGCCTGAACCCGCTTTCCAAACAGCCCCCTTGCTAGCTGGATCAGGAACCCGTATATTGGGCCTGACATGCATCTAGTCCCAAATCCTCACCCTCAGTCACGTTCTCCAGTCACATGGGACCAGACAATGACTCTGGAATCCGGACAAGGCTGCTCCCAACGATGAAGTGGCCTCCATGGAGGAGGCCGCTTGATGACGAGGTGGCTTGCCAACAAGTCTGCTCTCCAGAATGACGCCACTCTGGTGAGGCCTCTCCAGCCAGGACACTCCAGCATGGCCACAGCTTGGGGCGGTGAGGCCACTGGCGGTGGGGCCGTGGCTCGGGGCAGCCCTGTTCCCAACAACCCCAAAGCTTTCACTCCTGCGACTACCTTAATGGCTCCCAATGGCCAATCTAATGGCTATTGTGTTATTCTAACGGATGTTCTAACACCTCCTACTTCTCTAACGACTATTCTAACTCCTCCTGCTTCTCCAATGGCTATTCTAACTCCTCCTATCTCTCCTACGTCTATTCTAACTCCCCCTACTTCTCCAACAGCTATTCTAACTCCTCCTAGTTCTCCCCTCTCCCAGCCTCAAAGACTAACCTTTAAGAGGTGGTTGAGCCTGGCCCACACACAGGTGGCCAATGAGATTTCAACTCACCACAGTTAACATATGTGCACTCCACTGATTGGATACAGCTATCTGGCCTGGCCCGCCCTATATCTGGGTTTTACCGTTCCTTTGGCTAATCAGGCCCCTACATTTCCCCCTTTTCTTTGGAAATTAGTCAAATCCTTGACTTTTCAGCCAGTTCTATGTTCTCCTGTTAAAAGGAGGTTTATTAACATGTAAGACTAACATTTTTATTGCTCCAATTTCCTTTGGTAAAAATGACATTTGGGTGTTTATAATACAAGGACCAAAAAATAACCATAATGCACATTCGGCTCATGAGTTAGCCATTGAATGCTTTCTATAAACTTTTCCATTATTTTTATGAATTTCATTCATCTATTATCCCACCTACACTTTACATGAACAGGTAACAATAGGAGCAACAATAAAGTCACAGTTTTTTAGTCTTAGCATTAGTCCATGGTCTGTGGGGTCCATTGGCTGCAGCTTCCATCTCTGGTGGATGTACTCATCCTTGGCTCGTTTGACGTGACCCAGGTGAATCCAGGCCCTGATGCCTTCTACTTTTACTGTCACGAGGGTGGTCATGATAATAGTAAATTGTCCCTTCCAGCGAAGCTCCATGTTTCCCCCTTGATAGTGACATATCCAAAACAAGTCCCCAGGTTGGTAAGGATGTGTTTCCACCTCTGTCTCCATCTCAGTGTGGGCAGTTCGGATTCCTGAGTGTGCTTCTTTAAAGACAGACTGTAATGCCTGCAGAGACTGGAGTACAGACTTATCTGTCTTTTATGCTAGGTCCACCTCTTGCAGAAGAGGACAGAGGGGGTGTCTCCTAAACATTATTTCAAATGGGCTCACCTTGCTTAAATAAGGTGTACATCGTGCCCTGAGGAGGGTGAAAGGAAGGAGATCCACCCATCCACCGCCAGTCTCCAGAATTAGTTTTGTCAAGGTCTCTTTAGTGTCTGGTTCACTCTCTCTACTTGCCTGGAACTCTGGGGTCTGTAGGCACAATGTAGTTTCCAATTAGTGCCCACGGCCTTGGCCAATGCCTGTGAGACTGAACTCACAAATGAAGGGCCATTGTCTGACCTGATCGCGAGAGGCAGCCCAAACCTAGAAATTATTTCTTCTAGTAGCTATTTGGCTACCACTCCTGCCGTCTCATGTTTGGTGGGAAAAGCCTCTATCCAGCCTGAAAAGGAATCTATAAAAACTAACATGTACTTGTGTCCATATTTTCCAGGTTTCATTGCTGTAAAATCTATTTCCTAATAAATTCCTGGTTCCTTACTTCTTTCTCTTTTCCCTCTTCCCATTTTAGTTCTTCCCAAATTAACTGCCTGGCATTGAGCACATCTATCAACTACATGCTGAACCATACGCCCTAATTGAGAAACCTGGAACTGCTTGACTATAAGCTCCTAGAGTTTGTGTATCCCCAAATAAGTAACCTGATGTATCTGGTCTACTAACTTTTTACCTAGTGTTCGAGGAAGAATTATTTTTCCTACTTCAGTCTTAGCCCAGTCCCTTCATAGTCCAATTTAACCCATTTCTGTAAATACTTTAAATCTTCTCCTGAATAGTTCGGTTTTTCTGGTAGGGATAGAGCTGGGAGTGTACGCAGTTCTTGCACTGTTTCTTGGGCTGCTTGCTTTGCTGCTTGATCAGATAATTGGTTTCCTTTTGAAATCAGATCAGTCTCCTTTTGGTGTCCAGGGCAATGCATAATGGCCACCTCTCTTGGGTCCCAAAGAGCCTGGAGGAGAGCCAATATTTCTCCTCTGATTTTTATTCCTTTTCCCTCTGTTGTAAATAGTCCCCTTTCTTTATAAATACCCCATATATATGGAAAGTAACAAAAGCTTACCTGCTGCCTGTATAGATGTTGGCAGTTTTACCTTTGCCATCTGCAGTGCCTTAGTAAGTGCAATCAGTTCTGCTTTTTGTGCCAAAGTTCCATGTGTCAGGGCTGCTGTCCAGAGTTTCTGCTCAGGAGAAACTACTGCAGCCGCCACATACCTCTTTCCATTGACCATGTAGCTACTCCCATCGGTGAACAGATTCATCTCGGCATCCAGGAGGGGAATGTCTCTGAGATATGGCCTTATTCCTGCTAGTTGGGTAAGGACCTCCCTGCAGTCATGTGGGTGGTCAACCAGCAGGTCCGGCAGCAGTGTGGCTACATTTTGCTCCTCCAGGGGCCAGAAGGTCACTCTTGGTTCATTGAGGAGGAGGGCCTGATACTCTGTCACTCAGGCATTTGTCATAGGCACATCAGCCTGGTGGAGTCCAGAGAAGGCCCTCCCTAGTGTGTGTGGTGGTTATGATGAGATTTTGACCCAAAGTCAATTTACTCTCATCCTTGGCCAGGAGTGCTGTGACAGCAATTATGCAGAGGCAAGGGATAACCCAGCTGCTACCGGATCTAGTTTCTTGCTAAGATAGGATACTGGACTTTGCCAAGGCCCGGGCTCTGAGTTAAAACTCCTTTGGCACCCCTGCTTTTTCATCCACATACAAGTGGAAGGGCTTGGTAACATCTGGGATGGCCAATGCTTGGGCATGCATTAAGGCTTCTTGTAATTCCAGAAATGCTCCTTCGGCCTCAGCTTTCCACTCTATCATAGTGAGCCCCCTTTTTGCCAGTTCATAGAGAGATTGGGCAATCTCTGCAAAGCGCGGTTTCCATAGCCTACAGTAGCCCACTGTCCCAAGAAACTCCCTCATTGTCAGGACATGGTGGGGCGGGGTATCGTGTGATCACCTATATCCTGGACTCAGTGAACACACTCCCTCACGGAGATCAAAGCATAGATATGTGACATGGGTCTGACAGAGCTGTGCTTTCTTTGATGACACCTGATACCCTTTTTCCTGCAGAGTCTGTAAGAGAACTCTCGTCCCCCACAAACATGACTCATAGTCCTCAGCGGATACTAGCAAGTCATCAACATACTGTAGCAGAGTGACTACTGGGTTGAAGGTTCTGTACTCACGCAAATCCTCATATAGGGCCTCGTAAAAAATAATGGTGGGTGAATTATTGAAACCTTGGGGAAGTCTTTTACAGGTGAGCTGGCCTTGGAATCCTTCCTGTGGGTCAGACCACTCAAAAACAAAAACAGGTTGAGAATCCCTTGCTAAAGATATGCAGAAAAATGCATCCTTGAGATCTAAGATGGTATACACAGTTCTTTGGGGGCCCAGGAGGGAGGGTAGTGTATAGGGGTTAGGCACCGTCGGGTGGATATCTTCATCCTGTTTATTAAATTCCCACAAGTCCTGAATGGGTCCGTACTCCCCAGTCTCAGCCTTTTTTTTTAAGATTTTATTTATTTATTTGATAGAGAGAGATCACAAGTAGATAGAGAGGCAAGCAGAGAGAGAGAGTGAGGGAAGCAGGCTCCCTGCTGAGAGAGAGGCCCATGCGGGACTTGATCCCAGACCCTGAGATCATGATCTGAGCCAAAGGCAGCAGCTTAACCCACTGAGCCACCCAGGGGCCCCAAGTCTCAGCCTTTTTGACGCACAGCAAATGTGTGTTCCATGGACTTTTGCAAGGAAATAGGATCATGTCTCCTCTGAGGTGTTTAATGTGCTTTCTGATCCCTTCCTTTGTTTCATGGGGAAGGGGTGCTGCCGAACGTGAACAGCCATGGCCATCGCCTTTAATTGTACCACCACTGAAAGTTGTACCCTGGCCAAGCCAGGGTGCTTCCCTTCTGCCCAGACCTCGGGAAATTAGACCTGTAGGATTTGGAGAAGGCTCCCCACATTTGTCTCCTCAGGTTTTGAGACTGGCTTGCAAATGAGGTATTCATCTACTGCTGCCATGAGCACCTGTGCAGGGGGTTGTCTCAAGGTTACAGTCATGTCTCCTTCTGAGAACTGAATGCCAGCTCATGACTTGTGGAGGAGATCTCTTCCCATCAAGTTATATGGGGCATTAGGGAGGACCAAAAATCGATCTTTCACTACTCCCAAGAATATTTTAAAGTCCTTTGTGTTCTCCATTTTTGTCTCACTGTGCCATTTGCTCCTTGTACCCAAAAGTCCTCTCCAGATAGTTTTCCCATAGGTTTAAGTAATGATGATAAGTGGGCTGCCGTGTGCAACAAAAAAAATGAATTGACTTCCCCTCCACTTCAATTTTTACTCTCGTGGCCACCATTGACGTCTTCCTTTGGGGCGCTCTCTGGCCCAGTGTCCTTTTTCCTTACAGTAAGCACAATGATCTGAATCTAAATCTTCCCACCTCCCTTCTCTGTGCTTACATTTTTCCTTCCATTTACTATCCTCTACCTATCTCATGTAAGACCAAAACCTTAACAAGCTTTTTGTCTGTTTTTCATCCTCCTGTTCATCCCTGTACTTAAACACTTTTTCTCCTATTCCCAATAGCTCTTCAGATTCGTCCCTTCAAATCCTTCAATTTCCTGAAGTTCCTCCTTATATCTGGGGCTAACTGACTGGTTAAGCAAGATTCACTGCGCTCTGATTTTCAGTGCCGCAGCGTTAATCAAGCTATACATTTTATAGGCTTCAATGAACCTTTCTAGGAAAGCTCCTGGAGATTCATTCTTACTTTGAGTCTCCGTACTAATTCTGGTTTAGGGTGAGTGCAACTTTTACTTCTGGAAATTCAGTTCCAGGATTTCAACATATCAAAGAACTGTATTTGTTATGAGAGTCTTCAATATGAATTTCCTTAAAGGAAGAATTCATCTTACAAGAGAATTAAAACAATTACAAATGACAAAAACACAGAATAGATATGGTTAAATATAAAATGATGACCCTTATGAAAACATTAAAACATTACAAAATGTATAGAACCTCTGGAGTAGTTACAGCATTTACCCAAATGTAACCCAAGGTTTATCATTTATTTTGCAGTAATTCCTGAGTAACTTAGCATATCACAGAAAAGCCTTATGAGTCGAAAAAATCTCATTTCAAATTCTGGGTGGGCAAAGAAAACCATTTACATTTTCTTAGAAACATCTCAATCTCTAGTGAAGACTAAATATTAACCAATTGTGAACTGTTGCAATAGCAGTTAAGCACAAAACATGTTTACCAACAGATTTCAAAAGCACAAACATAGTCCCAGCAACCAGCACACTAGCACTTCATCCCATTTTTCATTCAAGCAAAACTTCAAAGCTTCAGGTTACCAAAGACTCTGAAAGCTACTTTCACAATTACCCATTAAAACCCTGAGACAGATTATTAACCATCAGCTCAGTCATCTCTTTGCTAACAGATTTCATGTTCCACCCGGACCCATTCCACTTCAGACACCATGCTTTTCCGCCAGCAAGGGGAAGTGCCTAGGCAGTCCACGTCGGGCCAGAGAAGGCAAGGAATTCCCTGAAACAAAGGTTATTTTGTCAGCTGCTTGGAAATATTCCTTAAAGTCTCTGTCCCAAGTTAGACTAAGCCCAGTTGGCTCCAGTTATAGCCCTTAACACACGAAATGAGTGAGGAAGATGACCCCCATCTATTATGAGGAATAGAGAGACGAAAGTCAGACTCCCCTTACTCTCTGCCTGTCCCATTTCCCCAAACACAGGAAACAACATAGCAGACAAGAAAAAGACAAAACAAAGACAACTGCAGGCCCAGCGGTCCTGCCACCAGTGGGGATTTTCTAGGGGTATTCAAAGCCCCTGACCTCCAAGGGGGACTCTAACCCCCAATGACTGCCTAGGGGTAATTGAACCCCCGATGACTGCCTAGGGGGACGCGAACCCCCTGATTGCCTAGGGGGACTCAAATCCTCTGTTGAACATCTAGGGGGACTCAAACCCCCTGATCACCTGGGGGACTCGAACACCCCTGACCACCAAGGAAGACTCAAACCACATGTCAATCTACCAACAGAGGAAAGGGGAATCCCCACATCCACTCCAGCCCTGGGGAGCATAGATGCGTCCAGGTTTACCCCGGTGGGCCATACCCTGGAGATCCAACCAGAGAGATGAACAACATCCCAACACTTCCAGAGGCTTTCCCCAGAAATTCCGATGCTGGCTCAGTTCTCATTGTTTGATCCCGGGCGAGCCCCCAATGTTAGGATCTGTGATCAAAGGAACGAGACTGACACAAAGCGAAAATTAAGCAAAGCTTTATTTCACGCCAAGCATCAAAAATGATACTTACCGGTCTGGGCCATTTCTTACGTACAGGCGACGTCGATGAGGACGCCGCTCCTGATGAAAGAGAGGCGAGGATGACGGGGATGACAGCCCTGACAACACAGACTCTACTCCCCATGACGCCGTCCAACAAGGCCGCACCCAGACGGGGCAGCTCTGGATTATGCCACACGCTGGACGAAGGCTGCAACTGATGATGAAGAGGCTGCTCTGGACCAGGCCACTCTCCAATGAGGCCGCATGCTGACAAGGCCGCTCCCTGGAATGATGCCAGTATGATGAGACCGCAGCTCTGGACAGCGAGGAAGGTCGCAGCGAGGCCATGGCAAGGCTGGTCGGGGCGGCGCTGCTGCTCGGGGAGGCGAGGCCGCTCGTGGTGGTGCCGCTGTCAGCAACGCCACACCCGATGCTCCCAATGGTCCTGAAGCTCTGACGCTCCTGATGACCCGGATGCTAACACCCCTTCGACGGCACCCAATGGATATTCTAATGGGTCCTCTAACTCCTTCTACTACTCTAATGACTATTCTAACTCCTTCTACTTCTCTAACAGCTATTCTAACTCCTCCTTCTTCTCTAAAGGCTATTCTAACTCCTCCTATTCTCTAACGGCTATTCTAACTCCTACTACTTATCCTCTCTCCCCTTCCCCCGCCAGCCTCAAAGACTAACCTTTATAGAAGTGGTTGAGCCTGGCCCACACACAGGTCGCCAATGAGATTTCAACTCACTACAGTTAATATATGCATACCTCACTGATTGGATAAGGCAATCTGTCCAGGCCCAACACAATATACGGAGTTTACAAGTAAGTTTCTCTGGCTAACCAGGCCCCTACATTAGTACCTACATATGTTCCAATGCTAGGTCCCTGATCCTAAAAACAGAACACCTCCTGTCCCCAGAATGTAAACTGGTTCTTGGGAGCTGCATCCAACCCTCAGGGGATGAGAATCCTGCATGGCGCCTGAGCTCCCACCAAATTCCTAGGTCTCCCTGGACACAAGCTAGCATGGTGACCCATCAGCATGAGGCTCCCTCTCAACTCAGCCACCTGGGCCCTTGGCCAAGAGCCATCAGATCGAAACTGCCTTGATCCTGTGCTGAGAGGATAAGCTGAGCTGGGCTTTCAAACATCTATGTGGTGAGCTCTGCTACCATGTCTTTCCATATGAGGGATCAAGGAGCCATCAAATCGGACTCTCCCTATGCCTGCAGAAGAAAAGCTTGCTGTTCGTAGCAGCTCACAAGCTCCAGCCTGGGAAGACCTCCATGGCCTCAGGAGGCCACCCTTCCATTCATCTAGCATCATGCACACAAACTCCAGCGTGAGTGGTCATCTGACACTCGCCCTGACTCAGGTTCTGGAGATCTCAAGTCAGACGCTGCACATTGGAACTACCATGTGCTCCACAATGAACAGAAACGGCGCTTGTGTGTGCAGAATTCCGTCCTCACCCTCCTGGCCAACAAGCCCTACAGATTGGGAATTTTAGAGTCAATGCAGTCATCTGCCTGCCCTCCAAAAAGAAGTGTCCTATGGGTCTTCCCAGATTCTCTATGTGAGGATCAACCTGCATGTCCCTAGACAGAACCCCAATATCCAGGCCAACTGTGCACTAATGCTCTGTGTGACAGAGCCTGAGCCCCAACCTCCAGTCAGCCCCCAAGGTAGCGGGTGCTATCTCCTGCAGGTTGGACCGGCCATATCCCTAGGCTATCATGTCTACCCAACCTGGGTGTTCAGGCATCTGTGCCCAGAGCATAACTTAAATCCCGGCCTATGGGGGAACCTCAATCAAAAAGCAGCACTCCTCCTTCCCCATGAATGGAAAAGCTTGCTGTGGAGATGGGGTCACACCATCAGAGTGGGAGCCAGCTGCATAGTCTTGAGACTACACCCACACAGGAGGGCTGCCCTAGCCAAAAACAGGCATTGTGACCATTAGCCTGAGCTGCTTACAAACAAGTGCACTCGATAGCTGTATCAGGCGCCCTCATTTCGGGCCTGCCATGCCCCCTAGGCCCAAATCCACACCCTTGGTCAGGTTCTCCAGGCGCCCAGACCCTGAAGCCGACTATGGAATCCCAGCTTTGGCGGGACCCTGAGACGGAAAACAGCTCTCTTCCCTTCATCCAGAAAGACTCTAAAACCTTGAGAGCTGTGCAATATCGCCACAGAGGCAGAATCTCCCATGGACCATGATACCACCACTCCATTCCGTGGCCAACTGAGACACACAACACAGACAGAAGAGCCTGCGCTCCTGCCTCCCCGTCGAACTAATTTCAGATCTCAAGGCACTGTCTTCATGGTCTGCAGATCAGGCCTGCCATCACCTTGCCCCTCACCCTAAACTGAGTTTGTGTTTGCAGACTTTTGTCCCCAAGCCCTGGCCCACAGGCCCTCCAGGATGGGGTTTCTTGAGGCACAGCACAGGAATCTCCTTCCCTTCCGAAGGATATTCTGCTTGTCACAGTTTCACAAACTCTCCAGATTGGGAGACACCTGCAAGGACCCTGAGCCCACCCAATTTCGTTGGCTGCTCCAGTCAGAAATGCACAGTCTGACACATGCCAGACATCTACATCCAGGCAGACACCCAGGTCAATGGACCTAAGTCAGAAGATGGAAACTGACATACCCCTAGAATCTCAATGGAATCCTAGCTTATATTTGCAGGCATCTGTCCCCAGAGGAATATTCGGAGTACTTACCTATGTTCCAACGTTAGGCCCCTTATGCCAAAAACATCACACCTCCTGTCCCCAGAAGGCAACCTGGCTCTAAGGAGCTGCGTAAAACCCTCTAGGGTGGAGAATTCTGCATGGTGCTGAGCATCCGCCACATACTTAAGTCTCATGGGACACAAGCCAGCATTGCGATCCATCAGCTTGAGGCTCCCTGTAAACACAGCCCCCTGGGCAATTCAACCCAGAGCCTCCAGATCGAAACTGCCTTGTTCCTGGGCTGCAAGTGTAAGCTGAGCTGGGATTTTAAGGCGTCCATGCGGTGAGCTCTGCTACCAAGTCTTTCCATATGGGGGACCCTGAATCCATCAAAATGGACTCCCCCGACCTGCAGTAGGAAATCTTGCTGTTTCGAGCAGTTCACAAGTCCCAGCCTGGGAAAACCTACCTGGAATCTTGAGGCCTCCCCTCCAGTCATTGGCCATCACGGACACAAACTCCAGCGTGAGTGACCATCCGACACTTGCCCTGACTTGGGGCCTAGAGTTCTCGAGTCAGATGCTGAACATTGGAATTACAATGCACTCATCACTGTACTGAACCAGCGATTGTGCATTCAGAATTCCATCTTCAACCTCATGGCCAGGAGTCCCTCCAGATTGGGAATTCTGGAGAGACAATGCAGTCTTCTACATGCCTTCCAGAAAAAAGAAGTGCCCTATAGGTCTGTCCAGAATCCCCACGAGAGGATCCACCTTCACAGCCCTCGATGGCACCCCAATATCCTAGGCCGCACTTTGCAGTAATTCTCTGTCTGACGCAGCCTGAATCCTGACCTCCCATCAGCCAACCAGGTAGCGGGGCCCATATCCTGCAGGTGGGACATGCCAAGGCCAGAGACTGTCATCTCTATCAACCTGGTATTCAGGCATCTGTGCAGAGACCATGACTCAAATACTGGTCTATGGCGGAATCTCAAGCACAAAGAACAATCCTCCTTCCCCACAGCAGGAAAAGCTTGCTGTGGGAATGGGGCTCAAACCCTCATAGTGGGAGGCAGCTCCATCGCCCTTTAGACCAGGCCCACAGAGGATGGCCACCCTGGGCAAAAACAGGCATTGTGAAACTCAGACTGACCCCGATGAAAACCAGCCCCCTCACTAGCTGGATTAGGAGACCGCATATCGGGCGTGCCATGCCCATTGCCAAAATCCTCACCCTCAGTTGGTTGCTCCAGGCATCTGGACTCAGAAGCCGACCATGGAATCCCTGCTATGGCCCAATCCCTGAGACGGAAATAATCACTCTTCCCTTCCCCTTGAAAGACACCAAACCCTTGGGAGCTGGGCATTATCCCAAGAGAGGCAGAATTCCCCATGGTCCCATGAGGCCAACCCTTCATTCCATGTCCAAGGGAGACACACAACCCAGACAGAAAAGCGTGCGTTCCCACCTCTCAGTTGTCGTAATTTCAAACCCCGAGGCACTGACACCATTGTCTGCAGATCGGGCTTGCCATCACCTCGCCCCTAAACCTAACCCGAGTTTGTGTTTGCAGAATTTTGTAACCATAACCCTGGCCGACAGGCGCTCCAGGATGGGGCTCGGGAGCCACCGCACAGGACTCTGCCTGCCGGCCTGAAGGAAACTCTGCCTGACACAGTTGCACATACCCTCCATATTGGGAGACACCTTCAAGGCCCCTGAGCCCACGCCAATTTTGTTGGACACTCCAGATGAAAAGGCGCCGTCTGACACATGCCAGACACCTACATATAGGCAGATAACCAGGTCAATGGCCCTGTTTCAGAAGATGGAACCTGACATGAACCTAGGACTTCAACAGAATCCTAGCTTAGTTTTGCTGGCATTTGTCCACAGAGGCAAGTTCTGGAATACATACATATGGTACAGCGCTTTGTCCTGAGCCACAAAATAGAACACCTCCTGTCCCCTGAAGGCAACCTGGTTCTTGGGAGCTGGGTCCAAACCTCAGCAGAGTAGAATCCTGCATGGCGCCTGAAGACCCTCTACATTCTAAGATCTCCCTGGACACAAGCCAGCTTTGTGACCCATCAGTATGAGGCTCCCTGTCAACTCAGTGTCCTGCGCACTTCACCCCAGAGGCTCCAGATCGAAACTGCCTGCCCCTGGGTTGCAAGTGTAATCTGAGCTCAGCTCAGATCCATGTGGTGAGCTCTGCCAACAAGTTTTTCCATTTGGGGGACACTGGAGCCATCAAAATGGACTCCCCCTGTCCCAG
This sequence comes from Meles meles, assembly GCF_922984935.1. Taxonomy (NCBI): domain Eukaryota; kingdom Metazoa; phylum Chordata; class Mammalia; order Carnivora; family Mustelidae; genus Meles; species Meles meles. The sequence continues at coordinate 2,391,863 of NC_060081.1, forward strand.
AGAAGGAAAGTTTGATGTTCAGAGCTGTTCACAAGCCCCTGCGTGGAAAAACCTCCATGGTCTCTTGAGGCCAACCCTCCATTCTCAGCCATCATGGACACAAACACCAATGTGAGCGACAATCTGACACTTGCCCTGACTTGGGTGCTGAGATCTCGATTCAGACGCTGCATATTGGAACTGCCATGGGCTCAGCACTGAACTGAACCGGCCCTTGTGTGTTCAAATTTAGATCATCAACCTTCTGGCCCACAAGGACCCCAGATAGGGAATTCTGGAGCCACAACGCAGCCTTCTGCCTGCTCTCCAGAAAGCAGAAGGGACCCATGTGTTTGTTCATAATCCCCACGTGGGGATAACCCTGCACCACCCTAGACTGAACCCCAATATCCAGGCCTCACTGGGCACTAATGCAATGTCTGACACAGCCTGAACCCCGACCTCCAGTCAGTCCCCCTTGTAGCGGGCCCCATCTCCTGCAGGTGGGACCGGCCATGGCCCCAGGCTGTTATCTCTACCCAACCCCGGTGTTCAGGCATCTGTTCCCAGACCATAGCTCAAATCCCGGCCTATGGGGGAACCTCAAGCACAAAAGAGCACTCCTCCTTCCCCATGGCTGGAAAAGCTTGCTGTGGAGATGAGGGTGAAACCTCATAGTGGGAGCCAGGTGCATGGCCCATGAGACCACGTCCACCCAGGAAGTCCGCCCTGGAAACAAAAAGGCATTGTGACCATCAGCCTGAGCCTGCTTTCAAACAAGCCCCCTCCATAGCTGGACCAGGAGCTGGATATAGGGCCTCCGATGCCCCTAGGCCCAAATTCTCACCCTCGGCCGGGTTCTCCAGGCGCCCTAACCCAGAAGCCGACTCTGGAATTCCATCTCTAGCGGGTCCCCTGAGAGGGAAAATGCTCTCTTCCCTTCATCCAGAAAGACACCAAAACCTTGGGAGCTGTGCAAAATCCCCACAGAGGCAGAATCTCTAATGGACCCATGAGGCAACCCCTCCATTCCGTGGCCTACTGAGAAACACAACCCAGACAGAAAAGCCTGCACTCCCACCTCCCCATCGCCATAATTTTAGATCCTGAGACACTGCCATCCCAGTCTGCAGATGGGGCCTGCCATCACATAGCCCCTCACCCTATCCTGAGTTTGTGTTTGCAGACTTTTGGCCCCAAAGTCCTACAGTAGGATGTGGCATCTGGTGACACAGTGCAGGACTCTGCCTGGCCTCCCGAAGGAAACTCTGCCCATCACAGTTACACAACCCCTCCAGATTGGGAGACACCTGCAAAACTCCTGAACCCACGCAATTTTATTGGCCGCTCTAGAGAGATATGCGCAGTCTGACACATGCCAGACACCTACCTCCAGGCAGACAGGTCAAGGGCCCTGAGTCAGAAGATGGAAACTGACATGCCCCTAGGATGTCAACGGAACCCTAGCTGATGTTTGCAGGCATCTGTCCCCAGAGGCAGGTTCTGGAATACTTACATATGGAACAACCCTTGGTTCCTGAGCCACAAAATAGAATATCTCCTGCCCCCAGAAGGTAGCCTGCCTCTTGGGAGCTGGTCGAACCCTCAGGTGAGGAGAATCATGCATGGCACCTGAGCCCCCACCACATTCTAAGGTCTCCCTAGACACAATCCAGTATTGTGACCCATCAGCATGAGGCTCCCTGTAAACTCAGCCCCTGGGCACTAGCCTAAGAGACACCAGATCGAAACTGCTTTGTTCCTGGGCTAAAAGGATAAGATGAGCTGGGCTTTCCAGACATCTATGTGGTGAGCTCTGCTACCATGTCTATCAATATGCGGGATCCTGGAGCCATCAAAATGGACTCCCCCTGTCCCACAGAAGGAAAGCTTGCTGTTCAGAGCAGCTCAGAAGCCCCAGCCTGGGAAAACCTCCATGGCCTCATGAGTCCACCCCTCCCTTCATCGGGCATCATTGACACAAACTCCAGCTTGAGCGACCATCTGATACTCGCCCTGACTCAGGTGCTGGAGATCTTGAGTCAGACGCTGCACATTGGAACTACCATGTGCTCAGCACTGTAATGAACCAGTGCTTGGGCATTCAGACTTCCGTCCTCAACCTCTTGGGCTGCAAGCCCTCCGTATTGGAAATTCTGGAACTACAACACAGCCTTCTGCCTGCCCTCCAGAAAGAAGAAAGACACTATGGGTCTGCCCAGAATCCCCATGTGAGGATCAACTTGTACGGCCCTACATGGATCACAAATATCCAGGATGCATTGTGCACAAATGCTCTCTCTGATACATTCTGAGCCCCGACCTCCAATCAGCCCCCCAGGTAGCGGGTGCCATCTCCTGCAGGTGGGACCTTCCATGGCCCGATGCTGTCATCTCTACCCAACCTGGGGATTCAGGCATCTGTGCCCCGGCCATATATCAAATCCCCGTCTATGGGGGAACCCCAAACACAATATAGCATTCCTCTTCCCCATGGCCAGTAAAGTTTGCTGTGGGGATGGGGGTCAAATCCTCAGAGTGGGAGCCAGCTGCATGGCCCATGAGACCACACCTAACTAGAAGCTCCGCCCTGGGCACACTAGGCATTGTGATCATCAGCCTGAGCCTGCTTTCAAACAAGCCCCCTCTTTAGATGGACCAGGAGCCCACATATCGTTTCTGCCATGCCCCTAGGACCCAAATTGCACTCTCAGTCCAGTTCTCCAGAAGACGACTCTGGAAACCCTGCTATGGGGGGAACCCTGAGACGGAAAACAGCTCTCTTCCCTTCATACAGAAAGACATCAAAACCTTGGGAGCCATGCAAAATCCCCACAAAGGAAGAATCTCCCATGGACCCATGAGGCCAACCCTCCATTCCGTTGCCAACCAGGAGAAACCACCCAGACAGAAAAGCCTGCGCTCCCGCCTCCCCCTCGCTCTCATTTCAGATACAGTGGCACTTCCCTCACAGTTTGCAGATTGGGCCAGATATCACCTCGTCCATTACCCTAAATCGAGTTGGTGTTTGCAGACTTTTTACCCCAAATCGCTGGCCGACAGGCCCTCCAGGAAGGGACCTCTGGAGCCACAGTGTAGGACTCTGCCTGCCCTCACGAAGTAAATGCTACCAGTCACAGTTACACAAACCCTCCAGATTGGGAGACACCTGCAAGGCCCCTGAACCCACTCAAATTTATTGGTTGCTCATGATAGAAATGCGCAGTCTGACAAATGCCAGACACCTACCTCCAGGCAGACACCCAGGTCAATAGCTCTAAGTCAGAAGATGGAAACTGACATGCCCCTAGGACCTCAATGGGACCCTAGGTGAGGTTTGCAGTCATTGGTCCCCAGAGGCCGGTTCTGGAATACCTACATATGGTCCAACGCTTGGTCCCTGACCAAAAAACAGAACATATTTGAAGGTCTACCTGTACACAAGACAGCACTGTGACCCATGAGCATGAGGCTTCCTGTCATCTGAGGCCCCTGGGCACTTGCCCCTGAGATACCAGATCGAAACTGCCTTATTCCTGGGCTAAAAGGATAAGCTGAGCTGGGATTTCCAGATATCTATGCGGTGAGCTCTGCTACTATGTCCTTCCATATGGGGGACCCTGGATCCATCAAAATCTGTCTCCCCCCATCCCATAGAAGGAAAGCTTGCTGTTCGGAGCAGCTCAGAAGCCCCAATATGGGAAAACCTCCATGGCCTCATGAATACACCACTGCAATCATCGGGCATCATGGACACAAACTCCAGTGTGAGCAACCATCCAACACTCGTCCTGACTCAAGTGCTGGAGATATCGTGTCCAGATGCTGTACATTGGAACTGCCATGTGCTCATCACTGAACTGAACCAGCGCTTGTGTGTTCAGACTTCCGTCCTCACCCGTCTGGCCTGCAAGCCCTCCAGATTGGTAACTCTGGAGCCACAAGGCAGCTTTCTCCCCACTCTCCATAAAGAAGAAGGCTCCTATGGGACTGCCCAGAATCCCCATGCTGTGATTAACCTGCACGGTCCTAGACAGAACCTCAATATCCAGGCCGCACTGTGCACTAATCCTCTGTATGACACAGCCTTAGCCCCGACCTCAGGTCAGCCCCCCAGGTAGCAGGTGAAATCTCCTGCAGGTGGGACCGGCCATGGCCCGAGGCTGTCATTTCTACCCAACCTGGGTGTTCTTTCATCTGTTCCCGGACCATAGCTCAAATAACGGACTATGAGGGCACCTCAAGCACAAAAGAGCACTGCTCCATCACCATCGAAGGAATAGCTTGCTATGGGTATGGGGGTCAAACCCTCAGAGTGGGAGCCAGCGGCATGGCCCATGAGACCTCGCCCACACTGAGGTCTGCCCGGGGCATAGGCATGATCACCATAAGCCTGAGCCTAGTTTCAACAGGCCCTCTCGCTATCTGGACACGGACCCCCCATTACCGGCCTGCAATTCCCCTAGACCCAAATCCTCGCTCTCGGTCAGGTTCTACAGGGGCCCAGACCCAGATGCAGGCTCTGGAATCCCTGCTACAGTGTGTTCCCTGAGACAGAAACAGCTCTCTTCTGTTCATCCAGAAAGACACCAAAACTTTGGGAGCCAGGCAAAATGCCCACAGAGGCAGAATCCCCCATGGAACCATGAGGCCACCCCTCCATTCTGTGGCCAAACGAGAAACACAATCCAGACAGAAAAGACTGCACCCCTTCACGGTCGCCCACATTTCTGATCCTGAAGGCACTGCAATCACGTTCTGCAGATCGGGCCTGCCATCATGTAGCCTCTAACCCTATCCAGAGTTTGGGTTTGCAGACTTTTGTCCCCAAAGCCCTGGTCAAGAGGCCTTCCACGTTGGGGTCACAGGAGCCACAGCACCGGACTCTGCCTGCCCTCACGAAGGAAAATTTACCCGTCACAGTAGCACAAACCCTTCAGATTGGCAGATATCTGCAAGGCCCCTGAGCCCACCCCAATTTTATTGGCCGCTCTGGAAAAAAGGCACATTTGGTCACTGATCAAGAGCTTCTTCTAGGCAGACACCCAGGTCAATGGCCCTGAGTGAGATGATGGAAACTGACATGGCCCTAGGACAACAATGGAACCCTAGCTTAGGTTTACAGGCATCTGCCTCCAGAGGAAAACACTGGAATACGTACATATGGTCCAACACTTGATCCCTGAGCCAAAAACACAACACCTCCTGTGACCAGAAGGCAACCTGGCTCTTGGGAGCTGCGTCCAACCCTCAGCGGAGGAGAATCCTGCATGGCACCTGAGCCTGCGCCACATCCTCAGGTCTCCCTGGACTCAAGCCAGCATTGTGACACATAAGCAGAAAACTCCCTGTCACCTCAGCCCCCTGGTCACCTTGCCCCAGAGCCGCAAGATCAAAAGGGCCTTGTACCTGGGCTGGAAGCGTAAGCACAACTGGGCTTTCCAGGCATCTATGTGGTGACTTCTGCTAAGACGTCTTTCCATATGTGGGACCCTAATGCCATCAAAATGGACTCCCCCTGTCCCACAGAAGGAAAGCTTGCTGTTCGGAGTAGCTCACAAACCCCAGCATGGGAAAACCTCCATGGCCTCATGAGGCCACTCCTCCGTTCATCAGCCATCATGGACACAAACACCAGCGTGAGTGACCATCTGACTTGCCCTGACTCAGGTGCTGGAGATCTCGTGTCAGACGATGCACATTGGAAATGCCATGTGCTCGGCACTGAACTGGACCAGCGCTTGTGCGTTCAGAATTGTGTCCTCACTCTCCTGAGTCACAAATCTTCCATATTGTACTTTTATGAGCCCCAAAGCAGTCTTCTGCCTGCCCTCCAGGAAGAAGAAGGGCCCTAGGGATCTGCCCAGAGTCCCCACGTGTGGATAAACCTGCAAGGACCTCGACGGCACCCCAATATCCTAGGCTGCCCTGTCCACTAATGCTCTGTCTGACACAGCCTGAGCCTAGACCTCCTATCAGCCGCCCAGGTAGCAGGCTCCATATCCTGCAGGTGGGACCTGTCATGGATAGACTGTCATCTCTACCTAACCCAGGTATTCAGAAATCAATGCCCAGACCATAGCTCAAATCCCAGCCTATTGGGGAACCTCAAGCAAAAAAGAGCACTCCTCCTTCCCCAAGACAGGAAATGATTGCTGTGAAGATGGGGGATTAACCCTCAGAGTGGGAGCCAGCTGCATGGCCCATGAGACCACGCCCACCCAAGATAGCCGCCGTGGCCACAAACAGGCATTGTGACTCTCAGACTGAGCCAGCTTTCAAAACAACCTCCTCTCTAGCTGCACCAGGAACCCGCATATGTGGCCTGACATTCCCCTAGGCCCCAATCCTCACCTTCGGTGGGTTTCTCCAAGTGCCCAGACCCAGACTCCAACTCTGGAATACAAGCTATGGTGGGAATCCTGAGATGATAACAGCATTCTTCCCTTCCCCACAAATGACACCAATCCCTTGTGATCCAGGCAGAATCCTCACAGAGGCTGAATCTCCCATGGACTCACGAGGCTACTGCTACATTCCGTGGCCAACCCAGACACACAAACCAGACAGAAAAGCCTGTGCTCCCGCCTCCCCATTGCCTTCATTTCAGATCCTCCGGAACTACCATCATGGTCGGCATTTCGTGCCTGCCATCACCTTGCCCATAAACCTATCCCAAGTTTGTGTTTGCTGACTGTGGTCCCCAAGCCCTGGCCAAAAGGCCCTCCAGGATGGGGCCTCTGGAGCCACAGTGCAAGACTCTGTCTGCCCACATAAAGGAAACTCTGCCCATAATATTTGCACAAACCCTCCAGATTGGAAGACAGCTGCCAAACCCCTGAGACCCTCCCAAATTCGTTGGCTGCCTTGGAAAAAAATGGGCATTTGGAAACAGGTCAAACACCTACCTCCAGTCAGACACCCAGATCAATGCCCGTGAGTCAGAAGATGGAATGTGACATACCCCTAGGATGAGGGTTCCCTTGGGTTCCTCAAGGGAACCCTAGGTTAGCCTCGCAGGCATCTGCCTCAAGAGGCAAACATCTGGAGTACCTACATATGGTCCAACACTTGATCCCTGAGCCACAAAAGAGATCACCTCCTGTTCCGAGAAGATAACCTGGATATTGGGAGCTGCGGCCAACCCTCAGGGGAGGAGAATCCTGCATGGCACCTGAGCCCCCAGGACATGCTAAGGTGTCCAAGGACACAAGCCAGCATTGTGACCCATCAGAATGAGGCTCCTAGTCACCTCATCCCAGTGGGCACTTTGCCCCATGTACCACAAGATCGAACCAGAATTGTTCCTAGGCTGGAAGGGTAATTGGAGCTGGGCTTTCCAGGCATCAATGCGGTGACTTCAGCTATGATGTCTTTCCATACTGTGGACCCTGCTGCCATCAAAACGGATACCCCATTCTGCAGAAGGAAAGCTTGCTGTTCAGAGCAGCTCACTATCCCCAGCCTGGGAAGACCTCCATGGTTTCATAAGGCCACTGCTCCATTCGTCGGCCAATATGGACACACACTCAAGCGTGAGCGAACATCTGACACGTGCCCTGACTCAGGTGCTGTAGATCTCAAGTCAGACACTGCACATTGGAAATGCCAGGTACTCGACACTGAACTGAACCAGCGCTGGTGTGTTCAGAAATCCGTCTTCACCCTCCTGGGCAGCAAAACTCCATGTTGTTCATTCGGGAGCCCCAATACAGTCTTCTGCCTGCCCTCCAGAAAGAAGAAGGGCCCTATGGGTCTGCCCAGAATCCCCACGTGAAGATCAAACTGCACAGACCTCGATGGTACCCCAATATCCTAGGGCGCTCTGTGCACTAATGCTCTGTCTGAACAGAGCCTGAGCCAGGACCTCCCATTACCCCAGGAGGTAGCGGGTCCCATATCCTGCAGGTGGGACCTGCGATATCCAGAGACTGTCATTTCTAGCCAACCTGGATATTCAGGCGTCTGTGCCCAAACCATAGCTCCAATCTCGGACTATGGTGCAACCTCAAGCCTAAAAGAGCACTGCTCTTTCCCCATGATGGGAAAAGTTTGCTGTTGGGAAGGGGATCTAACCCTCAGAGAGGGAGCAAGCTGCATGGCCCAGAGACCAAACCCACCACGGAGGGCCGCCCTTGCCACAAACAGGCATTGTGACCCTCAGCCTAAGCCCGCTTTCAAACCAGCCCCCTCGCTAGCTATCTGGAACATGAGCCCGCATATCCGGCCTGATATGCCCCCAGTCCCCAATCCTCACCCTCGGACGGATTCTCCAGGGGTCCAGAGCCAGAAGCCTACTCTGGAATCCGAGCTAGGGCGGGAAGCATTAGACAAAAACAGCACTCTTCTCTTGCCCCTGAAAGACACCAAACCCCTTGGGAGCCAGGCAGAATCCTCACAGAAGCAAAATCTCCCATGTTCCCATGTGGCTACAGCTACATTCTGTGGCCATCCAAAAAACCCAACACAGACAGAAAAGCCTGCGGTCCCCCTTCCCCGTCGCCCTCATTTCAGAAGCCAGCTCTGGATTCCCTGCTATTGAGGGACCTTTGAGATGGGAAACATCTCTCTTCCCTTCATCCAGAAAGACACAAACCTTGGGAGCTGTGCAAAATCCCCCCAGAGGCAGAATCTCCCATGGGCCCATGAGGCCACCCCTCCATTCTATGGCCTAGTGAGACACACAGCCCAGAAAGAAAAGCCTGTGCTCCCACAACCCGTGGCCTTGATTTCAGATCCTGAGGTTCTGCCCTCACGGTCTGCAGATTGGGTCTGCCATCATCTTTGTCCCTAAAGTCCTGACAGAGAGGCCCTCCCAGATGGGGCCTCTGGAACCACAGCACAGGATTCTCATGCCCTCCCAAAGGAAATTCTGCCCATCACATTTGCACAAACCCTTCAGATTGGGAGACACCTGCAAGGCCCCTGATCCCACCCAATTTCTTTGGCCACTCTGGACAGAATGCACAGTCTGAAACATGCCAGACACCTACCTCCAGACAGACACCCAGGTCAAAGGCCCTGAGTCAGAAGATGGAATCTGACATGCCCCTAGGACCTCAAGGGAACCCTAATTGAAGTTTGCAGGCATCTGTCCCCAGAGGAAAGTTTTGGAGTGTAAGGGTCCATGATCAATGTTATGAGACTACACAAAGCGAAAATCAAGCAAAGCTTTATTTCAGGCCAAGCATCGAAAAAAAAAACCCTGTCAGTTCGGGGCCATTTCTTATGTCTAGCGACGATGACGAGGACACCGCTCCTGATGACAAAGAAGCGTGATGACGAGGACAACAACCCTGATGACACAGATTCTGTTCCCTGTGACGCCACTCTGACAATGCTGCTCCCCAGACGAGGCCACTATGGATGAGGCCGCTCTGGCCATGGCCGCTCCAGATGAGGCTGCTTCCCAGATGTGGCCACTCTGGACTAGTCTACAAAATGGATGAAGTCTGCACCCGATGATGAAGAAGCCACTCCAGACCCAACCACTCTCCAATGAGGCAGCTCCCCAGAATGACAGCGCTCTGGCGAGGCTGCATCTCGGGGCAGCGAGGCCAGTCTCGGCGGGGCCATGGTGAGGTGGGTCACGTGCTGCTCTGCTGCTCAGGGAGGTGAAGCCGCTTGTGGTGGTGCTGCTGCTAGGGGTGGGGCAGCTCCCAGCAATGCCACTCCTGATGCTCTGGATAATCCTGAAGCTCTGCCGCTCCACACAACCCCAACATTATCACTCCTACGACTACCCTAACGACTCCCAACAACTACTCTAAAGGCTACTCTTTAGAATAGTAGTACTCCAACTACTCTAAAGGCTATTCTAACTCCTCCTACTTCTCTAATGGCTATTTTAACTCCTCCTAATTGTCTAACGGCTATTATAACTCCTCCTACTTCTGTAATGGCTATTCTAACTCCTCCTACTTCTCTAAGGCTATTCTAACTCCTGCTACTTTACCACCCCCCCAGCTCACAGACTAATCTTTATAGAGATGGTTGAGCTAGGCCCACACACAGGTGGCCAAAGAGATTTCAACTCACCACAGTTAATATATGCATGCCACACTGATTGGATAAGGCATCTGGCCTGGCCTGCCCCTATATCTGGGGTTTACAAGTAAGTTCCTCTGGCTAACCAGGCCCCTACATTCCACGCTTTTTTATATGCACACCACACTGATTGGATATGGCTATCTGGCCTGTCCTGCTCCTATATCTGGGGTTTATAAGTAAGTTCCTCTGGCAAACCAGGCCCCTACATTCCCCCCTTTTCTTTGGAAATTAGTCAAATCCCTGACTGTTCAACCATTTCTATATTCTCCTGTTGTAAGGGGGTTATATTGAGCATGTAAGACTAACATTTTATCGCTCCAATTTTCATTGGTACAAATGACAGAGAGTTTATAATACACAGGACATAAAGTAACTGTAGTGCGCAGACAGCTGATGACTTAACCATTCAATGCTTTCTATAACCTTTTCCAATTTTTTGCTAATTCTGATCATCTTATTTCCCACCTATACTTTATATGAACAGGTAACAATAGGAGCAACAATAAAGTCACAGTATTTTTTTTTTTTTTTTTTTTTTTTTAGTTTTAACTTTACTCCATGGTCAGCGGGGTCTGTCAACTGCAGTTTCCATCTCTGGGGGACGTCCTCGACCTTGGCTCGTTTGACGTGAGCCACATGAATCCAGGTGCAAATGCCTTCAACTTGTACAATAAATAGTCCCTTACAGCGAGGCTTCAAGTTTCCCCTTTGATAGAGATGTATTCAAACCAAGTCCCCAGGTTGGTAAAGATGTGGTTCCACCTCCGTCTCCATCTCAGTGTGGGGAGTCCGGATCCCTGAGTGGGCTTCTTTTTAGGACAGACTGTAATGCCTGCAGTGACTTGAGTACAGACTGATCAGACATTTGTGCTAGGACAACCTCTTGTAGTCAAGGACAGAGAGGGGTGTCTTCCAAACATTTTTTCAAGTACGGTCACCTTTCTTAAATAGGGTGTACATCATGCCCTGAGGAGGGAGAAAGGAAGGAGATCCACCCATCCACCACCAGTCTCCAGAATTAGTTTTGTCAAGGTCTCTTTAAGAGTCTGGTTCATTCTCTCTACTTGCCCAGAACTCTGGGGTGCGTAGGCAAAATGTAGTTTCCAATTAGTGCCCACAGCCTTGGCCAATGCCTGTGAGACTAAACTCACAAATGCAGGGCCATTGTCTGACCCGATTGCGAGAGGCAGCCCAAACCTAGCAATTATTCCTTCTAGTAGCTTATTGGCTACCACTCCTGCCATCTCATGTTTGGCGGGAAAAGCCTCTGCCCAGCCTGAAAATGTATCTACAAAAACTAACATGTACTTGTTCCCATATTTTCCAGGTTTCATTTCTGTAAAATCTATTTCCCAATAAATTCCTGGTTTCTTACCTCTTTCTCTGTTCCTTCTTCCCATTTTAATTCTTCCCACATTAACTGCCTGGCATTGAGCACATCTATCAATTACATCCTGAACCATACGCCCTAATTTAGAAACCTGGAACTGCTTGCCTATAAGCTCCTTGAGTTTGCATATCCCCAAATGAGTACCTGATGTATCTGGTCTACTAACTTTTTGCTTATTCTTCGAGGAAGAATTATTTTTCCTGCTTCAGTCTTAGCCCCGTCCCCTTCATAGTCTAATTTAACCCATTTCTGTAAATAATATAAATTTCTCCTGAATAGTTCAGTTTTTCTGGTAGGGCCAGAGCCGGGAGTGTAACCAGTTGTTGCACTGTTTCTCAAACTGCTTGCATTGTGGCTTGATCTGCTAATTTGTTTCCTTCTGAAATCAGATCAGTCAACTTTTGTTGTCCTGGGCAATGCATAACATTCACCAATTTTGGGTCCCAAATAGCCTGGAGGAGAGCCAACATTTTTCCTCTGATTATAATTCCTTTTCCTTCTGCTGTTAATAGTCCCCTTTCTTTATAAATAGCCCCATGTATATGGAGAGTAGCAAAGGCGTACCTGCTGTCCATATAGCCGTTGGCGGTTTTACCTTTGGCCATCTGCAGTGCCTTAGTGAGTGCAATCAGTTCCACTTTTTGTGCCAAAGTTCCATGTGGCAGGGCTGCTGTCCAGAATTTCTGCCCAGGAGAAACATCCAAAGCCCCCGCATACCTCTTTCCATTGACCATGTAACTACTCACATCTGTGAACAGAGTATCTCAGCATCCGAGAGGGGAATGTCTTTGAGATCCGGCCTTATTCCTGCAACTTGTGTTAGGACCACTCCCAGTCTTGTGGGTTGTCAGCCAGCTCCTCTGGCAGCAGCGTGGCTGGGTTTAGCACTGCCAGGGGCCAGAAGGTCACTCTTGGTACATTGAGGAGGAGGGCCTAATACCCCGTCACTCAGGCGTTTGTCATTCATTGGTCTGGTGGAGTTCGGAGAAGACCCTCAATAGCATTGGTGGTGGCAAGATGAGATTTTGACCCAAATTCAATTTACTTGCATCCTTGACCAAGAGGGCCGTGGCTGCAATTATGCAGAGCCAAGAGGAGAATCCAGCCACTACTGGATCAAGTTTCTTGCTAAGATAGGCTACTGGCCTTTGCCAAGGACCCAGATTCTGAATCAAAACTCCTTTGACCACCCTTGCATTTTTTTATCCACATACAAGTGGAAGGGCTTGGTAACATCTGGGAAGGCCAATGCACTCAGTACAGCTGTTTGTAATTCCCGAAATGCTCCTTCTGCCATAGCTGTCCACTCTATCATAGTGAGCTCGCCCTTCTGCCAGTTCGTAAGGATGTTGGGCAATATCAGCAAACCGTAGTTTCCACAGCCTACAGTAGCCCACCGTCGAAGAAACTCCCTGTCTTGTCAGGACGTGGTAGTGCGGGAGTATCGGGTGATCACCTGTTTCCTGGACTCAGTGAACACACTCCCTCGCGGAGATCAAAGCTAGATATGTGGCATGGCTCTGACAGAGCTGTGCTTTCTTTGCTGACACCTGATACCCTTTCTCCTGCAGAGTCTGTAAGAGAGCTCTTGTCCCCCACAAACATGACTCATGGTCCTCAGCGGCTTCTAGCAAGTCATCAACATACTGTAGCAGAGTGACTACTGGGTTGGAGGTTCTGTACTCACGCAAATCCTTGTCTAGGGCCTCGTCAAAAAATAATGGTGGGTCAATTATTGAATCCTTGGGGAAGTCTTGTATAGTTGAGCTGGCCTTGGAATCCTTCGGGTGGGTCATACCACTCAAAAGCAAAAAGGGGTTCAGACTCCTTTTCTAAAGATATGCAGAAAAATGAATCCTTGAGATCTGAGATGGTATACAGAGTTATTTTGTGGCCCAGGAGATAGAGTACAGTATAGGGGTTGGGCACCACTGGGCAGATATCTTCAACCTATTTATTAACTTCACACAAGTCCTGAACGGGTCAGTACTCCCCAATCTCAGCCTTTTTGACAGCCAGCAAAGGTGTGTTCCATGGAGATTTGCAAGGAACTGGGATTGCATCTGCTCGGATTTGGTTAATGTGCTTTCTGATCCCTTACTTTGCATCCCGGGGAAGGGGGTGCTGCCGAACGTGAACAGCCATAGCCATCACCTATAATGGTACCACCACTGGAGGTTATCCCCTGGCCAAGCCAGGGGGCTTCCCTTCTACCAGACCTTGGGAACTCGACCTGTAGGATTTGGACAAGGCTCCCCGCCTTTGTCTCCTCTGGTTTTGAGACTGGCTCGTAAAAGAGGTATTCATCTACTGCAGCCATAAGCACCTGTACAGTGTGTTGTCTCAAGGTTACATTCATGTCTACTTCTGAGAACTGAATGCCAGCTAATTACTCGTGGAGGAGATCTATTCCCATCATGTTATATGGGGCATTAGGGAGGACCAATAATCAATGTTTCACTACTCCTGAGGGCAAATTTAAAGTCCATTCTGTTGTCCATTTATGTCTTGCTGTGCCATTTGCTCCTTGTACCCAAACTTTCTCTCCAGATAATTTTCCCATAGGTTTAAGTAATGATGATAACTGGGCTCCCGTGTGCACCAAAAAAATCAATTGACTTCCACTCCACTTCAATTTTTACTCTGGTGGCCATTATTGCCATCTTCCTTTGGGACGCCCCTGGCCCTGTGTGCTTTTCTCTTAAAGAAATCACACTAATCTGAATCTAAGTCTTTCCACCTGCCTTCTCTGTGCTTTGGCTTTTCCTTACATTTACTATCCTCTTCCTATCTCATGTAATGCCAACACCTTAACCAGCTTTTTATCTGTTTTTCATCCTCCTGTGCATGCCCATTCTTAAACACTTTTTCTGCAATTCCCAAGAGCTCAATCAGATTCTTCCCTTCAATCCCTTCAATTTCCTGAAGTTTCCTCATTATACCCAGGGCTGGCTGACTGGCAATAGCAAGATTCACTGCCCCCAGATTTTTGGGTGTCTCAGGGTCAATCGGGCTATACATTTTATAGGCTTCAATGAGTCTTTCTAGGAAAGCTACGGAGAATCATTCTTACCTTGAGTCACCGTACGAATTCTGGTTTAGTGCGAGTGAAGATTTTACTTCTGGAAATTTAGTTCCAGGATTTCAACATATCAAAGAACCATATTTGATCTGAAACTCTCCTATATGTATTTCCTTTAAGGCGGATATCATCTTACAAGAGAATTAAAATAATTACAAATGACAAAAAACTCAGATGATATGGTTAAATATCAAATGATGACCCTTATGAAAACATTAAAACATTAGAAAATGTATAGAACCTCTGGAGTAGTTACAGCATTTACCGAAATGTAACCCAAGGTTTATCATTGATTTTGCAGTAATTCCTGAGAAACATAGCATATAAAGGAAAAGCCTTATGAGTCAAAGAGATATCATTTACAATTCTGGGTGGGCTAAGAAAACCATGTACATTTTCTTAGAAACATTTCAATCTCTAGTGAAGACTAAATATTAACCAATTGTAAACTGTTGCAAGACCAGTTAAAAGCACAAAACATGTTTACCAACAGATTTCAAAAGCAAAAACCCAGTTCCAGCAACCATAACCCTAGCACTTCATCCCACTTTTCATCCAAGCAAAACTTCAAAGCTTTAGGTTACCAAAGACTCTGAAAGCTACTTTCACAATTACCCATTAAAACCCTGAGACAGACAATTAACCATCAGTTCAGTCATATCTTTGATAAGAGATTTCATGTTCCACCTGGGCCCATTCCACTTCAGATGCCATGCTTTCCCGCCAGCAATGGGGAGGGGCTAGGTAGTCCACATCGGGCCAGAGAAGGCAAGGAATTTCCTGAAACAAAGGGAGTTTTGGCAGCTGTTTGGGAATATTCCTTAAAGTCCCTGTCCCAAGTTAGATGAACCCCAGTTGGCTCCAGTTATAGCCCTTAACACAGGAAATGAGTGAGGAAGAGGACCCACATCTATTATGAAAAACAGAGAGACGAAAGTCAGAGTCTCTTTGCTCTCTGCATCCCCCATTCCTGCAAACACAACAAACAACACAGCAGACAACAAAAAGAGAAAACAAAGACAACTGCAGGCCCAGCGGTCCTGCCACCATTGGGCATTTCCTAGGGGCACTCAAACCCCGTGACCTCCTAGGGGTACTCGAACTCCCCTGACCGCCAAGTGGGACTCAAACCCCATGTTGATTTACCAACAGAGGAATGGGGCATCCTGACATCCACTCCAGTCCTGAGGAGCATAGCTGCATCCAGCTTCTCTCCAGTGGGCCATACCCTGGAAACCCGACCAGACAGACGAACAATATCTCAAAACCTCCGGAGGCTTTTCCCATAAATTCCGATGGTGGCTCAGGTCTCATTGTTTGATCCCAGGCGAGCCCCCAGTGTTAGGGTCCGTGATCAAAGGAACGAGACTGACAAAATGCGAAAATCAAGCAAAGCTTTATTTCATGCCAAGCATCGAAAATCAAACCGACCGGTCGGGTCCGTTGCTTATGTGTAGGCGACGACGACAAGGACGCTGCTCCCGATGACAAAGAGGCGAGGATGACGAGGATGAAATTCCTGACAACAAAGACTCTGCTCCCCATGATGCCTCTCCAACAAGGATGCTCCTCAGATGAGGCCGCTCTGGACGAGGGCACATGCTGGATGAAGGCCAAAATGGATGGTGAAGAGGCTGCTCCGGACCAGGCTGCTCTCCAATGAGGACGCATGTTGATGAGACCGCTCACCAGAATGACCCAGCTCTGGCAAGGCCGCAGCTCGGGGCAGCAAGACGGGTTGTGGCGAGGCTGCAGCGAGGCAAATCACGGGCAATGCTACTTCTCAGGGAGGTGAGGCTGCTCGTGGAGGTGCTACTCCTGGCAATGCTGCTCCTGATGCTCCCGATGATCCTGAAGCTCCACCGCTCCCGACGACACCATCACTATCAATCCTATGAATAACCTAACGGCTTCCAATGGCTACTCTAATGGCTACTCTAACTCCTTTTACTACTCTAACGGCTATTCTAACTCCTCCTACTTATCTAACTCCTCCTACTTCTCTAACGGCTATTCTAAATGCTCCTACTTCTCTAAAGTTTATTCTAACTCCTCCTATCCTCTAAGGGCTAATCTAACTCCTCCTACTTATCACCCCCCCTCCCGCTATCCTCACAGACTAACCTTTATAGAGGTGGTTTAGCCCAGCCCACACACAGTGGCCAATGAGATTTCAACTCACCACATTTTATATATGCACACCCCACTGATTGGATAAGGCAATCAGCCAGGCCCACCCCAATATCCGGGGTTTACAAGTAAGTACCTCTGGCTAACCAGGCCCCTACATTAGTAACTACATATTTTCCAATGCTAGGTCCCTGATCCAAAAAACAGAACACCTCCTGTCCCCAGAAGGCAACCTGGCTCTTGGGAGCTGCGTCCAACCCTCAGGGGAGGAGGATCCTGCATGGCGCCTGAGCCCCTGCCACATTCTAATGTCTCCCTGGACACAGGCCAGCATGGTGACCCATCAGCATGAGGCTCCCTGTCAACTCAGCCCCCTGGATACTTGTCGAAGGGCCATATCATATCGAAACTGCCTTGTTCCTGGCTGAGAGGAACTGAGAGGAAAGCTGAGCTGGGCTTTCAAACATCTATGTGGTGAGCTCTGCTACCATGTCTTTCCATATGGGGGACCCTGGTGCCATCCAAACGGACTCCGCCTGTCCCACAGAAGAAAAGCTTGCTGTTCAGAGCAGCTCACAAGCCCCAGCCTGGGAAAACCTCCATGGCCTCATGAGGCCACCATTCCATTCATCTTGAATCATGCACACAAACTCCAGTGTGAGCGACGATCCGACACTCGCCCTGACTCAGGTGCTGGAGATCACGAGTCAGACGCTGCACATTGGAACTACCATGTGCTTGGCACTGAACAGAAACGGCGCTTGTGTGTGCCGAATTCTGTCCTCACCCTCCTGGAAAACAAGCCCTCCAGATTCGGAATTCTAGAGCCACAACACAGCCTTCTGCCTGCCTTCCAAAAAGAAGAAGGGTCCTACGGGTCTTCCCGGACTTGCCATGTGAGGATCAACCTGCACGGTCCTAGACAGAATCCCCAAATCCAGCCAACTGTACACTAATGCTCTGTGTGACACAGCCTGAGCTCGACCTCCAGTCAGCCTCCAAGGTAGTGGGTGCCATCTCCTGCAGGTTGGACCGGCCATGTCCCTAAGCTGTCATGTCTACCCAACCTGGGTGTTCATGAATCTGAGCCCAGACCATAACTCAAATCCCACCCTATGTGGGAACCTCAAGCACAATGGAGCACTCCTCCTACCCCGGGACGGGAAAATTTTCCTGTGGAGATGGGGGTTACACCCTCAGAGTGGGAGCCACTTGCATGTCCCATGAGTCCACGCCCACCCAGGAGGTCTGCCCTGGGCACAAACAGGCATTGTGACCATCAGTATGAGCCTGCTTTCAAACAAGACCACTGTAGCTCGACCAGGAGCCCGCATATTGGGACTGCCATGCCACTAGGCCCCAATCCTCATGCTTGGTCGGTTCTCCAGGCGCCAGAACCCAGAAGCCGACTCCGATTCCCTGCAATGGAGGGACCCTGAGACAGAAAACAGCACTCTTGCCTTCCCCTCAAGAGACACCAAACCCTTGGGAGCCAGACAAATTCCTCACAGAGGCAAAATCTCCTATGGCCCCATGAGGCTACCACTAAATTCTGTGGCCAACCGAGACACACAACCCAGACAGAAAAGCCTGCACTCCCGCCTCCCCATCCAACTCATTTCAGATCCCGGGTCACTGCCCCCACAGTCCGCATATCGAACCTGCCATCACCTCGCCCAGAACCCTATCCAGAGTTTCTATTGCAGACTTTTGTCTCCAAAGTCCTGGCTGACAGGCCCTCCAGGATGGGGCATCTGGAGCCTGTGAAATGGATTCTGCCAGCCCACCTGGAGAAAACTCTGCCTGTCACATTTGAATAAACCTACCTGATTGGGAGACACCTACAATGCCCCTGAGCCCACCCCAAATTCATTGGCTGCCTTGGAAAAAGGCGCATCCAGACACATGCCACACACCCACCTCAAGGAAGACACCCAGGTCAATGGCCCTGAGTCAGAAGATGGAACCTGACTGACCTGAATTCCACAAAGGAATTCTAGCTGAGCTTTGCAAGCATCTGCCTGCAGAGGCAAACTCTGGAATACCTACATATGGTCCAACACTTGATCCCTGAGCCACAAAACAGAACACCTCCTGTCACCAGAAGGCAACCTGGTTCTTGGGAGCTGCGTCCAACCCTAAGGGGAGGAGTATCCTGCTAAGGCCTGTGACCCTGCCACATTCTAATGTCTCCCTGGGCACAATCCAGCATTGTGACCCATCAGAATGAGGCTCCCTGTGATCTCAGGCCCCTGGGCACTTTGTCCCAGAGCCACCAGATCAAAATGGCCTTGTTCCTGGGCGGGTAGTGTAAGCGGAGATGGGCTTCTCAGGAATCTTCTATGACAGCATTCCATAAGGGGGACACTGGTGCCATCAAAATGGATGCCCCCGTCATGTCGAAGGAAATCTTGCTGTTTGGAACAACTCAAAAGCCCCAGCCTGGGAAGACAAACATGGCCTCATGAAGGCAATGCCGGTTCTTCTCATCTATTCCCAAAAGGTAGGAAGAGGGAAGACTCTAATTTGCAATGTCCAAAGACCCACTTCAGATAAGGACCTCATAGGAAACCAATTGCATACCACTTTAATCAGTAAGATAATAAAACTATACTTCATTTCTTTCCTCTTTGTTTCTTCCTCTACATGGGAAATGGCCTGGTTCTCTTTCTTTTCAATACGTTTTCTTTTGTTTGGGAAACCAGCCTTTCATCCCTCATACTTTTGTGAGATAGTGTTCCCCAATTCTTTAGTTGCATTTTCCCTTGCCTTTGCTCAGGTCCATGGTACTCCTCATGACCACATATGAGTGAAGCCATATGATATTTCTCTTGGACTCCTTCTGTTTTCATTGAGAATGATCCAGCCCTGTGTCACTCATGTCAAGGCGAGTATCGGGGCTTCATTCCGCTCGAAGTCGGAGATATCATCTGTGGCCTGAATGGACCACACCTTCTTTATCCAGTAGCCGATTGAAGGGCATCTCACCTCTTTCCACAGTTCTGCTAGAGTGGGCATGGCGGGCCATTGATTTAGGCAGTTCCTTTTCCTCTGAATTAAGAGACTTGATCAACATGGCTCTCCCCATGTCCTTTGCATGTAACGTTAATTGACGATGACAGGTGTGCTGTCCATGGCTCTTCTTTCAGGGGTAGCGATCATGCAGAATGTCACTATCCTTGAAGCCTTTGCAAAGGTGTTTCAGGTAAAGTCAGGTAGACAGAGCCCTCATCCCTTTGGACTGGTGTTTCAGAATACAATGCGATAAGGAACCGGAGAGCACAATGCATCCATGCACTAGCACTTTTCCTTGAAATGTGAATTTCCTTCCCTTATTCCTTCCCTTTTCTTCCAAGCTGACCTATCACCAAAGGCAGACCCATCTCCTGAGAACAAATTGGGAAAAGAACCTAAGAAAATTCGCTCTCACCCAGAGGATGTCAAATCTCTAAGAGAGCTCATGATACCCAAGAGGCCTCCCTGTTGATTGAGATCTCTAGACATTGCAGTGGAAATTGGAACATCTTACTCTCTCTGGAGTGATGTTGGCCAGTAGAATGTTACACCGAATGCCATTTTCTTTTCTCTTTATATAGAAAAGTGAATTGGGAAAGAAACCGCAAAGACCACCTGAGTTCATGAGTAGGCAAACATGTCTCATTTTTGGTCTTTCCCAGGGCTTCCTACCTAATGCCATAGGACTCATAGCTCATGAGAGAGGGATTGCTGCTTCAGTGAAGTCAGATTCTGTGACGTCACAAAGTTTTGAGCTCCTAGCAAACACTACTCCAAAACCATGTCTAATCACTCCACATGGCTTTAGTAGTCATGTGTCAACCAGGAGGTGCCAAAGCCCTCCCAAACCATTGGAGCCACCTGGGTATTTCACCAAGACAGTTTGCGAAGTGAGTCGGTGTCACCTTCTCCACGGCCGAATGCATAATCTTTGGCCAGGACTGTCACCCCCAGCCCTCTGCACTCCTGAGAATGGCAAGGATGCACATTTCCATCTTCCCCCGAAAGGTCAAGAAATGGTTAATACTACAACCAAGCCTCAGGCCAGGAACCCCACGCTCTGCACATGTGCATGGTCCTCCGACCCAACAGGACCCTTTTGACCAGGAAAAGGACCACCCGAGGAAAGCTCCCAGTGAACACCCACAACCATGCCAAAGACATGCCTGTAGTCTTCAACAGCGAGGACACGAGTTCCTCTAGCATTTCCAGTAACCGTACCAAGAAGGCCTCCATATCATACAAGCTGACCAAGCACCAAATGCAGACCCTACACTCTAGAACTTTAGGCCCAGGATGGACTCATTGGTTTGGAGCCAACAGGAGCAAGCACAGAGCCTGGTGGAGGAGAACCATTGCCCATGTGAAGCTGTCTGAAAGGTTTTCATGCCAGTTTCAGGAAGACAACCTGTACCTACAAAAGCACGCCTTGAAGAGGATTCAACGGCCTAAGATCCCTAATCTGCACCCCTGTAGGGTGGTGGAGCCTCCTTCTGTGGAACTAAATGGAGATGTTGCAGCACAAGGCTGCCTTAAGCCTCCCATTTTCATTCCGCAATTGTTTTCATGGGATAAACAAACAGTGCCTGTTGTGGATGATGGGCATGTTCTAATGGAGCCAGGTGAGGAGGAACAATGGGAGAACAAGGGGTCGTTGCAGTGGGACAGAGAGTGGATGCAACATGCTGGTGGTGAGATGCAGGAAGATGAAGAAGAGGAGAACAAACAAGTCAGTCAGAGCCAAGGTCTATCATTTTAGGATGGTGGGAGGTGCTCTGGACCTGGCTGCGTTCCATGGGGCATAGGTCCAAATTGAATAAATCATCCTCTGGCCCCAGTCAATCCTTATCCACTGTTTCTTGTTGTTGTTGTTGTTGTTTTTCAACGATGTGCTTGCATGAGACAGAAAGAACATAATCAGTGAGGGAGCAGGAGAAGAAGAAACCGACTTGTCTCTGAGTGGGGAACCAGAGATGGGAGACATTCCAATGAGCCTTGGATAAGGAGCAGACTGAAGGGTGCTTCTGAAGTGATGGAGAAACCCCAGGACCCAATCTTTGTCTTCTTAACACCTCATTGTTCTACACAAGAACTCCTGTTCTATAATTTTTCAGAAAAGCAGGGGATACAGATTTTTTTCTAGGGCTGGTTTGACTTGCTTTATACAACTTGCTTCTAGAACTGGCATAGCTGGTCGACTTGAAGTCAGAGATGTGGCTTTAGAAACACCGTTCTCCCAAGCATATTATGGTTAACAGAATTCCTCCATTGCTATCTATTGCAGGGAGAATTACACTATGTCTTGTGTTGCTCTGCTTCTGTGGATGCTGCTGGGAGTCTCCTGGTCCTCAAAATCTGAATCTCTGATTCTGTCCCCAGATGAGGAATGTTTTCAACTCTTTCTCAAAGAAATGTCAGGCCCTCTTTTATCTCTCTCTTCTAGGTCTCCTACAATAAGCACATATTAACATTCTTTGCATTCAAGGATTTCCCCAAGTCCATTATCATGTTCCGTCATTCTTCCGTCTCTCCTTTCCTTTGCTTCTTTTGTTTCCAGTACTTGTCTTCCAGGTAACTCTTTGGATCCTCTGGTTCTGCCAGCTTCCTGGACATTGCATCCAGTCTGCTAACAAATCTTTTCATCAGGGCCTCTCAGTTTTATATTTTTTATAATATTTATCTCTCTGGTAATAGACTCCCTGATTCCTTCTATGTTTTTTGATGCAGAGTGAGAATCCCGGCTGCTGCTTGAAATCCTCCATTGGGCATGTGACATGTATAGGTTCACTTCGATTGTGTGTCCATGATCATTTCTTATTCTTTTGCCTCGGCATCAATTGATTTTTCCATCATTGCCTTTGTTCTAGGTCTCTATCTTCTTCACTGTATTCAAAAGTTGCCTTCTGTTTTCTACCCTGAGGGTAATTTCTTTAGGAAGAGGAGATTATGGAGTGCCCAGGGGCTATCACTTGAGGGAGTCTTGGGTGTTTGTGTCACACCATCTGGGGTTGTGTTGTGGTTATCAGTTCTCCCTTGGGGGAGTCTTCTGCAAAGGCTCTCGTTGCCTGCCGTTTGGAGGGTTTGTTGTCTGGACCGAAATTGGTGAGGATTATCTTGGTGGGCTCTAGTGTGTCTGTGAAAGGAGAATTTCAGCCCACTCAATAGAAGCTTAGTTCTATTATTTCTCTTGCTGAACACTGTGGTCAGGAGAGAGGTTGTGGGCATGGCTTTCTGCTAGTCCCTACAGGATGGTGTGTTCTCCTGGGTCCAAGCAAAGTGGCATGAAGAAGTCAGTCCCAACAGATTTCCAGGGTTAAGACTTCGTGTTTCCATGTTATGCAGATAATATCCTTACTGCCCTGTCTGTGGCCACTAGCTTGGTCTTGATGCTGGTGGTTAGAGAGGCACTAGTTTCATTTGCCCACATCAAGGCAACTCCACGAATGTGCCTATCACGAATGCACCGCAAGAAACAATAATCATACCACTGTGTCAACAGGTATTGATTCTGATAATGGTTCCCAGGCTGTCTGCAGCTGATTGTTTGCAGGTGTCCTCTCCAGGAGAAACACAATGTTCTCTGAAGTCTTTGTCAGCCAAGCCTGCTGATCTGAAATCCTGGGCCTCAAGAACATTTGGTTGAAAAAACTGGTGCCATTCAGACATTCTCATTTGCTCTGCCAACAGCTATGGGTCAACTTTCAACTTGTGGGCTCCCAGTGGGCTCCTCTCTCCTGGGCCTTGCTATTTGGTCATGGTCCCCTCCCTTTGAAGCACAAATCATCCAATTCTCCCCTAAGCCTTGTCTATAACCTTCTCCCATGGTCTCTGCAACTTCTCTCTTTCACTGTGGCGTGCAATTCCTAGGCTTCAGGCCCATTGATGCCATGTTTACATTGATGTGGTGATCTTCCTATTGTTTTTATGGCTGAAGACAAGCCTGGAGCTCCCAGACAGTTCTAACATCTCCATGTCCTTCAAATGGAACACACATTCTTACCCAGCCATAAGCAAGAAGGAATTCTTGCCCCTTGGCACATGTGGCAGAAAGGTGTTGCATATTGGGCCGTGTCACATCTGTCAGTCTAAAAGGACAATTATCATATGATTTCACTCCTTCAGGGAAGTGAAGAATCACGTGGGAAATAAGAAAATTGTACAGACATTGAGACTCTAACTGGGCACACAAAACTTAGTGTTGGTTCCAAGGCAGGTTAGTTTGAATCTGTGTTTCTAAAAGACAATTTAAAGGGACATTTATTGCATTAAATATTGCTAAATGAGATGTAAAGTGAGTTTCCAATGTGTTTGGAGGAGAATTGTAATCCAAAAAATAGCAGCTTCATATCTACTAAGATATCATTCTAAGCATTCTGTGAAACACACACACACACACACACACACACACGTAAAATAGTCACACCAAAGTTAGGTAGCAAGTGAAGAATAGCACTCATGGAAGCAAACCTCAGGGAAAATACCATAAAGGAAAAAGCACAGAGAATCAAAGTCAGAAACTGACCAAAGTGGAAAAGATAACTCCTTACCTATCAAGAATTAATTAAAGCATCCAGGACTAAACTCTCCTAAACAACCTAACCTAAAAGACCCATACCCACAAGTATGCCAGTAAATCCAATACCTGAGAGAAAAGGAAAATTCCAAGACACATACCCACTACCAAGACTAGGTCATGAAACATAAAAATATGACATCTCAGCAGTCCTCAAACACCCACCAACACACAAAAAGACAGGTTCGTATCAATTTCCTGGTTCACACTTTCAGCATTTAGGGAAGTCAATGTTGGCTCTTCTCATTTATTCCCGAAGTATAGGAAGAGGGAAGACTCTAATTTACAATGTCCAAAGACGCAATTCAGATAAGGACCTTATAGGAAACCAATTGCATACTATTGTCATCAGTAAGATAATAAAACTATAATTCATTTCTTTTCTATTTCTTTCTTCATCTACATGTGAAATGACCTATTTTTCTTCCTTTTCAATATTTTTTCTTATATTTGGGAGGCTAACCTTTCATCCATCATACATTATTGACATAGTGTTTCCTGAATCTTTGGTTGCATATACCACCGAGTGCCATCATCATATATGCCACACCTCCTCCATACCCATTAACATGTTCCCTCATTCCCAGCATGTCTCATCATTCTGTAACCCTCAGCTTGGTTCCCAGAGGCCTGAGTCTCTCCTGGTTTGTCTCCCTTTTCGACTTCTTTTCCTTCCGTTTTCCCTTGCTTCTACTAATGTCCATGGTATTCCTCATGTGCCACTTATGAGGGAATCCATATGATATTTCTCTTGGTTTGCTAGCCTTTCTCTTTGAAAATAACCCAGTACTGTGTCATTCATGTCAAGGCGAGTATCGGGGCTTCATCCTCCCCAATGGGGGAGGCATACTCTGTTGTCTGAATGGAACAACCTTCTTTATCCATCATTCTTCCTTCTCTCATTTGCATCACTTAATTATTTTCTGGTACCTGTCTTCCAGGTAACTCATTGGATCCTCTGGTTCTGCCAGCTTGCTGGACTTTGCTTCCGGTCTCATAAAAATTTTTTCATCAGGGCCTCTTAATTTTTTTAAAGATTTTATTTATTTATTTGACACAGAGAGAGAGATCACAAGTAGGCAGAGAGCCAGGCAGAGAGAGAGGGGGAAGCAGACTCCCTGCTGAGCAGAGAGTCTGATGCGGGTCTCGATCCCAGGACCCTGGGATCATGACCAGAGCTGAAGGCAGAGGCTTAACCCACTGAGCCACCCAGGTGCCCCATGGACCTCTTAATTTTTGTTATCACCTTTATCTCTGTGGTTCGAAACTCCATGATGCCTTAGCATGAATTGATTCTTCCAATGTTGCTTTTGTTCTAGGTCTCTGTCTTCTTCTCTGTATTCAAAAAGAGCATTCTGTTTTCTACCCAGAAGTTAATTTCCTCAGGAAGAAGAGCTCATGGAGTTCCCAGGGCTGACTCTTTGGGAGTCATTTCTTTCCTATTTCTTCATCTACATGTGAAATGGCCTGTTTTTCTTTCTATCAATATTTCTTGTTATATTTGGGGAGCCAGCCATTCATCCATCAGAAGTTTTTGACATAATGTTTTCTGATTATTTAGTTGCATATACCACCGAGCGCTAATCATCATATATTCCACACCTCCTCCATACCCATTAACCAGTTCCCTCATTCCCGGCATGTCTCATCATTCTGTAACCCTCAGGTTGGTTCCTAGAGTCCTGAGTCTCTCCTGGTTTGTGCCACGTTCGGACTTTTTCTCCTTCCATTTTCCCTTGCTTCTACTAAGATCCATGGTATTCCTCATGTACCAAATGAATGAAGCCATATGATATTTCCTTGGTATGCTTGCCTTTTTCATTGAGAATAACCCAGTCCTGTGTCACTCATGACAAGGTGTTGCCTGGATGGACCAGACCTTCTTGATCAAGTAGCCTTTGGAAGGGCATCTTGGCTCCTTCCTCAGTTCTTCTAGAGTGGTCATGGCAGGCCATCGATGAAGGCGGTATGTTTTCCTCTGGATAAAGACAGTTGGTCATCCCTGCACCCCCATAACCACAGCATGTAGCGTTAATTAATGATGACAAGGAGGGCTGTCCAGGGCTCTTCCTTCAGGGGTAGTTATAATGCAGAATATCATTCTCCTTGAGGCTTTTAAAATGATGTTTAAGGTAAAGTCAGGTACACAGAGCCCTCATCCCTTAGGTCTGGTGTTTCAGAGCACTAGGAAATGATGACATGGACAGAACAAAGAATCCATGTCCTAGCACTTTTCCTGGAAATGTGAAATTCCTTCCCTTATTCTTTCCCTTATATTCCAAGCTGACCAAGCCCCAAAGGCAGACCCTATGCCCTAGAACCCACTGGGAAATGAAGCTAAGAAAGGACACTCTCAGCCATAGGATGTCAAAGCTCCCAGAGAGTTAATGTTAGCCAAGACACCTCCCTGTTGATTGAGATCTCTAGAAATTGCAGTGGAAAATTGAACACCATGCTCTCTCTGGAGAAATGTTGGTCTCAATGATGGTACACAGAACATCATTTAGTTTCTCTTGATATTGAAAGGGGAAGTGGGAAAGGAACATAAAAGGCCACCTGAGTTCATGATCAGGCTAGCATGGCTTTTTTCTGTCCTTTCCAATTCTTCCTACCTAAATTCATAGGACAAATATGTCATGAGAAAGGGATTGTTGCTTCAGTGAAGTCAGCTTCTGTGACGTCACAAAGCTTTAAGTCATAGCATCCACCTCTCCCCAAACAACCCCTAATCACTACATCTGGCTGGAGTAGTCATGGGTCAGCCAGGAGGATCCAAAGCCCTCCCAAACCGCTGGAGCTGCCTGGGTATTTCACCAGGACAGTTTACAAAACAAGTCCGGGTCACATTCTCCATAGCCGAATTTGTAGTCTTTGGCCGAGACTGTCACAACGAGCCCTCTGAACTCCTGAGACGGGCAAGAATCCACAATACCATCTTACACAAGAAAGGTCAAGAAAGAGTCAGGACTAAAACCAAGCCTCAGATGAGGAACTCCACGCCCTGCACATGTGCATGATCCTCCCACCCAATCAGGACTCTTCTGACCAGGAAAAGTGCCACCGAGGAAAACTCACAGTGAACACCCACAACCATTCCAAAGATATGTCTGGAGTCTTCAACAACGAGGACACAAATTCCTCTAGCATCTCCAAAAATCGTGCCAAGAAAACCTCACCGTATTCCAAACTGTCAAAGCACCAGAGGCAGACCCTATACCCTAGATCCTTAGGCTCTTTTCGGACTCCATTGTTAGGAGGCCACAGGAGCAACCATGGGGCATGTTGGAATAGAACCATTGCCCACGTGAAGCCATCTGAAAGGCTTTTGTGTCAGTTTAAGGATGACAACATTTATATACAAAGGACACATTGAAGAGGATTCAATGGCGTATGATCCCTGAGCAGTCCCTCAAGGTAGTGCAGATTACCTCTGTGGAACTGACTGGAGCTTTTGCAGCACAAGCCTGCCATAACCCTCCCATTTCCATTCCCCAAAGGTTTTCATGGGATAAAGAAACAGAGCCTATTTGTTGCGGAAGTTGGGCATGTTCTAATGAAGCCAGGTGAGGAGGAAAAATGGGAGAAAAATGGGCCATTGCAGCAGGACAGACAGTGGATGATCCATGTTCCTGGGTAGATGCAGGAACATGAAAAGAGGAGAAAAAGGGATTCCAGAACAAAGGACTTCCGTATTAGAATGGTGGGAGGTGCTCTGGACCTGACTGCATTCCATAGGAATATAGGTCAAATTCAATAAACCATCCTCTGTCCCCAGTCAGTCCTTATCAACTGTTTCTTTTGTTGTTGTTGTTTTTCCACGATGTTAATTCATGTATTTGACAGAGAGAGAGAGATCATACTTAGGGAGGGAGCTGGAGAGGGAGAAGCAGACTTGCCTCTGAGCAGGGAACCTGAGGTGGGAGACAATCCAAAGAGCCTGGGACCAACAGCTGAGCTGAAGGCCATCTCTGAAATGATGGAGACACCAAGGGACACAATCTTTGTCTTCTTCACACCTCATTTTCTTATTTTATTTAAATTTCTTTTCATTGTAAGAGTATTCATTGTTTTTTACACCACACCCAGTGCTCCATGCAATATGTGCCCTCCCTTAGACCCACCACCTTGTTTCCCTAAACTCCCATCCCCTGCTTCATCAAGAACCTCAGTTTGTTTTTCACAGTCCATAGTCTCTCATGGTTCACCTCCCCTTCCAATTTCCCTCAACTCCCTTCTCCTCTCCATCTCCCCTTGTCCTCCATGCTATTTGTTATGCTCCACAAATAAGTGGAAGCATATGATAATTGACACTCTCTGCTTGACTTATTTCACTCAGCATGATCTCTTCCAGTCCCGTCCATGATGCTACAAAAGTTGGGTATTCAGCTCCATCGTATATAGACCACATCTTCCTTATCCATTAGTCCGTTGAAGCACATATTGGTTCTTTGCACGTTTTGGTGTCCGTGGCCATTGCTGCTATAAACATTGCATTACAGATGGCCCTTCTCTTCACTACATCTGTATCTTTGGGGTAAATGTCCAGTAGTGCAATTGCAGGATCATAGGGAAGCGCTATTTTTAATTTCTTGAGGAATCTCCACACTGTTCTCCAATGTTGCTGCATCAACTTGCATTCCCACCAACAGTGTAAGAGGGTTCCCCTTTCTCAACAACCTCTCCAACACATGTTGTTTCCTGTCTTGCTAATATTGGACATTCTACCTGGTGTAGGTGGTAGGTAGGTTTTAATTTGAATCTCCCTAATGGGTAGTGATGATGAACATTCTTTCCTGTGTCTGATAGCCATTTTTATGTCTTCATTGGAGAATTGTCTTTTCATACCTTCGGCCCATTTTTTGATATGATTATCTGTTTTGTGTGTGTTGAGTTTGAGGAGTTCTTTATAGATCCTGGATATCAACCTTCTGTCTGTACTGTCAATTTCTTCCTGGTTCAATTTTGGGAGTTTATAGTTTTCCAGGAATGCATCCATTTCATCTAGGTTGCTTAGCTTATTGGCATGTAACTGTTGATAATAACTTCTGATGATTGTTTCTACTTCCTTGGTGTTAGTTGTAATCTCTCTCTCTTCATTAATAATTTAATTAATTCGGGCTTTCTCTCTTTTCTTTAGGATTAGTGTGGCCAATGGTGGAGTTTCTTTGATTTGTTTTTGGTTTTCCAGCTCTTTTAGGTGTAGAGACAGCTGGTGTATTCTGGATTTTTCAATTTTTTTTAAGGGATTCTTGGATGGCTATATCTTTCCCCTTAGGACTGCCTTTGCTGTTTCCCATAGGTTTTGGACCGAAGTGTCTTCATTCTCGTTGGTTTCCATGAAATGTTTCAGTTCTTCTTTGATCTCCTGGTTGATCCAAGCATTTTTAAGCAAGGTGGTCTTTACCTTCTAGGTGTTTGAGTTCCTTCAAAACTTTTCCTTGTGATTGAGCTCCAGTTTCAAAGCATTGTGATCTGAGAATATGCAGGGAATGATGTCAGTCTTTTACATCGGTTGAGTCCTGATTCGTGACTCAGTATGTGGTCTATTCTGGAGAAGTTCCATGTGCTCTAGAGAAGAATAAGTATTCTGTTATTTTAGGGTGGAATGTTCTGGATATATCTATGAGGTCCATCTGGTCCAATGTGTCATTTAATGCTCTTGTTTCTTTATTGATTTTCTTTTTTTTATTAAATGTATTTATTTTTTTCAGTGTAACAGTATTCATGTTTTTGCACAACACCCAGTGCTCCATGCAATGCGTGCCCTCCCTATTACCCACCACCCCATTCAACCAACCTCCCACCCCCGCCCCTTCAAAACCCTCAGGTTGTTTTTCAGAGTCCATAGTCTCTTATGGTTTGCTTCCCCTTTCAATTTTTTTAATAAACATATAATGTATTTTTATCCCCAGGAGTACAGGTCTGTGAATCGCCAGGCTTATACACTTCACAGCACTCATAATAGCACATACCCTCCCCAATGTCCATAACACCCGCCCCCTCTCCCAACCCCACCTCCCCCCAGCAACCCCCAGTTTGTTTTGTGAGATTAAGAGTCATTTATGGTTTGTCTCCCTCCCAATCCCATCTTGTTTCATTTATTCTTCTCCTAACCCCTCATGTTGCATCTCCATTTCCTCATATCAGGGACATCATATGATAGTTGTCTTTTTCCGATTGACTTATTTCACCAAGCATGATACCCTCTAGTTTCATCCACGTCGTCACAAATGGCAAGATTTCATTTCTTTTGATGGCTGCAGAGTATTCCATTGTGTATATATACCACATCATCTTTATCCATTCATCTGTTGATGGACATCTAGGTTCTTTCCATAGTTTGGCTATTGTAGACATTGCTGCTATAAACATTCGGGTACACGTGCCCCTTCGGATCACTACGTGTGTATCTTTAGGGTAAATACCCAGTAGTGCAATTGCTGGGTCATAGGGTAGTTCTATTTTCAACATTTTGAGGAACCTCCATGCTGTTTTCCAGAGTGGTTGCACCAGCTTGCATTCCCACCAACAGTGGAGGAGGGTTCCCCTTTCTCCACATCCTCTCCAGCATCTGTCATTTCCTGACTTGTTCATTTTAGCCATTCTGACTGGTGTGAGGTGATATCTCATTGTGGTTTTGATTTGTATTTCCCTGATGCCGAGTGATGTGGAGCACATTTTCATGTGTCTGTTGGCCATCTGGATGTCTTCTTTGCGGAAATGTCTGTTCATGTCCTCTGCCCATTTCTTGATTGGATTGTTTTTTCTTTGGGTCTTGAGTTTTCTAAGTTCCTTATAGATTTGGGATACTAGCCCTTTGTCTGAAATGTCGTTCGCAAATATCTTCTCCCATTCTGTCAGTTGTCTTTTGGTTTTGTTAACTATTTCTTTTGCTGTGCAAAAGCTTTTGATCTTGATGAAATCCCAATAGTTCATTTTTGCCCTTGCTTCCCTTGCTTTTGGCTATGTTCCTAGGAAGATATTGGTACGGCTGAGGTCAAAGAGGATGCTGCCTGTGTTCTCCTCAAGGATTTTGATGGACTCCTTTCTCACATTGAGGTCCTTCATTCCATTTGGAGTCTATTTTCGTGTGTGGTGTAAGGAAGTGGTCCAATTTCATTTTTCTGCATGTGTCTGTCCAATTTTCCAAACTCCATTTATTGTAAAGGCTGTCTTTTATCCATTGGACATTTTTTCCTGCTTTGTCAAAAATGAGGTGACCATAGAGTTGAGGGTCGATTTCTGGGCTCTCTATTCTGTTCCATTGATCTATGTGTCTGTTTTTCTACCAGTATCATGTTGTCTTGATGATGACAGCTTTGTAATATAGCTTGAAGTCCAGAATTTTGATGCCACCAACTTTGGCTTTCTTTTTCAATATTTCTTTGGCTATTCGAGGTCTTTTCTGGTTCCATATAAATTTGAAGATTATTTGTTCCATTTCTATGAAAAAAAATGGATGGCATTTTGATAGGCATTGCATTAAATGTGTAGATTGCTTTAGGTAGCATAGACATTTCCACAATATTTATTCTTCCATTCCAGGGGCATGGAACATTTTTCCATTTCTTTGTGTCTTCCTCAAATTCTTTCATGAGTACTTTGTAGTTTTCTGCATATAGATTCTTAGCCTCTTTGGTTAGGTTTATTCCTAGGTATCCTATAGTTTTGGGTGCAATTGTAAACGGGATTGACTCCTTAATTTCTCTTTCTTCTATCTTGTTTTTGGTGTACAGAAGTGCAACTGATTTCTGTGCATTGATTTTATATCCTGACACTTTACTGTATTCCTATACAAGTTCTATCAGTTTTGGAGTGGAGTCTTTTGGGTTTTCCACATATAGTATCATATCATCTGCGAAAGGTGATAGTTTGACTTCTTCTTTACCAATTTGGATGCCTTTACATTCTTTTTGTTGTCTGATTGCTGAGGCTAGGAATTCTAGTACTATGTTGAATAGCAGTGGTGATAATGGACATCCCTGCCGTGTTCCTGACCTTAGCAGAAAAGATTTCAGTTTTTCTCCATTGAGAATGATATTTGCGGTGGGTTTTTCATAGATGGCTTTGATAATATTGAGGTATGTGCCCTCTATCCCTACACTTTGAAGAGTTTTGATCAGGAAGGGATGCTGTACTTTGTCAAATGCTTTTTCAGCATCTATGGAGAGTATCATAGGGTTCTTGTTCTTTCTTTTATTAATGTGTTGTATCACATTGATTGATTTGCGGATGTTGAACCAACCCTCTGGCCCTGGAATAAATCCCAGTTGATCGTGTTGAATAATCCTTTTAATGTATTGTTGAATCCTATTGGCTAGTATTTTGGTGAGAATTTTTGCATCTGTGTTCAT
The DNA here is from genome assembly GCF_922984935.1 of Meles meles. Taxonomy (NCBI): domain Eukaryota; kingdom Metazoa; phylum Chordata; class Mammalia; order Carnivora; family Mustelidae; genus Meles; species Meles meles. Next base: position 2,424,436 of record NC_060081.1, read on the forward strand.
CAAGCATATTGGTCTGTAGTTCTCTTTTTATCTGGGATCCTTGTCTGGTTTTAGGATCAAGGTGATGCTGGCCTCATAAAATGAATTGGAAGTTTTCCTTCCATTTCTATTTTTTTGGAACAGTTTCAGGAGAATAGGAATGAGTTCTTCTTTAAATGTTTGGTAGAATTCCCCTGGTAAGCCGTCTGGCCCTGGACTTTTGTTTGTTTGGAGATTTTGGATGATTCTTTCAATCTCCTTACTGGTTATGGGCCTGTTCAGGTTTTCTATTTCTTCCTGGTTCAGTTATGGTAGTTTATATGTCTCCAGGAATGCATCCATTTCTTCCAGATTGTCAAATTTGTTGGCGTAGAGTTGCTCATCGTATGTTCTTATAATCGTCTGTATTTCTTTGGTGTTAGTTGTGATCTCTCCTCTTTCATTCATGTTTTTATTGATTTGGGTCCTTTCTCTTTTCTTTTTGATGAGTCTGGCCAGGGGTTTATCAATCTTATTGATTCTTTCAAGGAACCAGCTCCTAGTTGCATTGATTTTTCTTTTTTTTTCTTTTTTTTTTTTTTTTTGGTTTATATTCCATTGATTTCTGCTCTGATCTTTATGATTTCTCTTCTCCTGCTGGGTTTAAGGTTTCTTTCTTGTTCTTTCTCCAGCTCCTTTAGGTGTATGGTTAGGTTGTGTACTTGAGACTTTTCTTGTTTCTTGAGAAAGGCTCGTACCACTATATATTTTCCTCTCAGGACTGCCTTTGCTGTGTCCCACAGATTTTGAACCATTGTGTTTTCATTATCATTTGTTGCCATGAATTTTTTCAATTCTTCTTTAATTACCTGGTTGACCCAGTCATTCTTTAGAAGAATGCTATTTAGTCTCCATGTGAATGATCCCAATCTTTTGATACCACTGGAGGCCTGAATTGTGACCCAGGATGTGATCTATTCTGGAGAATGTTCCATGTGCACTAGAGAAGAATGTGTATTCTGTTCCTTTGGGATGAAATGTTCTGAATATATCTGTGATGTCCATCTGGTCCAGTGTGTCATTTAAGCCCTCTATTTCCTTGTAGATCTTTTGCTTGGATGATCTGTCCATTTCAGTGAGGGGAGTGTTAAAGTCCCCTACTATTATTGTATTATTATTGATGTGTTTCTTTGATTTTGTTATTAATTGGTTGATATAGTTGGCTGCCCCCACGTTACGGGCATAGATATTTAAAATTGTTAGATCTTCTTTTTGGACAGACCATTTGAGTAGGATATAGTGTCCTTCCTCATCTCTTATTATAGTCTTTGGCTTAAAATCTAATTGATCTGATATAAGGATTGTCACTCCAGCCTTCTTCTGATGCCCATTAGCATGGTAAATTGTTTTCCACCCCCTCAGTTTAAATCTGGAGGTGTCTACGCGTCTAAAATGAGTTTCTTGTAAGCAACATATTGATGGGTTTTGTTTTTTTATCCATTCTGACACCCTGTGTCTTTTGATTGGGGCATTTAGCCCATTAACATACAGGGTAACTATTGAGAGATATGAATTTAGTGCCATTATTAGCCTGTAAGGTGACTGTTACTGTATATTGTCTCTGTACCTTTCTGATCTACTACTTTTAGGCTCTCTCTTTGCTTAGAGGACCCCTTTCAATATTTCCTGTAGACATGGTTTGGTGTTTGCAAATTCTTTCAGTTTTTGTTTGTCCCGGAAGCTTTTATCTCTCCTTCTATTTTCAATGATAGCCTAGCTGGATAGAGTATTCTTGGCTGTACGTTTTTCTCGTTTAGTGCTCTGAATATATCATCCCAGCTCTTCCTGGCCTGCCAGGTCTCTGTGGATAAGTCTGCTGCCAATCTAATATTTTTACCATTGTATATTACAGACTTCTTTTCCCAGGCTGCATTCAGGAATTTCTCTTTGTCACTAAGACTTGTAAATTTTACTATTAGGTGACGGGGTGTGGGCCTATTCTTGTTGATTTTGAGGGGGGTTCTCTGCACCTATTGGATTTTGATGCTTGTTCCCTTTGCCATATTAGGGAAATTCTCTCCAATAGAACTTCTACACCTCTCTCTCTTTCTTCTTCTTCTGGAATCCCAATTATTCTAATGTTATTTCATTTTATGGTGTCACTTATCTCTCAAATTCTTCCCTCGTGGTCCAGTAGCTGTTTGTCCCTCTTTTGCTCGGCTTCTTTATTCTCTGTCATTTTGTCTTCTATATCACTAATTCTTTCTTCTGCCTCATTTATTCTAGCAGTGAGAGCTTCCATTTTTGATTGCACCTCATTAATAGCTTTTTTGATTTCAACTTGGTTAGATTTTAGTTCTTTAATTTCTCCAGAAAGGGCTTTTATATCTCCAGAGAGAGTTTCTCTAATATCTTCCATGCTTTTTCAAGTCCGGCTAGAACATTCAGAACCTTCATTCTGAACTCTTGATCTGACATATTACCAATGTCTGTGTTGATTAGGTCCCTCGCCTTCAGTACTGCCTCTTTTTCTTTTGTTTGTGGTGATTTTTCCCGCCTTGTCATTTTGTCCAGATAAGATGATATGAAGGATCAAATAAAATACTAAAAGGGTGGCAAAGACCCCAGAAAAATGCGCTGTAACCAAATCAGAAGAGACCCCAATTGTGGGGGGTGTAGAAAGGGGATAAAAAGAGGTTCAGAAAAAAAATTTTAAAAATTTAATAAATAAAACAAAAAAAGGAAAAATATAAAAAAGAAAGAAAAATATATATTTTAGATAAACTAGTAAAAAAGTTAAAAAAGAAAAGGGTAAAAGTTTTAAAAAATTTAGCAGAGGAAGAAAAGAGAAAGAAAAAAAATTGAATTAACCGCAAGACTAAAGAATCATGGGGAGAAAGCCATGAGTTCCGTGCTTTGCTTTCTCCTCCTCTGGAATTCCGCTGCTGTCTTAGGTATTGAACCTGCTTTCCTTAATAGATGAACTTCGTCCTGGCTGGATATTATGTTGATCTTCTGCGGGAACGGCCTGTTGTAGTGACTCTCAAGTGTCTTTGCCCGAGGTGGAATTGCACTGCCCTTACTGGGGGCCGGACTAAGTAATCCGCTCGGGTTCGCTTTTGGGAGCTTCTGTTCCCTGAATGCTTTCTGTAGAGTTCCGGAGGACGGGAATGAAAATGGCGGCCTCCTAGTCTCCAGCTTGGAGGAGCCAAGAGCCCGGGGCCCCACTCCTCAGTGTGCCCCCAGAGGACAGCACCCAATCACTCCCGTATCCCTAGCCTCCAGCCGCGCTCCGAGCTCACCCAGCCCACGACCAGTTCAAGGTAACCCCGAGCTGAGAGTTCAGTCCTCAGCTCTGTCTCTGTAGCCGGCTTCTTCATTCTAACAACTGCGAGCTCTGTGACACTCCGATACCCCAATCCTTCTGTGACCCTGCGGGACCTGGGGCCAAGTGACCGTGCGTGGGCTTCACCCTGGTTTGGCCTCTGGAGCAATGTCCCTCAGTGGAACAGACTTTTAAAAGTCCTGATTTTGTGCTCTGTTGCTCCAGTGCTTGCCGTGAGCCGGCCCCTCCCCCCGCAGTCTATCTTCACATCATTTTAGATTCACTTCTCCACCAGTCCTACCTTTCAGAAAGTGGTAGATTTTCTGTTTCTTGAATTGCTGTTCTTCTTCTCTTCGATCTCCTGTTGGATTTGTAGGTGTTTGCAATGTTTAGAAAGCTATCGAGCTGATCTCTTGCTACCCGATGTAGTCTCAGCCTGCTACTTCTCCACCATCTTGACTCCTCGACCCTCTTCTTTGTATTCTAAAAGTGCATTCTCTTTTCCATCCTGAGGGTAACTTATTTGGGAAGAGGAGCTAATGGAGTGAACAATGCTGGAACTTGAGGGGATTTCAGGTGTGTATGGAATGCCTTCTGGGGTTGTGTTGTGGCTCTCCACTCTCTGCTGGGCCATTGCTCTGCAGAGGCTCTCTTTGACGGCCATTCAGATTGTTGGGTGTCTGGACCGAATATGGTGAGTTTTAGCTTGGTGGGCTCTGCTGTGCCTGTGAAAGGAGACTTTCAAACCACTCAACCTTACTAAGACCTGCTGAATGCTGTGGTTAGGAGATAGGATGTGGGCAGAGCTTTCTTCTAGTTGCCTAGAGGATGGTCTCTTCTTTGGTACTAAGCAACGTGGCATGGGGAAATCAGTCTCAACAGTGTTCCAGGTTTGAGACTTCGTGTTTGCAGGTTATGCAGCTAATGTCCTCAGCATTCTCTCTGTGGCCACTAGCTCGGTCTTCATCCTGGCGGTGGGAGAGCCCCAAGTTTCGTTGGCCCCCATCAAGGCATCTCCACAAACAGTGTCTATCACGGATGCCCAGCAAGAAACAATAATCATACCACTCCGTCAACATGTATTGTCTCTGATCATTGTTTCCAGGCTGTCTGCACCTCGTTGGTTGCTGGTGTCCTCTCCAGGAGAAACACAGTGTTCTCTGGTGTCTATGTCTGCCAAGCCTGCTGTTCTGAGATCCCCGGGCCTCAAGACCCTTTGGTTGCAAGAACTCGTGCAATTAGGACCCTCTCCATGTCTCTGCCACAGCTGTGGTCAAAATTCAACTTGTGGATTCTCAGTGTGCTCCTCTCTCCTGTGCCTTTGTCTTTGGCCTTGGTTCCCTCCCTCTGAAGCACAAACCATCCACTTCTCTAACCCAAGTCGACACAATTCTCCCATGGTCTCTTCGACTAATCTCTTTTGCTGTATAGTATGATTTCTAGGCTCCAGGTATATTTACTCCATGTTTATGGGGATGTGGTCATCTTCCACATGTGCATTTGACTGAAGACAAGCCTGGAGCTTCCAGACACTTCTAACATCTCCCTGTCGTCCAAAAGCACCACAGACTCTTATCCCGCCATAAGCAAGAAACAATTATTGCTACTTGCCACATGTGGCTGAATGGTGGAGAGCATTGGGCTGTATCATATCTGTCAGTCACAGAAAAACAATTAACATATGATTTCACTCACTCATGGATGTAAAGAAACATGTGAAAAAAACAAGAAAAATAGGCACAGACAATAAGATTCTAAGCAGGCACACAAAATTTGCTGTTTGTTCCAAGGCAGGTTAGTGAGAATCTGTGATTCTAAAAGAGGATTAAATGGGACATTCACTGTAGGAAACGTGGTAAAAAGGAATGTATCCTGAGTTACCAATGCGTTTGAAGGTGAATCGTGATCCAAAAAAGAGTGGCTTCACAGCGAGGACACAAGTTCCTCTAGCCTCTAAAGAAACCATACCCAGAAGGCCTCTCCATCCTCCAAGCTTACCAAGCACCAAAGGCAGACCTTACACCCTCGAACCTTAGGCCCAGGATAGACTCATCTTTTTGGATCCCACAGGTGCAAGCATGAAGAATGATTGAAGAGAACAATTACTCAACTGAAACCATGAAAAGGCTTTCGTTCCAGTTTCAGGAAGACAATGGGTATCTACAAAAGGACACATTAAAGAGGATTCAATGGCCCAAGATCCCTGAGCATTCCCGCAGGGTGGTGCAGCTTCCCTCTGTGGTACTGAATGGAAATGATGCAGCAGAATCCTACCTTAACCCTACCATGTCCATTCCCCAAAGGTTTTCATGGCATAAACAAACAGTGACTGCTGCAAAGACGAGCATGTTATAATGGATCCAGGTGAGGAGGAAAAATGGGAGAACAACAGGCTGTTGAAATGGGACAGAAAGCTGATGTTATATGTTGGTGGGGAGATGCACGAGGATGAAGAAGAGGAAAAAAAAAGGGAGCTCATTTTAGGATTATGAGAGGTGCTCTGGACATGGCTGCATTCCATAGGGACATATGTCGAAATTCAATAAACCATCATCTGGCCCCAGTCAATCCTTATCAAATGTTTCCTGTTGTTGTTGTTGTTGTTTTTGTTTTTCAACGATGTGAATGCATGTATTTGACAGAGAATGACAGAGAGATCATAATCAGGGAGGAAGCTGGAGAGGGAGAAGTGGACTTGTTACTGAGCAGGGAACCTGTGGTGAGGGACGATCCAATGAGCCTGGGATAAGGAGTAGACTTGAAGGCCTCTTCTGAAAGACAAATAATATACGACTTCACTCACTCCTGGATGGAAAGGAACATGTGAAAAAGCAAGGAAAAAGGGACACACAATGAGACTCTAACCGGGCACACTAAATTTGGTGTTTGTTCCACGGCAGGTTAGGGAGAGTCTGTGTTTCTAAAAGAGGATTAAATGGGTCACTCATTGCAGGAAATATGGCCGAACGAGATGGAACATGAGTTTCAATATGTTTGAAGGTGAATTGTGATCTAAAGAATAACGGGTTCATATCTCTTAAAATATCATTCTAAGCTTTTTGTGAAACACGCCATCCCTCCAACCTCCCCAAAGACACACACACTTAAAAGAGTCCCACAGAATTTAGGGAGCAAGTGAGGAGTAGCACTCATGGAAACAGACCTCAGAGAAAATAACCTTAAGGAAAAAAAGTATCAACATCAGAAACTGACAAAACTGGAAAAATTAATTTCTTACCTATCAAGAATTAATTAAAGCATTAAGGACTAAACTCTCCTAAACAACCTGACCTAAAAGTCCCCTACACACAAGTATGCCAGCAAATCCAAGACCTGAGAGAAAAGGATAAATTCCAAGACACATACCCACTACCATGACTAGGTCATGAACATACACATCTGACGTCTCAGGTAATGATGAAAGTGTTTGACGCATTCCTCAAACACCTCCCAACACCCAAAAAGCCTGGTCAAATCAATTTGCTGGTCAACAGTTTGAGACATTTAATGAAGGCAATGCCAGGTTTCTCATCCATTCCCGAAATGCAGGCGAGGGAAGAATCTAATTTGCAATGTCCAAAGACCCAATTCAGATAAGTACCTCATAGGAAACCAATTGCATACCACTTTAATCAGTAAGATAATAAAACTATACTTCATTTCTTTCCTCTTTCTTCTTAATCTACGTGGGAAATGGCCTGTTTTTCTTTCTTTTCAATACTTTTCTTTTGATCGGGAAGCCAGCCTTTATCCCTCATACTTTTGTGAGAATGCATTCCCTGATTCTTTAGTTGCATATACCACTGAATGCTCATCAACAGCATATATGCAACACCACCTCCATACCATGACCAGTGCCCTTATTCCGGGCACATCTCATCCTTCTGTAACCCTCAACTTGGTTCCCAGAGTCCTGAGTCTCTCCTGGTTTGTCTCCCTGTCTGACTTCTTCTCCTTCCGTTTTCCCTTGCTTTTACTCATGTCCATTGTATTCCTCATGGGCCACATATGAGTGAAGTAACATGATATTTTCCTTGGACTCCTTCTGATTTCATTGAGAATAACCCAGTCCTGTGTCACTCATGTCAAGGCAAGTATCGGGGCTTCAGAGCTATACACTGCCTGCCCACCTGAAGGAAACTCTGCAAGTCACAATTGCACAAACCCTTCAAATTGGGAGACATCTGCAATGCCTCTGAGCCCACCCCATATACGTTGGCCACCTTGGAAAAAAGACGCATTCAGACACAAGTAAGACACCTACCTCCAGGCAGACAGCCATGTCCATGGCGCTGAGTCAGATGATGGAAGCTGAAATACCCCTAGGCGCTCAAAGGAACTCTAGATTAGGATTGCCCGCATCTGTCTCCAGAGGCAAATTCTGGAATACCTACATATGGTCCCACACTTGATCCCAGAGCCACAAAAGAGAACACCACCTGTCCCCAGAAGGAAACCTGGCTCTTGGGAGCTGCGTACAACATCAGGGGAGGAGAATCCTTCATGGTTCCTGAGACCCCACCACATTCTAAGGTCTCCCTGGAAACAAGCCAGCATTGTGACCCATCAGAATGAGGCTCCCTGTCACCTCAGCCCCCTGGGCACTTTGCCCCAGAGCCACCAGATTGAAATGGCCTTGTTCCTGGGATGGAAGGGTAAGCGGAGCTGTTCTTTCCAGGCATCCATGTGGTGATTTCTGCTATGAAATCATTTCATATGGGGGACTCTTTTGACATCAAAATGGAATCTTCTGTCCCACAGAAGGAAAGCTTGCTGTTCGGAGCAGCTCAAATGCCCCAGCCTGGGAAGACCTCCATGGTATCATGAGGCCACCCCTCCACTCGTCGGCCATCATGGACCCTAACTCCAGCGTGATCGACCATCAGACAGGTGCCCTGACTCAGGTGCGGGAGATCCCAAGTCAGACGCTGAATATTGGAAATGCCATGTGTTCAGAACTGAATGGAACTGGCACCTGTGTGTTCAGAATTCTGTCTTCAAACTTCTTGCCCGCCATCCCTCCAGATTTTTCATTCAGGAGCAATAACGCAGTCTTCTGCCTGCTGTCCAGAAAGAACAAGGGCCCTAGGAGTCTCCCCAGAATCCCCATGTGAGGATCAACTTTCACAGACCTTGATGGCATGCCAATGTCTAGGCCGCCCTGTGCACTAATGCTCTGTCTGACACAGCCTGAGCCCCCACCCCCCATCAGCCCCCCAGGGAGGCAGACCAATATCCTGCACGTGGGATGTGCCAAGGCCAGAGACTCTCTTTTCTACCCAACCTGGACATTCAGGCATCTGTGCCCAGACCATAGCTCAAATCCTGGCCTCTGTGGGAACCTCAAGCATCAAAGAGCCCTCTTCTTTCCCCAGGATGGGAAAAGCTTGTTGTGGGGATGGGGTTCTAACCCTCAGAATGGGAGCCAGCTGCATTGCCCAAGAAACCACATCCACCAAGGAGGGCTTCCCTGGCCATAAACAGGTATTGTGACCCTCAGGCTTAGCCTGCTTTCAAACCAGCCACCTCGCTAGCTGGACGAAGAGCTCATATATCAGGCCTGACATCCCCACAGGCCCAAATCCTCACACTCGGTCGGGTTCTCCTGGCACCCAGACCAGGAGCCGAGTCCAAATCCCTGCTATGGCGGGACTCCTGAGACAGAACACAGCACTGTTCCCTTCCCCCACGAAAGACACCAAACCCTAGGTCGCCAGGCAGAAACCTCAGAGAGGCAGAATCTCCCATGGTCCCATGAGACTACTGATTCATTCCGTGGCCAACAAAGACACACATCCCAGACAGAAAACCCTGGGCTCGCTCCTCCCCGTCAAACTCATTTCAGATCAGATGGCACTCCCCTCACAGTCGGCAGATTGGGCCTGCCATCACCTCGTACATAAACCTATCCCAATTTTGTGTTTACACACTTTTGTAGCCAAAGCCCTGGCCGACAGATCCTCCAGAATGGGAACTCTGGAGCCACAGTGCAAGACTCTGCCTGCCCAACCAAAGGAAACTCTCACCATCACATATGCACAAAACATCCAGATTAGGAGACACTTTCAATGCCCCTGAGGCCACCCCAAATTCATAGGCAGCCTTGGAAAAAAAGGCACATTCAGACACATGCCAGACAACTACCTTCAGGCAGACACCCAGGTCCATGGCCCTGAGTCAGAAGATAGAACCTGACATACCCCTAGGACCTCAACGGAATTCTACCTTAGGTTTGCAGGCATCTGCCTCCAGAGAAAAATACTGAAATACCTACATATGGTCCAACAATTGATCCCTGATCCACAAAACAGAATACATTATGTCACCTGAAGTCAACCTGGGTGTTTGGAGGTGCGTCCAACCCTCGGGGAGGAGAATCCTGCATGGCTCCTGAGACCGGGCCACATTCTAAGGTCTCCCTGGATAAAAGCCAGCATTGTGACCCATCAGAATGAGGCTCCCTGTCACCTCAGCCCCCTGGGCATTTTGCCCCAGAGCCCCCAGATCAAAACGGCCTTCTTCCTGGCCTAGATGTGTATGCAGAGGTGGGCTTTCCAGTCATCCGTGCGGTGACTTCTGCTATGACGTCTTTCCATATGGGGAACCCTGGTGTCATCCAAACGGACTCCCCCTGTCCCACAGAAGGAAAGCATGCTGTTTGGAGCAGCTCACAAGGGCCAGACTGGGATGATCTCTATGGCCTCATGAGGCCAGCCCTAATTTGTTGGCCATGATGGACACAAACTCCAGCGAGAGTGACCATTGGATACGTGCCCTGACTCAGGTGCTGGAGATACGAGTCAAATGCTGCAGATTGGAAATGCCACGTGCTCGGCACTAAACAGAACCGGCACTTGTGCGTTCAGGTTCTGTCCTAAACCTTCTGGCCCAATAGTTGTCGAGATTATTCTTTCGGGAGCCACAACACTCTCTTCTGCTTGCCCTCCAGAAAGAAGAATTGTCCTAGGGGTCTTCCCAGAATTCCCAATTAGGATCAAATTGCACAGACCTTGACAGCACCTGAATATCCTAGGCCGCCCTGTGCACTAATGCTCTGTCTGACACAGCCTGAGTCTTGAACTCCCATCAGCCCACATGGTAGCGGGCCCCATATCCTGCAGGTGAGACCTGCCATGGCCAGAGCCTGTCATCTCTACCCAACCTGGGTATTCAGGGATCTGTGCCCAGACCATAGATCAAATCCCAGCCTATGGGGGATCCTTAAGCATAAAAGAGCACTCCTCGTTCCCCGTGATGGGAAAAGCTTGCTGTGGGTATGGGGGTCTATCCCTCAGAGTGGGAGCCTGCTGCATAGCCCATGAGACCACTCCCACCCAGGAGGGCTACCCTGGCTACAAACAGACATTGTGACCCTCAGTCTGAACCCACTTTCAAACCAGCCCCCACGTTAGCTGGAGCAGGAGCCCGCATATCATGCCTGACATGCTCCTAGGCCCAAATCCTCACCCTCGTCGGTTACTCCAGGCTCCCGGACCCAGACACCGACTCTGTTTTCCCTGCTATGGCGGGACTCCTGATATTGAAAAAAGCACTTTTCCCTTCCCCCCCCAAAACAACAAACCCTTGGGAGCCGGGCACAATCCTCACAGAGGCAGAAACTCCCATAGCCTCATGAGGCTACCGCTACATTCTGTGGCCAACGGAGACAAACAACCCAGACTGAAATGTCCATTCTCCTACATCCCCATCGCCCTCATTTCAGATACCACCCGAAAGCCCTCATGATCCGCAGATTTGGCCTATCATCACTTCATTCCTAACCCTATCGCGAGAGTATGTTTTCAGATATTTGTCCCCCAAAGCCCTGGCCTACAAGCAATCCAGGATGGGGCCTCAGAAGACACAGCACAGGACTCTGCCTGCCCTCCCAAAGGAAATTCTACCCGTCACAGTTGCACAAAAACTCCAGATTGGGAGACACCTGCAAGGCCCCTGAGCCCACACCAATTTCGTTGGACACTCCGGACAAAAATGCACAGTCTGACACATGCCAGACACCTACATGTAGGCAGACACCCAGGTCAATGGCCCTGAGTAAGAAGATGGAACTTGACATACCCCTAGGACCTCAACGGAACCCTAGCTGAGGATTGAAGGCATGTGCCTCCAGAGGAAAACTCTGGAATACCTACGTATGGTCCAACACTTGATCCCTGAGCCACAAAACAGAACACCTCCTGTCTCCAGAAGGAAACCTTGCTCTTGGGAGCTGCGTCCAACCCTCAGGGGAGGAGAATCCTGCCTGGCGCCTGAGACCACACCACATTCTAACGTCTCCCTGACATAAGACAGCATTGTGACTCAGCAGAATGAGGCTCCCTGTCACCTCAGCCCCTGGGCATTTTGCCCCAGAGCCACCAGATCAATACAGCCTTGTTCCTGGGCTGGAAGGGTAAGCGGAGCTGGGCTTTTCAGGCATCCATGCGGTGATTTCTGCTATGATGTCATTCCATATGGGGGACCTTGGTGCCATCAAAACGTACTCCCCTGTTCCGTAGAAGGAAATTGTGCTGTTGGGAGCAGCTCACAAGCCCCAGCCTGGGAAGACCTCCATGGCCTCATGAGGCCACCCCTCCACTCGTCGGCCATCATGGACACAAACTCCAGGGTATGAGACTATCTGACACGTGCCCTGACTCAGGTGCTAGAGATCTTGAGTCAGACGCTGCACATTGGAAATGCCATGTTCTCGGCACTGAACGGAACTGGCACTTGTGCTTTCAGAATTCCGTCCTCACCCTCCTGGCCCTCCAGCCCTCCAGATTGTTCATTATTGAGCCACAACGTCGTCTTCTGCCTGCCCTCCAGAAAGAAGAAGGGTCCTATGGGTCTGCCCCGAATCAGCACGTGAGGATCAACCTGCAGAGACCTCGACAGCAACCTAATCCGAGGTTGCCCTGTGTACTATCGCTCTTTCTGACACAGCCTGAGCCCCAACCTCCAATCAGTCCACCAGGTAGTTGGCCCCAATCCTTCCGGAGGGATCTGTCATGGCCAGAGACTGTCATCTCTACCAGACCTGGGTCTTCAGGCATCTGTGCCCAGACCATAGTTGAAATCCCAGCCTATGGGGGAACCTCAAGTGCAAAAGAGCAGTCCTCCTTCCCCACAATGGGAAAAGCTTTCCGTGGGGATGGGGGTCTAACCTCAGAGTGGGAGCCAGCTGCATGGCCCCTGAGACCACGCCCACCCAGGAAGGCTGCCCTGGCCACAAATAGGCATTGTGACCCTCAGCCTGAGACTGATTCAAACCAGGCCCTCGCTAGCTGACCAGGAGACTGCATATCGGGCCTGACATGTCCCTAGGCTCCAGTCCTCACCCTGGTGGGTTTCTTCACCCGCCTGGACCCAGAAGCCGACTATGGAATCCCAGGTATGGCCAGAACCCTGGGACGAAACAGCACTCTTCCCTTCCCATCAGAAGAAACCAAACCATTGGGTGCCGGGCAGAATCCTCTCAGAGCCAGAATCTCCCATGGCCCCATGAGGATACCCTCCATTACATGGCCAACCGAGACACACAACCCAGACAGAAAATCCTGTGCTCCTGCCCCTGCATCGCCCTCATTTCAGATCCCCTGGCACTGCCCTCTTGGTCAGCAGATCGTACCAGCCATCACTTCACCCCGAACCCTATCCAAAGTTTGTGTTTGCAGACTTTTGTCCCCAAGCCCTATCCAACAGGCCCTCCAGGATGGGGCCTATGTAGCCACAGGTCAGGACTCTGCCTGCACACCCGAAGGAAACTCTGCCCGTCACATTTGCACAAACCCTCCAGATTGGGAGATACCCGCAATGCCCCTGAGCCCACCCCAAATGCATTGGCCACCTTGGAAATAAGGCGCATTTGGACAATGCCAGACATCTGACTCCAGGCAGACACCCAGGTCAATGGCCGTGTGTCAGAAGATGTCACCTGACATAAGCCTACCTCAATGGAACCCCAGCTGAGGTGTGCAGTCTTCTGCCTCCAGAGGCATTCCCTGGAATACATACATATGGTCCAACGATTGGTCCCTGAGCCACAAAACAGAACACCTCCTTTCCCCAGAAGGAACCTGGCTCTTGGAAGCTTTATCCAAACCCCAGGGGAGGAGATTGCTGTATGGCGCCTGAACCCCCATCATATTCTAAGGTCTCCCTGGACACAAGCCAGCATTGTGACCCATCATAATGAGGCTTCCTGTCTTTTCAGCCTCCTGGGGACTTTACCCAGAGCCACCAGATCCAAACAGTCTTGTTCCTGGGCGGGCAGTGTAAGCAAGCTGGGTTTTCCAGCGTCTTTTTTTTTTTCCATTTTATTTATTTTTTTCAGCGTAACAGTATTCATTCTTTTTGCACCAAACCCAGTGCTCCATGCAAAACGTGCCCTCCCCATTATCCACCACCTGTTCCCCCAGCCTCCCACCCTGACCCTTCAAAGCCCTCAGGTTGTTTTTCAGAGTCCATAGTCTCTTATGGTTCGCCTCCCCTTCCAATTTTTCTTTTAATAAACATATAATGTATTTTTATCCCCAGGGATACAGGTCTGTGAATTGCCAGGTTTACACACTTCACAGCACTCACGATAGCACCTACCCTCCCCAATGTCCATAGCCCCCTCCCCCTCTCCCAATCCCACCTCCTCCCAGCAACCCCCAGTTTGTTTTGTGAGATTAAGAGTCATTTATGGTTTGTCTCCCTCCCAATCCCATCTTGTTTCATTTATTCTTCTCCTATCCCCCTAACCCCCCATGTTGCTTCTCCATGTCCTCATATCAGGGAGATCATATGATAGTTGTCTTTCTCCGATTGACTTATTTCACTAAGCATGATACGCTCTAGTTCCATCCACGTCGTCGCAAATGGCAAGATTTCATTTCTTTTGATGGCTGCATAGTATTCCATTGTGTATATATACCACATCATCTTTATCCATTCATCTGTTGATGGACATCTAGGTTCTTTCCATAGTTTGGCTATTGTAGACATTGCTGCTATAAACATTCGGGTACACGTGCCCCTTCGGATCACTACGTGTGTATCTTTAGGGTAAATACCCAGTAGTGCAATTGCTGGGTCATAGGGTAGTTCTATTTTCAACATTTTGAGGAACCTCCATGCTGTTTTCCAGAGTGGTTGCACCAGCTTGCATTCCCACCAACAGTGGAGGAGGGTTCCCCTTTCTCCACATCCTCTCCAGCATCTGTCATTTCCTGACTTGTTAATTTTAGCCATTCTGACTGGTGTGAGGTGATATCTCATTGTGGTTTTGATTTGTATTTCCCTGATGCCGAGTGACGTGGAGCACTTTTTCATGTGTCTGTTGGCCATCTGGATGTCTTCTTTGCAGAAATGTCTGTTCATGTCCTCTGCCCATTTCTTGATTGGATTGTTTGTTCTTTGGGTGTTGAGATTGCTAAGTTCCTTATAGATTTTGGATACTAGCCCTTTATCTGATATGTCGTTTGCAAATATCTTCTCCCATTCTGTCAGTTGTCTTTTGGTTTTGTGAACTTTTTCCTTTGCTGTGCAAAAGCTTTTGATCTTGATGAAATCCCAATAGTTCATTTTTGCCCTTGCTTCCCTTGCCTTTGCCGTTGTTCCTAGGAAGATGTTGCTGCGGCTGAGGTCGAAGAGGTTGCTGCCTGCATTCTCCTCAAGGATTTGGATGGATTCCTTTCTCACATTGAGGTCCTTCATCCATTTGGAGTCTATTTTCGTGTGTGGTGTAAGGAAGTGGTCCAATTTCATTTTTCTGCATGTGGCTGTCTAATTTTCCCAGCACCATTTATTGAAGAGGCTGTCTTTTTTCCATTGGACATTCTTTCCTGCTTTGTCGAAGATTAGTTGACCATAGAGTTGAGGGTCTATTTCTGGGCTCTCTATTCTGTTCCACTGATCTATGTGTCTGTTTTTGTGCCAGTACCATGCTGTCTTGATGATGACAGCTTTGTAATAGAGCTTGGAGTCCGGAATTGTGATACCACCAACTTTGGCTTTCTTTTTGAATACTCCTTTGGCTATTCGAGGTCTTTTCTGGTTCCATATAAATTTTAGGATTATTTGTTCCATTTCTTTGAAAAAAAATGGATGGTATTTTGATAGGGATTGCATTAAATGTGTAGATTGCTTTAGGTAGCATAGACATTTTCACAATATTTATTCTTCCAATCCAGGAGCATGGAACATTTTTCCATTTCTTTGTTTCTTCCTCAATTTCTTTCATGAGTACTTTATAATTTTCTGTGTATAGATTCTTAGTCTCTTTGGTTAGGTTTATTCCTAGGTATCTTATAGTTTTGGGTAAAATTGTAAATGGGATTGAGTCCTTAATTTCTCTTTCTTCAGTCTTGTTGTTGGTGTACAGAAATGCAACTGATTTCTGTGCATTGATTTTATATCCTGACACATTACTGAATTCCTGTACAAGTTCTAGCAGTTTTGGAGTGGAGTCTTTTGGGTTTTCCACATATAGTATCATATCATCTGTGAAGAGTGATAGTTTGACTTCTTCTTTACCAATTTGGATGCCTTTAGTTTCTTTTTGTTGTCTGATTGCTGAGGCTAGGACTTCTAGTACTATGTTGAATAGCAGTGGTGATAATGGACATCCCTGCCGTGTTCCTGACCTTAGTGGAAAAGCTTTCAGTTTTTCTCCATTGAGAATGATATTTGCGGTGGGCTTTTCATAGATGGCTTTGATAATATTGAGGTATGTGCCCTCTATCCCTACACTTTGAAGAGTTTTAATCAGGAAGGGATGTTGGACTTTGTCGAATGCTTTTTCAGCATCTATTGAGAGTATCATATGGTTCTTGTTCTTTCTTTTATTAATGTGTTCTATCACATTGATTGATTTGCAGATGTTGAACCAACCCTGCAGCCCTGGAATAAATCCCACTTGATCGTGGTGAATAATCCTTTTAATGTACTGTTGAATCCTATTGGCTAGTATTTTGGCGAGAATTTTTGCGTCTGTGTTCATCAAGGATATTGGTCTGTAGTTCTCTTTTTTGGCGGGATCCTTGTCTGGTTTTGGGATCAAGGTGATGCTGGCCTCATAAAATGAGTTTGGAAGTTTTCCTTCCATTTCTATTTTTTGGAACAGTTTCAGGAGAATAGGAATTCGTGCTTCTTTAAATGTTTGGTAGAATTCCCCTGGGAAGCCGTCTGGCCCTGGGCTTTTGTTTGTTTGGAGATTTTTGATGACGGTTTCAATCTCCTTCCTGGTTATGGGCCTGTTCAGGTTTTCTATTTCTTCCTGGTTCAGTTGTGGTAGTTTATATGTCTCTAGGAATGCATCCATTTCTTCCAGATTATCCAGTTTGTTGGCGTAGAGTCGCTCGTAGTATGTTCTTATAATTGTCTGTATTTCTTTGGTGTTATTTGTGATCTCTCCTCTTTCATTCATGATTTTATTGATTTGGGTCCTTTCTCTTTTCTTTTTGATGAGTCTGGCCAGGGGTTTATCAATCTTATTGATTCTTTCAAAGAACCAGCTCCTAGTTTCTTTGATTTTTTCTATTTTTTTTTTTTTTTTGGTTTCTATTTCATTGATTTCTGCTCTGATCTTTATGATTTCTCTTCTCCTGCTGGGTTTAGGGTTTCTTTCTTGTTCTTTCTCCAGCTCCTTTACGTGTAGGGTTAGGTTGTGTACTTGAGACCTTTCTTGTTTCTTGAGAAAGGCTTGTACCGCTATATATTTTCCTCTCAGGACTGCCTTTGCTGTGTCCCACAGATTTTGAACTGTTGTGTTTTCATTATCATTTGTTTCCATGAATTTTTTCAATTATTCTTTAATTTCCTGGTTGACCCATTCATTCTTTAGAAGGATGCTGTTTAGTCTCCATGTATTTGGGTTCTCTCCAGCTTTCCTCTTGTGATTGAGTTCTAGCTTCAGAGCATTGTGGTCTGAAAATATGCAGGAAATAATCCTAATCTTTTGATACCGGTTGAGACCTGATTTGTGACCCAGGATGTGATCTATTCTGGAGAATGTTCCATGTGCACTAGAGAAGAATGTGTATTCTGTTACTTTCGGATGAAATGTTCTGAATATATCTGTGATGTCCATCTGGTCCAGTGTGTCATTGAAGGCCTTTATTTCCTTGTTGATCTTTTGCTTGGATGATCTGTCCATTTCAGTGAGGGGAGTGTTCAAGTCCCCTACTATTATTGTATTATTATTGATGTGTTTCTTTGATTTTGTTATTAATTGGTTGATATAGTTGGCTGCTCCCACGTTAGGGACATAGATATTTAAAATGGTTAGATCTTCTTGTTGGACAGACCCTTTGAGTAGGATATAGTGTCCTTCCTCATCTCTTATTATAGTCTTTGGCTTAAAATCTAATTGATCTGATATAAGGATTGCCACCCCAGCTTTCTTCTGATGCCCATTAGCCTGGTAAATTGTTTTCTACCCCCTCACTTTAAATCTGGAGGTGTTTTTGCGTCTAAAATGAGTTTCTTGTAGGCAACATACTGATGGGTTTTGTTTTTTTATCCATTCTGATACCCTGTGTCTTTTGATTGGGGCATTTAGCCCATTAACATTCAGGGTAACTATTGAGAGGTATGAATTTAGTGCCATTATTAGCCTGTAAGGTGACTGTTACTGTATATTGTCTCTGTACCTTTCTGATCTACTACTTTTAGGCTCTCTCTTTTCTTAGAGGACCCCTTTCAATATTTCCTGTAGAGCTGGTTTGGTGTTTGCAAATTCTTTCAGTTTTTGTTTGTCCTGGAAGCTTTTTATCTCTCCTTCTATTTTCAATGATAGCCTAGCTGGATAGAGTATTCTTGGCTGCATGTTTTTCTCGTTGAGTGCTCTGAATATATCATGCCAGCTCTTTCTGGCCTGCCAGATCTCTGTGGATAAGTCTGCCGCCAATCTAATATTTTTACCATTGTATGTTACAGACTTCTTTTCTCGGGCTGCTTTCAGGATTTTCTCTTTGTCACTAAGACTTGTAAATTTTACTATTAGGTGATGGGGTGTGGACCTATTCTTGTTGACTTTGAGGGGGGTTCTCTGCATCTCCTGGATTTTAATGCTTGTTCCCTTGGCCATATTAGGGAAATTCTCTCCAATGATTCTCTCCAATAGACCTTCTGCTCCCCTCTCTGTTTCTTCTTCTTCTGGAATCCCAATTAATCTAATGTTGTTTCGTCTTATGGTGTCACTTATCTCTCGAATTCTCCCCTCATGGTCCAGTAGCTGTTTGTCCCTCTTTTGCTCGGCTTCCTTATTCTCTGTCATTTGGTCTTCTATATCACTAATTCTTTCTTCTGCCTCATTGATCCTAGCAGTGAGAGCCTACATTTTTTATTGCACCTCATTAATAGCTTTTTTGATTTCAACTTGGTTAGATTTTAGTTCTTTAATTTCTCCAGAAAGGGCTTTTATATCTCCAGAGAGCGTTTCTCTAATATCTTCCATGCCTCTTTCGAGCCCGGCTAGAATGTTCAGAATCATCATTCTGAACTCTTGATCTGACATATTACCAATGTCTGTGTTGATTAGGTCCTTAGCCTTCGGTACTGTCTCTTGTTCTTTTGTTTGTGGTGATTTTTTCCGCCTTGTCATTTTGTCCAGATAAGAGGATATGAAGGAGCAAATAAACTACTAAAAGGGTGGCAAATACCCCAGAAAAATGCGCTGTAACCAAATCAGAAGAGACCCCTAATTGTGGTGGGGAGAAAGGGGATAAAAACAGGTTCTGAAAAAAAAAAGAAAAAAAAGTAATTTAAAAAATAAAACAAATAAAAAAATATAAAAGAATGAAAAATATATATATATATTTAGATGAACTAGTCAAAAAACGTTAAAAAAGAAAAGGGTAAAAGTTTTAAAAAATTTAGCAGAAGAAGAAAAAAGAAAAAAGAAAAAAAAATTGAAAAAAGAAAAAAAAAATTGAAGTAGCCGCAAGACTAAAGAATCATGGGGAGAAAGCCATGAGTTCCGTGCTTTGCTTTCTCCTCCTCTGGAATTGCTCTGCTGTCTTAGGAATTGAACCTGCTTTCTCCTTGATAGATGAACTTCGTCCTGGCTGGATATTTTGTTGATCTTCTGGGCGAGGGGCCTGTTGTAGTGACTCTCAAGTGTCTTTGCCCAAGGCGGGATTGCACCGCCCTTACTGGCGGCCGGACTAAGTAATCGGCTCAGGTTCGCTTTCGGGAGCTTCTGTTCCCTGAACGCTTTCCGTAGAGTTCTGGAGGACAGGAATGAAAATGGCGGCCTCCCAGTCTCCGGCCCAGAGGAGCCGAGAGCCTGGGGCCCCACTCCTCAGTGCGTCCCCAGAGGACAGCACCCAGTCACTCCCGTATCCCCAGTCTCTAGCCACGCTCTGAGCTCACCCAGCCCGTGACCAGTTCAAGGTAACCCCGATCTGAGAGTTCAGTCCTTGGCTGTCTCTGTAGCCAGCTTCTCTGTTCTAATACCTGAGAGCTCTGCGACACTCCAACACCCCCGATCCTTCTGTGACACTGCGGGACCTGGGGCCACACTGACCCCGTGTGGGCTTCACCCTGGTTTAGCCTCTGGAGCAATGTCCCTCAGTGGAACAGACTTTTAAAGGTCCTGATTTTGTGCTCCGTTCCTCCGCCGCTTGCCGGGAGCCTCCCCCCCCCCCCCTCGGTCTATCTTCCCATCGTTTTAGATTCACTTCTCCGCCAGTCATACCTTTCAGAAAGTGGTTGATTTTCTGTTTCTAGAGTTGCTGTTCTTCTTCTCTTCACTCTCCCGTTGGATTTGTAGGTGTTTGCAATGTTTAGATAAGCTATTGAGCTGATCTCCTGCTACCTGATGTAGTCTCAGGCTACTACTTCTCGCCATCTTGACTCCTCCCCTTCAGTCAGAAGATTTTTTAATGTTAGAAATTGATAAACTAGTTCTGTCTAACAGACCTTTTTCTAATGATGGAAATATTTAATACAATGGTTACTGAACACTTGAAGTGAGGATAATAGTACTGAGAATGGGAATTTATTATTTTTTAATTTTTATTTTTAAAAAGATTTTATTTATTTATTTGACAGAGAGAAAGAGAGAGAGAGAGAGAGATCACAAGTAAGCAGAGAGGCATTCAGAGAGAGAGGGGGAAGCAGGATCCCCGCTGCCTGCTGAGCAGGGATCCTGACGTGGGGCTCGATCCCAAGGACCCTGAGATCATGAACTGAGCCAAAGGTGAGGCCTTAAATGACTGAGCCACTGAGGCGCCCTATTTTTCAATTTTTAATTAATATGCTTTTAAATTTATGTAGATAAATATGGCTGCAATCTTAGAGAACACAGCTATATCCTGAAAATTAAGACACTTAAAGAAGGTTGTTATCATTAGATGTTTAGAGGAGTATTTACCAATTGTTACTATAAACGCCAGAGTGCATTAACAAAAATGGAAGTAAGGCCAAGTGATGACATTCTTTTTTTTCCTCAACACCTTCTTAGTATAGAATCTGTATGGTATATCATAATTATCTTGTTTCAGACGTCCAACCAATAAATGTTGCTAATATTGCTTGAGATATTAAACTATAAAACATGCTACACAGGGGTGCCTGGGTGGCTCAGTGGTTTAGGTCTCTGCCTTTGGCTTGGGTCATGATCTCAGGGTCCTGGGATCAAGCCCCGCATCGGGCTCTCTGCTCAGTGGGGAGCCTGTTTCTCCCTCTCTCTCTGCCTGCCTCTCTGCCTACTTGTGACCCCTCTCTCTGTCAAATAAATAAATAAAGTTAAAAAAAAACATGCTACACAAACATTTAAACCCTAAACAATCATAGAAATGGCATCAACACCTCTCTGAATGTGCATTTCAATTTCTGGTTTATGTAACTGTCAGGCTCTTTATCTCATTCTTTGACCCCTCCGTGTCTGACAGAGAGTCTGCCACAAGGTGGGTGTAATTCAATATATGCCAAATAGCTGGAAGTATGTTAGTTGTATGCAAATAACCTAGTCTGTGGTTCTCAAAGGCAAACAGCTCAGTATATATCCCTGGCAAGTGGCACAGTGAATGCTACAGAGCAGGCAGCAGTAAATGCCTGTAAACTGACAGGTAGACTTGGCACCTATTTATTCCTCTAATTCTTTTTTTTTTAATTTTTAGATTATTAATTTATTTATTTTTCAGAGAGAGACAGCACTAGCTGGGGTGGAGGGATTAAGCAGAGGTATAAACAGACTCCACACTGAGCAGGGAGCCCAATGGAGGAATCCATCCAGGACCCTGGGTTCATAATTTAAGCTGAAAGCAGATGCTTAACTGACAGAACCCTCCAGGTGCCATATTCCTCTAATTCTTGCCAAGAAAAAATGGAAATTATGTGTGTACTATGAACATGAATACATAAACATCACCACATTCACATGTGTACACACACACACACACACACACACACACACACACACACACACAAATGCTTTCATTCCTGGTTTATATTTCTGCATGTTTAATGCTATATTTATTACCAAGAGCTGTGAGTTTCATATACTTGGAAGAGAATTAAATTTTGCAGGAGTATGTAAAATCTAAAGAAATGCCTGTATTTTAAAATGTTGTGTGGCTTGCAAGCTGTCTTTATTTAGAAGCAAAAGCAACCCTGTCCTTCATGAAATTGACCATGTCTACAGTGACAGAGAAGTCACCGTTTGGCTCCATCATATTTTTCTTTGTACTTGGAATACCCCTTAATGGAGAAGAGTCTTTTTCTTTTCCTTTCTTTCCTTAACTATATTTTTGAGGTGTTGGCATGGAATAGCAGAAATCTCAGAAACAGTTTCCTGGCTTTAGCCTTTTGGAGAGGGAAAAGAAGCAAGGGCAGTCAAGTACACTGCAATGGACAAAGGGAGTATTGTACCCAAGCTATTGTTATCTTGGGATGCTGCTGCTGTATGCCAAGAAAGTCCTCTTTGGCCCTCTTGAGAGTCTTGGAGAAACATCCTCCATTAGAAATTCTGAAAGATTATGACAAGCTTTCTGTGAAATGGAGGGAGAGCAGTGACTGTCGAGAGGCTGGGCAAAATTCCTTGGGGGTTGTACCTATTTCTACTGAATTGAACTTGGGTCATTTTTTTTCACAGTAAGTAATTAATTGAAGAATTTGGGCATGTTTGTGATTCTTCAGTGTACTGAATGCAGCCCACAGTCATTTGTACTAAGGAGAATGTGGATGGTTGGACAATTATTAGGACTCTAAGTCACTCTTTCCTTGTGTTTTAAGTGTTCTGGTGGTTGTAGGAAGCACAGGTAGTTCTTGGATCTGGGAGATCCAGCTTCTCTGGGAGAAGCCAGCTGCTCTGCCATTCAAGCAGCCTGCCAGAGACTTCCATGAGTTGAGGATGCATGACTTCCTGCAAACATCCAGTGCCAGCTTGGCGTTGGCATTAATGTGTCACCTTGGAATTCATTGCCCATCCCCATTTGAGCTTTCATATTATTGTAGTTCGGGCAAACAGGTCATCTGCAAGCCTGTGAGAGACCTTGAGTGAGATGTACCTATTCCAGTTGGTCCCTAATTCCTTTGCCACTGAAATTGTAGGATTCCCACTTCTTGTCATGTTGAAGTAACTGATACTGGGTTTGTCTTCTTGCTATAAAAATTTTTAGAACTGGAAAAACATATGAAACAATGTTTTGTTTTGTTTTTTTCAAAATTAGACAATAGTCAGTGAACGACAGAGACAGGGAAAGGGATAAGAGATGATGGAATCCCTACAGTTTCTCTGGTTACAACTACCTGGAGACCCCTTGTTGACCTCGGCAAAAGAAGGGATAAACCAGGCAGGGTATAACACTACTGTGGAGTTGAGAAGACAGAGATTAGAGTCTGGGGAGAAGGAAGTGGGTGGAATTTGCCAGGCAGAGTACTCCAGAAGGGGGAGTCATGCAGAAAATGGCTCCAGAGATCAAAATAGGGTCCTTTTGAATATGTCACTGAATAGTAGGCTTCATGTATGTGGGATGTGAAACTCTTTGAGGCACCATGAAGATCAGTGAGGGAGCTAGAAGCTCAGCCACTTCCCAAAATTCACCATTGGCTGGGAGACAAGTTCCAATGAAATTGGCTGGTTAGTCAGTGGAGATAGGTGAATGGTCAGGCTTTAGTAATGAGGCCAAATTAATAGTAATTGTAAAACTTACTCTAATAAGTCTAATAATAATAATTCTAATCTAGATCCAGTAAAGCTTAAAAGTAAGCCAATCAGAAAGTTACTTAACTGCCTGCCAAAACAAATTTCAGTATTCTTTATATAAAGGAAAACTTGATAACCACATAATATTTAACATCTATTACAAAATTGTATGACATGCAGAAGTAAATATATAATGAAATAAAATAAATTCATAATAACATATATAGCTATATATGTTATATACATATGTATATATACATATGTACATACATACATATGTATTACCATAGTTAAGATACATACATATGTATTACTATAGTTAACCAGGAAAAAATCAGGCAATAGACAGGTACTTAGAAATAGCAAAAGTGAGAGAATTAGCTTAAGGGTTTTACAATGGTTATTTTAAATATTTATGTTTAAAATAATCATTATGTTTAAAATCTTCACTTTAACATAATAAGGACAAGAATGGGAGATGTAAAAATAAACCATGAACAGGTGAACATAAAAGTACAATATACAAAATAAAGATTTTACTGGATGGGACTAAGAGCAGCCACTGAAAAAGGAAAACTCAGTGAACCTGAAGATGTACAAAAAAGAATTATATAAAGGAATAATACAAAGAAATCTAAATGTATTGAATGTATATGTGTACATACACATACATTATATATCATATATTTATATATATAATATATATTAAATATACATATTATGCACATATATACACATGTATTTATGTGTATATACACATGTACACATGCTTCATAAAAAGAGTTTGGAAATTTTCCTTCTGCTTCAATTTTTTGAAACAGCTTCGGGAGAATTGGTGTTATTTCTTCCTTGGGAGTTTGATAGAATTCCCCAGGAATCCGTCAGGTCCTGAGCTGCTGTTTTTTCGGAGGTTTTTGATCACTGCTTCAATCTCATTACTAGATAAAGGTGGTGCAAGCTGGTGCAGCCACTTTGGAGGACAGTGTGGAGATTCCTCAAGAAATTAAAAATAGAGCTTCCCTATGTCCCTGCAATTGCACTGCTCGATATATACCCAAAAGATACAGATGTAGTGAAAATAAGGGTCATCTGTACCCCAATGTTTATAGAAGCAATTGCCACAGTCTCTAAACTGTGGAAAGAACAAAGATTCCCTTCAACGGACAAATGGATAAGGAAGATGTGGTCCATTTACACGATGGAGTATTATGCCTCCATCAGAAAGGATGAATACCCAACTTTTGTATCAACATGGATGAGACTGGAAGAGATTCTGCTGAGTGAAATAAGTCAAACAGATAGAGTCAGTTATCATTATGTTTTCATTTATTTGTGGAGCATAACAAAGAACATGGAGGACATGGGGAGATGGAGAGGAGAAGAGAGTTGAGGGAAATTGGAAGGAGAGATGAATCATGAGAGACTATGGACTCTGAAAAACAAACTGAGTGTTTTGAAGGGGTGGGAGGTTGTAGGTTGGGGAACAAGTTTGTGGGTAATAGGGAGGGCATGTATTACATGGAGCACTAAATGTGGTGCAAAAACAATGAATACTGTTACGCTGAGAAGAAATTTTAAAAAAAGAAATGTATTAAATAGTTATGGATGAAATGGGCTTGTCTTCAATTATTTACAAAATTTAGTTTGTGCGTAAATGAGTGCCAGTGACTGATTGTTCCTAAATGAGTGCCAGTATATATATATATATATATATATATATATATATATATATATATATAGTTTCCTCTTCCTGCTTGATTGATTCTTATATATATGAGATATATAGATATAGATATAGATATAGATATAGATATATCAAGTTTGTTTATCATCACCAAATTATCTGAGGTATGGCATTATTGTTGCTGGCAGATAAGTACATGGGAATTCATTTTACTACACTCTACAGTATTATATAGTATAAATTTTCCCTAATAGGACATTAGAAATAAGAGTCAGTGATTCAGTTAAATTAAGATGGAGTAAGAATTATCCACCCTCACTTTCCAAGTAAATGAAAAAAAATAGAATTCTTGGAGCAATTATCTGAGGACACTAGAAAGTAAGCAAGAGTAGGCAAAATGGGGAAAGGAAATTTTAAAGCTACCAAAGAATCATACATGTCCTTTAAATAAATTAGTTTCCCCTAGGATATTTTAATTCAGTTCTCTCCTAGTCTGGACTTAAAGCCCCAAATACAGATCTTCACACTAAATACTGAAAAAAAAATACTAAAGCTTCAAGTAAATGTACTACTTATGGACTGGGAAGGATAGGGCCCTATAGGATCAAATAGTGTGGGGAACTTTGTGGTTTGTTATTATTGTTATTCTTTTTCTTTTAATTCATTACAAGTCTCCAGGCAATTTTACACCATCACAGTGACATTAGTGACCAGCCAGTCATCTCATACTTCAATAAATGAAAACACTGCTCTCTGACTAGATGAAATGCTACTCCAAGGGTGTGGTGGTCAGACATTGCATCATTTTTCTGGTTCTTTATGATCTCAAGCTAGGGAATTAGAGAAGAAACAACTGTAGGAAATGTACAACAATGTAGATTCAAAAAAATCTAGTTTTTATTAAGAATACAAAAAATGGGAATACCTAGAGACAAAAAATATGTTGGGAGGCAGCCGAATGGAGGGAAATCAAGAAAGAAATCTCATGATTTATGTACAAACTCCTGTGCTCATGCCTAAGCTGCAAATAAATCTTTATAAATCTGAATAAAAAGAGAATTCCCAAATCTTTGAGAACAGATATATGTAGAAAGCCATAAAATAGGTTGTAAAATATCCACAAATATTAGACTTGTAAAATGGAAGGAAGTAGCACTTCACACATTTAAAAATTGAACACAAAGAGTCATGGGAGGCAGAGTACATAAATGGCAAGTAGGAAGTGTGACTGTGCCTAATAAGGTCAGATGGCATCTCAAATTTTAAAATTTTTAAAAATTTTTAAAATTTTAAAAAAGTATATATATATATATATGATATATATATCTTATATATCACATATATCTATATATCTATATATATAGATATATATCTTATTTTACAGAACTGTTGCAAGAAACAGAACCTGTTATTGGTGCCAGTCCTCACAAAATGTGCCTCAGAAACCATGTCCATTATACATATACAGGCAACTGCAGCTGGCTACCACAGCTCAGATTTGTACACAACTCATTGCAGACAGTAACATCATATGCCCTTGTCTTTAGCCACTGGCCGTAGAGGCAATAGTGAGGACCTCCACTGTCTTGTAACAATTACAGATCCTGAGTAACAATTTCCAAGGATGACATAATGGCCAATATCATGAACCCCAGCAGTCTGAGCTGATGATACAGCAAACTCACCCTTGACTTGAGTCAACACATGCTCCTACACTTGCTACTCCACACAATTAAACTCAGGATCACAGCATGTTCCAGCATACCTATCTCCAGAGGTGATGAGTTTGCCTTACCAAAGTTAAGTCCACGAAGTTTGAAAGAGGTGAGTACTTCTTTAAATGCACAGACATCTATGTGATATTACAGGAATTATTAAGGATCAGAGAAATATCAAATCACCAAAATAAATTTTCAGTAACTGACCACAATTAAATAGAGACACACAAATAATAATTTATGTATCATTTGTCACTTGAAAATTCAAAATAATTGCTCTAAATATGCTTAGAGAACTGCAAAGAAAAAATATACTCAATTGCTTATAAACAATTTAAAAAATTAGAAAAAGAACAGTACAAAGACACACTGGGAAGGTCAACAAAAAATAGAGATCATAAAAAGAATAAAACAATAATTTTGGAACTGGAGAATATGACTCAACTGATAATTTCAATAGAGTGTTTTAATAGTAGACTAAACACATTGGGGGAATCAGTAAACATGGGAGCAGAACCCTTGAAATTTCCCTTTCAGAAGATCAAAAAGACAATGAGTGAAAAAAATGAAGAAATCATACAGAACACAAAGAACATTATTAAATAATACAACCTTTGTCATATTGGAATCATTGGGAGGAGAACAGAGGGAGAAAGTGTTAGAAAACTTATTTAAAGAAATGGCTAAAACCTTTCCAAACCTGGAGAGAGATTTGGGCATCTAATTTAGGAAGTACAAAGGCCCCCAAACAAATTCAACCCAAGGAGATATTCTCAGAAAGATTATATTAAAACTATAAAAAGTCAAAGATAGAGAATTTCATGAAAGCATCAAGTGAAAAGAAGCTTTTAATTTACAAGGGAGGCCCCAGAAGATAAACAGCCAAATTCTCAGAAGAAACACACCAGGCCAGAAAAGAGTGGGATAAAGCTGAGTGAAGAAGAAGAAGAAGAAGAAGAAGAAGAAGAAGAAGAAGAAGAAGAAGAAGAAGAAGAAGAAGAAGAAGAAGAAATGAAGGCAGGGGAAGGGGGAGAAGGAAGATGAAATTTCCAACCAGAAGTACCTTGACAGACAAACTTTAGGGAAAAAAGAAAAACTGAGAAAGAGAGAGAGATAAAGACTTCCTAGAGAAACAAAATCTATGGGAGTTAACATGATCCAACCTGCCTTACAAGAATTGCTGAAATTAAAGCATGATAATCAGTAACAGAAAAACCGAGGAAATATGTACCATATTGGTAAGGTTCGTATACAGACATTGTGAACAATGCAATACTATAATATTAAAAAGTAAAGGAAATGAATGGCTAGAATAAATATACTTAAAATAATCTGTTAAGGGATATCCCATATAAAATGCATACTAGAAAATCGAAATTAAAATGTGTGATGGTGCACAAACAATGAATCTTGGAGCATTGAAGAAATAAAATTAAGATGTCAAAAAACTAAATAAGAGAAACCCTCTCTGGAGATATTAAAGCCCTTTCTGGAGAAATTAAAGAACTAAAGTCTAACCAAGTTGAAATCAAAAAAGCTATTAATGAGGTGCAATCAAAAATGGAGGCTCTCACTGCTAGGATCAATGAGGCAGAAGAAAGAATTAGTGATATAGAAGACCAAATGACAGAGAATAAGGAAGCCGAGCAAAAGAGGGACAAACAGCTACTGGACCATGAGGGGAGAATTCGAGAGATAAGTGACACCATAAGACGAAACAACATTAGAATAATTGGGATTCCAGAAGAAGAAGAAACAGAGAGGGGAGAAGAGGGTCTATTGGAGAGAATCATTGGAGAGAATTTCCCTAATATGGCAAAGGGAACAAGCATTAAAATCCAGGAGATGCAGAGAACCCCCCTCAAAGTCAACAAGAATAGGTCCACACCCCGTCACCTAATAGTAAAATTTACAAGTCTTAGTGACAAAGAGAAAATCCTGAAAGCAGCCCGAGAAAAGAAATCAGTAACATACAATGGTAAAAATATTAGATTGGCGGCAGACTTATCCACAGAGACCTGGCAGGCCAGAAAGAGCTGGCATGATATATTCAGAGCACTCAACGAGAAAAACATGCAGCCAAGAATACTCTATCCAGCTAGGCTATCATTGAAAATAGAAGGAGAGATCAAAAGCTTCCAGGACAAACAAAAACTGAAAGAATTTGCAAACACCAAACCAGCTCTCCAGGAAATATTGAAAGGGGTCCTCTAAGCAAAGAGCGAGCCTAAAAGTAGTAGATCAGAAAGGTACAGAGACAATATACAGTAACAGTCACCTTACAGGCTACTAATGGCACTAAATTCATATCTCTCAATAGTTACCCTGAATGTTAATGGGCTAAATGCCCCAATCAAAAGACACAGGGTAGGGAGGCGAACCATAAGAGACTATGTACTCTGAAAAACAACCTGAGGGTTTTGAAGGGTCAGGGGTGGGAGGTTGGGGGAACAGGTGGTGGGTGATGGGGAGGGCACGTTTTGCATGGAGCACTGGGTGTTGTGCAAAAAGAATGAATACTTTTACACTGAAAAAAAATAAATAAAAAGGGAAAAAAAAAAGACACAGGGTATCAGAATGGATAAAAAAACAAAACCCATCAGTATGTTGCCTACAAGAAACTCATTTTAGACGCGAAGACACCTCCAGATTTAAAGTGAGGGGTTGGAAAACAATTTACCATGCTAATGGGCATCAGAAGAAAGCTGGGGTGGCAAACCTTATATCAGATCAATTAGATTTTAAGCCAAAGACTATAATAAGAGATGAGGAAGGACACTATATCCTACTCAAAGGGTCTGTCCAACAAGAAGATCTAACAATTTTAAATATCTATGTCCCTAACGTGGGAGCAGCCAACTATATCAACCAATTAATAACAAAATCAAAGAAACACATCAATAATAATACAATAATAGTAGGGGACTTGAACACTCCCCTCACTGAAATGGACAGATCATCCAAGCAAAAGATCAACAAGGAAATAAAGGCTTTAAATGACACACTGGACCAGATGGACATCACAGATATATTCAGAACATTTCATCCCAAAGCAACAGAATACACATTCTTCTCTAGTGCACATGGAACCTTCTCCAGAATAGATCACATCCTGGGTCACAAATCAGGTCTCAACCGGTATCAAAAGATTAGGATCATTCCCTGCATATTTTCAGACCACATTGCTCTGAAGCTAGAACTCAATCACAAGACGAAAGCTGGAAAGAACCCAAATACATGGAGACTAAACAGCATCTTTCTAAAGAATGAATGGGTCAACCAGGAAATTAAAGAAGAATTGAAAAAATTCATGGAAACAAATGATAATGAAAACACAACAGTTCAAAATCTGTGGGACACAGCAAAGGCAGTCCTGAGAGGAAAATATATAGCGGTACAAGCCTTTCTCAAGAAACAAGAAAGGTCTCAAGTACACAACCTAACCCTACACGTAAAGGAGCTGGAGAAAGAACAAGAAAGAAACCCTAAACCCAGCAGGAGAAGAGAAATCATAAAGATCAGAGCAGAAATCAATGAAATAGAAACCAAAAAAACAATAGAAAAAATCAATGAAACTAGGAGCTGGTTCTTTGAAAGAATCAATAGGATTGATAAACCCCTGGCCAGACTCATCGAAAGAAAAGAGAAAGGACCCAAATCAATAAAATCATGAATGAAAGAGGAGAGATCACAACTAACACCAAAGAAATACAGACAATTATAAGAACATACTATGAGCAACTCTACGCCAACAAATTGGCCAATCTGGAAGAAATGGATGCATTCCTAGAGACATATAAACTACCACAACTGAACCAGGAAGAAATAGAAAACCTGAACAGGCCCATAACCAGTAAGGAGATTGAAACAGTCATCAAAAATCTCCAAACAAACAAAAGCCCAGGGCCAGACGGCTTCCCAGGGGAATTCTACCAAACATTTAAAGAAGAACTCATTCCTATTCTCCTGAAACTGTTACAAAAAATAGAAATGGAAGGAAAACTTCCAAACTCATTTTATGAGTCCAGCATCACCTTGATCCCAAAACCAGACAAGGATCCCGCCAAAAAAGAGAACTACAGACCAATATCCTTGATGAACACAGACGCAAAAATTCTCGCCAAAATACTAGCCAATAGGATTCAACAGTACATTAAAAGGATTATTCACCACGATCAAGTGGGATTTATTCCAGGGCTGCAGGGTTGGTTCAACATCCGCAAATCAATCAATGTGATAGAACACATTAATAAAAGAAAGAACAAGAACCATATGATACTCTCAATAGATGCTGAAAAAGCATTTGACAAAGTACAGCATCCCTTCCTGATCAAAACTCTTCAAAGTGTAGGGATAGAAGGCACATACCTCAATATTATCAAAGCCATCTATGAAAAACCCACCGCAAATATCATTCTCAATGGAGAAAAACTGAAAGCTTTTCCATTAAGGTCAGGAACACGGCAGGGATGTCCATTATCACCACTGCTATTCAACATAGTATTAGAAGTCCTAGCCTCA
This sequence comes from Meles meles, assembly GCF_922984935.1. NCBI lineage: Eukaryota > Metazoa > Chordata > Mammalia > Carnivora > Mustelidae > Meles > Meles meles. Next base: position 2,455,782 of record NC_060081.1, read on the forward strand.
GCAATCAGACAACAAAAAGAAATTAAAGGCATCCAAATTGGTAAAGAAGAAGTCAAACTATCACTCTTCGCAGATGATATGATACTATATGTGGAAAACCCAAAAGACTCCACTCCAAAACTGCTAGAACTTGTCCAGGAATTCAGTAAAGTGTCAGGATATAAAATCAATGCACAGAAATCAGTTGCATTTCTGTACACCAACAACAAGACTGAAGAAAGAGAAATGAAGGAGTCAATCCCATTCACAATTGTACCCAAAACTATAAGATACCTAGGAATAAACCTAACCAAAGAGACTAAGAATCTATACACAGAAAATTATAAAGTACTCATGAAAGAAATTGAGGAAGACACAAAAAAATGGAAAAATGTTCCATGCTCCTGGATTGGAAGAATAAATATTGTGAAAATGTCTATGCTACCTAAAGCAATCTACACATTTAATGCAATCCCTATCAAAATACCATCCATTTTTCTCAAAGAAATGGAACAAATAATCCTCAAATTTATATGGAACCAGAAAAGACCTCGAATAGCCAAAGGAATATTGAAGAACAAAGTCAAAGTTGGTGGCATCACAATTCCGGACTTCAAGCTCTATTACAAAGCTGTCATCATCAAGACAGCATGGTACTGGCACAAAATCAGACACATAGATCAGTGGAACAGAATAGAGAGCCCAGAAATCGACCCTCAACTCTATGGTCAACGAATCTTCGACAAAGCAGGAAAGAATGTCCAATGGAAAAAAGACAGCCTCTTCAATAAATGGTGCTGGGAAAATTGGACAGCCACATGCAGAAAAATGAAATTGGACCACTTCCTTACACCACACACAAAAATAGACTCCAAATGGATGAAGGACCTCAATGTGAGAAAGGAATCCATCAAAATCCTTGAGGAGAACGCAGGCAGCAACCTCTTCGACCTCAGCCGCAGCAACATCTTCCTAGGAACAACGGCAAAGGCAAGGGAAGCAAGGGCGAAAATGAACTATTGGGATTTCATCAAGATCAAAAGCTTTTGCACAGCAAAGGAAACAGTTAACAAAACCAAAAGACAGCTGACAGAATGGGAGAAGATATTTGCAAACGACATATCAGATAAAGGTCTAGTATCCAAAATCTATAAGGAACTTAGCAAACTCAACACCCAAAGAACAAACAATCCAATCAAGAAATGGGCAGAGGACATGAACAGACATTTCTGCAAAGAAGACATCCAGATGGCCAACAGACACATGAAAAAGTGCTCCACGTCACTCGGCATCAGGGAAATACAAATCAAAACCACAATGAGATATCACCTCACACCAGTCAGAATGGCTAAAATGAACAAGTCAGGAAATGACAGATGCTGGCGAGGATGTGGAGAAAGGGGAACCCTCCTCCACTGTTGGTGGGAATGCAAGCTGGTGCAACCACTCTGGAAAACAGCATGGAGGTTCCTCAAAATGTTGAAAATAGAACTACCCTATGACCCAGCAATTGCACTACTGGGTATTTACCGTAAAGATACAAACATAGTGATCCGAAGGGGCACGTGTACCCGAATGTTTATAGCAGCAATGTCTACAATAGCCAGACTATGGAAAGAACCTAGATGTCCATCAACAGATGAATGGATCAAGAAGATGTGGTATATATACACAATGGAATACTATGCAGCCATTAAAAGAAATGAAATCTTGCCATTTGTGACGACGTGGATGGAACTAGAGCGTATCATGCTTAGTGAAATAAGTCAGTCGGAGAAAGACAACTATCATATGATCTCCCTTCCCTGATATGAGGACATGGAGAAGCAACATGGGGGGGTAGGGGGATAGGAGAAGAGTAAATGAAACAAGATGGGATTGGGAGGGAGACAAACCATAAATGACTCTTAATCTCACAAAACAAACTGGGGGTTGCTGGGGGGAGGTGGGATTGGGAGAGGGGGAGCGGGCTATGGACATTGGGGAGGGGAGGCGAACCATAAGAGACTATGGACTCTGAAAAACAACCTGAGGGTTTTGAAGGGTCAGGGGTGGGAGGTTGGGGGAACAGGTGGTGGGTGATGGGGAGGGCACGTTTTGCATGGAGCACTGGGTGTTGTGCAAAAAGAATGAATACTGTTACGCTGAAAAAAATAAATAAATAAATAAATTAAGAAAAAAAAATGATACATAAGACTTGAAAAAAAAAACTAACTAACTAAATAAATAAATAATAAGTGGTGGGAGATAAAATGGGAGGTGTTGTATGTGATTAAAGTTGTTATAAGCTTAAAATGGACGATTATATCTATAAAATATTTAATCAAACTTTATGGTATCTGAAACATAAACTTACAGTAGACACATAACAGAAAATAGAATGAAATGCAATGGTTTATAAGACTATAGAAAAGCATCAATTCACAGAGGAAAATAACAAAAGGAAGAAACAGAGACAAATAAATTGAAATGTTTACTTTAAGCTGGAATTAAAGGATGATAACCAGTTAAGAAAATACAGAAAATAGAGAGGGAGGAGTCAAGATGGCAGAGAAGTAGCAGGCTGAGACTACATCAGGTAGCAGGAGATCAGCTCAATAGCTTATCTAAACATTGCAAACACTGACAAATCCAATGGGAGAGCGAAGAGAAGAACAAAAACAATTCTAGAAACAGAAAATCAACCACTTTCTGAAAGGTAGGACTGGCGGAGAAGTGGATCTAAAACGACGGGAAGATAGACCGCAGGGGGAGGGGCTGGCTGCCGGCAAGCGGCAGAGCAACGGAGCACAAAATCAGGACTTTTAAAAGTCTGCTCCACTGAGGGACATTGCTCCAGAGGCTAAACTGGGGTGAAGCCCACGTGGGGTCAGTGTGGCCCCAGGTCCCGCAGGGTCACAGAAGGACCGGGGGTGTTGGAGTGTCGCAGAGCTCGCAGTTTTTAGAACAGAGAAGCTGGCTACAGAGACAGAGACCAGGACTGAACTCTCAGCTCGGGGTTACCTTGAACTGGTTGTGGGCTGGCTGAGCTCAGAGCGCAGCTAGAGGCTATGGATACAGGAGTGATTGGGTGATGTCCTCTGGGGGCTCCTCTGGGCCAGAGACTGGGAGGCCGCCATTTTCATTCCTGTCCTCCGGAACTCTACAGAAGGCGTTCAGGGAACAGAAGCTCCCAAAAGCAAACCCCAGCCGATTACTTAATCCGGCCCCCTTCTCCGTAAGGGGAAGTAAGGGTGGTGCAATCCCGCCTCGGGCAAAGACACTTGAGAATCACTACAACAGGCTCCTCCCCCAGAAGATCAACAGAATATCCAGCCAGGACGAAGTTCATCTATCAAGGAAAGCAGGTTCAATTCCTAACACAGCAGGGGAATTCCAGAGGAGGAGAAAGCAAAGCACAGAACGCATGGCTTTCTCCAGATGATTCTTTATTCTTGCGGTTAATTCAATTTGTTTTTTTTTTTTTTCAATTTTTTTCTTTCTTTTTTCTTCTTCTGCTAAATTTTTAAAAACTTTTACCCTTTTCTTTTTTGACGTTTTTTGACTAGTTTATCTAAATATATATATTTTTTCTTTCTTTTTTATATTTTTTCTTTATTTGTTTTATTTTTTAAATTTTTTATTTTTATTTCTGAACCTCTTTGTATCCCCTTTCTCCCCCCACCACAATCTGGGGTCTCTTCTGATTTCGTTACACTGCATTTTTCTGGGGTCTTTGCCACCCTTTTAGTAGTTTATTTGCTCCTTCATATCCTCTTATCTGGACAAAATGACAAGGCGGAAAAAATCACCACAAACAAAAGAACAAGAGACAGTACCGAAGGGTAGGGACCTAATCAACACAGACATTGGTAATATGTCAGATCAAGAGTTCAGAATGATGATTCTGAACGTTCTAGCTGGGCTCAAAAAAGGCATGGAAGATATTAGAGAAACCCTCTCTGGAGATATAAAAGCCCTTTCTAGAGAAATTAAAGAACTAAAATCTAACCAAGTAGAAATCAAAAAAGCTATTAATGAGGTGCAATAAAAAATGGAGGATTTCACTGCTAGGATAAATGAGGCAAAAGAAAGAATTAGTGATCTAGAAGACCAAATGAAAGAGAATAAAGAAGCCGCGCAAAAGAGGGACTAACAGCTACCGGACAATGAGGGGAGAATTCAAGAGATAAGTGACACCATGAGAGGAAACAACATTAGAATAATTGGGATTCCAGAAGAAGAAGAAAGAGAGAGGGGAGCAGATGGTCTATTGGAGAGAATTATTGGAGAGAATTTCCCTAATATGGCAAAGGGAACAAGCATCAAAATCCAGGAGATGCAGAGAACCCCCCTCAAAGTCAACAAGAAAAGGTCCACACCCCGTCACCTAATAATAAAATTTACAAGTCTTAGTGACAAAGAGAAAATCCTGAAAGCAGCCTGGGAAAAGAAGTCTGTAACATACAATGGTAAAAATATTAGATTGGTGGCAGACTTATCCACAGAGACCTGGCAGGCCAGAAAGAGCTGGCATGATATATTCAGAGCACTCAACGAGAAAAACATTAGCCAAGAATACTCTATCTAGCTAGGCTATCATTGAAAACAGAAGGAGAGATAAAAAGCTTCCAGGACAAACAAAAACTGAAAGAATTTGCAAACACCAAACAAGCTCTCCAGGAAATATTGAAAGGGGTCCTCTAAGCAAAGAGAGAGCCTATAAGTAGTAGAACAGAAAGGTACAGAGACAATATACAGTAACAGTCACCTTACAGACAAATAATGGCACTAAATTCATATCTCTCAATAGTTACCCTGAATGTTAATGGGCTAAATGTCCCAATCAAAAGACACAGGGTATCAGAATGGATAAAAAAACAAAACCCATCAGTATGTTGCCTACAAGAAACTCATTTTAGACGCGAAGACACCTCCAGATTTAAAGTGAGGGGGTGGAAAACAATTTACCATGCTAATGGGCATCAGAAGAAAGCTGGGGTGGCAATCCTTATATCAGATCAATTAGATTTTAAGCCAAAGACTATAATAAGAGATGAGGAAGGACACTATATCCTACTCAAAGGGTCTGTCCAACAATAAGATCTAACGATTTTAAATATCTATGCCCCTAACGTGGGAGCAGCCAACTATATCAACCAATTAATAACAAAATCAAAGAAACACATCAATAATAATACAATAATAGTAGGGGACTTGAACACTCCCCTCACTGAAATGGACAGATCATCCAAGCAAAAGATCAACAAGGAAATAAAGGACTTAAATGACACACTGGACCAGAGGGACATCACAGATATATTCAGAAGATTTCATCCGAAAGTAACAGAATACACATTCTTCTCAAGTGCACATGGAACATTCTCCAGAATAGATCACATCCTGGGTCACAAATCAGGTCTCAACCAGTATGAAAAGATGGGGATCATTCCCTGCATATTTTCAGACCACAATGCTCTGAAGCTAGAATTCAATCACAAGAGGAAAGCTGGAAAGAACCCAATTACATGGAGACTAAACAGCATCCTTCTAAAGAATGAATGGGCCAACCATAAAATTAAAGAAGAACTGAAAAAATTCATGGAAACAAATGATAATGAAAACACACGGTTCAAAATCTGTGGGACACAGCAAAGGCAGTCCTGAGAGGAAAATATATAGCAGTACAAGCCTTTCTCAAGAAACAAGAAAGGTCTCAAATACACAACCTAACCCTACACGTAAAGGAGCTGGAGAAAGAACAAGAAAGAAACCCTAAACCCAGCAGGAGAAGAGAAATCATAAAGATCAGAGCAGAAATCAATGAAATAGAAACCAAAAAAAAAAAACAATAGAAAAAATCAAAGAAACTAGGAGCTGGTTCTTTGAAAGAATCAATAAGATTGATAAACCCCTGGCCAGACTCATCAAAAAGAAAAGAGAAAGGACCCAAATCAATAAAATCATGAATGAAAGAGGAGAGATCACAACTAACACCAAAGAAATACAGACAATTATAAGAACATACTATGAGCAATTCTACGCCAACAAATTGGACAATCTGGAAGAAATGGATGCATTCCTAGAGACATATAAACTACCACAACTGAACCAGGAAGAAATAGAAAACCTGAACAGGCCCATAACCAGTAAGGAGATTGAAACAGTCATCAAAAATCTCCAAACAAACAAAAGCCCAGGGCCAGACGGCTTCCCAGGGGAATTCTACCAAACATTTAAAGAAGCACGAATTCCTATTCTCCTGAAACTGTTCCAAAAAATAGAAATGGAAGGAAAACTTCCAAACTATTTTATGAGGCCAGCATCACCTTGATCCCAAAACCAGACAAGGATCCCACCAAAAAAGAGAACTACAGACCAATATCCTTGATGAACACAGATGCAAAAATTCTCGCCAAAATACTAGCCAATAGGATTCAACAGTACATTAAAAGGATTATTCACCACGATCAAGTGGGATTTATTCCAGGGCTGCAGGGTTGGTTCAACATCTGCAAATCAATCAATGTGATAGAACACATTAATAAAAGAAAGAACAAGAACCATATGATACTCTCAATAGATGCTGAAAAAGCATTCGACAAAGTCCAACATCCCTTCCTGATTAAAACTCTTCAAAGTGTAGGGATAGAGGGCACATACCTCAATATTATCAAAGCCATCTATGAAAAACCCACCGCAAATATCATTCTCAATGGAGAAAAACTGAAAGCTTTTCCACTAAGGTCAGGAACACGGCAGGGATGTCCATTATCACCACTGCTATTCAACATAGTACTAGAAGTCCTAGCCTCAGCAATCAGACAATAAAAAGAAATTAAAAGCATCCAAATTGGCAAAGAAGAAGTCAAGCTATCACTCTTCGCAGATGATATGTTACTATATGTGGAAAACCCAAAAGACTCCACTCCAAAACTGCTAGAACTTGTACAGGAATTCAGTAAAGTGTCAGGATATAAAATCAATGCACAGAAATCAGTTGCATTTCTGTACACCAACAAGACAGAAGAAAGAGAAATTAAGGAGTCAATCCCATTTACAATTGCACACAAATGTATAAGATACTTAGGAATAAACCTATCCAACTAGGCTACACAGAAAACTATAAAGTACTCATGAAAGTAATTGAGGAAGACACAAAGAAATGGAAAAATGTTCCATGCTCTTGGATTGGAAGAATAAATATTGTGAAAATGTCTATGCTACCTAAAGCCATCTACACATTTAATGCAATCCCTATCAAAATACCATCCATTTTTCTCAAAGAAATGGAACAAATAATCCTCAAATTTATATGGAACCAGAAAAGACCTCGAATAGCCAAAGGAATATTGAAGAACAAAGCCAAAGTTGGTGGCATCACAATTCCGGACTTCAAGCTCTATTACAAAGCTGTCATCATCAAGACAGCATGGTACTGGCACAAAATCAGACACATAGATCAGTGGAACAAAATAGAGAGCCCAGAAATCGACCCTCAACTCTATGGTCAACTAATCTTTGACAAAGCAGGAAAGAATGTCCAATGGAAAAAAGACAGCCTCTTCAATAAATGATGCTGGGAACATTGGACAGCCACATGCAGAAAAATGAAATTGGACCACTTCCTTACACCACACACGAAAATAGACTCCAAATGGATGAAGGACCTCAATGTGAGAAAGGAATCCATCAAAATCCTTGAGGAGAATGCAGGCAGCAACCTCTTCGACCTCAGCCGTAGCAACATCTTCCTAGGAACATCGGCAAAGGCAAGGGAAGCAAGGGCAAATATGAACTATTGGGATTTCATCAAGTTCAAAAGCTTTTGCACAGCAAAGGAAACAGTTAACAAAACCAAAAGACAACTGACAGAATGGGAGAAGATATTTGCAAACGACATATCAGATAAAGGGCTTATAGATCCAAAATCTATAAGGAACTTAGCAAACTCAACACCCAAAGAACAAACAATCCAATCAGAAATGTGCAGAGGACATGAATAGACATTTCTGCAAAGAAGACATCCAGATGGACAACAGACACATGAAAAAGTGCTCCATGTCACTCGGCATCAGGGAAATAAAAATCAAAACCACAATGAGATATCACCTCACACCAGTCAGAATGGCTAAAATTAAGAAGTCAGGAAATGACCGATGCTGGCGAGGATGCGGAGAAAAGGGAACCCTCCTACACTGTTGGTGGGAACGCAAGCTGGTGCAACCACTCTGGAAAACAGCATGGAGGTCCCTCAAAATGTTGAAAATAGAGCTACCCTATGACCCAGCAATTATACTATTGGGTATTTACCATAAAGATACAAACGCAGTGATCCGAAGGGGCACGTGTACCCGAATGTTTATAGCAGCAATGTCTACAATAGCCAAACTATGGAAAGAACCTAGATGTCCATCAACAGATGAATGGATAAAGAAGATGTGGTATAGGCTGGAGAGTCAAGATTGTGGGGAAGTAGGAGGAGGCTCCATTTCAACCTGTACCCTAAAGTGAGCTGATTACCTACCAAAGAACGCTGACCACCCATGAAATAAGCCTGAGATCAGAATTATACACGTCTCGATCTCTACAGGAGCAGAAGATGCCAGTGGCAGGTAAAGCAGACTGGCAGCATTGGATTGATATCAGAAGATAAACAAAAGGGGGAGGGAGCCACTGGAGGTGACTGATAGAAAGAAATACCCCAATATGAGAGCGCCCTGAGTCTGGGGACCAGCATTAACTTGGAGTCTGGTTGAAAGCACTCAAAAAACAAAGAGCAAAGGATCACAGAGGGAAATAGTGGGAACCTGGGCGGTTAGGGTCAGGGACCTAAGTCCCCGGACCCAGGGCAGCCTCCCCTGGCGATGAGCCAGAGAGAGTGTGACGGAGAAATCAGGTCGCCATCCCTGAGCCGCCAGTACACCTGAACGCCAGCGCGCCCGAGAACGAGTGAGGTAGGGCTCCCGTGAGGGGCTGGGAACCTGGCCAGACGGCAATCCTGAAACGCACGCGTTCCACACCCTCCCTTGAGATAGGTGCTCATGGGCACTAGCCTGGAGCTCTGGCATCTGGAAAAACCAGACATTCCCAGCCCAGGACAGCGGGAAAATCTCAGTGTGCGATCTCTGCTCGGAACCTCTCTGGTTGTCTGGAGCTGCCCAGCCAGCCACCGCTGCCCTGGTTTTGGGTACAACGAGGAGCTCCTTCATCCCCAGGGACAGTGACTCAGAACGGACTCTGCCAGCAGCTCTTGCAAAACATTCTGAGGCTTCTCTCTGAGAGGGAGGTCGGGGTGCAGTTTGCTCTCCTCTAAACCTCCAAAAATCATCAAAAGCTGTCAAGGCGAGAGAAAGCAGATGAAAGAACATAAAAACCCACAGAGAACAAAAGCCTGAAAAAAGACAGTTTCCTCAGAGCCCACCCTCTTGAGGGGAGTGGGAGGACCTTCCTCAGGGAACATCATTGTCTGAAAAACTACGTGGCAGGCCCCTCCCCCAGAAAACCAACCAGGAAGGAAGAAAAAAAAAAGACTACAAGAGAACAACCACCACTAATTCATAAATAAAACTTTTATTTTTAACTCTTTACCAATATTCTGGTTCTTTTTTTTTATACATATAGATAATATTTAACCTATTTACCACCGCACTGAGATGTCCAGTACATCAAATTCTTTAATAACCTTGTAACCTGAACTTTTTGATACAAACACCCGTGTTTTTCTTTTGCTTTTCTATTTTTTAATTCTTTTTTAATTTTAACTTAGTCTAGTTTATTCCTTTTTAATTTTCATTTTCTACTATACATATATGCTACCCCTATAGGCAAACCAGTTTCTAATCCCCCTGTAACTTAGGAAACTTGAGTCCCTTAACAAAAACATCAAGATACATTCAGGAAGAATCAAAATAACCTTCCTCACCCACACTGAGAAAGTATAACCACTCTCCAAATTTTTCCTTCTGTCAGTGTTTCTGTGAATTTGTTTTTGTCCTTATAATATATAAATCATATACTTGGGGTTCTTTCTGATGAGGTTCTTCCCTTTTTTTTTTTCTTATATATATATTTTTTTTTCTCTTGTCATATACTTTTATCAATCTTTTTGATTGTCTGTTTTTGTTTGTATACTTCACAAATCTTACCTTGTGGCCCAATTGGGCTGAGCCTTTTCTTTTATCTTCTCTTCTTTTCCTATCTCTCTCTCTCTCTTTTTTTCCTTCTTTCTTTTTCCTTTGTTTTTTTCTTTCTTCTTCTCTATTTCTTTTTCTTTTCTTTTTTCTCTCATTTGGGTGGGGAATCCTGATTGCACAGAAGCGTTCCATTGTGCACATTGACTGCACCACAATCAATAAGTCCAGCTGCATCTGTTCAGTCATCTCTTACCAAAATGACTAGGAGGAGGAATACCCAACAGAAGAAAAATACAGAGGATGGGCCTTCTGCAACAGAGCTAATGGCTATTGACATAGACAATATGTCAGAAAAGGAATTCAGACTAACAATTATCCAGGCAATAGCTAGATTGGAGAAAGCCATGGATGACCAAACAGAATTGATTAGGGCAGAACTGAAAGCCACCAGGGATGATGTTCACAATGCTAGGGCAGAACTGAAAGCCACCAGGGATGATGTTCAAAATTCTCTCAATGAGTTCCAATCTAATCTAAATTCTCTAAAAGGTAGGGTAACAGACAGAAGATAGAATTAGTGATCTGGAGGACAAACAGATAGAGTGAAAGGATCAGGAGGAAGCCTGGAACAAACAGCTCAGAAGCCACGAAAACAGAATCAGGGAAATAAATGATGCCATGAAACATTGCAACGTCAGAATTATTGGAATCCCTGAAGGGGAGGACAAAGAAAGAAGTCTAGAAGATATAGTGGAAGAAGTTGTCTATGAAAATTTTCCCAATCTCACGAATGGAAACAACGTTCATGTACTAGAGGCAGAGAGATTTCCTCCCAAGATTTTAGATTCTCAAAAGTCCTCACGACACCTTATAGTTAGAATGAGGAATTATGTTTCATGACAGACCCTCATAAAAGCAGCTAGGACAAAGAAGCTCCTTACATACAGAGGAAAACCCATTAGAATAATGTCAGACTTTTCCACAGAGACTTGGCAAGCCAGAAAGGGCTGGCAAAATATATTGAGAGTACTAAATGAGAAGAACATGCAACCAAGAATACTCTATCCAGCAAGACTGACATTTAAAATGGATGGAGAGATAAAGAGTTTCCAAGACAAGCAAGGCTTAAAAGAATATGCAACCACCAAGCCGACACTGCAGGAATTATTAAGGGGGGTCCTATAAAAGAGAAAAGATCCTAAGAATATCATTGAAGAGAAATATAGAAACAATCTACAGACAGAAAGACTTCAAAGGCAACACGATGTCAATAAAAACCTATCTCTCAATGTGAATGGCCTAAATGCGCCCATAAAATGACACAGGGTTGCAGATTGGATAAAACGAAAGGAACCATCCATATGTTGTCTACGAGAGACACATTTTGAACCTAAGGATACACCCAGAATGAAAGTGAAGGGATGGAGAAGCATCTTTCATGTCAATGAGCCTCAAGATAAAGAGTCATATTGATATGAATACAATAATAGTAGGAGATCTTAATACGCCTCGCTCAGAAATAGACGGATCATCGAAGCAGAAAATTAATAAAGAAATAAGAGCATTGAATGAAACATTGGACCAGATGGACCTCATAGACATATACAGAACATTCCACCCTAAAACAACAGAATACTCATTCTTCTCAAGTGCACATGGAACCTTCTCCAGAATAGACCAAATACTGGGTCACAAAGCAGGACTCAACCAATACCAAAAGTCTGACATTATTCCCTGCATATTCTCAGATAACAATGCTTTGAAACTGGAACTCAATCACAAGGAAAAGTTCAGAAGGAAATCAAATATCTGGAAGCTAAACACCACCTTGCTTAAGAATGCTTGGATTAACCAGGGGATCAAAGATGAACTTAAACAATTCATAGAAACCAATGAGAATGAAGACACTTCGGTCCAAAACCTATGGGATACAGCAAAGGCGGTTTTAAGGGGGAAATACATAGCCATCAAAGCCTCCCTCAAAAAAAATTGAAAAATCCAGAATACACAAGCTGTCTCTACATCTTGAAGAACTGGAGAATCAACAACAAATCAAACCAACTCCACATGCAAGAAGGGAAATAACCAAGATTAAAGCAGAGATCAATGAGGTAGAAACCAGAGATACAGTAGAATGTATCAATGAAACTAGAAGCTGGTTTTTTGAAAGAATCAATAAGATCGATAAACCACTGGCCACACTAATCCAAAAGAAAAGAGAGAAAGCCCAAATTAATAAAATTATGAATGAAAAGGGAGAGATCACAACTAACACCAAGGAAATAGAAACAATCATCGGAAATTATTACCAACAGTTATATGCCAATAAGCTAAGCAACCTAGATGAAATGGATGCATTCCTGGAAAACTATGAACTCCCAAAATTGAACCAGGAAGAAATTGACAACCTGAATAGACTGATATCTAGTAACGAGATTGAAGCACTGATCAAAAACCTCCCAAAAAACAAGAGCCCAGGACCTGACGGATTCCCTGGGGAATTCTACCAAACTTTCAAAGAAGAAATAACACCAATTCTCCTGAAGCTGTTCCAAAAAATTGAAGCAGAAGGACAACTTCCAGACTCTTTTTATGAAGCCAGCATTACCCTGATTCCCAAACCAGGCAAAGACCCTACCAAAAAGGAGAATTTCAGACCAATATCACTGATGAATATGGATGCAAAGATTCTCAACAAGACCCTAGCAAACAGGATCCAGCAGCACATTAAAAAGATTATCCACCATGACCAGGTGGGATTCATCCCTGGGTTGCAAGGTTGGTTCAACATTCGCAAATCAATCAATGTGATAGAACAAATCAATAAGAGAAGAGAGAAGAACCACATGGTCCTCTCAATTGATGCAGAAAAAGCATTGGACAAAATCCAGCATCCATTCCTGATGAGAACGCTTCAAAGTATAGGGATAGAGGGAACATTCCTGAACTTCATAAAATCTATCTATGAAAGACCCACAGCAAATATCATCCTCAATGGGAAAAAGCTTGCAGCCTTCCCGTTGAGATCAGGAACACGACAAGGTTGCCCACTCTCACCACTCTTGTTCAACATAGTATTAGCAACGGCAATCAGACAACAAAGAGAAATAAAAGGTATCCAAATTGGCAAGGAAGAAGTCAAACTCTCTCTCTTCGCAGATGATGTGATTCTTTACATGGAAAACCCCAAAGACTCCACTCCCAAACTACTAGAACTCATAGAGCAATTCAGTAACGTGGCAGGATACAAAGTCAATGTACAGAAATCAGTTGTTTTCTTATACACTAACAATGAAAATACAGAAAGGGAAATTAGAGAATTGATTCCATTTACTATAGCACCAAGAACCATAAGATACCTGGGAATAAACCTAACCAAAGAGGTAAAGGACCTGTACTCGAGGAACTACAGAACACTCATGAACGAAATTGAAGAAGACACAAAAAGATGGAAGATTGTTCCATGCTCTTGGATTGGAAGAATAAACATTGTTAAAATGTCTATACTGCCTTGAGCAATCTATACTTTTAATGCCATTCTGATCAAAATTCCACCGGGATGTTTCAAAGAGCTGGAGCAAATAATCCTAAAATTTGTATGGAATCAGAAGAGACCCCGAATTGCTAAGGAAATGTTGAAAAATAAAAACAAAACTGGCGGCATCACGTTACCCCGATTTCAAGCTTTACTACAAAGCTGTGATGACCAAGACAGCGTGGTACTGGCATAAAAACAGACACATAGACCAGTGGAACAGAGTGGAGAGCCCAGATATGGACCCTCAACTCTATGGTCAAATAATCTTCAACAAAACAGGAAAAAATATTCAATGGAAAAAAGAGAGTCTCTTCCATAAATGGTGCTGGGTAAACTGGACAGCGATATGTAGAAGAATGAAACTCGACCATTCTCTTACACCATACACAAAGATAAACTCGAAATGGATAAAAGACCTCAACGTGAGACAGGAATCTATCAGAATCCTAGAGGAGAACATAGGCAGTAACCTCTTCGATATCAGCCACAGCAACTTCTTTCAAGATATGTCTCCAAAGGCCAAGGAAACAAAAGAGAAAATGAACTTTTGGGACTTCATCAAGATCAAAAGCTTCTGCACAGCAAAGGAAACAGTCAATGAAATAAAGAGGCAACCCACGGAATGGGAGAAGATATTTGTAAATGACAGTACAGACAAAAGGTTGATATCCAGGATCTATAAAGAACTTCTCAAACTCAACACACAAAAAACAGATAATCACATCAAAAAATGGGCAGAAGATATGAACAGACCCTTCTCCAATGAAGACAAACAAATGTCTATAAGACACATGAAAAAATATTCATCATCACTAGCCGTCAGGGAGATTCAAATGAAAACAACATTGAGATACCACCTCACACCAGTTAGAATGGCCAAAATTATCTAAATAGGAAACAACGTGTGTTGGAGAGGATGTGGAGAAAGGGGAACCCTCTTACACTGTTGGTGGGAATGCAAGTTAATGCAGCCACTTTGGAGAACAGTGTGGAGATTCCTGAAGAAATTAAGAATAGAGCTTCCCTGTGACACTGCAATTGCACTGCTGTGTATTTACCCCAAAGATACAGATGTAGTGAAAAGAAGGGCCATCTGTACCCCAATGTTTATTGCAGCAATGGCTACGGTCACCAAACTGTGGAAAGAACCAAGATGCCCTTCAACGGATGAATGGATAAGGAATATGTGGTACATATACACAATGGAGTATTATGCCTCCATCAGAAAGGATGAATACCCAACTTTTGTAGCAACATGGATGGGACTGGAAGAGATTATGCTGAGTGAAATAAGTCAAGCAGAGAGAGTCAAGTATCATATGGTCTCACTTATTTGTGGAGCATAACAAAGAACATGGAGGACATGGGGAGATGGAGAGGAGAGTGAGTTGAGGGAAACTGGAAGGGGAGATGAACCCTTCAAAGAACATGGAGGACATGGGGAGATGGAGAGGAGAGTGAGTTGAGGGAAACTGGAAGGGGAGATGAGAGACTATGGACTCTGAAAAACAATCAGAGGGTTTTGAAGGGGCGGGGGGGTGGGAAGTTGAGGAACCAGTTGGTGGGTAATAGGGAGGGCATGTACTGCATGGAGCACTGGGTGTGATGCCATAACAATGAACACTGTTATGCTGTAAATAAACAAAATAAAAAATAAAATTATATTAAAAAAAATAAATGATACTAAAAAAAAAGAAGATGTGGTATATATACACAATGGAATACTGTGCAGCCATCAAAAGAAATGAAATCTTGCCATTTGCGACGACGTGGATGGAACTAGAGGGTATCATGCTTAGTGAAATAAGTCAACCGGAAAAATACAGCTATCATATGATCTCCCTGATATAAGGACATGGAGATGCAACATGGGGGTTAGGGGGATAGGAGAAGAATAAATGAAACAAGATGGGATTGGGAGGAAGACAAACCATAAATGACACTTAATCTCACAAAACAAACTGGGGGTTGCTGGGGGGATGTGGGGTTGGGAGAGGGGAGGGGGTTAGGGACATTGGGGAGGGTGTGTGCTATCATGAGTGCTGTGAAGTTTGTAAACCTGGTGATTCACAGACCTGTACCCTGGGGATAAAAATACATTATATTTTTTTTTTTTTTAAATTGGAAGGGGAGGCAAACCATAAGAGACTATGGACTCTGAAAAACAACCTGAGGATTTTGAAGGGGCGGTGGTGGGAGGTTGGGTGAACCAAGTGGTGGGTAACAGGGAGGGCACGTATTGCACTGGGTGTTGAGCAAAAATAATGAATACTGTTACACTGAAAAAAATAAATAAATTTAAAGAAAAAAAAATCATCTCCTGAGTTGGTGGTAAAGAGGGACTGCCATCATGTAAAATTAGAATAAGCCAGAGACCTAATTGAAAGAACTCATTCAACATCAATAAGGAGCTATTAAAGAACAATTCAACATCAATTGATGTAAGAACATCAATTCATCTGTTTATGGGATAGTTTGATTAGTTGAGAAAAAGTTCTACATCCTAGACTTCTAAATTCCTGATTTATTAGCCAATTATTTCATTGCTCTTAATATGTAGTTTTGCAATTTTCCTTGACTATATTAGTAAAATAATGAAGATATCCACTGAAGACTTTTTATAATAAGAAAGCATTTGAGGAATTTGATGATTATATAGGATAATATGTGTATAGTTGCCTGCATTAATATAGGATATCATATCCTCCAGGTTTTTTTTTTTCCTTTTTGTAAGAATTTATTTATTTATTTTTCCTTCAGTTTTCTTTTAATTTCTTTTCACCATAACTTTATTCATTGCTTTTGCACCACACCCAGTGCTTCATGCAATACATGTCCTCCATATTACCCGCAACCTGGTTCCCACAACCTCCCACTCCCCACCACTTCAAAACCCTCAGGTTGTTTTTCAGAGTACATAGCCTCTCATGGTTAATTTCCCCTTCCAATTTCATTCAATTCCCTTCTCCTCTCCATCTCCCCATGTCCTCCATGTTCTTTGTTATGCTCCACAAATAAGTGAAGCCATATGATAATTGATTCCCTCCATTTGACTTATTTCACTCAGCATAATCTCTTCCAGTCCCATGCATGTTGCTACAAAAGTTGAGTATTCATCCTTTCTGATGGAGGCATAATACTCCATCGTATTTATGGACCACATCTTCCTTATGCATTCATCCACTGAAGGGCATCTTGGTCCTTTCCACAGTTTGGCAAACGTGGCCATTGCTGCTATAAACATTGGGGTACAGATGGCTCTTCTTTTCACTACATCTGTATGTTTGGGGTAAATACCCAGCAGTGCAATTGCAAGGTCATAGGGAAGCTCTATTTTTAATTTCTTGAGGAATCTCCACGCTGTTTTGAAAAGTGTTTGCAAAAATATGCATTCCCAACAACAGTGTAAGAGGGTTACCCACTCTCCATATCCTCTCCAACACATGTTGTTTCCTGTCTTGCTAATTTTGGCCATTCTAACTGTTGTCAGGTGGTATCTCAATGTGGTTTTAATTTGAATCGCCCTATGGCTAGTGATGATGAGTATTTTTTCATGTCTCTGATAGCCATTTGTTTGTCTTCATTGGAGAAGTGTCTGTTCATATCTTCTGCCCATTTTTTTTTCTCATTTTATTTATTTATTTATTTTTTTTCAGCGTAACAGTATCATTTTTTTTGATATGATTATTTGTTTTGTGTGTGTTGAGTTTGAGGAGTTCTTTATAGATCCTGGATATCAACCTTTTGTCTGTACTGTCATTTGCAAATATCTTCTCCCATTCCGTGGGTTGCCTCTTTATTTCATTGACTGTTTCCTTTGCTGTGCAGAAGCTTTTGATCTTGATGAAGTCCCAAAAGTTCATTTTTGCTTTTGTTTTCTTTGCCTTTGGAGACATATCTTGAAAGAAGTTGCTGTAGCTGATATCGAAGAGGTTACTCCCTATGTTCTCCTCTAGGATTCTGATGGATTCCTGTCTCACGTTGAGGTCTTTTATCCATTTCGAGTTTATCTTTGTGTACAGTGTAAGAGAATGGTCGAGTTTCATTCTTCTACATATCGCTGTCCAGTTTTCCCAGCACCATTTATTGAAGAGACTGTCTTTTTTCCATTGAATATTTTTTCCTGTTTTGTTGAAGACTATTTGACCATAGAGTTGAGGGTCCATATCTGGGCTCTGCACTCTGTTCCACTGGTCAATGTGGTACTACACAGTCTTGGTGATCACAGCTTTGTAGTAAACCTTGAAATCGGGTAACGTTATGCCACCAGTTTTTTTGTTTGTTTGTTTGTTTTTCAACATTTCCTTAGCAATTCGGGGACTCTTCTGATTCCATAAATTTTAGGATTATTGCTCCAGCTCTTTTAAAAATGCTTGTGGAATTTTGATTGGGATGGCATTAAAAGTATAGATTTCTCTAGGCAGTATAGACATTTTAACAATGTTTATTCTTCTGATCCAAGAGCATGGAACGGTCTTCGAACTTTTTGTGCATTCTCAATTTCTTTCATGAGAGTTACAGAAAGACTTCAAAGGTAACACGATGTCAATAAAAACGTATCTATCAATAATCACTCTCAATGTGAATGGCCTAAATGCACCCATAAAACGACACAGGGTTACAAATCGGGTAAAACGACAGGACCCATCCATATGTTGTCTGCAAGAGACCCATTTTGAACATAAAGATGCACCCAGACTGAAAGTGAAGGGACGGAGAAGCATCTTTCATGCCAGTGGGCCTCAAAATAAGGCCGAGGTAGCGATTCTAATATCAGATGAATTAGATTTTAAACGAAAGATGTAGTCAGAGATACAGGACACCACATCATTCTTAAAGGGACTAATCACCAAGATGATCTAACAATTGTAAATATCTATGCTCCCAATATGGGAGCAGCCAATTACATAAGAAATCTATTAATCAAGATAAAGAGTCATATTGATATGAGCACACTAATAGTAGGAGATCTTAACAAGCCTCTCTCAGTAATAGACAGAACATCGAAGGAGAAAATGAATAAAGAAATAAGAACATTGAATGAAACATTGGACCAGATGGACCTCATATTCATACAGAACATTCCACCCTAAAACAACAGAATACTCATTCTTCTCAAGTGCACATGGAACCTTCTCCAGAAGATACTACATACTGGCTCACAGACCAGGACTCAACCGATAACAAAAGACTGACATTATTCCCTGCATATTCTCAGACCACAATGCTTTGAAACTGGAGCTCAATCACAAGGAAAAGTTCAGAAGGAACTCAAACACCTGGAAGCTAAAGACCACCTTGCTTAAGAATGCTGGATCAACCAGGTGATCAAAGAAGAACTTAAACAATTCAGTGAAACCAAAGAGAATGAAGACACTTTGGTCCAAAACCTATGGGATACAGCAAAGGCACTTCTAAGGGGGAAATTCATAGCCATCCAAATCTCCTTCAAAAAAACCTGAAACATCCAGAATACACCAGCTGTCTCTACACCTTAAAGAACTGGAGAATCAACAACAAATCAAACCAACTGCACACGTAAGAAGGGAAATAATCAAGATTAGAGCAGAGATCAATGAGGTAGAAGCCAGAAATACAGTAGAATGTATCAATGAAACTAGAAGCTGGTTTTTTGAAAGAATCAATAAGATCGATAAACCATTGGCCACAGTAATCCAAAAGAAAAGAGAGAAAGCCCAAATTAATAAAATTATGAATGAAAAGGCAGAGATCACAACTAACACAACTAACTTCATTCATGGGATGGTGGGAGGACAAATGTCAGATCTCCAAACCAGTATGTTTGTTACTATGCAAGATAATAAACAGTATATGTCTTATGACATTTTTGCCTTCATTTATCATTTAAGGTTGAGATATTTATCCAAATGCTAAAGATCATTTTAATTAGAATTAATAAATACTATTTGAATAAAGTATTAGAATTAACAGTTGATCCATTCAAGCATTTAAATAACGGAAATCCAAAGGAAAATCTTATTTGTCAAAGTTGATTTAAAGATAAATATGTTATCTATTTTATGCTTTCACATAGGTATATAATTAAATGTTAAAAAGTAATAAATTACTTACATACTTGTATGTTAAAAAACCATAAACCTCTCTTTTAATTTCAAAGAAAACATGTTAGAATTCTTGAGAGAATTGCTGTTGTACCTTCTAATCTCTTATGAACTTGTAGTAAATGTGGTGGAAGTGATATTTTAATCAATGGGTGATATCTACAAGCATCAATGTACTTCTTTACTCAATTTATGGTAAATTAAACTAAGGTCTACACAAAATGATACTATTAGTGTGAATGTGATCACCTTAAAGTAATAATAATTCTCTCTGGCAAAATATATAGTAAATAAGCAAAAGAAAATGAATTTCCAAATATGAGATTCTGAACTAAGACATTTTCAGAAAAATAATTGAATTTGAAACAGACATATTATCATTGACTGATACAGCTAACAGGAGGTAAATGAAAAGTTCCTATACATTAAATTAACTCCTAAGACTATGATCTTTTTTAAAAAGTTGTTTTTGTGTCTTTTTTCCCCTTTCATTCTTAATCAAGACCTGTAGTGTTGTAAATCTGCCTCACAGTATACATCCTAAGAGCGTTTCTTAAAAACAAGACAAAAAAAAAAAAAAAAAAAGACTAAGCCTCCACCAGTCATTTCTTGCGGTGCATTAATCCTTTTTTAAAAATTTTTATTTATTTTTATATTTATTTTCAGTGTTTTAGAATTCATTGTTTATGTACCACACCCAGGTTTCCATGCAGTACATGCCCTCCATAATACCCACCACTCCTCACCCAACCTCTTGCTCCCTCCCCTCCAAAACCCACAGATTGTTTTTCAGAGTCCACAGTCTTTCATGGTTTATCTCTCACTCCAATTTCCCCCAACTCCCTTCTCCTTTCCATCTTCGTGTCCTCCATGTTATTCCTTATACTCCACAAATAACCAAAACCATAAGATAATTGACTCTCTCAGCTTGACTTATTTCACTCAGCATAATCTCCTCCAGTCACATCCATGTTGATACAAAAGTTGGGTATTCATCCTTTCTGATGGATGCGTAATACTCCATTGTGTATATGGACCATGTCTTCCTTATGCATTCATCCATTGGAGGGCATCTTTTTTCTTTCTACAGTGTGGAGACTGTGGCCATTGTTGCTATGAACATTTGGGTGCAGATGGCTCTTCATTTCACTACATCTGTATCTTTGGGGTAAATACCCAGCAGTGCAATTGCAGGGTCATAGGAAATCTCTATTTTTAATTTCTTAAAGAATCTCCACACTGTTTTCCAAAGCAGCTAAAACAACTTGCATTCCCACCAACAGTGTAAGAGAGTTACCCTTTTTCCACATCCTCTGCAGCACACGTTGCTTATTGTCTTGTTTATCTGGGCCATTCTAACTGGTGTAAGGTGGTGTCTCAATGTGGTTTTGATTTGAATCTCCATGACGGCTAGTGTTGATGAACATTTTTTCATGTGTCTGTTAGCCATTCGTATATCTTCATTGGAGAAGTGTCTGTTCATGTCTTCTGCCCATTTTTTGACCATTATCTGTTTTGTGTGTGTGAGTTAGAGGAGTTCTTTATAGACCTGGATATCAGCCCTTTGCTATATTGTCATTTGTGAATATTTTCTCCCATTCCGTGGGTTGCCTCTTTGTTTTTTGACTGTTTCCTTGGCTATGCTGAAGCTTTTGAACTTGATGAAGTCCCCAAAATTCATTTTTGCATTTGTTTCATTTGCCTTTGGAGATATATCTTGAAAGAATTTTCCGTAGCCGGTGTTGAAGAGAGTACTGCCTAAGTTCTCCTCTAGCATTCTGATAGATTCCTGCCTCACGTCGAGGTCTTTTATCCATTTTGAGTTTATCTTTGTGTATGATCTAAGAGAATGGTTGAGTTTCATTCTTCTACACATAGCTGTCCAATTTTCCCAGCACCATTTATTGAAAAGACTGTCTTTTTCCACTGTATATTTTTTCCTGCTTCATTGAAGATAATTTTTTAAGATTTTACTTATTTATTTGACAGAGAGGGATCACAAGTAGGCAGAGAGGCAGACAGAAAGAGGGAGGACGGAAGCAGGCTCCCTGCTGAGCAGAGAGCCTGACATGGGACTTGACCCCAGGACCCCGAGATCATAACCTGAGCCGAAGGCAGAGGCTTTAACCCACTGAGCCACCCAGGTGCCTCTGAAGATTATTTGAACATAAAGTTGAGGGTCCATATCTGGGCTCTCTACTCTGTTCCCCTCATCTATGTGTCTTTTTATGCCAGTACCATGCTGTCTTGGTGATAACAGCTTTACAGTAAAACTTGCAATCAGGCAACGGGATGCCCCAGTTTTGTTTTCCTTTTTCAACATTTCCTTATCAATTCAGGGTCTCTTCTGATTCCATACAAATTTTTAATTATTTGCTCCAGCTCTTTGAAAAATGCCAGTGGAATTTTGATCGGAATGGCATCAAAAGTATAGATTGCTCTAGGCTGTATAGACATTTAAACAATGTTTATTTTTCTGTTCCATGAGCATGGAATGGTCTTCATTCTTTTTTGTGTCTTCTTCAGTTTCTTTCTTTTAAATTTTATTTATTTATTTATTTGACAGGGAGAGATCACAAGTAGGCAGAGAGACAGGCAGAGAGAGAGGGGGAAGCAGGCTACCCGCTGAGCAGAGAGCCTGATGCTGGGCTCCATCCCAGGACCCTGAGATCATGACCTGAGCTGAAGGCAGAGGCTTTAACCCACTGAGTCACCCAGGGCCCCTCTTCTTCAGCTTCCTTCATGAGTGTTCTGCAGTTCCTTGAGTAAATATACTTTAACTCTTTGGTTAGGTTTATTCCCATGTATCTTATGTTTCTTGGAGCTATAGTAAATGGAATCAATTCTCCAATTTCCCTTTCTGTATTTTCATTGTTAATGTATAAGAAAGCAACTGATTTCTATACTTTGATTTTGTATCCTGCCACATTACTGAATTGCTGAATGACTTCTAGTAGTTTGGGGGTGGACCCTTTTGAGTTTTCCGTATGAAGTATCATGTCATCTGCATAGAGAGAGTTTGACTTCTTCATTGCCAGTTTGGATACCGTTAATTTCTCTTTGTTGTCTGATTGCTGTTGCTAGGATTTCTAATACTATGTTGAACAAAAGTGGTGAGAGTGGGCATCCTTGTCGTGTTCCTGATCTCAACGGGAAGGCTGCCAGCTTTTTCCCAATGAGGATGATATTTGCTGTGGGTCTTTCATAGGTAGATTTTATGAAGTTCAGGAATGTTCCCTCTATCCCTATACTTTGAAGCATTTTAATCAGGAACTGATGCTGGATTTTGTCAAATGCTTCTTCTGCATCAATTGAGAGGACCATGTGGTTCTTCTCTCTTCTCTTATGGATTTGTTATATCAGATTGACTGATTTGAAATGTTAAAACACCTTTGCAACCGAGGGATCAATCCCACCTGGTCATGATGGATAATCTTTTTAATGTGCTGTTGGAACCTATAAGCTAGGGTCTTATTGAGAATCTTAGCATCCATATTCTCAGGGATATTGATCTGAAATTCTCCTTTTTGGTGGGTTCTTTGCCTTGTTTGGGGATCTGGGTACTGCTAGCTTCAGGAAACCAGTCTGGAAGTTTTCCTTCTGCTTCAATTTCTTGAAACAGCTTCAGGAGAATAGGTATTTTTTTTTCTTTTTTCAGTATTTGTTAGACTTCTCCAGGGAATCATTCAAGTACTAGGCTCTTGTTTTTTTTTTTTTTTTTTTTTTTTTTTTTTTCGGGGGGGGGGGTTGATCACTGATTCAATCTCATTACTAGATATTGTTCTATTCAGGTTGTCAATTTCTCCCTGGTTCAGTTTTGGAAGTTTACAGATTTCCAGGAATGCATTAATTTATCTAGGTTGCTTAATTTATTGGCATATAACGGTTGATCTGATGATTATTTCTCTTTCCTTGGTGTTAGTAGTTATCTTTCCCTTTTCACTCATAATTTTATTAATTTGGCCTTCACTCTTTTCTTTTCTATTAGTTTGGCAAATGGTTTATCAATTTTATTGATTCTTTCAAAAAACAGCTTCCAGGGGCGCCTGGGTTGCTCAGTGGGTTAAACCTCTGCCTTCGGCTCAGGTCATGATCTCAGGGTCCTGGCATCAAGCCCCACATTGGGCTCTCTGCTCGGCAGGAAGCCTGCTTCCTCCTCTCTCTCTCTGCCTTCCTCTCTTGCGATTTCTCTCTATCAAATAAATAAATAAAATAAAAAAAAGCTTCCAGTTTCATTAATGTGTTCTACTGTATCTCTAGTTTCTATGTCATTGATCTCTGCTCTAATCTTGATTATTTCCCTTCTTATATGTGGAGTTGGCTTAATTTGTTGTGGATTCTCCATTTCTTTATTGTGTAAAGACAGCTGATATATTCTGTATTTTTCATTTATTTTGGGGAGGCTTGGATGGCTATGTATTTCCCCCTTATAACTGCCTTTGCTGTATCCTATAGGTTTTGGACTGAAGTGTCTTCGTTATCATTGGTTTCCATGAATTGCTTAAGTTCTTCTTTGATTTCCTGGTTGATCCAAGCATTCTTAAGCAAGGTGTTCTTTAGCTTCCAGGTGTTTGAATTCCTTCCAAAATTTTCCTTGTGATTGAGCTCCAGTTTCAAAGCATTGTGATCTGAGAATATGCAGGGAATAATCTCAATCTTTTGGTATCAGTTGAGTCCTGATTCATTACCCAGTGTGTGGTCTATTCTGGAGAAGGTTCGCTGTGCACTTGAAAGGAATGAGTATTCTGGTGTTTTAGGGTGGAATGTTCTGCATATATTTATACAGTCCACCTGGTCCAATATCTCATTCAATGCTCTTGTTTCTTTATTGACTTTCTGTTTGGATGATCTGTCTATTACTGAAAGTGGCATGTTAAGATCGCCTACTATTAATGTATTTGTATCAGTATGAGCCTTTATCTTGATTAACAGTTGTCTTATGTAGTTGGCTACTAACATATTGGGGGCATAAATATTTACAATTATTAGATCATCTTGGTGGATAGACCATTTAACAATAGTGTAGTGTCCTTCTGTATCTCTGAATATACCCCAGCCTGATTTTGAGGCCCATTGGCATGAAATATTCTTCTCCATCCCTTCTCTTTCAGTCTGGATGTACGCTTAGGTTCAAAATGGGTCTCTTGTAGAAAACATATATATGGGTATTGTCGTTTTATCCCATCTGCAACCCTGTGCCATTTTATGGGCGCATTTAGGACATTCCCTTTGAGAGTGATTATTGAGAGATACATTTTTTTATTGACATCATATTACCTGTGAAGTCTCCATTAATTTCTGTTCAATGATATTCCTGGATTTTTCCTCTTTTATAGAAACCCCCCCTTAATATTTCTTGTAGTGCCAGCTTGGTGGTCTCATACTTTTTTTAACCTTGCCGGTCATGGAAGCTCTTTATCTCTCCATCCATTTTGAATGTCAGTCATGCAGGATAAAGTATTCTTAGATGCATGTTCTTCTCAGTTAGTGCCCTGAATACATCTTGCCAGCCCTTTCTGGCTTGCCAGGTTTCTGTGGACAGGTCTGGTGTTATTCTGATGGATTTTCCTCTGTACATAAGGAATCTCTTCCCCTTAGATGATTTCAAAGGCTCCTGTCTATAATTATGATTCATCATTTTCACAATAAGCTGTCCTGAGTTCTTCCTAAATTCTATGATCATGGGAGGAATACTTTCTGCCTCTATGACATGAATACTGGTTCCATTCTCCAGGTTGGGAAAATTTTTATGGAGAATTTGTTCAACTATATCCCTAGTCTTCTTTCTTTCTCCTCCCCCTCAGGGATCCCAATAATTCCGACGTTGGAATGTTTCATGGCATCATTTATTTCCCTAATTCTGTTTTCATGGTTTCTAAGCTGCTAGTTCCAGCCTTCCTCCTTATCCTTTTTCTCTATCAGTTTGTCTTCCAGATCACTAATTCTATCTTCTGTCTCAATTACCCTAGGTGTTATAGAATTTAGAATAGATTGGAACAATTTGAGAGCATTGTTAACATCATCCCTGGTGGCTTTCACTTCTGCCCTAATCAATTCCACTTTGTCACCAAAGGCTTCCCTCAACCTAGACATTGCCTGGGTAATTGTTAGCCTGAATTCCCTTTTGCACATACTGTTTATGACCTTATCCAATAGCTCCGATGGAGAGGGCACAGTCTGAATTTTTCCTCTGTTGCGCATTCCTCCTCATTGTATTTTGGTGAGAATTGGCTGAAGGGATATGTAACTGAATGTATCAACCATGGTGCAGGAAATGTACACTCTGGAACACTTCTGAGCTATAGGGTACCAAAAATAAAGAAAAAAAAAAAAGCAAGAGAGAGAGAGATACAGGGAACAAAAAAAAAAGAAAAAAAAAAAAAGAGAAGACCCAGCCTGAATGGGCCCCAAAGGTAAGATTTTAAAAGGATACAAACAGAAATAGACAAACAAGAAGAAAAAAAATGACAAGGGAAAAAAAAAAAAGAACGCAGCCAAAATGAACCCCAAGTGTAAGATTTATATACTACCAGAGCAAAAACAAATACACAGAAACAATGACAGAAGAAACAGTTGGGAGGGTGGTTATAAATTCTCTTCAACTTTGATATCTTTGTTAAAAGACTCAACTTTCCTGAGATACAATCTGATTAAGCTGGTTTATATATAGGGGAAGCATTGATTGGGGAAAGGGTATTACCTTGAAGCATATTTCTATATGAATATTAAAAAATAAATAAATAAAATTAAAAAATAGGAAGGCATAAGAAAAACACAGGCAATGTTTCAAAAAAGGTCAATTTGAGAGGTTAGTACTTAGCCTCTCATTGTGATGGTAAATATTTTAAAAGTATTTTAAAAATTGAAAAGAACAAGTATACTGGGAACAAATTAAAAATGAAAGTTGTATCTATGAAGTAGTGTTGTTTGTCCTCTTGTTTTTGTTTTTATTTTTGTTTTTGTTTTGTGGCTGGCTTTCTGAGGGAGGGTCCTGCCAGTTGATTTTTCTGTCATTCTTGCTAGAATTGAGTCCTCCTACCCTCTATCAAGGGTCTGGGCTCTGAGAAAACAGGTTTTTCAGGCTTTTGTTCCCTGGAGTTTTTTAGTTTTTTTTGTTTGTTTGTTTGTTTGTTTGCTTTGATTTGTTTCTCTCTCTCTCTCTCTCTCTCTCTCTCTCTCTCTCTCTTTGGCAGCTTTTGGCGGTCCTTTGGAGGTTTAGAGGAAAGAAAACTGCACCCAGACATCAGTCTCGGAGAGAAGTCTCAGTCTGTTCCCATCTGGGTGCTCCAGAGCACATAAATTTCTTCTCTGCTACTATAGGGCATGTCCCCAGCCATGGTGTCAGGGGTCAGAGGAACTCCTACTCTTATCCAAAACCACAAGAAATACTAGCCCAGAGAGTTGACTTCCAGCAGGTCTGCCTCAACCGCTCCTGTTTGGGCAGGTCCAGACCTCCAGAGAGGTCCCAACCAGAGATAGCACACTGAGATTTTCACTCTGGTCCGAGCTGGGAGTGTTCAGACTCTCTGGGTCCTAGAGAGCACTGGCTTGTGCCTGGGCAGACCTCTCTTAGGGGAGGGGTTTTTGTTGCTGGACCTATTGTTTGCATGTGCAGAGTGCAAAAGGCTATGGTTCTAGAGAGTGTCGGTTGGCATCCACAACAGACTCTTTCACATGCACCACCACCCAGAGTCTCTCACGTGCGCCAGCAGCTCCAGGACCAAGGCCTGGCTTCTTCTTCTGTCTGGCTCAGCACCACCGGTGGCCATCATGTGTCCCTGGGCTTAAGCCCCTTTCCCTAACTTCCAAATTCCACCAATTTCCCCTTAAGACCTTTTCCTCTTTTTGAGTTCTTGCAACCAGATTCCAAGTTAGTGCTAGTCTCCAGTCACAGGGCACTCTCGTATTGGGATATTACTTTCTAATGGATTACTTCTGGAGGCTCCCTTCCCCTTTTGTTTGTCTCCCAATATCAGTTGGATATCCCCACTCCACTTTACCTGTCCACTGGCATCTTATTCCTCCTTTGAGATCCAGAAGTGTATAATTCTAATCTCAGGCTGATTTTATGGGTGATCAGAGTTCTTTGATAGGTAATCAGCCCACTTTAGGGGATCTGTTGAAACAGCACCTCCTACTACTCTGCTATCTTGTCTCCACCCAATAAGAGACAGAATCCTCAAGCCGACTCTGGCCTATATACGCAGCACAACGAGGAGCTCGATCTCAGGATGCTGAGATCATGACTGTACCAAAACCATGACTCTTGGGATTCAGCTAAGTACCCACCCAGTCGCATGACTATTTAAATGTCTGTGGGCCCTCTTGTTACACTTCTTGCCATAAGTCACTGGGATCTTGGGGAATTGGTCTGTGCTTCAACCCCTAAATCTCCTGGGGACTATAGCACTCTCTAGTGGCTCCTCTCTTTCACCTAAGGGGAAAAATGGATCACCAATGAGGAGGATTGAGACCCTCATGCTATGGACAAATGGGGCCAACCTACTTGAGAAGCAAACAACTCATCTGGTGTCAGTCCTAGAAGAACTCAGCTATGTTGTCAAATTCCTGGGTTCATACTGTGTCTTTGCCACCATGCAAGAGGTGTTGAACCTCCTGATTTCAAGGTGAGCACCCTGCCCCTAACTGCCCAGTGGGATTTGGCCATGGCCTCATTGTGAGTTTGGGAATGTCCCAAAACTTCCCAAGCATCGGTTTTCTCCTCTGACTGGGACAATTATTTTAAGGACTCAGTGGGGTTTTGAAAGGAAAGCTCAGATGGATTCCTGGGGCTTTGCAATGTTCTGCTAGACAGCTTGTGTTTGTATTCAATTAACATGGTTCTGCTTGTCATGATGAAGCCACTGCCCTATGCCTCACTATCATGATGGTCGTGATCCGGACTGTTTGAACACTTAAAACGAAATCTGAGACTCCATCTTTGGTCTGTGCTTGGCAGATACCACAGCAGGGGTCCCCAGGGGTAAGCAGTGGGCCCAGGTATATTCGGATATCTGTGATGGGCTGGGTAGGGTCCTTTCATTTAGCAAGCATTCAGGAAGTCCCACTCAGCACAGGGTCTCCTCTAGGAGCTGATTTTGAACCCTGTACAGAGCAGACAGCACCCCAGGGCTGCAGACTAGCCAGGGGTCATATGGTGACTCTGGACACAATGACAGGTAGCATCCACAGGACATTACATGTGATGCTCCCTGCCCTCCTCTAGATATGCTTGCATTATCTCCAGTTATGGTGAAGTAGGCAGAGTGCAAGAGAAGCAGCATATGTGGGTGAGCTTCAGCTGATGCAAGAGGACCTATCCCCTCCCCCAGAGCAATCAGGGGACCGTGAGTTGGAGGGACTCTCGAACCCTCATCCCACACATCTGTGATTCCTCCTTAAGGGTAAAGGTCTGAGAGTTTCTTCTGGATAAAGGAAAGGGCCCAGGTGAGCTGTGGGTGTGGGCACTGTGGCAAGGCAGATGAAGCTGGGGGACAGCTTTAGCCCCTAAGAGAGTTATCCAGAACCCAGCCAAATCCCAGCCCTGACTCTCCTTCAATCCTAGGACCCAGAACAGAGGCTGTGGGAATCATCTCACTTAGCGATCTGTTAGAACCTGAACACTGAGTACTCACAGGGTGCTCAGGAGACCCAGTGAGTGATCAGGGACCAAACATTGCACACCATGTGGAATATTAGTGTCAGTGGAAGGAGACCCACTCATAGCACCTGGTGAAAGAGGCAGCAGTTGGGCACAGGAGGTAATACTTGAGGTATTACCCTTACTGGGAAGTCTTGGTTATAGACAGAGTCCCTTTGTTCCCTCCTTGATTGTATCCTCAGAGAGCAGTGGTGTGAACAGTGAGGGTAATTAAGAGGCCAGATACCACCCCTCGCTGGGCACATGCAGTTGTATTCAAGTGGCAAGTGGGCAAGGAGACAGTCTGAGGTGTATGTCCAGCTCCCCAAGGAAGGACACACCATTGATGAAGGACTCACACCCATAAAGGCTTTTTGCCAACCTGTTATCTGAGACCAGGCCTGTTTCAGGCATGACTATATCACAGGAGGACAAGGGCTAGGACTGGTCTCTGACAGGACCTGGAAGACCATGGGCCCGGGTTCGCACAGGGGTTCCCTGAGATATTGGTTTGGGAGGGTGCCCTGTCCTCTGACTCCTCTGCTTAACTGTCTATCCCCAGGGGGCATCTCGTCCATCTGGAACACATAGCTAGAACAATAGCCCAAGGATTTTGTCCAGCCCCCAGAATTTCTCAGAATATGTTGCTGGTATACCTGGGGCTCAGTATGCTCAGATTTGGAGCACCGTGCAAAGCTTCTGCTCTTATAGCTGCAACAGCTTGATCCCACAGAGCCAGAGTCTGACAGTGAGAAGGGCTGGGCTGACTGGTGTGGGCCTGTGGAGGGGACTGGGTGGGCCACACTGAGAAAGCCTCCACAGAGTTCAGTTGGGCCGAGAGGAGTGAGTAGTCTCAGATCCCTTTCCCCATGGTCTTTAGTCAGGGAGAACTCCCAGGGATTGGTTCTTGGACATAGAAGACATTCAGTTCTGGGAAAAGTTTCCTTTATTTAGAAGGTACTTGGGAAGTCAATCATGCTGATAATACTGTCTCTTCATAGAGTCATAAAACTAGGCCCAGAGCAGGATCCTGAGCCATCTTAGGAACTTGGCCCAGCTCCCAATGTGGCACCCACTGTATCATTGGAGACAAAGCGGTCCCACCCATCTGTGGTGCTAGAGCTCACCCCTCATCAAGCACAATGGTGTCACTTCCCCTGTTGGGTCCAGTGCAGTTGGTAGTCAGGGTAATCCACTCTCCTGAGACGGAAGAGCTATTAGCCCCTTTGCCAGACCCAGCGGTCCAGCCGGGTCCTGCCCCTACTCCAGGGGTTCCTGAAAGGCTCGGTCCCACAGCGGTCTCAGTGGAATAATCAGCCTCAAACCCTAAGCAGCAGCTCATACTGGCTGGAACCCCAGAGAGGTAGTCCTCTTCCATGTATTTGCCCTCTGTGTAATTTTTGTGTTTTGTATACACCTGCATAATGGCTTAAGAGATTTTGTACATTAAATGAAGTAGAATTTGAGTTTACATAGGAGTTTACTCTGATCCTTTTCAATGGTATATCGAGGTGCCTTTAAATACATTACGAGTGTTGCACAACCATTGACTTGTAGAACATTTTCATCACAGAGAAACCTGGACTACTTATTACTCATGGCTCATTCCCCCACCTCAGTCCCTGCAATCACTGCTTTTCACTCTGACTCTGGTATTTTACTTCCTCTGGGATTTTCGTGTGCCTGGAATCCTACAATATGGTCTTCTATGTCTGGCTACAGAACATAAGAAAGATACATAATTTTCTTCAATGTTCTATAAAAATAACATTTTATTACAAAGGAATGTTCCTGAAAGAACAATCATCATGGGAAGCCCCAAAATAAACTACTTTCATTATCTAGGGTAGTGTTCCCTTTCATAAGGACACCTTGAATGACAGAAACCGGGGAAATGTCTGGGTCCATATGACAACTTTAGATTCCTTCATTTTCCTGCATAGGCCACATTTAAACTATTGTAGTGTGCTTTTTATAATAAAAATTAAAATCACAATTAAATCTTCCCATTTATTACTAACAAATCAGTAATAGAGTAAATTGTTCTTTAGGCTTTAGCCATAATGTGTTTATGTAGTAAAATAATGCTTTAAATATGAAGAAAAAAAGGAGCATTCCTTCTCCAAGAAATAATCGCCCATAATGGTTTGTGTCCCGGTTCCATGATTTTCCCTCTGAGGTGTGTGTGTTTCTGTGTGTGTGTGTGTGTGTGTGTGTGTGTGTGTGTGTGTGTGTGTGTAACACTGCGGGAGGCAGGGAGAGTTTTTTTTTTTTAAGATTTTATTTATTTATTTGACAGAGATCACAAGTAGGGAGAGAAGCAGGCAGAGAGAAAGAGAGAGAGAGGAGGAAGCAGGCTCCCTGCCAAGCAGAGAGCCCGATGCGGGACTCGATCCCAGGACCCTGAGATCATGACCTGAGCTGAAGGCAGCAGCTTAAACCACTGAGCCACCCAGGCGCCCCAGGGAGAGTTTTTGACTGGGCTCTTGTTCTACCTAATGTTCCCACAGTGGAAAGGCGCTGTTGCTGCAGTCCCCTTGGGCATTCTCAGTGACAGCCCCAAAAGCCCCATCTTTGAACAACTGATCCATTTGCAATTATTTCACTCTCATGTTTCATGTGAAAATTACTTCTGTACCATAAATCTCTGTTTCTTTCTGTCTGATTCCTTGAAGCATCACCACTTGAACACCTTTAGTTCATGGAGGTTCCCCTTGTACTGATGGCGTTGGAGGTGCATGACAACCCAGGGAGTGAGAAGGCCCATGATGGAGGGACCCTGGACTCCTGACAGACCACATGAAGGAGCTCAATCTCCATTCTGAAGATACACTCAGTACTGTCATGTGGGGAATTCTATGGTAACATGCTACCATAATTTGGGGAATTATTTGTTAATTAAGCACAACATATTATACTTACAACATGCTGAAATCAGCAAGTAAGGGGCGCCTGTGTGGCTCAGTGGGTTAAAGCCTCTGCCGTCGGCTCAGGTCATGATCCTGGGGTCCTGGGATCGAGACCCACATCGGGCTCCATGCTTGGCGGGGAGCCTGCTTCCCCTCTCTCTCTGCCTGTCTCTCTGCCTACTCGTCATCTCTGTCTGTCAAATAAATAAATAAATAAATAAATAAGAAATCAGCAAGTAAACTTCGATCGTTATCAGGCTAGAACGTAGAGAAAATGACCAAAGAAGCACCTGGCTTCCTCCGTCAGTAGGGCGTAGTGTACTTGATGTCAGGGTCATGAGTTTAAGTCCCACATGGAACACAGAGTTGATGGAGGAAACACAAGAAAACAACAGGATTCACACATGACTAATTCAATTGGGCTTGAACAATAGAGCTGGTCGGTGGTGGGCTGGATCCTCTCTCCTGTTCCTTCAGTCACTGGGCCCTGAGCACTCAAGTGGCACCAATGCTTATCATCCAACCAGTTTCTCCCTCTAGGAGCTCTTGGTCTAGAGGGGACGAAGGACAAATATGAACTGAAAAAGTTAATGAAAAGAGCATTTTCTCCATAATAAAAGAGCAAGGGACTAAAACTGGATCCTGAGCGCCAAAAGGTGAGGGTTCTGACAAGGCCATGCTGAGATGATATTGAGATTTCCTGTGGCATGAAAAGGAGACAACACTGAACAAATCTGAGTGGATTTATGCTGACAGAGGGTCCCATGCTGAAGCGGATTAGAAGCAAAACATGCTGTTCCGAGTGGGGGTTAGAAAGGAGGCCATGGTGATTGGAGGAAGCTGAAGTGGGAAGCAGGGAGGAAAGGGAGGAGGACCATGGCCTGGGGCAGGTTGACAGTATCAGTACCCTGCTCCTAGTGCTGTGTGACCATATTACCCCACAGTCGGTGGCTTAAACAGGAAACACTGCCTCACAGTCTCACAGGATTCTATAAGTACAGCAATCAAGCAGTGTACAGCTAGTGGGTCCTGCCAGAACCCCTCAGTACTTTGGTACTGTTTTCAACACCAAGGCAGGACCTGCTTCACTGAGAACCTGAGCTCATGTAGGGGTTTTGTCAGGATACAGTCCATCTCAAAAGGCCTGAGCTTTCTGTCTGTTGTTGGCTCTCATTGCTAGGGCACATGTTCATGTGTGTGTCAGGGTTCAACATAGGGACTTGTACTCCAAGGTGAGGATCTGAGAGAGAACATGGGTCAAAGGCAGCATTGGGTGGGCAATGAGATTTTAGAACTAAATCTCAGATGGAGCTTTTTCGTTACGTGGCCATGTTCTGTGGAATGAACTGAATCTCTAAATCCAGACCACATTCCAAGAGAGGGTTACAAAGATGTTTAAACTGGATATGTTTTCAGGGAACTACTGGGAGGAGAAGGTGAAGACCCCTGCAGGGTTACTGCCTTGCCAAGGATCACATACGGTAAGAAAGCTGAAGCAGGCATGAACCCAGCTCTTTGTAAGTGTACTCAAAGTTGGGGCCCGTGATGCACCCATACAATCGCTTGAG
Organism: Meles meles; assembly: GCF_922984935.1. Classification (NCBI taxonomy): domain Eukaryota; kingdom Metazoa; phylum Chordata; class Mammalia; order Carnivora; family Mustelidae; genus Meles; species Meles meles. The sequence goes on from NC_060081.1 coordinate 2,489,614, forward strand.
AGCTCTGGAAAAGGTGTGGAAGGCAGGGGCTAGAGATATGAAGAAGGTTTCAGGGTGAGGGTGAGCATTGATACCACAGAGAGGAGGCATTCCAGCAAGATCTTGTCTTAGGGGGAGCCCAGGTCATGGCAACCCACTGGATGGACCCCTATCCACATGACACCCATTGGAATGGAGGTAATAGCTCTCAGCTCAGGATATGCAGTCTATAGTAGTAAGGGTGGATTCTGACCATCAAGGAAAATTCTCCTATCCCATTTTTAGGGTTTGCTTTGCAAATTAAAAAGCCTAAGTTCTTGCTAAACTATGGCCCACCTCTCTGTACATGGGGCTGTCACCATATGGAACTCCAGAATGTGAGCATTGATGAGCAGATATGTTCCCACAAAAATGATAGTGAACACACACAGACACACACCCATACACACAATTAGGGACTATAGAGTGGGATATAATGAGTTGCAGAGTAAGACAAAGTGAGAAGAGGAGGAAAATGTGCTTGGAGTTATCTCCTACATGTGACACCATTCCTACAATATCATAGACATTATTCCACATATGTCTGTAGACATCTGGAAGAAGTCCATACTAGAATCATCTTTATTGTACAGATCAAATGCAGACCACCTCTGACGGGGATAATGGCTTATCCAGGGACACAAACAGGTGAGAGTGGAGAGTGTGTCTGAAGCCAGGTGGAGCCCTGGCTGCACTCAGCCCTTCCATGGGGGTCCGTGGAGAGGGATGTGTTGATGTCCCTATGTACAGATGTGGCCTTGTATGCAGAAAGGAGATGATGGCAGTCCTGAACACTGTTTGTGTAGGTGATAATCCAGGGAGGACTTGGGTAGGTGATCTCAAGAAGTGATGTCACTTCCTTGACAACAGACCCCAAAAGAATTTGGAACCCCTCAACCAGGCACCCACATTGTAGTTAGTCCAGTACCAGAATTACATGGCTGGAGACATCAAATACTGAAAGCTATCTCTTGCTGCTTGCCTATTTCCTGGGGGCTCCAGCTTCCAAAAACCCCAGGTAATGTCTTTCCAAAATACTGCAGACATTTGCCCAAAACTCATTCCCAATGGCTCAGGGCATTTGGTAGTAGTTCCATAACGTGATTCGAGAGCAGGTTTCTGGATAAGGGTGCCTAAAAACATGTAGGGTTAGGATTAGGGGGCCTCGAGGCTTGGCAGGCCCCACCTGCTGGCTCCTAGGTTAGCTGTCCCAGTGACTGATTGGAGGACAGGACTCAGGTTGTGTCAGACTGTGCATTATTGTCCAGGGTGGCGTACAAAAGTGGGAAGGCATTGGGAGTCATACACGTTCCCTCTAATCCAGGGTATTGTGCAGTTCCATAGGGTATGGTTTTCTTCTGGAGAGCAGGGAGAGTCCTGTTGTGTGCCTCTGGAGTCCCCAAACTGGAGGGCTTATGCTCCAGGACTCTGGGGACAGAAGTCTGAAAACCCAAGCTTAGTTTATGGTTAGAGTCTATGGTATGGATCACTCGTCTGCAGAGGATGACAGGAGGTACGCAGATTCTGAAGTTAGGGCAAGGGTCAGGCATTCACTCAGACTAGAATTTGTGACAAATAAGGTCACTGTATGTTGAGGTGGGCTCCTGAGGACATGGAGGTTTCTCCTGCTCTGGGGGTTTTGTGCAGTTCCAAAGATCAAGGTTTCATTCTTGGGGAGAGCTGGAGTCCTGCTGTATGACTCTAGGGTCTCCAATATGGAGGGATTCAAGAGCGTGGCTCTGGGTATGGATGCCTGAAAACTCAACCTAGGGTTAGCGTTAGGGCTTAGGGGCGTGGAAGGTCAGGTCTGATGACTGTGGCACTTGCTACATGGGTGGCTGACTGCAGGTTGGGCCTCAGGCTGAGGGACCGAATGCATGTTACTGTCCAGGGTCGGCTTCCACAATGAGGGGGTGGGGCTTTGGGCTCGTGCTGCTTTCTCCTAATGTGTGGGTTTTGTGCAGCTCCATAGGGCACCTTTTTGTTCTGGAGTGCAGACAGAGTCCTTGGTTGGGCTCCAGTGTTTCCTATCTGGAAGGCTTGTGAACCAGGACTCTGAGGACAGTAGTACGAATACCCAAGCTAGGGTTAGGGTTTGGGACTAGGGCATTGCAGGTCAAATCTGTGGACACTGAGGCGATATCCCTGATATCTCAGGTTAAGGGGATTTTCAGGAGGTCGCTCAGGCTGGAGTTTGTGTCCATGAGGTCCGCCTCACGTGGGGTTTGCCTCATGAGACCATGGAGTTTTCTCCCAGTCTGGGGCTCTTGCTCAGATCTAAATAGCTCTTTCTATTCTTGGAGATAAGTTGTGTCCCGTTTTATGGCTCAGGGGTCCCCCATATGGAGGGATTCGAGAGCAGGGCTCCAGTATGGATGCCTGAAAACTCATTAGGTTTAAGATTAGGTCCTTGCTTTTTGGAGCTATGGAAAACCCTCAGAGATGGAAGAAATCTGTTTTGCACCTTAGGCCAAACTCACTTGTGAAGGCTGCCATGGACACATTCACCCATTGCAACCTTTAGCCTGAACCCCATTTTGAACATAGCCACAAGGGTACCTCAGCCCAGAGCCAGGTATAAGACACGCCATGCCACTAGGATCTAATCCTAACCCTCATTTGGCTTTCCAGGCATCAATACCTGGACTGCTGCTCTCAAATCCCTCCATGTGGGGGACCCCTGAGCCATAAAGCAGGACACCACCTACAGCCCAGAATAAACCAAGCGATTTGGAAATGCAAAACTCCGAGTGAGAGGTCACTTCATGCCACCATGAGGCCACCTATGAGTTTGGTGGAAATCATGGACACAAACTCCAGACTGTGAAAGATCCTCACACTCACCTTCACCTCAGATCCTAGTGAGCTCACCTCAGTGTCTGTAGATGGGTCTGCCATGCCCTAGGCCCTAACCCTAGCCCTAGCTTGGATTCTCAGACTTCCATCCTCAAATTTCTGGTCACAGGCCCTCCAGTTAGGGAACACTGATCCACACCACAAGACTGTGCCTGTACTCCACAAGGAAAATGTGCCTTATTGAGCTACATGCACCCGCCCTATTAAGAGAAAGCTGCAGGAAACCCCGAAGCCAACCTATTGATGGAAGCCGGCCTTGGACACTAATGCACATTCTGCCCTTAGCCAGAGCACTGACCTCTAGTCAGTCTCCAAGTACTTGGCACCAGTGGTAATACTTCAGAATTTCCATGCCCCTAGGCCCTACCACGAACCCTAGGTTGAGTTTTCAGGCACACATACCCAGTGCCTTACTCTCGAATCACTCCATATGGGGGACCCTTGAGCCATACACAGGACTCCACCTGTCCCCCAGAAGGAAACTGTATTTTTTGAGCCTCACAAATCCCCCAGAGCAGGAGAAAACTCCTTGACCTCAAGAGGCCATACACACACATAAGATAGCCCTAGTGGACACAAATTCTAGTCTAAGTGAAAGCCTGACTCACCCTCACTTCACAATCTGGAACCTCGCCTCAGCATCTGCAGATTGGTGATCCATGCCCTAGACACTAGCCAGAAACCTAGCTTTGGATCTCAGACTTCTGTACCCAGATTTCTGTAACACAAATCCTCCATATTGGGAACTCCGTAGCCACACCAGGACTCTCCCTGCACTCCAGACTGAAATCGTGTTCTGTGGAGCTGCACAAAACACCTATATTATGGGAAACATGCACTGTCCCAATATCACCCACTTGCATTGCTACCCTGGATTCTAAAGCACAGTATGACACACCTGAGTCTCGTCCTCCAAGTAGCCACCAGGACACCTGGCCCCAGAGCCATGAGATCGGACCTGCCATGCCCCTAATCCCTTATGCTAAATCTAGTTTGGGCTAACTGGCATTAATACACAGAACTCTTCTCTTGAATCCCTCCTTGCCCCCTAGAGGCTAAACCTACATTCAGCGGATCTCATCGGCAGAGACTCCAATCAGCCATTAAGGTAGCTAGAGCCAGAGGCAGCTGATTGGAACTGCCATGCCCCTAGGCCGAAACCCTAACCTTAGTTTGAGTTTTTAAGCATCCATACACAGAGCCCTTTTTCTGTAAACCCTCCACATAGGGGATTCATGATCTATAAAACAAATATCCTCCTTCTGCCCAGAGGAAACACGGTTTATTGGAACTATGTAAAACCATCAGAGATGGAAGATATCAGCTTTGCCCCTGTGGCCACATCCACTTTTGCAGGCCACCATGGACACTGTTAGGGCCAATTTAATGTTAAAACCTATTTAACTATTAAGGCCTGCTTAGCCAGAACAACTCCATATTGCCTAGGTAGCCATATTGTTGTTTACATCCACGGACTTCATTCCGGGAATAAACGCTCCCTTAGTTCCTGGTATGGTTTGGGGTATCGATTCTGGGAGTAAACACCTTAACAATAGAAGCCTTGGGTCTGTGGTTATGCCCTATAAAACCAGCCTGTGTGATTGGGAGGAGGTCGCTCTGCTCTGGAATTCCTCTAGAGGGACACCTGAGGCAGAAAACAGGACTCCTCCCTTCCCACACCATGAGCCTAACCTTTTGGGATTTGGGCCATATCCCCAGAGAGGGAGACTGGTCCATGGCCCATGAGGCCACCGCTCCATTCCATGGCCTTCCTTGACGCAAAATCCAGAGGCAAAACCCTGAGCAACCGCCTCCCACTCGCCCTTCTTTCCTAACCTGAGGAGCTCATGTCACAGTCTGTAGATCGAGCCTGCCATACCTTCGGCTCCCAACCTAAGTCGACTTTGTGTTATCAGAATTCTGGCCACACAGGTCTGGCCCACACACTCTCCAGGCTGAGGCCATTGGAGCCACACCACAGGACTGTGCCCGCCCTCTCCAAGAAAACTGTGTCCATTTCATTGGCCACAACCTTACAGATTACGAGAAACCTCCAAGGCCCCTGAGAACAGCCCAATTGTGTAGGCCTCCCTGGACAAACAGGGGCATTCTGACACAAGCTGACCTACCACCTCCACTCAGACATGCAAACTGATGTCCCCAGAGACAGAAGATTGAACCGGATGGGCCCCTAGGCCCTAATCTGAAGCCTAGCTTTGGATTCCACGCCTCTCTCCTCCGAGGCCTGGTTTCTAATACTAGCATATGGGGGTTTCCTGAGGCACCAAACAAAACACCTCTCATCTCCACATGGGAATATTGTTCTTTGGAGCTGTGTCAACCCTCCGTGGAGGAGAATCCTTTAGGGCCACTGAGCCACCACCACATTCCAAGGTCTCCATGGACACAAACCCACATTATTACCCATCCTTAGCAGAGTCCAAATCAACTCAGGCCCCTCGGTAACTCGCCCCAGAGTCAGCAGATCGAATCTGCCTTGTTGCTAGGAGCCAATGGGAATGCGAGGTGTGGTGTCCAGGCATCAATCCTTAGAACCCTGCTCTCGAGTCTTTCCATATGGGATGTCCTGGAGCCATTCAAAAGGACTTCACTGTCCTGCTGAAGTAAACCTTGTGGTTTGGAGCAACTCCCAAGCCCCCGAGGGGGAAAATCTCCATGGCCTGATGACCCCCCCCCAATGAAGGGGCCATCATGGACCCAAACTTCAGCCTGAGCCAACATCTGATCCTCGCCCTGACTTTAGATGCAGGAGATCTTGATTCAGCCTCTGCAGAGTGGAACTGCCTTGTCCACGGGCCCAAATCTACCCCTAGTTTTGTTTTCAGACTTCTGTCCTTACACTCCTGGCTCACAAGCCCTCCAGCTTGGGAACTCTGGAACCACAATGCAACAATCTGCCTGCCCATCTGAAAGAAAACATTGTCCTATGGGCTGCCCAGAGACCCCAAATGAGGATCAACCTACATGGACCTCTACCGCACCCGAATTTCAGAGGCTGCCCTGGGCACTAATGCTCTGTCTGACACAGCCTGAGCCCAGACCTCCCGACAGACAGCCAGACAGCTGGCTGCACAACCATCACATCAGGCTGGCCATGGCCTTAGACTGTCATATCTTCCCAACCTGAGTTTTCAGGCATCAGAACCTAGACCTTATCTCCATTCCCTGCACAAATCAGAACTCCATCTTCCCCATGGAAAGAATCCTTGCTGTTGGCATGGGGTCAAACCTTCAGGATAGGAGAAACCTGCATGGCCCATGAGGCCACGCCCAAGCTTGAGGGACACCTTGGGCACAAACACACATTGTGACATTCAGCATGAGCACTGTGTTCAAGTAAGGCCTCTCACTGGCTTGACCAAGAACAAGCATATGGGGCTTGGCATGCCCCTAGGCCTCCAATCCTAAGCAGAGTTCGAGTTTTCCATTCTCCCATACCCAGGGCTCTGCTCTGGAATCCCTATTTTGGAGAGACAGCTGAGGCATAAAACAGGACTCCTCTATTCAGACAAAATGACACCAACCTTTTTGTATCCCGGCCATATCCCCAAGAGTGAGACTTGTCCATGGCCCATGAGGCCACCCCCCCATTCCACGGCCATCCTTCACACAAAATCCAGAGACAAAAGCCTCAGCAACTGCCTCCATCTCCCACTTCTTTCATATCCCGAGTAGCTCCAGTCACAGTCTGTAGATCGGGCCTGTCATACCCTCGGCCCCAAACCTAAGCCGAGTTTGTGTTTTCAGATTTCTGGTCGCACAGGCCTGGCCTATACACCCTCCAAGCTGGGGCTCTTGGAGCCATACCGCAGGACTGTGCCTGCCCTCTCCAAAGAAGCTGTGCCCATTCCATTGGACACAGCCCTATAGATTACGAGAAACCTCCAAGACCCCCGAGTACAGCCCAATCGTGCAGGCTTCCCTGGACAAACAGGTGCATTCTGACATAAGCTGACCTACCACCTCGACTCAGACACGTAGACAAATGTCCCTAGAGACAGAAGATTGAAATAGATGGGCTCCTAGGCCCTAATCTGAAGCCTAGCTTTGGTTTCCAGGCATCTCTTCTCAGAGGCCTGGTTTCAAATACCAGCATTTGGGGGTATCCTGAGGCAACAAACACAACACCTCTTGTCTCCACATGGGAAGCTTGCTCTTTGGAGGTGTGTGCAATCCTCCAGGTAGGAGAATCCTGTAGGGCCACTGAGCCACTGCCACATTCCAAGGTCTCCATGGAAACAAACGCATTTTATGACTGATCCTCAAGAGAGCCCAACTCAACTCAGCCCCCTGACTAGCTCACTCCAGAGGCAGCAGATCGAACCTGCCTTGTAGCTAGGAGCAAATTGGAATTACCACGTGGGGTGTACAGGCATCCACCCTTAAAACCCTGCTCTCGAGTCTTTCCATATGGGGCATCCTGGAGCCATCCAAAAGCCTCGGCTGTCCCGCAGAAGGAACCCTTGTGGTTTTGAGCAGTTCCCAACTCCCAGCATGGGGAAATCCTCTATGGCATCATGAGGCCCCCCTTCATTACAGGGCCAACATGGACACAAACTCCATCATGAGCCAACGTCTGATGCTCGCCCTTACTTCAGATGCAGGAGATCCCGATTCAGCCTCTGCAGAGTTTGCCTGCCACCACCTCGGCCTGAAACCGAACCCTAGCTTGTATTTTCAGACTTCTGTCCTCACACTCCTGACCCATAAGCACTTCAGATTGGGAATTCTGGAGCTACCACACAGCACTCTGTCTGCCCACCAGAAGAAAAACTTTGCCCTATGGGGCTGCCCAGAAACCACAAGTGAGGATCAACCTGCATGGCTCTCGACCCCACCACAATTTCATAGGCTGCCCTGTGAATTAATGTTCTTTCTGACACAGCCTGAGCACAGACCTCCCATCAGACAGCAAGACAGCTGGCTGCATATCCATCAGACTGGATCTGCCATGGCTGTAGGCCGCCATCTCTTTGCATCTGGGTTTTCAGGCATCTGTCCCTAGACCTTATCTCAAATCCCTGCTCTGGGGGGATCCTGATGCACAAATCAGATCTCCTACTTCCACCTGGCAAGAACCTTGCTGTTGGGATGGTGTCAAACCTTCAGTGTAGGATAAACCTGCATGGGCCATGAGGTCACGCCTATGTTTCAGGGCCACCTAGGGCCCAGACATGCATTGTGACCCTCACCATGGGCCCCATTTACTTTCCTTTCTTTTAAATAGCTTTTTTTTTAAGATTTTTTTTATTTGACATATAGAGATGACAAGTAGGCAGAGAGGCAGGTAGTGGGGAGGAAGCAGGCTCTTTGCTGAGCAGAGAGCCCCACGTGGATCCCAACCCAGGACCCTGGGGTCATGACACGAGCCAAAGCCAGAGGCTTCAACCAAATGAGCTATCCAGGCACCCCTCATTTTCAAATAAGGCCTCTAAGTGTCTGGACCAAGAGCCCACATATTGAGCTTGCCATGCCCCTGGCCCCGATCCTATCCAAAGTTCGCCCATACACAGGGCTCTGCTCTGGTATCCCTCTTTGAAGGGACCCTTGAGAAGAGAACAGAATGACTCCAAACTCTTAGGAGTCAGGCCCAATCTCCAGAGAGGGAGAATCGTCCTTGGCCCATGAGTCACCACTGCATTCCACGGCCATCCTTGACACAAAATCCAGAGACAAAAGCCTGAGATACTGCCTCACACTCACCCTTCTTTCTTGTCCGGGGGACCACCCCTGGTTGTCTGTAAATGATGTCTACCATACCCTCAGCCCAAACCTAAGCCAAGTTTTTGTTTTCAGACTTCTGTCCCCACAGCCCTGGCCTACACACCCTTCAGGGTGGGGCCTCTGGAGCCATACTGCAGGATTGTGCCTGCACTCTTGAAGGAATCTATGCCCATACAATTGGTCACAACACTACAGATGAAGAGAAACGTAACAAGATCCCCAAGGCCACCCCAATAGCATAATCTGTCCTGGACAAAAGTCCATTTCCCTATGAGGCCACTCCCAGATTTGACGGATCTCATGGACAAAATTCTAGCCTCAGAGATCTCCTGACACTCACCTTAACCTCATATCCTGGGAATCATTCCTCAGCAACTAGATTAGCTCTTCCATGCCCAAGGCCCTAACCATACCCCTAGATTGTCTACAAAGACTTCCAACCTCACAGCCATGGTCTACAATCCCTCCAGATAGGAAACACCGGAGCCAAATCACAAGATTCTCCCTTCCCTCCAGATGCAAAACATACCCTATAGAGCTGCACGCACCCCCAGATTAGGAGAAAGCTGCACAATACCTCTCAGCCATCCTCAGTTGCAGAAGCCGACCCTGGAAACTAATACACATTCCATCCCTAAACCTGAGCAGCGACCTCCAGTCCGCACCCAGGTAGCTGGCACCACAGTCAGCAGATCGGATCTCCCATGCCCCATGCCCTAAGCCCAACACTTGGTTGACCTTTCAGGCATCCATAACCAGAGCCCTGTTCTGGAATCCCTCCTTTTGGAGGACCCTAGAGCCATACAACAGGACTCCACCTGTCCCCCTGATGGAAACCATACTATTTGGAGCTGTGCAGAGACCCCTGAGCTTTAGTTCCCTCCAAGCCCCAGAAGGACACCCACATATGTGGTGGCCCTAGGATACACATTCTAGTCTCAGCGAATGCCTTACACTCACCCTAACATCATAATCTGGAGAGCTCACCTCAGCATATGCAGATAGGGCAACCATGCCTTATACCCTAACGATAAACTGAGCTTGGGCATTCAGAATTCCGTCCCTTGACTCCTGGAAAAGAAGACCTTAATATTGGGACTCCATAGCCACACCAGGACTCTCCCTGCCCTCCAGATAGGAACTGTGCCCTATGGAGCTGCACAAAACCCCTAGATTAGGGGAATCATGCAGTGACCCCAATGCCACCCACATGCGTATGCCACCCTGGATAGTACTGCGCAGTGAGACACACTGAGTCTCGTCCTCCAACCAGCCACTGAGACAGCTGGCCCCAGAGCCAGGAGATCAGACCTGCCATGCCCTAGGCCATTATAATAAACCTAGGTTGGGTTATCAGGCATCCATACCCAGAGCGCTTTTCTCGAATCGCTCCACATGGGGGACCCTGTAGCCACAAAACAAATCCCCACTGCCCCCCCCCAAAAAAAAACCAAAACATTTCTTTTGGAGCTATGTAAAACCCTCAGAGATGGCAGAAAACTGTGTTGCCCTTGAGGCCACATCCACATTTGCAGGCCATCCTGGACACAAACACCCATTGTGACCCATATCCTGAGCAGCATTTTCAACAAATCCACATGGGTAGCCCACCCCAGAGTCAGGATCTAAGGCCTGCCATGCCACTAGGACCAAATTCAAAACCTAGGTTAGGTTTTCAGGCATCCATACCCAGAACCCAGCTCTCGAATCCCTCCATATGGGGTAAAACACAACACAACACCTACTCCCCAGAATAGACCAGGCTATTGGGAACTGCACAAAAACCCCCATGCGGGAGAAAACTCCTTGCCCCCATAAGGCTAAACCTACACTCAGCACATCTCATTGAAACAAACGTCAGCCTGAGCAACATCCTGACACGTGCCTTAACCTCATATTCCCTGGAGTTTGCCTCAGTGTCCACATGTTGGGCCTGCCATGTCCTAGGCCCTAACCCTAGCCCTCGCTGTTGGGGCGGCCAGGCCAGCTAGATGGAGATGGCCAATCAGTGGGGCATGCATATATTTACTGAGGTGAGTTGCAATCCCATTGGCCACCTGTGTGTGGACCGGGCTCAACCACCTCTATAAAGGCTGGTCTGTGAGGTTGCAGGGGGCGGGGGTAGCAGGAGCTGTTAGAGTAGCCATTAGGGGAGCCATTGGGAGCCGTTAGGGTAGTGGTAGGAGTGGTAGTGTCGGGGTTGTGGAGAGTGACAGCGCCCTTTTCATCATCGGGAGCATTGGGAGCAGCATTGCTGGGAGCCTTGCTGCCCCAAGCAGCGGCGCTGCCGCGAGCCACCTCGCCACCCCGAGCAGCGGCGCTGCCGGGAGCAACCTCATCAGGAGCTGGCGGCGTGGCCTCGTCAGGTGCGGCATTGCTGGGAGCCTCGTTGGCAGCGGCCTCCTCTGGGGAGTGGCCTCGCCAGGAGCAGTCTCGTCCCAGGGAGCGGCCTGTGGTACAGTGAGGGTGAGGCAGGGAGCCTCCAGGAGGGACCTCAGGGCAAGGAAGCAGTGGCCCGCAGCAAGGCTCAGGCACCTACCGGTCAGTTTGATTTCTAATGCATGGGGCTCAGGCACCTACCAGTCAGTTTGATTTCTAATGCATGGGGCTCAGGCACCTACCAGTCAGTTTGATTTCTAATGCATGGGGCTCAGGCACCTACCAGTCAGTTTGATTTCTAATGCATGGTGCGAAATAAAGCTTTGCTTGATTTTCGCTTTGTGTCAGTCTCGTTCCTTTGATCACGGACCCTAACACTAGCTAGTCTCTCAGGCCTCTGTCCAGAGACTCCTAGTCCACAAGTTCTCCAGTTAGGGTACACTGGAGCCACAGCACAGGACTCTTCCTGCCCGCCAGAAGGAAAACGTGCCCTATGGAGTTGCACGGAACACACAGATTAAGAGAAAGCTTCTTGAAACCCCAAACCCACCCTCCTTTATGGAATCTGACACTGGATACTAAAACACATTCTGTACCTCAGTCTAAGCCCCAACCTCCAGTCAGCCACCCACGTGGCTGGCACCAGAGTCAGCAGATCAGACTGGCCATTCCCCTAGGCGCTAATTGTAACAATAGGTCGCATTTTCAGGCATCTATCCCCATAGACCTTCTCTCAAATTCCTCCACATGGGGGACCACTGAGCCATAAAACAGAGCTCCTCTTGCCCCCCAGAAGCTTTCTAGAGTTATGTAAATCCCCCTGAGTTGGGTGAAAACTGCATTGCTCCTGAGACCACACCCATTAATGCTGGCTGCCCAGGACACAAACACCCATTGTGACTCCTTGCCTGACCCCTTTTTCAAAACAGCCCCATGGATATCTTGGACCAGAGTCAGGATAGAAGGCCTGCAATGCCACTATAAACTAATCCTATCCATAGATTGCATTTTCAGGCATCTATACCTGCAGCCCTGCTCTCAAATTCCTCCATATGGGGGATACCTGACCCATAAGACAGGACAGGAACTATTCCCTAGAATAGACCAGAATATTTTTAAATATGCAAAAATCCCAGAGAGTGATAAAACTCAATGTCCCCATGAGGCCAGTCCCAGATTTGACAGATCTCATGGACACAAAAATCCACCTGAGCGAACTTGACTCAGGGTAGGAAAATCTTGCGTACCCCCTGAGGCACCAAAACATTCCCAAGTCTCCGTGGACACTGTGACACATCAGCATGGGCATCCATTTCAACTCAGCCCCCTGGGTATCTCGCCCCAGAGGTAGTAGATTGAACCTTCCTTGTTCCTTGGTGCTGATAGGAGCTCGAGGTGGGGTTTCCAGGCATTCATATGTAGAGCCCTGCTCTCATATATTTCCCTATGGGTGATACTTGGGCCATCAAACAGGACTTCCCCAGTGCTGCAGATGGAGATCTTGCTCTTTGGAGCAGCTCACAACCAACAGCATGGGAAACTTCCGTAGCCGCATGTGGCCACCCCTCCAATACACAGCCGTCATGGACAGAAACACCAGCTTGAGCAAACGTCTGACACTCGCCCTTACTTCAAATTCTGGAAATCTAGATTCAGCCTGCCACGCCCTAGGCCATAAACCTAACTGTAGCTTGTACTTTCAGATTTCCATCCTCACACTCCTGACCCACAAGCCCTCCAGACTGGGAATTCTGGAGCCACAACGCAGACTTCTTCCTGCCCACCAGAAAGAAGAAGTGCCCTAAGGGTCTTCCCTGAAACCCCACATGAGGATCCAACTGCACGGCTCTCAATGGCACCCCAACATCATAGGCCTCCCTGGGCACTAATGCTCTGTCTGACACAGCCTGAGCCCAGACCTCCCATCATCCACCCAGACAGCTCTCCATGTATCCAGCAGATTGGACCTGCCATTGCCCTAGGCCTTCATATATACCCATCCAGGGTTTTCAGGCATCAGTCCCCAGACCTTATCTCAAATACCTGCATATTGGGAAACATGATGCACAAAACAAAACTCCTCCTTCCCAATGGCTGTGAACCTTGCGGTTGGTATGGGTTTCAAACACTCAGAGTGGCAGAAACCTGCATGGCCTATGAGGCCACGTGATGTCTGGGGGCCGCCATGTGCACAAACTCACATTGTGATCCTCAGCTTGATCCTCATTTTCAAGTAAGGGCCCTCAGTAGCTGGACCAAGAGCTCGCATATCGGGCGTGCCAAACCCCTAGGCCCAAATCCTAACCCAAATTGGGGTTTTCCAGACTCCCATACAGAAAGCCCTGCTCTGGAATCCCTTTTTTGGGGGGACCCCTGAGACAGAAAACAGGACTCCATCCTATGCCCAGTGTGACACCAAATTCTTGGGAGCCAGGCAAAATCCCCAGAGAGGGAGAATCTTCCATGGCCCCAAGAGGCCATCCCTACATTCTGTGGCCATCCTAGAAACAAAATCCAGAGACAAAAGTCTGAGCTACTGCCTCACACTCGCCCTAATTTCAGATCCCTAGAAGCTCCCCTCAGGGACTACACATCAGGACTGCCATCCCTCGGCTCTAATCCTAAGCAGAATTTGTGTTTTCACACTTCTGTCTCTAGAGTTCTTGCCAACACACCCTCCAGGCCTCCTGGGCCACATCTCAGGACTGTGCCTACCTTCTGAAGAAAATTGTGCCCTTTAGAGTTGGCAATACTATCCAGATTAGGAGAAAACTGCAAGGCTCCCGAGGCCACCCCAAAATCGTAAGCCACTCTTGATAAAACTGTGTAGTCTGACACACCTATGTACAGACCTCCAGTCAGATACCCAGGTATATGGCCCCAGAGACAGATGATTGAACATGACATACCCCTATGCAGTAGTCTGCAGCCTTGCTTAGATTTCAGGTATCTGTGCCCAGAGGACTGGTCTCAAATACCAACATATAGGGTGTCACAGTGGCCCAAATAGGAACATCTCCTGTCCCCAGAAGGAGAGCTTCCTATTCGGAGCTCTGTCAAGCCCTCAGGGTAGGAGAATCCTGCATGTCTCTTGAGCCACGGCCCCATACCAAGGTGTCCCTGGACACAAACACTCATTGTGACTCCATTTCAATTCAGCCCCGTGGGTACCTTGCTCCAGAGGAAGCAATCCAAACTGCTTTGTTCCTAGGCACCAAAGGGATTATGAGGTGGGGTTTCCAGGCACCTATACAAAAAGCCTACTCTCCAATCTTTTGGTATGGGGGAAACTTGCGCCTGAAAACAGGACACCCACTGTCCCACAGAAGGAAACTTTGGTGTTTGAAGCACCTCACAACCCCAAGAGTGGGAAAACCTCCATGGCCTATTGAGGCCACCCCTCCATGCAGCAGCCATCATGGACACAAACTCTAGCCTGAGCGAACGTCTAATACTCGCCCTTACTTCACATGCTGGAGATCTCCATTCAGACTTTGCAAATTTGACCTGACAAGCCCTCGGCCCTAAAACTAACCCTAGCTTGTGTTTTCAGAATTCCAACCTCACACTCCTGGCCTGCAAGCCCTCCAGATCGAGAATTCTGGAGCCACACCACAGCACTCTGCCTCCCACCAGAAAGAAGAAGTGCCCTATGGGGCTGCCCAAAAACCCCAAATGAGGATCTACCTTCATGGCTCTTGTCAGCACCCCAATACCTGGCTCTGGTCACACATACCTGCTCTGAAATCCCTTTTTTGGGGGGACATCTAGAGAGACTACAGGACTCCTACCTTCCCCCAGAATGGCACCAAAACATTTGGATTTGGGCAAAATCCCCAGAGAGAGAGAATCTTCCATGGCCCCATGAGACCACCCCTATATTCTGTGCCCATCCTAGACACAAAAGCCAGAAGCAAAAGACTGAGCAACTGCCTCACACTTGCCCGAATTTCAGATCCCAAGGAGCTCACCTCAGAGTCTTCAGATTGGGCCTGCCATAAACTCAGCACTAAACCTAACCCGAGTTTGTGTTTTCAGACTTCTGTCCACCAAGCCCTGGCCCACACACCCTCCAGGATGGGCCTCCAGAGTCACAACACAGGACTGTGCCTGCCCTCCAGAATGAAACTCTGCCATTCACAGTTCCCAAACCCTCCTTATTAGTAGAAACTTTCAAGGTTGTGAGGCCACCCCAATTTTGTAGGCCTCTGTGGAAAAAAATGCGTAGTCTGACACACCCTGAGCACCTACTTCCCGTCAGACACCCAGGTAAATGGACCTAGAGACAGAAGATTGAACATGACATGCCCCTAGGACATAATCTATACCCTAGCATAGGTTTTCAGGCATCTCCCCAGAGGCCTGTTCTTGAATACTAACATAAGGTCCAACATGTGGTCCTTGAGCCACAAAAGAGAACACCTCCTGTCCCCAGAAGGAAACCTTGCCCTTGGGACCTGTGGCAAACCCTCAGGGTAAGAGTATCCTGTATGGCTCTTGAGCCACCATTACATTCCAAGGTCTCGCTGGATGCAAATCCGCATTGTGACCCATGAGTATGAGACTCAATTTCAACTCAGTCCCCTGGGTAGTTGGATGCAGATCCACCAGATCGAACCTGCCATGTTCCTAGGCTGCAATGGTAATGCAAGGTAGGCTTCCCAGATATCCATGCATAGAGCCCTGCTATCGAATCTTTCCTCATGGGAGACCCTGGAGCCCTCAAAAAGGACTCCCCCTGTCCCCCAGAAGGAAACCTTGGTGTTTGAAGCAGCTCACAACCACCAGTGTGGGAAAACCACCATGGCCTCATGAGGCCACCCCTCCATTAGGCAGCTATCATGGACACAATCTCCAGCCTGAGTAAACATCTGATACTCGCCCTTACTTTAGATGCTAGAGGTCTCGAATCAGCCATTGCAGATGGGGATTGTCATGCACTCGGCCCTGAACCGAACCCTAACCTGTATTTTTAGAGTTCTGTCCTCATACTCTTGGCCCGCAAGCCCTCCAGATTGGGAATTCTGGAGCCACAATGCAGCAGTCTGCCTGCTCACCAGAAGAAAAAAGTGCCCTATGGGGCTACCCAGAAAACCCAAAGGAAAATCAACCTGCACGTCTCTTGATGGCACCCCAATTTCATAGACCGCCCTGTGCACTAATGCTCTGCCTGACACAGCTTGAGTCCAGATCTCAAGTCAGCCACCCAATTAGCTGAACGTATATCCAGCAGATGAGACCTGCCATGGCCCTAAGCTGTTATCTCTACCCAACCTGGTTATTCAGGCATCTGTCCCCAGACCTTTGCTCAAATACCTGCATATGGGGAACAGGATGCATAAAAGAGAACTCCTCCTTCCCCATGGCAGGAAACCTTGCTCTTGGGATAGGTGTCAAACCTTCAGAGTGGGGGAAACCTGCATGGCGCCTGTGGCCACGCCCACACATGAGGCCCGCCCTGGGAACAAACATGCATTTTGACCCCGATTCTGAGCCCATTTTCAAATAAGTCCCCTTGGTAGCTGGACCAAGAGCTCACATATCAGGCCTCCATGCCCCTCGGCCCAAATAACAACACACGGTATGGTTTTCCAGGCTCCTGTAACCAGAGCCTGTCTCTGGACTCCCTGTTTTAGGGGGACCTCAGAGACAGAAAAAAACAGGACTCTTCTCTTCCCTCAGAATGACACGAGAATATTGGGAGCCTGGCAGAAACCCCAAAGAAGGAGAATTCTCCATGGACACATGAGGTCACCCCAGCATTCCACAGCCATCCTAGACACACAATCCAGAGACAAAATCCTGAGCTACCGCCTGACACTCACCCTAATTTCAGATCCCAAGGAGCTCACCTCATGGTCTGCAGTTCGGGCCTGCCATAAACTCAGCCTTAAACCTAACGTGAGTTTGTGTTTTCAGACTTTTGTCCCCAAAACCCTGGCCACATGCCCTCCAGGATGGGGCTTCTGAAGCCACTATCCAGGAATATGGCTGCCCACTTGAAGGATACTGTGCCAGTCACAGTTGCCAAAACCATCTAGATTAGGAGAAATCTGCAAGTCCCCTGAAGCCACGCCAAATTTGTTGGCCACTGTGGAAAAAAATATGCACCGTCTGACACACCCTGAGCACCTACCTCCAGTTAGATACCCAGGTAAATGGTCCCTAGAGACAGAATATTGAACCTGACATGCCCTTAGGCCCTAATATTAACGCCAGCATAGGTTTTCAGGTATCATTCTCCAGACGCCTGTCCTCCAATACTAACATAGGGGGGTTCCGGAGCCACAAACTGAATACCTCCTGTCCCCAGTAGGAAACCTTGCTATTTGAAGCTGTGTCAAACCCTCAGGGTACGAGAATCTTGCATGTCACCTGAGTCACTGCTACTTTCCAAGGTCTCCCTGAACACAAACCTGCATTGAGACCCAGCAGCATGAAACTCTACTTCAAGTCAGCCCCCAGGGTAGTTGACCCCAGAGCCAAAAGATCGAACATGTCATGTTTCTAGGCTGCATGGTAATATGAGTTGGGTTTCATGGCATCAATGCGTAGAACCCTGCCCTAGAATATTTCCATATGGGGGACCCTGGATCCATCAAACATTACTTCCCCTCTCCCACAGAAGGAAACATTGCTGTTTGGGACAACTCCCAACCCTTAGCGTTGGAAAACCTTCATGGCCTCATGAGGCCATCCCTCCATTTAGTGGACATCATGGACACAAACTCCAGCCTTAGAGAGCATCTGACCCTCGCCCTGACTTCAGATGTTGGAGACCTCGATTCGCTGCTGCAGATTGGGCCTGTCATGACCTACGCCCTAAACCGAACAAGAGCTTGTGTTTTCAGACTTCCGTCCTCACACTCCTGGCCCACAAGCCCTCCAGACTGGGCATTCTGGAGCCACAACACAGCACTGTCCCTGCACACCAGAAGAAATAGGTGCCCTATCAGGCTGCCCAAAATCTCCAAATGAGGATTCACCTACACAGCCCTCGAGTGCACACCAATTTCATAGACCACCCTGTGCACTAATGCTCTGTCTGACACAGCCTGAGTCCAGACCTCCCACCAGCCACCCAATTAGCTGAATGTATATCCAGCAGATGGGACCTGCCATGGCACTACGCCATCATTTCTACCCTACCTACCTTTTCAGGCATCTGTATTCCGACCTTATCTGAAATCCCTGCATATGGGGAAATCTGATGCACAAAAGAGTACTTCTTCTTCCCCATGGCAGGAAAACTTACCTTTGGAATGTGTGTATAACCCTCCAAGTAAAAGAAACCAGCATGGCCAATAAGGACATGTCCACTTGTGAGGGCTTCCCTGGGCACATACACGCATTGTGACCTTAGCCTGAACCTATTTTCAGTAAGCCCCCTCGGGAGCTGGACTAAGAGCCCGCATATTGGTCCTGCCTTTCCACTAGGCCCAAATCCTAACCCACAGTGGTATTTTCTAGGCACCTGCACCCAGAAACTGTCTCTGGAATCCTTTTTTTTTTTTTTTTTTGTGGGACACCTAAGATAGAAAACAGGACTCATCCCATCCTCTAGAATGACACCAAATTATGGAGAGCCTGGCAGAACCCCCAGAGACAGAGAATCTTCCAAGACCCCATGAGGCCACCCCTACATTGCTTCCCATCCTAGACACAAAATCCAGAGGCAAAAGCCTGAGCTACAACCTCACACTTGCCCTAATTTCAGATCCTGGGGATCTCCCCTCAGGGTCTGCAGATGGCACCACCATAACCAAAGCCCTAACTCCAACGTGGGTGTCAAAGCCTCATGGTAAGAGAAACCTGTTTGGCCCAAGAGGTCACTCCCTCTCTGGAGGACTGAATTGGGCACAAACACTTATTGTGACCTTCATCCTGAGCCACGTTGTCAAATAAAGACCCTAGGTACTTGGACTATGAGAGGGCATATCATGCATGCCATGTTCCTAGGCCCAAATCCTAGCCCACGGTGGAGTTTTCCAAGAGGCTGTACCCAGAGCCCAGCTATGGAATCCTTCTTTTTGCAGGACCATCGAGACAAAAAAAAAAAAAAAAAAAAAGACTCCTCCTTTCCTTTCCCCCAGAATGCCAACAAACTACTGGGAGCCCGGCAACATCAACAGAGAGGGAGAATCTTCCATAGACCCATGAGGCCACTCCTACATCCGTGGCCATCCTAGACACACAATCCATAAACAAAAGCCTGAGCTACTGCTTAACATTCGCCCTAATTTCAGATCATGAGGTGCTCCCGTCAGGGTCTGCAGATGGGGCTTGCCATAACCTTGGCCCTGAACACAATCTGTGTTTGTGTTTTCATACTTTTGTCCCCAAAGCCCTGGTCCACACACCCTCCAGATTGAGGCTTAGTACTGTAGCCACACCACAGGAATGTGCCTGCCCTCCTGAGGGAAACTCTACCCATCACAGTTGCCAAAATCCTACAGATTAGGAGAATACTGCAAAGCACCCGAGGCCACCACTATTTCGTAGGGAAACCTGGACAAAAATGCAGTCTGACAAACCCTGTGCACTTATATCCAGTCAGACACCGAGGACAATTGCCCAGGAGACAGAAGATTGACCCTGACATGCCCTTAGGCCCTAATATGATCGCTTGCTTAGGTTTTTCATGCTTCTGTCACCAGAGGCCTGTTCTCAATGCGAACATATGTGGGGTCACCTGAGGCACAAAACAGAACACCTCCTGTCTCCAGAAGGGAACCTTGCTATTTGGAGCTGTGTAAATACTAAGGGTAGGAGAATCCTGCATGGCCCATCAACCACCGCCACATTCCAAGGTCTCCCTGGACAAAAACCAGCATTGTGATCCATCAGCATGAGACTCCATTTCAACTCAGCCCCCTGGGTAGCTCACCCCAGAGCCAGCAGATCGAAACTGCCATGTTCCTAGCTGTCAATGATAACATGAGGTGGTGTTTCCAGGCATCCATAGGTAGAGCCCTGCTCTCAAATCCTTCCATATGGTGTACCCAGGAGTCATCAAACGAAGTCCCTGTGTTATGAAGAAGAACTTGCTGTTTGAAGAAGCTCACAACCCCCAGAGTTTGAAAACCTCCATGGCCTCATGAGGCCACCCCTCCACGAGGAGGCCATTATGGACACAAACTCTAGCCTGCGTGGATATCTGACATTTGCCTTGACTTCAGATGCTGTAGATCTTGATTCAGCCTCTGCAGATTGGGCCTGTCATGCCCTAAGCCCTAAACCTAACCCAAGCTTGTATTTTCAGACTTTTGTCATCATAATCGTGGCCAACCTGCCCTCCAGATTGGGAATTCTGGAGCCACAATGCAGCAGTCTGCCTGCCCACCAGAAGAAAAAAGTGCCCTATGGGACTGCCTAAAAACCCCAAATGAGGATCAACCTGCATAGCCCTCGAAGACACCCCAATTTCAGAGGCCACCTTGTGCACCAATTGTCAGTCTGAGACAGCCTGAGCACAGACCTCCCATCAGTCACCCAGACAACTGGCGGCCTATCCAGCAGATTGGACCTGCCATGGCCCTAGGCTGTCATCTCTACACACCCTGGGTTTTCAGGCATCTGTCCCAGACTTTAGCTCAACTCCCTGCATATGGGGGAAACTGATGCACAAAACAGAAGTCCTCCTTTCCCCTGGCAAGAAACCTTGTTGTTTGGATGGTTGTAAAACTCTCAGGGCAACGAATACCTGCATGGCCCATGAGGCCACGACACTCTGGAGGGCCAGCTTGGGCATAAACATTTATTATGACCCTCAGCCTGAGCCCTGTTTTCAAATGAGGCCTCTCAGCAGCTGGACTAAGAGCCCGCATATCGGGCTTCCATACCCCTAGGCCCATATCCTAACCTAAGGTTTGTTTTCCAGGAACCGGTACCCAGAGACCTGCTGTGGAATCCCTCTATTGGGGGACCACTGAGAGAGAAAACAGGACTCCTCT
This sequence comes from Meles meles, assembly GCF_922984935.1. Lineage (NCBI taxonomy): Eukaryota > Metazoa > Chordata > Mammalia > Carnivora > Mustelidae > Meles > Meles meles. The sequence goes on from NC_060081.1 coordinate 2,510,565, forward strand.
CTTCCCCCAGAATGACTCGAAACTATTGGGAGCTGGGAAAAATCCCCAGAGAAGGAGAATCTTCCATGGTCCCATGATGCCACCCCTATTTTCCGTGGCCATCCTAGACACAAAATCCAGAGACAAAAGCCTGAGCTAGCACCTCACACTTGCCCTAATTTCAGATCCTGAGGAGCTCCCTTCAGGCTCTGCCAATCAAGTCTACCATACTCTCAGCTCAAATCCTAACCCGAGTTTGTGTTTTCAGACTTCTGTCCCAGAGATTTGTCTCCCTGACAAATCTCCAAAGTGGGACCTCTGGAGCCACACTGCAGGACTGTGCTTCTCTCGTGAAGGAAATTGTGCCCTCTACACTTGCCAAAGCCTTCAGATTGGAACAACCTGCAAGGACCCCAGAAGGCCACCCCTATTTTGTAGACCGCTCAGGGAAAAAAAAATGTGCTGTCTGACACACCTCAGACACCTACATCCAGTCAGACTCGTAGGTAGATGGCCCAAGAGACATAAGATTGAACCTGACATGTCCGTAGGCCATAATCTGAGCCCTAGCTTAGGTTTTCTGGCATCTATCCTAAGAGACCTGGTCTCACATACCAACATATGGAGGGTCCCTGAGGCACACAGCCGAATACCCCCTGACCCCAGAAGTGTACCTTGCTTTTTGAAGCTGTGTAAAATTCTCAGCATAAAAGAATCCTGCAAGGCATCTGAGCCAACACCACATTGCAAGGTCTCTCTTATCCCTGGACACAAGCCAGCATTGTGACCCATCAGCATGGGACTCTATTTCAACCTAGCCCCTTGGTTATATTGCCCCAGAGCCAGCAGATCGAACATGCTTTGTTCCGAGGTGCCAATGGGAACACGAAGTGTGGTTTCCAGGCATTCATATGTAAAGCCCTGCTATAGAATCTTTCCGTATTTGGGACCCTTGAGCCATCAAGCAGGGCTACCCCTGTCCCGTAATAGGAAACCATTATTTTTGGAACAGCTCACAATTCCCAGAGTGGGAAAACCTCCATGGCCTCATGAGGCCACCCCTCCATTAGGTGGCCTTGATAGACACAAACTCTAGCCTGAGGGAACATCTGACTGTCGCTCTTATTCAGGTGCTGGAAAACTCACTTCAGCCTCTACAGATTGGGGCTGCCATGCCATTTGCCCTAAACCTAACCTTAGCTTCTCAGACTTCCGTCCTCACACTCCTGGCTCACAAGCCCACTGGACTGGGATTTCTGGAACCACAACGCAGCACTCCGCCTGCCCACCAGGAGGGAAATGTGCCCTATGGGACTGACCAAAAACTCCAAATGGGGATCAACCTGCTCTGCCAACGATGGCACCCCAATTTCATAGACCGCCCTGCGCACTAATGCTCTGTCTGATACAGCCAGAAACCTGACCCCGCATCAGCCACCCAGACAGCTACCCGCATATCCAGAAATTCAGAACTGCAATGGCCCTAGACCATCGTATCTACCCAACCTGGGTTTTCAGACATCTGTCCCTAGACCTTATGGCAAATCCCTGCATTTTGGAGAACTTGATTCAAAAACAGAAGCCCACCTTCCCCATGGAAGGAAACCTTGCTCTTGGGATAGGTGTCAAACCCTCAGGGTAGGATAATCCTGCATGGTCCAGGAGGCCACGCCCACTCTTGAGGGCTGCCTTGGGCAGACACACCCATTGTAACCACCATCCTGAGCCCCGTTTTCAAATGAGGCCTTTCAGTAGCAGCCCCAAGACCCCACATATTGGGGTTGCCCTATCCTAACCCAAGGTGGATTATGCAGGCACCTGTACCCAGAGCCCTACTGTGGGATCCCTGTTTTGGGGGACACCTGAGAGAGAAAAAAGGACTACTCCCTTTCTCCAGAATGACACCAAACTATTGGGAGCCAGGCAAAATCCCCAGAGAGGGAGAATCTTCCAAGGCCCCATAAGGCCACCCTTACATTCCATGGCCATCCTAGACACAAAATCCAGAGACAAAGGCCTCAGCTACCGCCTCACCCTCTCCATAAATTCAGATCCCAAGGAGTTCCCTCTGGGTCTGCAAATGGGGCCTGCCATACCCTCTGCCCTAATCCTAACCCTAGTTGGTGTTTTCAGACGTCTGTGTCCAGAGTCCTGCCCCACAAACCATCCAACCTGGGTATTCCATACACACACCACAGGACTGTGCCTGCCCGCCAGAAGGCAGCTGTGCCCCTTAGAGCTTCAGGAAACCTCAAGATTAGAACAAACCTGCAAGGACCCTGAGACTATCCCAATTTCATAGGTCGCCCAGGATAAAAGGCGCAGTCTGACAAACTCTGAGCAACTGCCTCCCATCAGAAACCCAGGTCGATGGCCCCAGAGACAGAAGATTGAACCTGACATGCCACTAGGCTGTAATTTGTACCCTAGCTTAGGTTTATGGCAACTGTACACTGAGACCTGGTCTCGAAAGCCAACATTTGGGGGATACCTGAGCAACGGAAACAAAAATTCCTGTCCCCAGAAGGAAACCTTGCAATTTGAGCTGTGTCAAACCCTGAGGGTGGTAGAATCCTGCATGGCCCCTGAGGCCACCACCACATTTAAAGGTAGTTCTGGACAGAAACCCACATTGTGACCCTCAGCATGAGACTCCTTTTCAACTCAGCCCCCTGGGTAGCCCACCCCAGAGCCAGCAGATCGAACCTGCCTTGTCCCTCAGCTTCAATGGTTACCCTAGGTGCACTGTTCAGGCATCCATATGTCAAGCCTACTCTCAAATCGGTACATATGGGGACCCTTGAGCCAACCATCAGCACTCCCACTGTCCCGAAGAACAGAATCTTGCTCTTTGGAACCGTTATCAACCCCCAGATTGGGAAAACCTGCATGGCCTCCTGATTCCACCCATCCATTAGGCATCCCTCCTGGACACAAACTCCAGCCTGAGCAGATATCGGACACTAGCCATTATTCCTGATGCTGATGATCTGGTCTCAGGCTCTAGAGATCAGGGTTGCCATGCCCTAGGCCCTAACACTTACCCTATCTTGTGTTTTCAGTCTTCCGTCCCCAGACTTCTGGTGAACAAGACCTCTAGATTGGGAATTCTGGAGCCCCAATACAGCACTCTGCCTGCCTTTCAGAAGGCTAAGTGGCCATTGGGACTGCACAAAAACCCCAAAGGAAGATCAACCTGTATGGCTCATGAGGGCACCACAATTTCATAAACTGCACTGAGCACTAATATTCTGTTTGCCAAAGCCTGGCCCTGACTCCTGTCAGCCACCCAGGTAGATAGCACTCTATCCAGCAGAACAGACCTACCATGCCCCTAGGCAATCATTTCAACCTAACATGGGTTTATAGACAACTGTCTCCAGAGACCTGGTCTGAAATCCCTGCATATGGGGGAACATGATCCACAAAATGGAAGTCCTGACCCTCAGCAGGGAATCTTGCTATTGGGATGTGTGTAAAACCCTCAGAGTAGGAGAAAGCTGCATGGCCCATGAGGCCCCGCCCACTGTTGAAGGCCACCCTGGGGACAATCCGGCAATGTGACCCTCAGCCTGAGCCACGTTTTCAACTAAGCCCCATCAGTATCACGACCTTGAGGCAGCATATGAGGCTTGTGGTGACCCTAGGCCCAAATCCTAACCCAAGTTTTGGTTTCTAGGCACGCATACACAGAGCCCTGATCTCCAATCCCTCCTCATGGGGACCCCTGAATCAGGAAACAGAATTTCTCCTTTCCCCCACAATGACAGAATGCTATTTGGAGCTGTGAAAAACCCCCAATGAGGGAGAATCTTCCATGGCCTCATGAGGTCCCCTCTACATTCCACGCCCTTCTCAGACACAAAAACCAGAGGCAAAGCCTGAGTTTCTGCCTCACACTTGCCCGAATGTCAGATCCTGAGGAGCTCTCCATATGGGGACATCTATGCCATGAAACAGGATTCCACATCTCCCCCAGAATGAAATCATACTATTTGGAGCTCCGCAAATCCCCCAGAATAGGAGAAACTTCCATGGCCCCAGGAGACCACGCACATATTCAGCAGCCCTAGTGGACCGAAATTCTAGTATGGTTTGAGCGAATGCCTGACACTCGCCCTAACTTCATATTCTGGGGAGCTCACCTCAAAATCTGCACATCGGGGATCCATGCCCTACACCCTAACCGTACAGTGAACTTAGGTTTTCAGAATTCCATTCCTTGAGTCCTGGAATGCAATCCCTCCAGATTGAGGTCTCTGGAGCCACTTCACAGGACTTTCCCTGCCCTGCAGAAAATATCATGCCCTATGGAGCCCTACAAAGCCATAGATCAGGGCAAACGTGTATGCCCCACGATGCCACCCACTTTTGTTCTCCACCCTGGACACTAATACACAGTCTGAAACAACCTGAGTCCCATCCTCCAATAAGCCACTGGGAGAGCTGGCCCCAAGGCCAAAAGATCGGACTTGCCGTGCCCCTAGGCTTGAATCAGGGATGATGCCCTACACCCTAACTGTACACTGAACTTAGGTTTTCAGAATTCCATTCCTTGAGTCCTGGAACGCAATCCCTCCAGATTGGGGTCTCTGGAGCCACTCCACAGGACTTGCTCTGCCCTGCAGAAGAAATCATGCCCTATGGAGCCCAACAAAACCTCTAGGTCAGGGCAAATGTGTATGCTCCCATGATGCCACCCACTTTTGTTCTCCACCCTGGACACTGATACGTAGTCTGAAACCACCTGAGTCCCGTCCTCCAATCAGCCACTGGGAGAGCTGTCCCCAAAGCCATAAATTGGACCTGCCATGCCCCTAGGCTTGAATTCTAACCCTGTTTGGGGTTTCAGGCATCCATACCCAGATCTCTCTCCTTGAATACCTCCACAGAGGGGACCCCTCAACTACAAAACAGAAATATTCCTGGTTGCCATAAGGAAACCTTACTTTTGCATCTATGTAAACCCTCAGTATTGGAAGAAACCTGTGCTGAACTGAGGCCATGGCCACTCTTGCCAGTCGCTCTACACACAATCGCCAGTTATGATCCTTAGCCTGAGACACATTTTCAACAGAGCCGTATGGGTAGTTCATCCCACAGCCAGGATATAAGGCTTGTCATGCCTCTTATTCCTAACCTTAAACGTAGGTTGGGTTTTCAGGCATCTATTCCCAGAGCCCTGCTCTCAAATCCCTCCAAATGGGGAACGACTGATGCATGAAACAGGACAGCACATATCGCCCAGAATACACCAAACTATTTGGAAATGTGCAAATACGCCAGAGCAGTAGCAACTCCATGGCCCCATGAGGCCACCCACACACTCCGTGGATCACAAGGACAAAAAGTTGAACCAGAGAGACCCCTGACATTCACCTTAACATGAGATCCCCATGATATCACCCAGCATCTGAAGATTAAGACTTCCTTGCCCTAAGACCTAACCCTAACCCTAGATTCGATTTTCAGACTTCTGTTCCAAGAGCCCTGGCCCACAAGCACTCCAGAGAGAAAACTCCAGAACCACACCATGGGACTCTCTCTACTCTCCAGAAGGAAACCGTGCTCATTGGAGCTGCACAAACCCCCCAGATTTGGAGAAACTGGCATGACTACTGAGGTCAAACCCATTTAAGAACATGACACTGGAACCTAATGCACATTCTTTCCCACAGTGTGAGCCCTGTCCTCCAAACAGCCACCTACATAGCTTGCCCCAGAGTCAGCAGATCGTTCTGCCATCCCCCTTGTCCCTAATGCTTATCCTAGGTTTGCTTTTTAGGCATCCATACCCAGAGCCCTGCTCTCGATCCCCCCATATGGGGACCCCTGAGCAATACAATAGGACTACGCCTCTCACTGAGAATGAAATCATACTATTTGGAGCTGCACAAAACCCCCAGCAAGAGATACCTCCATGGTCTCAGGAGGACACCCACACATTCTGCAGCTCTAGTGGAAACAAATTCCAGTCTGGTCTGAGTGAATGCCTGACATTCACCCTACCCTCAGAAACTGGAGAGCTCGACTCAGGATCTGCAGATAGATGACCCATGCCCTACACCCTAACCATAAATTGAACTTGGGTTGTCTGAATTCCATCCCTTCAATCCTGAAATGAACACCCTCCAGGTTGGGACTCCGGAGCTAGCCTACAGGAGTCTTCCTGCCCTCCAAAAGTAAACCATGCCCTGTGGAGCTGCCTAAATCAGGGCAAACGTGCAAGGCGCCCAATGCCACCCACTTTCGTTCTCCACCCTGGACACTTAATACCCAGTCTGACACAGCCTGAGTACTGTCCTCCAATCAGTCACCAGGAAGTCTGGCGCCAGAGCAGCAGATCACAATTGTTACACCCCTTGGCCCAAATCCTAACCTTAGATTGGGGTTTCAGGCATCCAAACACAGAGTCCTCCACTTGAATCCCTCCAAAAGGGGGACGTCTGAACCATACGACAGGACCCCACTTCTCACTGAGAATGAAATCATACTATTTGGAGATGCACAAAAGCCCCAGCAGGAGATACCTCCATGGCCCCAGGAGGACACCCACACATTCTGCAACCTTAGTGGACACAAATTCGAGTCTGCTTTGAGCGAATGCCTGACACTCACTCTAACTTCAGAATCTGGAGAGCTCACCTCATCATCTGCAGATCAGGGATCCATGCCCTATACCCTAAACATAAACTGAGCTTGGGCTTTCAGAATGTCATCCCTTGAATCCAGGAATGCAAGGAATCCAGACTGGGGACTCCAGAGCCAGCCCACAGGACTCTCCCTGCCCTCCATAGGGAAACTGTTCCCTATGGAGTTGCACAAAACCCCTCAATTAGGGCAAAGTTGCATGGCCCCTGATGCCACCCCACCTTGGTTCTCCACCATGGACACTAATATGCAGTCTGCCACAACCTGAGTCCTGTCCTCCAATCAGTCACAGGGTTAGCTGGCCCCAGAGCCAGCAAATAGGACCTGCCGTGACCTAGAGTCTAATCATAGCTCTTGGGATCCTGAGGAGCTCAACTCAGCATCTGCAGATCAGGCCTGCCATACCCTAGGACGTTTCCCAAATCCTAACTTGGGTGTTCAGACTTCTTTCCCCAGAGTCCTGGCCCACAAGTCTTCCAGACTGGGGACTTAGGAGACATACCACAGGACTCTCCCTGCCGTCCAGAAGGAAGCTGTGTCCTATGGTGCTGTAAAAAAAAAAAAAAAAAAAAAAAAAAGATTAGGAGGAACATGTATGGCCTCTGAAGCCACCCCCATTTCAGAAGCCCTCCCTGGACACTAATACACATTCCGTCACTTACCCTGAGACAGGACCTCCACTCTGCCACCCACGTAGCTAGCGCAAGAGCCAGCAGATCAGGCCTACTCTGCCCCAGTCCCTAATTCTAACCATACCTGTGTTTTCAGATATCTGTCCCCAGTGGTCTACTTTAAAACCCGCCATATAGGAGATCCCTGAACCAGAAAACAGGACTTCTGCCTTCCTAAAGGAATTCCTATGGTTTGGAGCTGTGTAAAATTCTCAGGGTAAGAGACATCTGCATGGCTCAGGCCACCCCCAATTTCGGAGGACTCACTGGACAGAAGTTGATTTGTGGACCTCAGCCTGAGCTGCGTTTACAAATCAGTCCCCAGTGTATCTCCCCCCAGAGACAGCTGATCAGGCATGCCATGCCCTAGGCCTTAATCCTAACCCCAGATTGGGTTCTCAGGAATTCATAACCAGAATCCTGGCTCAAATCCCTCTATGTGGGTGACCCCTGAGCCATAATACAGGACTCCTTCTTTCCCACAGAATAAAACCTTGCTAATTGGAGCTGCACAAAATCACCATGGCAATAGTAACCTCCATGGGTACATGAGGCCACCCCCCTATTTGGCAGAAATCATGGACACAAAGTCCAGTTTGAGTGAACCCCTGACACTCACTCTAAATTCACAATCCATGGAGTCTTCCTCAGAGTCTGCAGGTCGAGCCAACCATGCCGTAGGCCTTAACACTAACCCTATCTTGGGTTTTCAGACTTCCGTCCCAAGAGTCCTGGCCCATGAGTGCTCCAGATAGAGAACTCAGGAATCACAAAATATGTCTCGGCCTGCCCCCCAGAAGGAAACAGTGCCCTATGGATCTGAACAAAACCCCAAGATTATGGAAACGTGCATGGCACTTGATGCCATCCCAATTTTGTATGCCACTGTGGACACTAATTCGCAGTCTGACAACCTTAGTCCCATTCTCCAATCAGCCATAAGGACAGCTGGCCCCAGAGCCAGCAGATGGGATCTGCCATGCCCTTAGGCCCTAATCCTAACCCTAGGTTGGGTTGTCAGTTATCCACACCCAGAACCCTGTTCATGATTCCCTCCTTATGGTGGACACCTGAGCCATAAAACTGGACTCTTCCTGTCTCGTAAAATAAATCTTGCTAATTGGAGCTGCACAAAACCATCAGGGTGGTAGTAACCTCCATGGCCACATGAGGCTTCTCCCATAATTTGCATAATGCATGTACACAAAGTTCAACCTGAGCCATTGCCTGGCATGTACCCTAAATTTACATCCTAGAGAGCTTGCCTCAGCATCTGTAGATCTGCCCAGCCATGCTCTAGGCCCTAACCCTAACACTAGCTTGGGTTTTTAGACTTCCATCCCAATAATCCTGGCCCATAATCCCTCCAGATAGAGACCCCTGGAAACGATAGCATAGTACTCTGCCTGCCCATCAGCAGAAATGGTGCTCTGGGAGCTTCAAATACTCCCCAGATTATGAGAATCCTGCATGGCCAAAGAGGAAACCCCCAATTTTGGGACCTGGGTAGGACACTAATACAATTCCTGTCCCTCAGCCTGAGCCCCGATCTCCAGTCAGCCATCCACGTGTTTGGCTCCAGAGTCAGCAGATCAGATGTGACATGACCCTAGTCCCTAACCCAAACCCTAGGTTGGGTTTTTTTAGGAATCCATACCCGGTCCCTGCTCTCGTATATATAAATATGGGGGACCCCTGAGCTATAAAACTGGACGCCACCTATATGCTAGAATAAACCAAACTATTTGGAACTGTGCAAAAAATGCAGAGTTTTTGAAAACTCCATGAACCCATGAAGCTACCCCCAAAATCGATGGTTCTCATGGACACATGCTCCAGTTTGAGTGACGCCTCATACTTGCCTTAAACTCAGATCCTGGGCAGATTGCCTCAGCATCTGTAGATTGGGCCTGCCATGCCCTAGGCCCTAACCCTAGCCTTAGCTTGGGATTTCATACTTCTGTCCTCAGAGTCCTGGTCCACAAGCTCTCCAGATAGGGAACACTGGAGTCACACCACAGGACTCTTCCCGCCCTCCAGAAGGAAAACATGCCCTATGGAGCTGCACAGTACCCCCCAGATTATGAGACATCTTCAAGAGACCCCAAGTCATTCCCATTTACGAAAGCCAGCACTGGACACTAATACAATTCTGTCCCTCAACTTGAGTCCTACCTCCAGACAGACATCCACATAGCTTGCACAGAAGCAGCAGATTGACCTGCCATGTCCCTAGGACCTTATCCTAACCCTACGTTAGTTTTTCAGGCATCCATACTGAGCCCTGCTCTTGTAATGCCTAATGGAACCTCCTACCAAATGATCTGAGGCATTGGGGGTGAGGTTGGTGGCAATGTTTGCAGTGTGTGAAAAAGCCATTTCGCTGGAGATTCTGAAAGCCAGAGCCCCATAGTGTTGGCGGACAGCAAGAGTACAACTTTCTGTATCATATGTCTCCAGCCAAGGGACTCTGGTAGTGGACTATACTAGAATGTGGGAGCCTGGTTGCAGTGTTCCAAATTCTATCGGGGTCTGTAGTCAAGAAGGTGACTATACTGTCTGAGATCACCTACCCAATTTTGCCCTGGATTATCACCTACACAAACAGTGTTCAGGGATGTGGTCTGCCCATCACCTTTCTGCATGCAAGGCCACCTCTGTACACAGTGAAACCAATGTTAGGGTCCATGATCAAAGGAACGAGACTGACACAAAGCGAAAATCAAGCAAAGCTTTATTTCACACCAAGCACCGAAAATCAAACCGACCAGTCAGGGCCATTTCTTATGTAGAGGCGATGATGATGAGGATGCTGCTCCTGATGACAAAGAGGTCATGACGACAAGGACAAGAATCCTGATGACACAGACTTTGCTCCCCATGATGCCACTCCAACATGGCCATTCCCCAGACGAGGTTGCTCTGGACTAGGCCGTTCAGGATGAAGCTGCTCCAGACAAGGGCGCTCTGGATGAGGCCGCTAGTCCACGAGGCTGCTCTCCAGACAAGGCCATTTTGGATGAGGTCGCTCCCCAGAATGACGCCGCGGCTCAGGGTGGCAAGGCCGGTCACAGCTTGGGGCGGCGAGGCCGGTTGTGGCAGCACTGCTGCTCGGGCCTGTGAGACCAGTCATGGCGGGGCTGCGGCTTGGGGTGGTGCTGCTCCCAATGACCCCGACGCTATCACTCCTATGACTAACCTAATGGCTCCCAAAGGCTACCCTAACAGCTACTCTAAAGGCTCCCAAAGGCTACTTTAATAGCTACTCTAACGGCTATTCTAACTGCTATTCTAACTCCTCCTACTTCTCCAATGGCTATTCTAACTCCTCCTACTTCTCCCCCCTCCCAGCCTCACAGACTAACCTTTATAGAGGTGGTTGAGCAAAGCCCACACAAAGGTGGCCAATGAGATTTCAACTCACTACAGTTAATATATGCGCACCCCACTGATTGGATACGGCTATCTGGCCTGACCCGCCCATATATCCGGGGTTTACAAGTAAATTCCTCTGGCTAACCAGGCCCTTACATTCCCCCCTTTTCTTTGGAAATCAGTCAAATCCTTGACTTTTCAGCCAGTTCTATGTTCTCCTGTTGTAAGAGGGTTATATTGAGCATGTAAGACTAACATTAAAAAAAAAAAAAAAGACTAACATTTTTATTGCTCCAATTTTCTTTGGTACAAATGACATTAGGGTGTTTACAATACAGGGGCCAAAAAGTAACAGTAGTGCACAGTCGGCTGATGAGCTAGCCATTCAATGCTTTGTATACCCTTTTCCATTTTTTCCTAATTCCATTCATCTAATTTCCCACCTATACTTTACATAAACAGGTAACAATAGGAGCAACAATAAACTTACAGTTTTTTAGTCTTAGCTTTATTCCATGGTCAGCGAGGTCTGTCAACTGCAGCTTCCATCTCTTGGGGGCGTCCTCATCAATGGCTCATTTGACGTGACCCACATGAATCCAGGCCCTAATGCCCTCTACTTTTACTGCCTTGGGGGTGGTCAGGATAATAGTAAATGGTCCCTTCCAGCGAGGCTCCAAGTTTCCCCCTTGATAGTGACATACCCAAACCAAGTCCCCAGGTTGGTAAGGATGTAGTTCCACCTCTGTCTCCATCCCAGTGTGGGCAGTCCGGATCCCTGAATGGGCTTTTTTAAAGACAGATTGTACTGCCTGCAGTGACTGGAGTACAGACTGATCAGTCATTTCTGCTAGGGCAACCTCTTGTATTTGAGAGCGGGGGGGGGGGGGAGGGTCTCCAAAACGTTATTTCAAATGGGGTCACCTTGCTTAAATAGGGTGTACATATCGCCCTGAGGGGGGCAAAAGGAAGAAGATCCACCCATTCACCGCCAGTCTCCAGAATTAGTTTTTTCAAGGTCTCTTTATGAGTCCGGTTCATTCTCTCTACTTGCCCAGAACTCTAGGGCTGGTAGGCACAATGTAGTTTCCAATTAGTGCTCACGGCCTTGGCCAATGCCTGGGAGACTGAACTCACAAATGCAGGGCCATTGTCTGACCCAATCCCGAGAGGTAAACCAAACCTAGGAATTATTTCTTCTAGTAGTTTTTGGGCTACCACTCCTGCCATCTCATGTTTGGCGGGAAAAGCCTCTACCCAACTTGAAAAGGTATCTACAAAAACTAAAATGTTCTTGTGCCCATATTTTCCAGGTTTCATTTCTGTAAAATCTATTTTCCAATAAATTCCTGGTATCTACCACTTTCTCTTTTCCCTCTTCCCGTTTTAGTTCTTCCCACATTAACTGCCTGTCACTGAGCACATCTATCAACTACCTCCTGAACCGGATGCTGATTTAGAAACCCTAATTTAGAAACCTGGATCTGCTTGCCTATAAGCTCCTTAAGTTTGCATTTCTGGTCTACTAACTTTTTGCCTAGTCTTTGAGGAAGAATTATTTTTCCTGCTTTAGTCTTAGCCCAGTCCCCTTCATGGTCCAATTTAACCCATTTCTGTGAATACTTTAAATCTTCTTCTGAACAGTTCGGTTTTTCTGGTAGAGCAGGAGCCAGGAGGATAACCAGTTTTTGCACCATTTCTCGGGCTGCTTGTTTTGTGGCTTGATCTGCTAATTGGTTTCCTTTTGAAATCAGATCAGTCCCCTTTTGGTGTCCTGGCCAATGCATAATGGCCACCTCTCTTGGGTGCCAAATAGCCTGGAGGAGAGCCAATATTTCTCCTCTGTTTTTTTTTCCCATTTTATTTATTTTTTCAGCGTAACAGTATTCATTCTTTTTGCACAACACCCAGTGCTCCATGCAAAACGTACCCTCCCCATTACCCACCACCTGTTCCCCCAAACTCCCACCCCTGACCCTTCAAAACCCTCAGGTTGTTTTTCAGAGTCCATAGTCTCTTATGGTTCGCCTCCCCTCCCCAATGTCCATAGCCCGCTCCCCCTCTCCCAATCCCACCTCCCCCCAGCAAACCCCAGTTTGTTTTGTGAGATTAAGAGTCATTTATGGTTTGTCTCCCTCCAAATCCCATCTTGTTTCATTTATTCTTCTCCTATCCCCCTAACCCCCCATGTTGCTTCTCCATGTCCTCATATCAGGGAGATCATATGATAGTTGTCTTTCTCCAATTGACTTATTTCACTAAGCATGATACGCTCTAGTTCCATCCACGTCGTCGCAAATGGCAAGATTTCATTTCTTTTGATGGCTGCATAGTATTCCATTGTGTATATATACCACATCTTCTTTATCCATTCATCTGTTGATGGACATCTAGGTTCTTTCCATAGTCTGGCTATTGTAGACATTGCTGCTATAAACATTCGGGTACACGTGCCCCTTCGGATCACTATGTTTGTATCTTTACGGTAAATACCCAGTAGTGCAATTGCTGGGTCATAGGGTAGTTCTATTTTCAACATTTTGAGGAACCTCCATGCTGTTTTCCAGAGTGGTTGCACCAGCTTGCATTCCCACCAACAGTGGAGGAGGGTTCCCCTTTCTCCACATCCTCTCCAGCATCTGTCATTTCCTGACTTGTTAATTTTAGCCATTCTGACTGCTGTGAGGTGATATCTCATTGTGGTTTTGATTTGTATTTCCCTGATGCCGAGTGACGTGGAGCACTTTTTAATGTGTCTGTTGGCCATCTGAATGTCTTCTTTGCAGAAATGTCTGTTCATGTCCTCTGCCCATTTCTTGATTGGATTGTTTGTTCTTTGGGTGTTGAGTTTGCTAAGTTCCTTATAGATTTTGGATACTAGACCTTTATCTGATATGTCGTTTGCAAATATCTTCTCCCATTCTGTCAGTTGTCTTTTGGTTTTGAGAACTGTTTCCTTTGCTGTGCAAAAGCTTTTGATCTTGATGAAATCCCAATAGTTCATTTTTATCCTTGCTTCCCTTGCGTTTGCTGTTGTTCCTAGGAAGATGTTGCTAAGGCTGAGGTCGACGAGGTTGCTGCCTGCATTCTCCTCAAGGATTTTGATGGATTCCTTTCTCACATTGAGGTCCTTCATCCATTTGGAGTCTATTTTCGTGTGTGGTGTAAGGAAGTGGTCCAATTTCATTTTTCTGCATGTGGCTGTCCAATTTTCCCAGCACCATTTATTGAAGAGGCTGTCTTTTTTCCATTGGACATTCTTTCCTGCTTTGTCGAAGATTAGTTGACCATAGAGTTGAGGGTCGATTTCTGGGCTCTCTATTCTGTTCCACTGATCTATGTGTCTGATTTTGTGCCAGTACCATGCTGTCTTGATGATGACAGCTTTGTAATCGAGCTTGAAGTCCGGAATTGTGATGCCACCAACTTTGACTTTGTTCTTCAATATTCCTTTGGCTATTCGAGGTCTTTTCTGGTTCCATATAAATTTGAGGATTATTTGTTCCATTTCTTTGAGAAAAATGGATGGTATTTTGATAGGGATTGCATTAAATGTGTAGATTGCTTTAGGTAGCATAGACATTTTCACAATATTTATTCTTCCAATCCAGGAGCATGGAACATTTTTCCATTTTTTTGTGTCTTCCTCAATTTCTTTCATGAGTACTTTATAATTTTCTGTGTATAGATTCTTAGTCTCTTTGGTTAGGTTTATTCCTAGGTATCTTATAGTTTTGGGTACAATTGTGAATGGGATTGACTCCTTCATTTCTCTTTCTTCAGTCTTGTTGTTGGTGTACAGAAATGCAACTGATTTCTGTGCATTGATTTTATATCCTGACATTTTACTGAATTCCTGGACAAGTTCTAGCAGTTTTGGAGTGGAGTCTTTTGGGTTTTCCACATATAGTATCATATCATCTGCGAAGAGTGATAGTTTGACTTCTTCTTTACCAATTTGGATGCCTTTAATTTCTTTTTGTTGTCTGATTGCTGAGGCTAGGACTTCTAGTACTATGTTGAATAGCAGTGGTGATAATGGACATCCCTGCCGTGTTCCTGACCTTAACGGAAAAGCTTTCAGTTTTTCTCCATTGAGAATGATATTTGCGGGGGGTTTTTCATAGATGGCTTTGATAATATTGAGGTATGTGCCCTCTATCCCTACACTTTGAAGAGTTTTGATCAGGAAGGGATGCTGTACTTTGTCAAATGCTTTTTCAGCATCTATTGAGAGTATCATATGGTTCTTGTTCTTTCTTTTATTAATGTGTTCTATCACATTGATTGATTTGCGGATGTTGAACCAACCCTGCAGCCCTGGAATAAATCCCACTTGATCGTGGTGAATAATCCTTTTAATGTACTGTTGAATCCTATTGGCTAGTATTTTGGCGAGAATTTTTGCGTCTGTGTTCATCAAGGATATTGGTCTGTAGTTCTGTTTTTTGGTGGGATCCTTGTCTGGTTTTGGGATCAAGGTGATGCTGGCCTCATAGAATGAGTTTGGAAGTTTTCCTTCCATTTCTATTTTTTGGAATAGTTTCAGGAGAATAGGAATGAGTTCTTCTTTAAATGTTTGGTAGAATTCCCCTGGGAAGCCGTCTGGCCCTGGGCTTTTGTTTGTTTGGAGATTTTTGATGACTGTTTCAATCTCCGTACTGGTTATGGGCCTGTTCAGGTTTTCTATTTCTTCCTGGTTCAGTTGTGGTAGTTTATATGTCTCTAGGAATGCATCCATTTCTTCCAGATTGGCCAATTTGTTGGCGTAGAGTTGCTCATAGTATGTTCTTATAATTGTCTGTATTTCTTTGGTGTTAGTTGTGATCTCTCCTCTTTCATTCATGATATTATTGATTTGGGTCCTTTCTCTTTTCTTTTTGATGAGTCTGGCCAGGGGTTTATCAATCCTATTGATTCTTTCAAAGAACCAGCTCCTAGTTTCATTGATTTTTTCTATTGTTTTTTTGGTTTCTATTTCATTGATTTCTGCTCTGATCTTTATGATTTCTCTTCTCCTGCTGGGTTTAGGGTTTCTTTATTGTTCTTTCTCCAGCTCCTTTATGCGTAGGGTTAGGTTGTGTACTTGAGACCTTTCTTGTTTCTTGAGAAAGGCTTGTACCGCTATATATTTTCCTCTCAGGACTGCCTTTGCTGTGTCCCACAGATTTTGAACTGTTGTGTTTTCATTATCATTTGTTTCCATGAATTTTTTCAATTCTTCTTTAATTTCCTGGTTAGCCCATTCATTCTTTAGAAGGATGCTGTTTAGTCTCCATGTATTTGGGTTCTTTCCAGCTTTCGTCTTGTGATTGAGTTCTAGCATCAGAGCATTGTGGTCTGAAAATATGCAGGGAATAATCCTAATCTTTTGATACCGGTTGAGACCTGATTTGTGACCCAGGATGTGATCTATTCTGGAGAAGGTTCCATGTGCACTAGAGAAGAATGTGTATTCTGTTGTTTTGGGATGAAATGTTCTGAATAGATCTGTGATGTCCATCTGGTCCAGTGTGTCATTTAAGGCCTTTATTTCCTTGTTGATCTTTGGCTTGGATGATCTGTCCATTTCAGTGAGGGGAGTGTTCAAGTCCCCTACTATTATTGTATTATTATTGATGTGTTTCTTTGATTTTGTTATTAATTGGTTGATATAGTTGGCTGCTCCCACGTTAGGGGCATAGATATTTAAAATGGTTAGATCTTCTTGTTGGACAGACCCTTTGAGTAGGATATAGTGTCCTTCCTCATCTCTTATTATAGTCTTTGGCTTAAAATCTAATTGATCTGATATAAGGATTACCACCCCAGCTTTCTTCTGATGCCCATTAGCATGGTAAATTGTTTTCCACCCCCTCACTTTCAATCTGGAGGTGTCTTCGCGTCTAAAATGAGTTTCTTGTAGGCAACATACTGATGGGTTTTGTTTTTTATCCATTCTGATACCCTGTGTCTTTTGATTGGGGCATTTAGCCCATTAACATTCAGGGTAACTATTGAGAGATATGAATTTAGTGCCATTATTAGCCTGTAAGGTGACTGTTACTGTATATTGTCTCTGTACCTTTCTGATCTACTACTTTTAGGCTCTCTCTTTGCTTAGAGGACCCCTTTCAATATTTCCTGGAGACCTGGTTTGGTGTTTGCAAATTCTTTCAGTTTTTGTTTGTCCTGGAAGATTTTGATTTCTCCTTCTATTTTCAATGATAGCCTAGCTGGATAGAGTATTCTTGGCTGCATGTTTTTCTCGTTGAGAGCTCTGAATATATCATGCCAGCTCTTCCTGGCCTGCCAGGTCTCTGTGGATAAGTCTGCTGCCAATCTAATATTTTTACCATTGTATGTTACAGACTTCTTTTCTCGGGCTGCTTTCAGGATTTTCTCTTTTTCACTAAGACTTGTCAATTTTACTATTAGGTGACGGGGTGTGGACCTATTCTTGTTGACTTTGAGGGACGTTCTCTGCATCTCCTGGATTTTGATGCTTGTTCCCTTTGCCATATTAGGGAAATTCTCTCCAATGATTCTCTCCAATAGACCCTCTGCTCCCCTCTCTGTTTCTTCTTCTTCTGGAATCCCAATTATTCTAATGTTGTTTCGTCTTATGGTGTCACTTATCTCTCGAATTCTCCCCTCATGGTCCAGTAGCTGTTTGTCCCTCTTTTGCTCGGCTTCCTTATTCTCTGTCATTTGGTCTTCTATATCACTAATTCTTTCTTCTGCCTCATTGATCCTAGCAGTGAGAGCCTCCATTTTTGATTGCACCTCATTAATAGCTTTTTTGATTTCAACTTGGTTAGACTTTAGTTCTTTAATTTCTCCAGAAAGGGCTTTAATATCTCCAGAGAGCGTTTCTCTAATATCTTCCTTGCCTTTTTCGAGCCCGGCTAGAATGTTCAGAATCGTCATTCTGAACTCTTGATCTGACATAGTACCAATGTCTGTGTTGATTAGGTCCCTAGCCTTCGGTACTGTCTCTTGTTCTTTTGTTTGTGGTGATTTTTTCCACCTTGTCATTTTGTCCAGATAAGAGGATATGAAGGAGCAAATAAACTACTAATAGGGTGGCAAAGACCCCGGAAAAATGCGCTGTAACCAAATCAGAAGAGACCCCAAATTGTGGGGGGGAGAAAGGGGATAAAAAACAGGTTCTGAAAAAAAAAGAAAAAAAAAAAGAAAAGAAAAAAATTTAAAAAATAAAACAAATAAAAAAATATAAAAAAGAAAGAAAAAATATATATATTTAGATGAACTAGTCAAAAAACGTTAAAAAAGAAAAGGGTAAAAGTTTTAAAAAAAATTAAGCAGAAGAAGAAAAAAGAAAAAAGAAAAAAAATGAAAAAAGAAAAAAAAATTGAAAAAAGAAAAAAAAATTGAAGTAGCCGCAAGACTAAAGAATCATGGGGAGAAAGCCATGAGTTCCGTGCTTTGCTTTCTCCTCCTCTGGAATTGCTCTGCTGTCTTAGGAATTGAATCTGCTTTCTCCTTGATAGATGAACTTCGTCCTGGCTGGATATTTTGTTGATCTGGGGGAGGGGCCTGTTGTAGTGATTCTCAAGTGTCTTTGCCCGAGGCGGGATTGCACCGCCCTTACCAGCGGCCGGACTAAGTAATCGGCTCGGGTTCGCTTTTGGGAGCTTCTGTTCCCTGAACGCTTTCTGTAGAGTTCCGGAGGACGGGAATGAAAATGGCGGCCTCCCAGTCTCCGGCCCGGAGGAGCCAAGAGCCTGGGGCCCCATTCCTCAGTGCGCCCCCAGAGGACAGTACCCAATCACTCCCGTATCCCCAGCCTCTAGCCACGCTCCGAGCTCACCCAGCCCGCGACCAGTTCAAGGTAACCCCGAGCTGAGAGTTCAGTCCTCGGCTCTGTCTTTGCAGCTGGTTTCTCCGTTCTATTACCTGCAAGCTCTCCGACACTCTGACTCCCCCGATCCTTCTGTGGCCTTGCGGGGCCTGGGGCCACGCTGGCCCCGCATGGGCTTCACCCCGGTTTAGCCCCTGGAGCAATGTCCCTCAGTGGAACAGACTTTTAAAAGTCCTGATTTTGTGCTCCGTTCCTCCGCCGCTTGCCGGGAGCCGGCCCCTCCCCCCACGGTCTATCTTCCCGTCGTTTTAGATTCACTTCTCCGCCAGTCCTACCTTTCAGAAAGTGGTTGATTTTCTGTTTCTAGAGTTGCTGTTCTTCTTCTCTTCGCTCTCCCGTTGGATTTGTAGGTGTTTGCAATGTTTAGATAAGCTATCGAGCTGATCTCCTGTTACCTGATGTAGTCTCAGCCTGCTACTTCTCCGCCATCTTGACTCCCACCCCTCTCCTCTGTTTTTAATTCCTTTTCCTTCTGCTGTTAGTAGGCCCCTTTCTTTATAAATAGCCCCATGTAAATGGAGAGTAGCAAAGGAATACCTGCTGTTAGTAGAGATATTGGTGGTTTTACCTTTGTCCATCTGCAGTGCCTTAGTGAGTGCAATAAGTTCTGCTTTTTGAGCCGAAGTTCCATATGTCAGGGCTGCTGTCCAGAGTTTCTGCTAAGTAGAAACCATCACAGCCCCCGCATACCTCTTCCCATTCACCATGTAGCTACTCCCATCTGTGAACAGAGTCATCTCAGCATCCAGGAGGGGAATGTCTCTGAGATCCAGCCTTATTTCTACAACTTGGGTTAGGACCTCCCCGCAGTCATGTGGATGGTCAGCCAGCTCCTCTGGCAGCAGCATAGCTGGATTTAGCACTGCCAGGGAGCAGAATGTCACACTGGTCCATTGAGGAGGAGGGCCTGA
This sequence comes from Meles meles, assembly GCF_922984935.1. Taxonomy (NCBI): domain Eukaryota; kingdom Metazoa; phylum Chordata; class Mammalia; order Carnivora; family Mustelidae; genus Meles; species Meles meles. The sequence goes on from NC_060081.1 coordinate 2,530,016, forward strand.
TACTCTGTCACTCAGGTATTTGTTATCCATCGGTCTGGTGGAGCCCAGAGAAGGCCCTTGATAGCGTGTGTGGTGGTCAAAATGAGATTTTGACCCAAATTCAATTTACTTGCATCCTTGACCAGGATGGCCATGGCAGCAATTATGCGGAGGCAAGAGGGGAATCCAGCCACTACTGGATCTAGTTTCTTGCTAAGATAGGCTACTGGCCTTTGCCAAGGTCCCAGAGTCTGAGTCAAAACTCCTTTGGAAACCCCTGCTTTTTCATCAACATACAAGTAGAAGGGCTTGGTAACATCTGGGATGGCCAATGCTGGGGCACTCAGTACAGCTGTTTGTAATTCCGGAAATGCTCCTTCTGCCTCAGCTGTCCACTCTATCATAGTGAACCCCCCCTTTTGCCAGTTGGTAGGGAGGTTGAGCAATCTCCACAAACTGCAGTATCCACAGCCTACAGTAGCCCACCATCTAAGAAACTCCCTCACATGTCGGGATGTGGTGGGGTGGGGGTATTGGGTGATCATCTGTTTCCTGGACTCAGACAGTGAATGCACTCCCTCGTGGAGATATGTGGCATGGCTTTGACAGAGCTGTGCTTTCTTTGCTGACACTCAATACCCTTTTTCCTGCAGAGTCTGTAAGAGAGCTCTTGGCCCCCACAAACGTAACTCATAGTCTTCAGGGGCTACTAGCAAGTCATCAGCATACTGTAGCAGAGTGACTACTGTGTTGGAGGTTCTGTACTCATGCAAATCCTCATGTAGGGTCTTCTCAAAAAATGGTGGGTAAATTATTGAATCCTTGGGGAAGTCTTGTCCAGGTGAGCTGGCCTTGGAATCCTTCCTGTGGGTCGGACCACTCAAAAGCAAAAAAGGGTTGAGATTCCCTTGCTAACGATATGCTGAAAAATGTTTCCTTGAGATCTAAGATGGTATACTCAGTTCTTTTGGGGCCCAGGAGGGATAGTAGGGTATAGGGGTTAGGCACCGTCGGGTGGATATCTTCAACCCGTTTATTAACTTCCCACAAGTCCTGAACGGGTCAGTACTCCCCAGTCTCAGCCTTTTTGACGGGCAGCAAAGGTGTGTTCCATGGAGATTTGCAAGGAACTAGGATCCTGTCTCCTTAGAGGTGGTTAATGTGTTTTCTGATCCTTTCCTTTGCTTCCTTGGGAAGGGGGTGCTGCCGAATGTGAACAGCCGTAGCCATAGCCTTTAATTGTATCACCACTGGAGGTTGTCCCCTGACCAAGCCAGGGGGCTTCCCTTCTGCCCAGTCCACGGGAAACTTGACCTGTAGGATTTGGAGAAGTCTCCTCGCCTTTGTCTCCTCTGGATTTGAGACTCGCTCGTAAAATAGTTATTCATCTACTGCTGCCATAAGCACCTGTACAATGGGTTGTCTCAAGATTACAGTCATGTCTCCTTCCAAGAAATGAATGCCAGCTCATAACTTGTGGAGGAGATCTCTTCCCATCAAGTTATATGGGGCATTAGGGAGGACGAAAATTGATGTTTAACTACTTCTGAGGCCAAATTTAAAGTCCTTTTTTGTCCATTTATGTCTTTCTGTGCCATTTGCTCCTTATACCCAGACTTCTTCTCCAGAGAGTTTTCTTATAGGTTTAAATAATAATGAAAACTGGGCTCCCGTGTCCACCCAAAAATCAACTGATTTCCCCTCCACTTCAATTTTTCTCTGGTAGCCAGCATTGCCGTCTTCCTTTTTGGGCACTCCCTGGCCCAGTGTCCTTTTTCCTTACAGAGAGCACACTGATCTGAATCTAAGTCTTCCCACCTACCCTCTCTGTGCTTAGGCTTTTCCTTCCATTTACTATCCCCTACCTATCTCATGTAATGTCAAAACCTTAACCAGCTTTTTGTCTGTTTTTCATCCTCCTGTGCATCCCTGTTGTTAAACACCTTTTCTGCTATTCCCAATAACTCAATCAAATTCTTCCCTTCAAATCCTTCAATTTCCTGAAGTTTCCTCCTTATATCTGGGGCCGACTGACTGACAAAAGCAAGATTCACTGCCCCCTGATTTTTGGGTGCCTCAGGGTAGATCGTGCTATACATTTTATAGGCTTCAATAAGCCTTTCTAGGAAAGCTCTTGGAGACTCATTCTTACCTTGAGTCGCCGTATTAATTCTGGTTTAGTCTGAGTGCAACTTTTACTTCTGGAAATTCAGTTCCAGGATTTCAACATATCAAAGACCCGTATTTGTTCTGAAAGTCTCCCATATAAATTTCCTTTAAGGCAGAATTCATCTTACAAGAGAATTAAGACAATGACAAATGACAAAGAACTCAGAATAGATATGGTTAAATATCAAATGATGACCCTTATCAAAACATTAAAGCTTTAGGAACTACTCTGGAGTAGTTACAGCATTTACCCAAATGTAACCCAAGGTTTATCATTGATTTAGCAGTACTTCCTGAGTAACTTAGCATATCAGGGAAAAACCATATAAGACAAAGAGGTATCATTTACAATTCTAGGAGGGCAAAGAGAAAACCATTCATCTTTTAGCCAAATGTGAACTGTTACAACAGCCGTTAAGCACAAAACATGTTTACCAAACAGATTTCAAAAACACAAACCCAATTCCAGCAACCAGCACCCTAGCACTTCATCCCATTTGTCATCCAAGCAAAACTTCAAAGCTTCAGGTTACCAAAGATTCTGAAAGCTACTTTCACTATTACCCATTAAAACCCTGAGACAGACAATTAACCATCAGTTCAGTCATCTCTTTGCTAACAGATTTGATGTTCCACCTGGGCCCATTCCACTTCAGATGGCATGCTTTCCCGCCAGCAAGGGGGAGGGGCTAGGCAGTCGACGTTGTGCCAGAGAAGGCAAGGAATTTCCTGAAACAAAGGGAGTATGGCAGCTGCTTGGGAATATTCCTTAAAGTCTGTCCCGAGTTAGACTAACCCCAGTTGGCTCCAGTTATAGCCCTTAACACAGGAAGTGAGTGAAGAAGAAGCCCCACATCTATTATGAGGAACAGAGAGACGAAAGTCAGAGTCCCCTTACTCTCTGCCTGTCCCATTCCCCCAAACACAACAAACAACACAGCAGACAACAAAAAGACAAGTCAAAGACAACTGCAGGCCCAGCGGTCCTGCCACCGGTGGGGATTTCCTAGGGGGACTCAAACCCCCTGACCGTCTAGGGGGACTCAAACCCCCAATGACCACCTCGGGGGACCTGAACCCCTAATGACCACCTCGGGGGACTCGAATCCCCAATGACCACCTAGGGGGACTCGAACCCCCTAGGTACTGGTGGCACTCCTGCTTGGGGTGGCGAGGCGACTCATGGCGGGGCCATGGCTTGGGGCGGCGCTGCTCCCGATGACCCCAATGCTATCACTCCTATGACTACCCTATGGGCTCCCAAAGGCTACCCTAAAGCTACTCTACTGGCTCCCAAATTCTAACTGCTATTCTAACTCCTCCTACTTCTCCAATGGCTATTCCAACTCCTCCTATTTCTCCAATGGCTATTCTAACTCCTCCTACTTCTCCCCCCTCCCAGTCTCACAGACTAACCTTTATAGAGGTGGCTGAGCCCGGCCCATACACAGGTGGCCAATGAGATTTCAACTCACTACTGTTAATATATGCTCACCCCACTGATTGGATACGGCTATCTGGCCTGGTCCGCCCCTATATCTGGGGTTTACAAGTAAGTTCCTCTGGCTAACCAGGCCCCTACAACCAATACACACATCTCCACAGGTGCCCAAGGAAGGGCTGAGTGCCGCCAGGGCCCCACCTGGCTTCAGAAACAAATCTCCACTCTTACCAGTTTGTGAACCTGGATAAGCCATTATGCCTGTCCAGGGTGGTGTGCATGTTGTATGTACAATACAGATGATTGTAGCATGGACTTCCTCCACATGTCCACAGGCATGTGTGGAATAATATGTGATATTGTAGGAATGGTGTCACATATAGGAAATACCTCAAGCACATTTTCCTCCTCTTCTCAATTTCTCTGAGTCTGCTACTTGTCAGATCCCACACTACAGTCCGTAATGGTGTGTGTAAGTGTGTGTGTGTGTGTGTGTGTGTGTCTGTGTGTATGCACTGTCACTCCTGTGGGCACATATCTGTTCATCGTACTCATATTCTGGCTTCCGAGAAGATGACAGCCCCATCTAAAGAAGAGTGGGCCATACTTTCCCAAGACCTTAGGCTTTCGAATTTTCCAAGCAAACCCTAAAGAAGGGATTAGAGCTCTTGATGGTCAGAATCCTCCCATACCACTAAAGACTTCATACCCTGTGCTGAGAGCTATTAAATCCTTTCCAATGGGTGTGATGTGGATAGGGGTCCACTCATGGGGTTGCCATGACCTGGGCTCCCCCTCAGACAAGAACTTCCAGGAATGCCACACAACTTTTTCCTGAGTCCTGCAGTGAGTTCTAGGTGCATCCGGGGCCCCAACTTTGAGGACACTCACAAAGAGCTGGGTTCATGCCTGGTTCAGCCTTCTCAACAGTCTGTGATTCTGGGCAAGGCACTAACCATGCAGCAGTCTTCACCTTCCCCTCCTAGTAGTTCCCTGAAATCTCATATCCTGTTTAATCATCTTTGTGTAACCCTGTTATTGGAATGTGGTTTGGACTGAATGATTCCTTCCATTCCACAGAACATGGCCACATAAACAAAAAGCCCCATCTGAGATTTAGCTCTAAGAGCTCATTGCCCATCCCCGTGCTGCCTCTGACCCATGTTCTCTCTCAGATACTCACCCTGGAGTTCAAGCCCCTATGCTGAACCTTATTGCACACACATGGGCCCAGGACCTAGCAAGGAGGACGAACAACAGTCAGAAGAACTCAGGTCTTTTGAGATGGACTGAGTGCTGCCAACACCCATATGTGAACTCAGATTCTCAGTGAAGCATGTCCTGAATTAATGTTATCAAGAGCCCCAAAGTACTGTGGAGCTCTGGCAGGAGCCCCTAGGTAATCACTCCTGGATTCCCGTACTTAAAGTCTCCTCAGAGAATGTGAGATAGTGTTTGTTGGTTAAGACAATGAGTGTGGGATAATGTGGTCACACAGCACTAGGAGCAGGGCACTGAAAGTGTCCACCTGCCCCAGGCCATGGCCTTCCTCCCTTTCCTCTGCTCCCCCCTTCAGCATCCTCCTTTCTAGCACCCTGGTCTCCTTTCTAACCCCCACTCCGGCAACATCATATTCTGCTTCTGATCCTCTGCACCCTAGTACCCTCTGTAGGGCTAAATAGAGGGGGATTTGTGCAGGGCTGCCTTCTTCTTTTCCTGCCACAGGAATTCTCAATGTCATCTCAGCATATCCTTGTCTGATCCCTCCCCTGGTGGAATTCAGGACCCATATTATTCCCTTATACCTGTCTCATGTAGCAGATGCTCTTTTCATTCACCTTTTCAGTTCATGTTTGTGCATCTACTCCTCTAAACCCTGAACTCCTAGAGGGAGAAATTGTTTGCCTGATAAGGAGTGTCACCACCTGAGTAATCAGGGCCCAGTGGCTGAATGAACAGGAGAGAGGATCCCGTCCACCACCGACCAGCTCTATTGTCCAAGCCCAATTGATTTGGGTTATGTGTAAGTCCTGTTGTTTTTTTTTGTTTCCTACATCAACTCCATGTTCCATATGGAGCTCAAACTCATGACCCTGAAATCAAGTACCTCGTGCCTTACTGACTGAGGAAGCCAGGTGTTTCTTTGGTCATTTTCTCTAGGTTCTAGGCTGATAATTATCGAAGTTTACTTGCTGATTTCAAAGTTATATTTCCTTATGCTGAATTACCAAATAACTCCCCTAATTATGGTGGCATGTTGCCATAGATTTGCTCACATGACAGTGTTGAGTGGATCTTCAGATTGGTGACTGAGCTCCTTCATGTGGTCTTCTAGGAGGCCAGAGTCCCTCCATCATTGGCCTCATCACTCCCTTGATTGTCACACACTCTGATGCCACCAGTACAAGGGAAATGTCCCTGAATTAAAGTGTTCAAGTGGTGAAACTTGTAGGAATCAGACAGAAAGAAACAGATTTGTGACACAGATGTACTTATCACTTGAATGATGAGAGTCAAATAATTGGAAATGGCTCAGTTGTTCAATGATGGGTCTTTGAGTGCTGTCACTGAGAATGCCCAAGAGGACAGCAGCGACAGTGACTGTCCACTGTGGGGGCATCAGGTAGAAGAAGAGCCCAGCCTGAATATTCTCACTACCTCCCCCCCACAGCGTAACACACACACACACACACACACACACACACACACACACACACACCAGAGGGAAAAATCACTGGAATTGGGAAAAAGTCCATTACGGGCTATTATTTCTTGGTGAAGGAATTTGTCTTCTTTTTGTCATATTCAAGTCATTATTTTACTACATAAACACCTTCTGGCTTTAAATTAAAGGACTATTTAGTCTATTACTTGATTTTTTATTAATAAATGGGAAGATTTAAGATGTGATTTCAGTATTTTTTTATAAATTGCCCACTAGAATAATTTTAACATGGCCTATGCAGGATAATGAAACAATTTAAAGGTATCTCATGGACCGATATTTCCCCCCTGTTTCATCCTTATGAAAGGGAACACTACCCCAGATAATGAGAGTAGCTTATTTTGGGGCTTCCCATGCTGATAGTTCTTTCAGGAACTTTCTGTTATAATAAAATGTTACTTTTATGAAAAAATGAAAAAAAAAAACTGTATCATATTCTGTAGCCAGATAGAGAAGGCCATACTATAGGATTCAAGTCATATGAAAATACCAGATGAGGTATAGTATCAGAGACAGAGAGAAGTGCAGTGGTTGCAGGGACTGGGGAGTGGTAATGGGCAGTGAGTTATAAGTAGCCCAGATTTCTCTGTGATGGAAATGTTCTACAAGTAATTAGTTGTGCAACACACTTAAAGTACTTAAAGGCATCTCAATATACCATTGAAAATGATCAGAGTAAACTTTTAAGTAAACTCTAATAATACTTTATTTAATGAACAAAATCTATTCAGCCATTTTACAAGTGTATGCAAAACTCAGAAATTACAAAGAGGGCAAGGAACCCAACCCTTGGCGTTCCAGCCAGCATGAGATGTTCCTTGGGGGCTGAGTTTGGTCATTCCACTGAGACAAGTGCTGACTCGAGCCCCTCAGGAAACAAAAAGGAGTATGGGCAGAACCCTGATGGACCTTTGGATCAGATAAAGGGGCTGATAGATCTTCTATCTCAAGGAGAGTGAATTAGAGCCCTGACTACCAATTGCACTGGCCCCAGCAGGGGAGGTGATGACACTACTATTGCTGAGGGGTGAGCTCCAGCACCAGGGATGGGGTGGACCAGTTTTGTGCCCCAAGATACAGCGGGCGCCACAGTGGGAGCTGGAGTGAGTTCCTGAGGTGGTTTGGGATCTTTCTCTGGGCCTAGTGCAGTAGCTCTTTGAAAATAAATTATCATCAGCATGATTGACTTCCCATGTCCCTTCTAAAAAAAGGAAACTTTTCCCAGCACTCAATGTCTTCTGTGTTCAGAAAGTAATACCTGGGAGGTCTCCCTGACCAAAGACCATGGCAACAGGAATCTGAAACTACTCACTCCTCTCGGCTCAAGTGTACTCTAGGCTTGGTCGGTGTGGCCCACTCAGCCCCCTCCACAGGACCACATCAGACCGTCCAGCCCTTCTCTCTTTTTTTTTTTAAGTTTCTATTTATTTATTTGACAGACAGAGATCACAAGTAGGCAGAGAGGCAGGCAGAGAGAGAGAGGGAGAAGCAGGCTCCCCGCTCAGCAGAGAGCCAGATGCGGGGCTCAATCCCAGGACCCTGGGATCATGACCTGAGCCAAAGGCAGAGGCTTTAACCCACTGAGCCACCCGGGTGCCCCGTCCGGCCCTTCTCACTCCCAGATTCTGTCTCCATGGGCCCAAGCTGTTGCAGATGGGAGAGCAGAACCTGAGTATGGTGCTCCAAATCTAAGCCTGGCATATTGAGCCCCATGCTGAATATGCCAGCAGCATATTCAGGCTGGGAAATTCTGGGGGCTGAACAAAATCCTCGGCCTATTGTTCTAGCCATGTGTTCAAGATGGAGGAGATGGCCCTGGGAAGAGACTCTTAGTCAGAGGAGTCATAAGACTTGGCACCCTCCCAAACCAATTTCCCAGGGAACCCCTGTGGGAACCTGGGTCCCTGGGCTTCGAGCTCCTGTCAGAGACCAGTCATAATCTTTGTCCACCTGTAATCTGGCAGTCCTGCCTGAGATAGGTCTCATCATAAATGACAGGGTGTAAAAAGGCGCTATGAGTGTGAGTCCTGATCAATCCTGTGAGCATTTCTGTCCTTCTTAGGGGAACTGGACACACTCCTCAGTCTGCCTCCTTTTCCACTTGTCACAGAATTCAACTGCATGTTCCCAGGGAGGGGTTGTGTCTGGCCTCTTAATTACCCTCACTGTACATGTCACTGTGCTGTGAAGATCGAACCAAGGAGGGAACTAAGAGACTCTGTCTCTAGCTAGGCCTTTCCAGGACACTCCCATTACCTCAAATGTTACCTCCTATAACCATGTCCTGCCTCTTTCACTAGTTGCCACGAGTGTATCTCCTTCCACTCACACTATTCTCCCACGGAGTGAGGAATGTATGGTCCCTGAGCTCTCACTGGGTCTTCTGAGCACCTTCTGGACACCCAGTGTCTGGGTTCCAACAGATTGCTACGTGTGATGTTTCCTACACCCTCTGTTCTGGGTCCCTGGATTGGTGTTGAATCAGGACTGTGAGGGGGTGGGGCTGGGTGGGGAATGACTCCCTTAGGCGCTAAAGCTGTCCTCTAGCCCCATTTCTTCTGCAAAGGTGCCCATATCCACAGTTCCTCTGCGCCCCTTCCTTTCTCCAGAAGATCTGAGACCTTAAACCTTAAGAAGGAATTACAAATGGGTGGGATGAGGGTCCAATAGTCCCTGGGGGTGAGAGAAGGCACTCATGCATCAGGCAAAGCTCACGGACATATTCTGCTACTCCTGGGCTCTGCCGTCCTCATTGCAGCTGGAAAAAATATACCCATATCTAGTGGAAGCCAGGGGTCATCACATAAAATATCGTGTGGATGCTGCCTCTCATAATGTCCAGTGTCACTGTGTGTCCCCTAAATTGTCTGTGGCCCTGGGGTGCTGTCAGCTCTGTGCAGGGTTCATAGTCAGCTCCTAGAGGATGGCCTGTTATGAGTGGGACTTCCTGAATGCTTCCTGAATTAAAGGGCCCCAACCTAGCCCATTACAGATATCTGCGTGGGCCTTGACCCCCTGCTAACCTCCAGGGACACCTGCTCTGGTTTCACCCAGGCACAGTCCTCATATAGAGTCTTTTATCTCCTTTAAAAAAATTAAATTGTGTTTCAGTGTTCCAGAATTCATTACATATGCACCACACCCATCCTCCATGCAATCTGTGCCCTCCATAATACCCACAACTTGTCTCACCTAACGCCCCACTCCTGCCCCTCCAAAACCCTCAGATTGCTTTTCAGAGTCCACAGTCTCTTATGGTTCATCTCCCCCTCCATTTTCCCCCAACTCCCTTCTCCTCTCCATCTCCCCATGTCCTCCGTGTTATTCCTTATGCTCCATAAATAAGTGAAACCATATGACAATTGACTCTCTCTACTTGAATCTCTTCTAGTCCCGTTCATGTTGATATAAAAGTTGGGTATTCATCCTTTCTGATGGACCATATCTTCCTGTTCCATTCGTCCATTAAAGGGCATTTTGGGTCTTTCCACAGTTTGGCGACTGTGGCCATTGCTGCTATAAACATTGGGGTACATGTGGTCCTTCTTTGCACTCCATCTGTATCTTTAGAGTAAATACCCAGTAGTGCAATTGCGGGGTCATAAGGAAGCTCTATTTGACATTGTTTTAAATTTGACTCGTCCCTGAAATTTTTTTGGAACAGTATCAAGTTGCAAAATTAAAAAATATATTTATCTATATATATATCCATCTACATATAGATGTAGATGTAGATACATAAATAATTTATTTATTTGGCAGAGAGAGGTTTCCATAGAGGGAATAGGAGCAGGAGTGGGAGAGGGAGAAGCAGGCTTCCCACTGAGCAGGGAGCCCGATGTGGGGCTTGAGCCCAGGACCCTGGGATCATGACCTGAGCCAAAGGCAGACACTTAATGACTGAGCCACTCAGATGTTCTTAAAAATATTTTAAAGTGATATTATTCAGGTATGTTTTATGAAGTGTGTGACCTCCCTATGCTCTGAAAGAGGATATTTAATATTTCATTTTGACTAACATCTGAGAACCAATTCGAATACTCTGGGTTCTCAGTGTCTTGTTCCTAGATCTTCTGTGGTAAAAGGGAAATATAGAAAAAAAAGCTACAATGGAAAGTCCTCTTACAAATATTCTACTACTGTCCTTGTAAATCACTCTTTTTCTGCTGAATGAAATCTGAAGCAACTTTCAGTAGAGTAGTAATCTAGGAAGTTTATTTTTATGAAGGTGATAAATGATTTAATTTTTCTCAATAGGAGAATGTAGGTCATGGATGTTTTGCTTTAAATCTCATAAAGATATAAAATAGCATCATTATTACATTTTAAATAAAGTTTAATTTTTCACTCTTCATATTTTATTAAGATTCCTATAAGTAAATAAATGATTATTTTTAAAATTTAATTTAATTTTTTCTTAATTCTAAGTTTATTTATGCACCACACTCAGTGCTCCATGCAATACATGCCCTCCTTAATACCCACCACCAGGTTCACCTATCCCCCATCCCTGACCCTCCAAAACCCTCAGTTTGTTTCTCAGAGCCACAGTCTCTCATGCTTTATCTCCTCTTCCAATTTCCCCCAATTCACTTTTCCTTCCCTTCTACTAATGTCCTCCATGTAATTTCCTATGCATACACGTAAGTGAAATCATATAATAATTGTCTTTCTCTGCTTGACTTATTTCCCTTAGCATAATCTCCTCCAGTCCTCCATATTGATAGAAAAGTTAGGTATTCATCCCTTCTGATGGATGCATAATATTCCATTGTATATAAGGACCATATCTCCTTTATCCATTGTCTGTTGTAGGGTTTCTTGTCTCTTTCCACATTTTGGCGACTGTAGACACTGCAGCTATGAACACTGGGGTACAGATGGCCCTTCTGTTCCCTACATCTGTATCTTTGGCGTAAATACCCAGTAGTGAAATTGCAGGGTCATAGGGAAGCTCTATTTTTAATTTCTTGAAGAATCTCCACACTGTTCTCCAGAGTGTCTGCACCAGCTTGCATTCCCACCAACAGTGTAAGAAGGTTCCCCTTTCTCCACATCCTCTACAACACATGCTGTTTCATGTCTTGCTAATTTTGGCCATTCTAACTGGTGTCAGGTGGTATCTCAATGTGGTTTTAATTTGAATCTCCCTGATGGCTAGTGATGATGAACATTTTTTCATGTGTCTGATAGCCATTTGTATGTCTTCATTGGAGAAGTGTCTGTTCATGTCTTCTGCCCATTTTTTGACATGATTATCTGTTTTGTGTGTGTTGAGTTTGAGGAGTTCTTTATAGATCCTGGATATCAAGCTTTTGTCTATACTGTCATTTGCAAAAAACATCTCCCATTCCGTGTGTTGCCTCTTTGTTTTGTTGACTGTTTCCTTTGCTGTGCAGAGGCTTTTGATCTTGATGAAGTCCCAAAAGTTCATTTTTGCATTTGTTTCCTTTGCCTTTGGAGACAAATCTTGAAAGAAGTTGCTTGTAGCAGATATCAAAGAGGTTACTGCCTATGTTCTCCTCTAGGATTCTGATGGATTCCTGTATTACTTTGAGGTCTTTTATCCATTTCGAATTTACCCTTGCATACGGTGTAAGAGAATGGTCGACTTTCATTTTTGTACACATAGATGTCCAATTTTCCCATCACCATTTATTGAAGACACTGGCCTTTTACCACTGTATATTTTTTCCAGGTTTGTTGAAGATGTTTTTGACCATAGATTTGAGGGTCCATATCTTTGCTGTCTACTCTGTTCACCTTATTTATGTGTCTGTTTTTATGCCAGTACCATGCTGTCTTGGTGATCACAGCTTTGTAGTAAACTTGAAATCAGGCAGTGTGATACCCCCAGGTTTTTCGTTTTCAACATTTCGTTGGCAATTTGGGGTCTCTTCTGATTCCATACACATTTTCAGATTGTTTGCTCTAGCTCTTTGAAAATGCCAGTGGAATTTTGACTGCAAGGCATTGAAACTATAGACATTTTAACAATGTTTATTCTTCTGATCCATGAGCATGGAGGGGTCTTCCATCTTTTTGTGTCTTCTTCAATTACTTTTATGACTGTTCTGTACTTCCTTGAGTACACATCCTTAACCTCTTTGGTTTGGTTTATTCCCAGGTATCTTATGGTTCTTGGAGCTATAGTAATTGGAATCAATTCTCTACTTTCCCTTTCTGTATTTTCATTGTTAGTGTATAAGAAAGCAACTGCTTTCTGTACATTGACTTTGTATCTTGCCACATTACTGAATTGCTGAATGAGTTCTAGTAGTTTGGGGGTGGAGTCTTTTTTATTTTGCATATAAAATATCATGCCATCTGCAAAGAGAGAGATTTTGACTTCTTCATTGCAATTTGTGCTCCATAGTTTTAAAAGGTCCTTGACTGGCTCAGTCAGCACAATCTGTCTCTTGATCTCAGAATCTTGAGTTCAAATTTTGGTCATGGAGATTATTTTTTTTTTCATTTTATTTATTTTTTCAGTGTAACAGTATTCATTCTTTTTGCACAACACCCAGATTATTTTTTTTTAAAGTGGGGGTGTTAATAACATTCTGTCTAATTTTCATCTAGGTATTTTATGGTTGTAGCTGTTGTGTTCAAGTCTATGTCACATGTTGACTCTTGTTGTGGATAGGGTTGGGATAGACATTCAGTTGCATTGCTTTACTTGAGGTTGCCCAGTGTTTCCAAAACCACTTAATGTAGAGACTATTGCTTCCCTATTTTTTATTCTTGGAGCTTTTGTTGGAAATGAATTGACTACATATGTATCAGTTTCTTCCTGGGCTTTTTACTATGTTCCATTCATCTGTGTGTCTGTCTGTATATCAATACTATACCGTTTTGATTTCTACAGCTTTGTAATACACTTTGAATTCAGAAAGCATGACACATCCAGTTTTGATCTTTCTCCAGATGGCTTTGGCTATTCAGGCCTTCCATGGTATTATTCACTTTGTATGATTGCTGTTCTTATTTCTGGAAATGCTATTAAAGGTTGATGGGAATTGAACTGAATGCTTAGATTGCTTGTTGCAGTGTGTATTTTTGGGTTACATATGTTCTTGGGATCCATTAGTATGGGATGTCTTTGGACTTCATTCTGTCTTCTTGAAATTCTTTCATTAATGATTTATGGTTTTCAGTATACAGGTCTTTCCCTTCTTGATGCAAATAATTCATACGTATTTTATTCTTTTTGAGTGATTATGAATTAAAAATTATTTTCTTAATTTCTTTCAGTGATAGCTTGCTATTCATGTATAGAGATAAAACTCATTTTCGTATTGAATTTGTGTCCTTAAGCTTGACTTAATGCATCTGTTGGTTCTATGAGGATCTTTGTAGAATCATTTTGGGTTATATATATCCTATCATGTTCTCCTAATAAGTAAAAAATTAACTGGGAATATAGGTCGATGTTATCTAACTGGGAAAAAAGGATACAGGTATGCTGGGAGATTGTTTACAAATTGTCTAAAATATTTTGTGGTTTATGTAAGCAAAGGGATACATAAATGTGGATTTTTTCCATTTACTGTTTTTTTTTTCAACCAGATATACAGAGCTCTGACTTAGACCAGTTATTCCCCCACACTTTCCCACCCTACAAGCTGTGCCTCTTGGGAGGCTTCCACCGTTCTCTCTGCTTTCTGTCCTTTGACCCAGGGCCTGACTCAGCTGCTCAGAAAATACTTCTCAAAATAGTGCACTTAGGAAGAAGCTTATTTTTTCATAGATTTCCTGGAAGACATCCTCCAAAAGATTGAATTTTACAGAATTGTTTTCGATCTCTCTGGGATCCTTGAAGATGTCCAAGGTTGAATGTGGCTTCTTTTGCAGGCAGGTCCGGGAGCCCTGCGGTATTCCTGCAATGTCTCCTGTGGCCACTGGAGGGGTGTGTGTGCTCATCGAAGACATGGCTGCACCTCTGCAGAATGTAGAAGTTAACTTCCTTTACCACTTCCTTCAAGATCTTAGACAATTGCTTCAATGATTATTTACTGTAAAGATTCTTTGGGATCTATTGACAATTCCCTACAAATGACAACCTAAGGTACTATAGTGATTAAACTGTGTCCCTTCTTGCACATGCAAATGCATAAAATTATAAATGACTGAGTGGAGGTGGACCCTCCCCTCACATGAGATTCAAAATGAATGCCAGATGGGCCCCAGACCTTAATTTAAGAGCTAAAACTATAAACCTCAGAGAAGAAAGCCTAAGAAGAAATCTTTCTGACCTTAGATTTAGCATCTGTTTCTTAAGGATGATGCCAGAATCAACAAGTGGAAGAACAGATACCTGGGTAAATTTGTCGCCAACACATCTGCATTTCCTCTGGGCTCCCCATGTGCTCCCGGGCACAAGGTAGGAAATGCAGGAGTCTTTCTTTCGACATCCTACTTAGCTGTACCCATTACTATCTCTAATTAAGGGATGGGGTCTGTAGCTTCAGAGTCCTAGCTGGGGTCACCCAGCTTCAAAGAGGTTGACTACGGGCTAGAACTGCTGTCTCTCTGCCATCAGACTCTTTGCTCCATTCACACGGCCCCGACCTGGTACTCAGAGGTGTGCAAAGCTCCACATGCAAACCCCCAGGCCTGGAGACCTCACTGAACTCAGGGGGAAGTGATACCACTCTGATAGGGGCTTGGCCTAAATCCATTGTCTGACGATGGCACTGAGGACTCTCCCAGTTCCAGCCAGCCTTTGTCTGGGCAGGAAGATTCTCCCTGGGTAAAAATCACAAAGGTTAATGTAACCTCAGAGCTGAGAAGTCCCTTCTGAAGCATCTGGAATGCAGCCTTCTTGTCAGGCGGGGTCAAAAAGGGTAGACAAGTCCTAGGATACAATCCTGCCTCTGTCTCATTGTGGAGTATGGAGAGGGGCAGCTTCTTAAAGCTTTGGTTTCCTTATTCGTCAAACAGAGACAGCATTTCTACCTTCCACATGGAATTGTTATAGAGATTTACTGACATGATTCATGTTCTCAAAGGACACTCAGTCATCCCTAGCTCTATCTGCTTAAATTATCTCACTGTGAACCCACTGTTGCCATGGGCTCTGGGCCTCTGCCTTACTCTGTCCCTTCTGCCCGGCAAGCCCGGCTCCCCCTAATTCAATTGTCTTTTCCTTTCAATTGCCTTCATCCCCTCCAGTATGGGTGACCTGTCACTCAGCTGGGATCCCACAACACTATTCCTCATCCATCAGACCCAGGCAAGCCCTGGGTAAGGATCTCACCCAGAGCTTGTGTCCTGAACATGGACAATACTCGGTGTGGAGACTGTCAATCTGGAGCTTCCTAAATTGTCATCTCTTCCTGGAAGAAATGATGGAGTGTCTTGTGATGGGGCTCTTTCTGTCCAAAGCAGGCAAATGAGCTGTCATCACTTCCATCAAGACTGTCTCCTGTATCTCCCTATTGTATAATCATTGGTACATAGCATCTTAGGCTTCCTTGCCTGCCAGGATACCAAAATATTTTGATGGTCGGAGTTGAAAGATTTTCTGGAGGTGAATTTGGTTTTTTACAGACCTGTTGGTAAGATGAAGCCTGACCACTCCCTACAAACTTACACAGAGCCTGTGGCCCTGACCAATAGCACAGTGCCCAAGTCCATAGCAGCCATTCCCCTAGTGTTCAGAACTCTCCTTTCTCACTGAGTCCCCATTCATTGGTGTTTCTCTCTCTTCTTCCAGGGAGAGCCCCAGATGTCTTCTCTCTGAAAATGTACCTTCTGTGCCTGGTTAGCTCCATCTTATGACAGAAAAGCTATGGATTACTACCATGGGTTCCCCAGGAGCTTCAGATCAATTGGATAGCCCTTACCCACAATTGTGGGAGGAGAGGGATCTCCCCCTTCTTCTCACATGGTGTCTTGAGCTGGAATCACAGCCTCCTCTCCCACATAAGCTGAATTTGAGGGATACCAAGGTTGGGGCGGTGGTACAGGTCATGGCTAGGGGAACCTAAGGCTGTGGATGAACCACATCCAGTGCCAAAACACTTGGTAGAGGCTCTCTCCATCCTAGAGTCCATGAGCAGCCAATGTGCTTTGTAAGGGTCTCTCTTGTTCACACAGGTTCAAGTAGTTTTTGCTGTTGCCACTAAAACTATCTGGATGAACATAAGTCTGTAACTCACTGACCTCCGCTGTCCTTAGAGGTTCTTCCCTCAGGGGATGTGGTCCAGCCAGGATACACAGGGAGCAACCTGATAGGAGTGGTCTGGTCTGTACCCCTTTACTGGCATCGAGCAGTGCGTGGTCGCTCAAGTTAGAATTTGAGTTATGGAGCACAAGGGGTTGGATTGGCTGGAGCATATCACCAGACAGGGCCTGAGTGTTGTGTGTTCATGGACACTGGCAGGGATATTTGTAGTGGAGGATACATGAGGGGACTGTGGGAAAGCTCTTGCCTGCTCTATGGTCACTCCCACTACCCATGGACTCCCTGCTGGCTTGTACTCATGGTTTTGGGTTTCATCTATAGACACCAGGTCCCTCCTTTCCCAAGAAGTCTGTGCTGAATAAAGAGAGCATAGATAGGGAAGCATGGATCCTGTCCTCCAAAATTATGGTTAAATTATGCTCCATAAATGGTGTTTATAGGAATCAGACACAATGAATAGAGATTTATGGCACAGATATACTTATTACCTTAATGATGAGAGTCAAATAATTGGAAAAGGCTCAGTTTTTTAACAGATGGGGCTTTAAGTGCTGTCACTGAGAATGTCCAAGGGGATAGTAGTGACAGTGCCTATCTACTGTAGGGAAATCTGGTAGAACAAGAGCCCAACCCTAAAACTCTCCCTGCTGCCCTCCCCCTGTCTTATGCACACACACAGACATGTGTGTGCATGAACACATATTAAATCCAGAAAAAAACGCATGGAAACGGGACACCATCTCATTATAGGTTATTTTTTTTTCATGGAAGAAGGAAAGTGTCTTATTTTCTTCATACTTAAATCATTATTTTACTACATAAATACAGTCTGCCTAAACCTGAAGAACTATTTACTTTATTACCTGACTTTTTAAATAAAAAAGATATAATTCTAGTATTTTTAAAATATGCCCTCTAGAATAGTTTAAACGTAGCCTATGCAGGAATATGAAAGAATTTAAAGGTGTCTCATGGACCCAGACATTTCCCTGGTTTCTGCCTTTCAAAGTATGCTTATAAAAGGGAACACAATTCCAGGTAATGAAAGTAGCTCATTTTGGGGCTTCCCAGGATAATTGTTGTTTCGGAAACATTCATTTGTAATAAAATGTCTTTTTTAAATAAAATATTGAAAAAAGGATTTTTGTATCCTTCCTATGTTCTGTAGCCAGACAGAGAAAGCCATAATGTAGGATTCCAGGCACATGAAAATCTCAGACAAAGTAAAGTACCAAAGACAGAAAAGCAGTGGTTGCTGGGACTGGGGTGAGGGAAGGAGCAGTGAGTGTAAGGATGACTAGGTTTTTCTCTGTGACAGAAATGTTCTTCAAGTAAATGGTTGTGCAACACTCTTGAAGTACTTAATGGCACTTCCATGTACCACTGAAAAGGATCAAAGTAAAATTTTATGTAAACTCAAATTCTATTTTATTTAATGAACAAAATCTATTAAGCCACTATACAGGTGTATACAAAACACAAAAATTACAAAGAGAGCAATGACAGAAGAGGGGAAACCATCTTTGGGGTTCCAGCCAGCACAAGCTGCTGCTTGGGGGCTGATGCTGGTCATTACACTGAGACAGGTGCTGGATCAAGTCCTTCATGAACCTCAATAGCAGGGGCTAGACCCTGCTGGACCTCCGGGTCAGGCGGAGGAGCTGGTAGCTCTTCCATCTCAGGAGAGTGAATTAGAGTCCTGACCACCACGTGCTCTGGCCCCAACAGGGCAGGTGGTGTTACCACTCTTCTTAACGTGTGAGCTCCAGCACCAGGGAGGGATGGGGCCAGTTTTGTCTCTGAAGATACAGCGGGTTCCACAGTGGGAGCTAAGGCAAATTCCTGATGTGGTTCAGGCTATTTCTCTGGGCCTGGTGCTGTAGCTCCATTAAGAGAAAGTATCATCAGCATGATTGAATTCCCATGTCCTTTATAAATAAAGGAAACTTTTTGCACCACGCAATGTTGCCTGCATCCAAGAACCAATCCCTGTGAAGTATCCATGACTGAAGACCAAGGGGAAAGGGATCTGAGACTATTTATTGCTTTCCACCTGACTGCACTCTATGGAGGCGTGGTCAGTGTGGCCCAGCCTGTCCCCTCCTCAGGACCACATCAGCCACCCCCAGTCCCTCTCACCCACAGCTTCTGGCTCCGTGGGCTCAAGGTGTTGCAACTGTGTGAGCAGAAACTGGGCATGGTGCTCCAGGTCTGAGCCTGGCATATTGAGCCCCATGCATGTCATCAGCACTTTCAGGCTGGTAAATTCTGGGGGCTGTAAAAATATTCAGAATATTTTTCTACACATGTGTTCAAGAAGGAGGAGATTGCTCTGGGGATAGACAGTTAGGAAGAGGACTCAGAGGACAGGGCATGCTCTCAAACGAATATCCCAGGGAAACCTGTGGGAACCTGGGTCCTTGGGCATCCAGCTCCTGTCAGAGAACAGTCCTACTCCTTGTCCACCTGTGATCTGAAAATCCTGCCTGAGACAGGCCTGGTTACAGACAACAGGGTGGAAAGAGCCTCAATGAGTTGGAGATCTTGATGAATGGTGGGACCATTTCTGCCCTACAGGGTGGACCTGTACACACTCTGTAGTCTATATCCTTGTGCACTTGGCACTTGAGTTCAACTGCATGTGCCCAAGGAGGGTTGGTACCTGGCCTCTTAATTATCCTTACTTCACATGCCACTGCTCTCTGAAGATCCAACCAAGGAGGGAGCCAATGGACTCTATCTCTAGCCAACCCTTCCCAGGATCCTCCCAATACTTCAAAAGTTACCTCCTGTGCCCATGGACTACCTCTTTCACTAGGTGCCATGAGTGGGTCTCCTTCTACTGACACTAATCTCCCACAGGGTTTGGAATATCTGGTCCCTATACTCTCACTGGGTCTCCTGAGAACCCTTGGAACACCCAGGGTCCAGTTTGGTGGTTTCCACAGACTCTTGTCTAGGTCCCAGGATTTGGGGTAGAGACAGGGGTGAGAGGGCCCGGTGATGGGGAATGGCTCTCTTAAGGGCTAAAGCTGTCATCAATTCCCCTCTGCTCTGCCACAGTACCCACAGTTCCCACAGTACCCACGGCTTCCCTGAGTCCCTTCCTTATTCCAGAAGAAACTCTCCAACCTTCACCCTTAAAAGGAATCAGAGCTGTGTGGCATGAGAATCAAAGAATCCCTCCACCTCACAGTACACTTTCTGCTCTGGTGGAGAGGGAAGGTCCTCCTGCATCATTCCAAGCACACTCATATGTTTCACTGCTCCTGGGCTACGCCAGCTTCATCATAACTGGAGAAAATGCACCCATATCTAGAGGACGCCAGGGAGCATCACATGAAATGTCCTGTGGATGCTAAATCTCATTGTGTCCATTATCACTGTATGACTCCTGACCAGTGTGAAGACCTGGGCTTCTGTCTGCTCTGTGCAGGGATCACAGTCAAGTCCTAGAGAAGCATCTGCACCTAGTGGGGCTTCCTGAATACTTGATGAATAAAAGGGCCCAACCACCCCATCACAGATATCTGAGTGGGCCTGGGAATGCCTCTGAAATCCGGGGATCCTTGCTCTGCTTTCACCCAAACACAGACCCCAAATGGACTCTCAGATCTCTCTTTCAAATGGCAAAACAACGAAACTCAAGATCATAGTGATAGTGAGGAATGAGGCAGAGGCTTTATCATGACAAGTAGGACAAAGATAAATGAGTACAACCACAGGTCCTCTATCAGAACTTTGCACGGCCAGGCACCCAGGTGCACTTTCCTATCAAGACCTGACTGAGTCCCTAACATAACTCTGCCCCACTCAGAGGAGCAAACTGAGGCTCGGGAAGTTTGGGCCATTTCCAAGACTCACAGCAAGTGGTAGCCAAATCCAACTGAGCAGTTAGGGACGGGGTACTCACCTTGCAAAAAGGAAGTTCAACATCTCTTCGGTGGTGGCAATGGCTTGATATGGCCCAGGAACGTGTAGGTATAGCTGAGTTCTCTTCCTAGGAAATCAGTCACCAGATGTTGTATTTGCTTCTCTAGTAGGTTGGCCCGATTTGTCCATAGTGCACAGGTCTCACTCTTCTTCATCAGTGATCCATATTTACCCTGATGTGAAACAGAGGAGACATGAGTCAGTTCTGTCTCCAGGAGGGTTAGGTGCTGAAGCACAGACCGAAACCCAAGATGACAGTGACTTATGGCAAGAGGTGGGACAAGAGGGCCCACAATCATAAAAACAATAAGGTAACTGGGTGGTTCCTTGGCTTAATCCAAGGAGTCACGGTTTTTCCTCAGGTCATGATCTCAATGTCCTGAAATCGAACTACTTGTAGGGTTGCATACTTGGGCAGAATCAGCTTGAGAATACTGTATCTCCCTCTGCTTCTCCCCACTCCCCCACTCCTGCCCCCCTCAAATCAGTCAATCAACCAATCAATTCATAAATCTTTAAGGAAATATAAAAACATTTCCTAGTAGACATACAATGAATTGAAGTCAGTGATATCTGTTCTTCATAGTATCTGAAGTCAAATTGTGAGATGTGTATTGCTAGCACTTCCCTGCATGAACAGCATCTGTCTTGTGGTTTCTGATAACATATTCCATTCTTGAGATGAGAGCACAGAGATATTTTCTTAGATGAGACAGCTAAGGATATTAGGCCATGTAGGATGTTTCATGTAGCACTATGAGTTAGCAACAGAAGAGAATCACATCAAAGTCCTGCATAATTGAAGGGCTCAATGGCTTTAACAAATGACTGGCTTTCTGGAATATTGTGCAGCAGAATGAATCCCCTGCCCCTGTCCCTGAACCTGGAGGGGCGTGACGGATGTGTTCATTCAAAACCAAAAGACAGAATAAGAGGCATAGTACCATTGGCAACATGTCCCTTTGGGTTAATGCCTTCCAACTCACCATGATCATGTGTAAGACTTGCAGAACCTGGGGAAGACTGTCAGGTCAGTGAGGACACCTGGGAGCACATGTTAGGAAAATACATAGCACAGTGCAAAAGGATCCTAGATGAATGTCACGAGACAAGGTTTAAAGTCTCTTTTCTGATATTACAAATATGTGGAAAACTACTCTATATCTGGCCAACGTAGGGGCAGAGAAATGAGGGCAAGTTTGAAAAGGGGATGGTGATGCACATTCATGTGAGTTCAGGATCCTAGGAGGGAGCACAGAGCAGTACTAGTCTGGCTTCTGGGACACGGGTACCATTCTGCTTCACTGGAAACCTGGGGATGGATTCCCCAGAACCTGCACTCACCCTGAGCCAGTGCTGGACTCTGTTGGCATTTGGGGACACCTTATGTCCTTCAAGGAGGTAGAGCAGAGGATCTCAACATCCAGTTCCTGCCCGATCTCCTGTGTGGAGCTCTGTAAAGACATTGCCCAGCAACTAGGCAGGAGGCCTCAGAGTCCTGTCTGGCTTCCTTTGCTGGTCCTCAGACCCAGGCCACTCCATTCCAGACACAGAACACCCCAGTATGCACACAACTCCACCAAGAAGAGAAATGTGGCACAGCTTCAGGGCCTTCATTGTTCTCTGAGAGAGGTAAGACGCACCCAGGAATCCTTCCCACCCTGCCCACCATGACATTGGTGAAGACATAAAGGGATCACCAGGGTATCCGCTATCTTGAAACTCCCTCCATCCCAGTGGCAGGAACCCCCACATATCCCTCTTTGCCAGAAACTGCAGAGGAAATGACGAGGCTGGCCTGGGTTTGCTCAGAGGGGTGGCTTGGCCTGGCATAGGCTGTTCTGTATTACCTTATGGAACCTCCTTCCGAATGTCCTGAGGCTTTATGTGTGAGGTTTGTACCAACATATGCAGCATATGAAAAAGCCATTCCCCTGGGTTTTCTGGGAGCCAGAGTCCTGGGAAGTAGGAAAACAGCAGGAGATCATCTTTCAATATTGGGTGTCTCTAGCCAAATAACCATGGTGCTATACTACACTAGAATGTGGGAGCCTGTTTGCAGGGGTTCCAAATTCTGTTGGTGTCTGAAGTCAAGGAAGTAACTTCACTGCCCGAAATCACCTACCCAAGTCCACTCCTGGATTGACACCAAACAAACAGTGCTCAGGGTTGCCATCTGCTCATCCCCATTCTGCATGTAGGGCACATATGTACACAGTGACACCAACACACCCCTCTTCACAGGCCCCTAAGGAAGGTCTGGGTGCAGCCAGGGCCACAGCTTAGAGAAACACGTGGCATCAAGAACAGCTCTACAATCTTACCTGTTTATGTCCTGGATAAGCCATTATCCCTGTCAGAGGTAGTCTGCATTTTGACTGTACAATACAGATGATTATAGCATGAACTTCCTCCAGATGTCCATAGGCATATGTGAGATAATATCTGTGATATTGGAGGAATGGTGTCACATGAAATAAATAGCTCCACCATATATTCTTCCTCTTCTTAACTTCCCTGGGTCTGCTATTGGTCAGATCCCACTCTACAGTCCCTACTGGTACGTGTGTGTGTGTGTGTGTGTGTGTGTACATGCACACTCTCTCATGTGTGTACACATGTGTTCATCAGTGCTCAAATTCTGAAGTCCCAGAATATGGCAGCCTCACCTATAGAGCAGTAGATAATAGCTTCCCAAGATCGTATTATTTCTAATTTTAGAAGCAAGAAGGGATTGGAGCCTTGGACTCTGAAGTTCATAATTCACCCCTATGCCTAGAGACTGCATACCCTGTACTGAGAGCCATTAACTTCATTCCATTGGGTGTGATGTGGATAGGGTTCCACTCAGTGTGTTGCCATGAGTTGGGCTGCCCTTCAGACAAGAACTTACTGGAATGCCTCCTATCTGGGATATCAAGGCTCACAATCACCATTATACCATCTCCATGCCTGTAGCCACTTGCTTTCAACACAACTTTTCCCAGAGCCCTCTGGTGAATGGCTACATGCATCCAGGGTCCCTAATTTGAGGACACTCAAAGAGCTGGGTTCATGCATGTTTCAGCCTTCTAACCATTCTGGGCAATGCTCTAACCCTGTTGAGATCTTCACCTTCTCCTCTCAGTGGTTCTCTGAAATCCCATATCCTGTTTATACATCTTTTGTAACCCTGTCACCTGGAGTGTGGTCTGGACTTAGTGATTCCTACCATTCCACAGAACATAACAACATGACCCACAAGCCCTTTCTGAGATTCAGGTATTAAAGCTCATTTCCCAGTCCCATTCTGACTCTGATCCCTATTCTCTCTCAGATCTTCACTCAGGAGTACAAGCCCCTATGTTGAACCATGACCCAGACATGTGCATGTTACATCCCAATGAGGACCAACAACAGACAGAATAATTCAGGCCTTTGAGATGGACTGAATCCTGCCAACAACCCTAAGTGAGCTCAGGTTCTCAGTGAATCAGGTCATGCTTTGGTGTTTTCAACAGGCCCAAAGTACTGAGAAACTCTGGCAGAAGCCTCTAGCTGGACACTCGTGGATTCCTGATCCTCTAAGACTGTGTGAAATTTTTTGTTGGTTAAGCCACTGAGTGTGGGCTAATGTGGTCACACAGAAGTAGGAGCGGGGTACTGATACTGTTCACCTGCCCCAGGCCTTGGCCCTCCTCCGCTTCCTCCCTTCTCCTCTCCTCAGCTTCTGCCAATCCCTTGGGCCATATTTCTAACTCCACTACAGGAATGTCATAATTTTTTTTTCAATCCTCTGCACCATGGTGCCCTCTGCCAGGCTAAATATACTCTAATTTATGCGTGGATGTCTCCTTCTTTTCTTGCCATAGGAATTCTCAATTTCATCTCAGCACAGCCTTCTCACACCCCTCACTTGATGGAGCTCAGGACCCAGTTATAGTCCCTTGCTCTTTTCATTCACCTTTTTGGTTCATGTTTTTCCATCTTCCCCTCTAGATCCTGAGCTCCTAGAGAGAGAAACCGGTTGCCTGATAAACACCGGCACCATCTGAGTGCTCAGAGCCCAGTGGTTGAATGAACAGCCTAGAGGATCCAGCCTGCCTTGACCAGTTCTATTGCCAAAGCCTATTTGATTCTCGTCATGTGTAAGACCTTCCCACCCCGCCCTAAGGAAACTCTCTGTTCCATGTTGTGCTCAAACTCATGATCATGAGATCAAGTACCACATGCCCTGCTGGATGAGGAAGCCAGGTGCTTCTCTGGTAATATTATATAGGTTCTAGGTTGTTAACGATTGAAGTTTGCTTGTTGATTTCAACATGTTGTAGGTATATTATGTTATGCTGAATTACCAAATAACTCCCCAAACTTTAGTAGCATATCACCAAAAATTTCCCCACGTAAGAGTGCTAAGTGAATCTTCAGTTTGGAGACAAAGCTCCTTCATGTGGTCTTTCAGGAACCAAGAGTCCCTCCACCATGGGCCTTCTCACTCCATTGGTTGTCTTGTACCTCTGACACCATCAGCACTAGGGAAAGATGACAAATACACATAGGAGGTTGTTTACATTCAGGTTTTGAAGGCGTAAATATATACCTTTATGCTCAATCTTTAATTTTTTAAGGATTTTATTTATTAGAGAGAAAAGAACACAAGAAGGGTGGATTTGCAGAGGACAGATAACCAGAGAGTTGCTGAGGTGAGGAGGACAAGGGATGTCTTATATGGACTGGAACAGCTTGGACCAAACAGAGCAAGTATCCACCAACTGTGGTAGGCTGAGAGTAATGAGTAAACTCAGATCCCTGTGCCCATAACCAGCCATCAGGAGAGACCTCCCAGGGATTCCTTCATGGCCTCAGACAACATTGAGTGATGGGAAATATTTCCTTTATTTAGAAGGACATAAAAAGTCAATCATGGGTTGGATACTTTCTCTTCGTGAAGCTACAACTCTAGCCGCAGAAAAAGATCCTAATCCACTTAAAGAGCTACCTCCATCTCCCACTGTGATGCATGATGCAGCTTCAGAGTTTGAGTGGGAATAAGTTGTGTGGGTGATACAGCTAGGGATACAGCAGAGGGGAGGATCCTGGGCTAAGGAGACTACCTCAAAATTTTATCAGCAAATAAGTACACAACTGAAACATTTAAGAGTTTAATACTGTGAAGGATGTCCCTGGATTAAAGGTGTTCATGTGGTGAAGCAAGTTGGAATCCCAGGTGTGGAAGCTTGAGGATCCTGGGGGTCACAAGAACAGTTGTATCCTGAATGCTTCAGAGTCCTCAGATATCAGTTGGGGAAAGCTGGTTGAGAACCATGAGGCTAGATGCTGGCTTTTTGCTCTGTGTAGTCCTAATCTTCAAATCACAGCACTGGAGTCCACAAAAAAAAAGTAGAAGCATGGCAAGACCTCTAACTTCCAGGAGGTACAGCATGACTCTATGCCACAGAAACCCACAAAAATTGGAGTTGGAATTCAGTCGCATGCCTGAGATAAAAATGCTTTGTCTCTGGCTTGGTGAACACAGAATTTTGACAGAAACCAAGGAGTTAAGACTGATGGATTTCTTTCCTGTGAAAAATCACTGAAGAGTTTGGGTGAAAATTTTTAGCTTCTGGGTAGAGAGCAGGGTGAAGCCATATTCATCCCACCCATTGGTCCTGTAAGCCTTCAGGGAGTAATACAGGGCCACATACTGGAATCCAGGGTTGATTACCTGGAAGTCTGCCTCTTCTTAGGAGAGGTGCATTTGTTCCAGCTGAAGTATACCTGAGAATCAGTGCCACAGACCCCTCCCCCAGAAAACAATCACACACAACTTACTTCTGTTAAGTTTACTGATCATAGAGGGCTGCAAAGCTTCAACTCTAAGGGAAAACACTAGGTAGCATTCTTTGCATTTTTATTTTTTAATCTTTTGTTTAGTTTTCCAGTTTTTTTGTTATTTTTCAGCTGTTTTTAATAATTTCAATCCTTTTAAAAGTTATTTTATTTAGTTTTATTCATTTCATTATATTTTATTTTTTCCTTTCTTCTTTTCTTTTCTGGAAATAATAATGAGATGGAGAAATTCACTTGAAATTAAATAACTGGAGGGAGTACTCACTACCAGAAATTGTATCACTATGGATATAATTCAAATATCTGAACTAGAACTTAAAACAATGATTCAAAAGACACTAGACAGGCTAATAAAAGCATAGAAGACAACAAAGAATCCCTCACTATAAAAATAAAAGAACACGAATCTAGACGGCCCCAAATTAAAAAATGTCATTACAGAGATTCAGTCCTAAATGAAGACTATGGGAAGGACTGTGAATGAGGCAGAAGAGGAAGTCAGTGAAATAGAAGATAAAATAATGGAAAATTAGGAAGCTAAAAAAGAGAGAAAGAAAACTATTGGCTCACCAAGGCAGATTTTGAGAACTCAGCACTTCCATAAAGTGAAATAATATCCAGATAATAGAGGTACCAGAAGATGACAAGAGGGGCAGAAGGGGGAAAGGTTTATTTCAAAAAATTGGAGCTGAGGAATTTCCCACCTAGCAGAAGCAAACGTGTACTCAAGTCCAGGAGGTACACAGAACTCCTCTCAGAATCAATAAAAATATTTCAACATCTTGACATATAAGAGTCAAGCTTTCAAAGTGCAGTGATAAAGAGAAAATCCTGAAAGCAGCTCAGGACAAGAGAAACTTAACCACTAAGGGTACATACATAAGGGTGGCAGCACACCTGCCCACAGACATCGGGAAGGCCAGAAAAGAATGCATGATATATTCAATGTGCAAAATGTGTAACTTGTGCAGCCAAGAATACATAGTCCAGGGAGCCTGTCATTCAGAGTAGAAGCAGAGATAAAGAGCTTTCCAGGGCAAAGAAAACTTAAGGATTGTGAACACTAAACCAACCCTGAAAGAAACAATTTCGGGGATCCTGTGAGTGTAGAGAGAGCCCTAAGTTAAGAAAAATCCAGAAAGGAACAGAGACAATCTACAGAAACAGCAACTTTACAGGTAATACAATGGCACTGAATTTATACCTTTAAATATCACTCTGAGGACAAATGGACTCAATGCCCCAATCAAAAGATATACTGTATAAACATGGATTAAAAGAAAAACAAGAACCATCAATATCCTGCTTACAAGAGATTCACTGCAGAGGCAAGAATACATCGAGATTTAAATTGAAGGCATGGGGAATCATTTATTATGCTAATGGGAATGTAAGGAATGCTGGAGGATCCATCCCTCTACATTAGACACACTACATTTTAAAGTGAAGGCTATTATAAGTGATGAAGAAGGACACTATAACATAATAAAATGGATATACCCAATGAAAAGATCTAACGACTGTAAACATGTATGCCCCTAATTGGGAGACACCAAACATACACACCAATGAATTACAAAATTAAAGAAACTCCTTGAGAAGAATACAGTAATAAAAGAGGACTTTAAGAACCCACTCACAGCAATGGACAGATCATCTATGCAGATCAACAAGGAAACATGGGCTTTGAATGACACACTGGACCAGATGGACTTCATGGAGATATGCAGAGCACAGCCTCTGAAAACACCAGAAAAAACATACTTTTGGAGGTTACATGGGACACTCTCCAGAAGAGATCACATACTATCTTAGAAATTAGGTCTCACAAGTACCAAAATATTGACATCATAACATGAAAATTTTTTTACCACAGTACTATGAATCTTGAAGTTAATTACAAGAAAAAATGTGGAAGGACAACTATGTGGAGGATAAAGAACATCCTACTGTAGAATGAATGGAGAATCAGGAAATTAAACAAGAATTTAAAAATACATGGAAGAGAATGAAAATAAATGTAGGACAACTCCAAGTCTTTGGGATGCAACAAAGGCTGTCCCAAGTGGGAAGTAATGACAATAAAAGCCTTTCTTAAGAAACAAATTATATTCTCAAGGGGGAGACAAGATGGCGGGGGGGTAGGAGGAGGTGCCATTTCAACCTGTACCCTAAAGTGAGCTGATTACCTACCAAAGAACTCCGATCACCCATGAAATCAGACAGAGCAGAATTATACATGTCTGAATCTCTACAGGAGCAGAAGACGCCAGTGGGCAGGTAAAGCGGAGTAGGAATGTCAGACTGATATCGGAAGATAAACAAAAGGGGGAGGGAGCCACCAGAGGCGACTGATTGGAAAGTAATACCCCAATACGTGAGTGCCTGTGACTGGGGACCAGCATTAACTTGGAGTCTGGTTGAAAGCTCAAAAAGAGCAAAGGATCACGGAGGGAAATTGTGGGAATTGGGGCGGTTAGGGAGAGGGGCTTAAGTGTCCAGACCCAGGACAGCCTCCTCTGGAGCTGAGCCAGAGAGAGTGTGGTGGAAAAACCAGGTCTTGGTCCCTGAGCTGCCAGTGTGCCCAAGAACGTGGAGGGTCCAGCTCTTGTGAAGGGCTGGGAGTCTCGCCAGATGGCAGAACACTGGGCCCTGCCAGCAGAGCCTGAGAGGCGCGCACCCCACACCCTCCCTTGAGAGAGTTGCAGGCAGGCACCAGTCAGATGCATGCTCTTAGAACCGTGTTGCGCCCTGCCATTAGAGCCTGAGAAGCACATGCTCCACACCCTCCCCTGAGAGAGGTGCAGGCAGGCACCAGCCTGGCGCTCACTCTTTGAGCAGCGCTGTGCCACACCATCAGAGCCTGAGAAGCGCGCACCCCACACTCACCCCTGGGAGAGTGCACACAGGCACCAGCCGGGAGCTCTCCAACCCCGAAAGACCAGGAATTCCCAGCCCAGGCCAGTGGGAAAAATATCAGTCAGTGTGTGATCACTGCTTGGAACCTCTCTGGCAGTCTGGAGCTGCCCAAACAGCCGCCAATGCCGTGGTTCTGGATACAAATAGGAGATCCGAGTCCCCAGGGACCTCAACTCAGAACCTGTTCTGAGGCTTCTCTCTGAGAGGGAGGTCAGGGTGCAGTTTGCTTTCCTCTAAACCTCCAAAAACCATCAAAAACGGTCAAGACGAGAGAAAAACAAACAAACATAAAAACTCCAGAGAACAAGCCTGAAAAACTGGTTTCCTCAGAGCTCACCCCCTTGAGGGGGGCAGGAGGACTTAAATCAAGGAACATCATTGATTGAAAACCCACGTGACAGTCCTCTCCCCCAGAAAACCAACCAGGAAAGAAGAAAAAAAAAAGACAACAAGAGAACAACCATCGCTACTTCATAGATACAACTTTTATTTTTAACTTGTTCCCAATATTCTGATTCATGTTTTTTTATATAGATAATTTTGTAACCTGTTTACCATTACAGTGAGATGTCCAGTACTTCAAATTCCATAATAACCTTCTAACCTGAAATTTTTGATACAAGCACCCGTGTTTTTCTTTTGCTTTTTTATTTTTTTAATTTTTTAAAAAATTGAGTTTAGTTTAGTCTAGTTTATTCTTTTTTATTTTTATTTTCTAATATTCATATAGAGTTAAACTTCAAGGTAATCCCCTTTCCCCAATCAATGCTACCCCTATAGGTAAACCAATTTTTAATCCCCCTTTATCTTAGGAGACCTGAGTCTTTTAACAAAGATATCAATATACATCCAGGAAGAATCAAAATAACCTTCCTCACTGACACTGAGAACTTATAACCACTCTCCAATTTTTTCTTCTACCAGTGTTTCTGTGTGTTTGTGTTTGTCCTGATAGTATATATATCTTAAACTTGGGGTTCTTTTTGACGAGGTTCTTCCTTTTTTTTTTTTTTGATTATATATATATATACATATATACATATATATATATATTTATATATACATATATATATGTACTTTTTCCTCTTTTCATATGTTTTTATCAGCCTTTTTGTTTATCTGTTTTTTTTTCTGTATACCTCATAAATCTTACCTTGGGGTCTGTTTGGGATGAGCCTTGTCTTTTATCTTCCCTTTTTTCCCTCTCTCCCTCTCTCACTCTCTCTTTTTTTTTTCTTCTTTTCTTTTCTTTTTCTTTTTTTTTTTTAAATCTCATTTAGGTGGGGAACCCTGATTGCTCAGAAGCAATCCAGGGTGCACCTTGATTGCACCACAGTCGATACATCCAGCTACATCTGATCAGTCAACTCTCACCAAAATGACTAGGAGGAGAAATGCCCAACAGAAGAAAAATACAGAGGATGGGCCTTCTACATCAGAGCTAATCCCTATCGACATAGACAATATGTCAGAAAGGGAATTCAGGCTAACAATTATCCAGGAAATATCTAGTTTGGAGAAAGCCATGGATGATCAAATGGAATTGATTAGGGCAGAACTTAAAGCCACCAGGGATGATGTTCACAATGTTAGGACAGAACTTAAAGTCACCAGGGATGATGTTCAAAATGCTCTCAATGAGTTCCAATCTAATCTAAATTCTCTAAAACCTAGGGTAACTGAGACAGAAGATAGAATTAGTGATCTGGAGGACAAACTGATAGAAAGGATCAGGAGGAAGTCTGGAACAAACAGCTCAGGAGCCATGAAAACAGAATCAGGGAAATAAATGATTCCATGAAATGTTCCAACGTCAGAATTATTGGTATCCTTAATGGGGAGGAGAAAGAAAGAAGTCTAGAAGTTATAATGGAACAAGTTTTCTATGAAAATTTTCCCAATCTCACGAATGGAAACAGCGTTCATGAACTAGAGGCAGAAGGGTTTCCCCCCAAGATTTTAGATTCTCGAAAATCCTCATGACACCTGATAGTTAGAATGAAGAATTATAACTGTAGGCAGACCCTCTTGAAAGCAGCTAGGACAAAGAAGCACATTACATACAGAGGAAAGCCCATTAGAATAATGTCAGACCTGTCCACAGAGACCTGGCAAGCCAGAAAGGGCTGGCAAAATATATTCCGGACACTAAATGAGAAGAACATACAGCCAAGAATACTTTATCCAGCAAGACTGACATTCAAAATGGATGGAGAGATAAAGAGTTTCCAAGACTGGCAAGGATTAAAAGACTAGGCAACCACCAAACTGACACAGCAGGAAATAATATGGGGGGGGTTTTATAAAAAAGAAGAAAAAATCCTAAGAATATCATTAACAGAAATATAGAAGCAATCTACAGAAAGAAAGAATTCAAAGGTAAAACAATGTCAATAAAAACGTATCTAACAATAATCACTCTCAATGTGAATGGCCTAAATGCGCCCAGAAAATGACACAGGGTTGCAGGTTGGATAAAACAACAGGACCCATCCATATGTTGTCTAAAGGAGACCCATTTTGAACCTAAAGATACACCCAGACTGAAAGTAAAGGGATAGAGAAGCATCTTTCACGCCAATGGGCCTCAAAAGAAGGCCAGGGTAGCAATTCTCATATCAGATAAATTAGAACTTAAACTAAAGATTGTAGTCAGAGATACAGAAGGACACTACATAATTTTTTTTTTAAAGATTTTATTTATTTATTTGACAGAGAGAGATCACAAGTAGGCAGAGAGGCAGGCAGAGAGAGAGGAGGAAGCAGGCTCCCCGCCGAGCAGAGAGCCCGATGCGGGACTCGATCCCAGGACCCTGAGATCACGACCCGAGCCGAAGGCAGCGGCCTAACCCACTGAGCCACCCAGGACACTACATAATTTTTAAAGGGACTATCCACCAAGATGATCTAACAATTGTAAATATCTACACCCCCAATATGGGAGCAGCCAATTGCGTAAGAAAACTATTAATCAAGATAAAGAGTCATATTGATATGAATACATTAATAGTAGGAGAACTTAACATCCCTCTCTTGGTAATAGACAGATCATCCAAGCAGAAGATCACTAAAGAAACAAGAGCATTGGATGAAACATTGGACCAGATGGACCTCAGATATATACAGAAAATTCAGCCCTAAAACAAGAGAATATTCATTCTTCTCAAGTGCACATGGAACCTTCTCCAAATAGACCACATACTGGGTCACAAAGCAGGACTCAACCGATACCAAAAGACTGATATTATTCCCTGCATATTCTCAGATCACAATGCTGTGAAACTGGAGCTCAATAACAAGGAAAATTTCAGAAGGAACTCAAACACCTGGAAGCTAAAGACCACCTTGCTTAAGAATGTTTTGATCAACCAGAAGATCAAAGAAGAACTTAAACAATTCATGGAAAAAAGAGAATGAAGACACTTCGGTCCAAAACCTATGGGATACATCAAAGGCGGTTCTAAGGGGGAAATACAGAGCCATCCAAGCCTCCCTCAAAAAAATTGAAAAATCCAGAATACACAAGCTGTCTCTACACCTTAAAGAACTGGAGAATCAACAACAAATCAAACCAACTCCACATGCAAGAAGGTAAATAATCAAGAATGGAGCAGAGATCAATGAGGTAGAAACCAGAGATACAGTAGAACGTATCAATGAAACTAGAAGCTGTTTTTTTGAAAAAATCAATAAGATCGATAAACCATTGGCCACACTAATCCAAAAGATAAGAGAGAAAGCCCAATTTAATAAAATTATGAATGAAAAGGGAGAGATCACAACTAACACCAAAGAAGTAGAAACAATCATCAGAATTTATTACCAACAGTTATATGCCAATAAGCTAAGCAACCTAGATGAAGGATAAGGAAAACTATAAACTCCCAAAACTGAACCAGGAAGAATTTGACAGCATGAATAGACAGATATCCAGCAACGAGATTGAAGCAGTGATCAAAAATCTCCCAAAAAACAAGAGCCCAGGACCTGATTGATTCCCTGGGGAATTCTACCAAACATTCAAAGAAGAAATAACACCAATTCTCCTGAAGCTATTTCAAAAAATTGAAGCAGAAGGAAAACTTCCAGATTCTTTTTATGAAGCCAGCATTACCTTGATCCACAAACCAGGCAAAGACCCTACCAGAAAGGAGAATTTCAGACCAATATCATTGATGAATATGGATGCTAAGATTCTCAACAAAATCCTAGCAAACAGGATGCAGCAGCATATTAAAAAGATTATCCACCATGACCAGGTGGGATTCATCCCTGGGTTACAAGGATGGTTCAACATTCGCAAATAAATCAATGTGATAGAAAAAATCAATAAGAGAAGAGAGAAGCACATGGTCCTCTCAATTGATGCAGAAAAAGCATTTGACAAAATCCAGAATCTGTTCCTCATTAAAACGCTTCAAAGTATAGGGATGGAGGGAACATTCCTGAACTTCATAAAATCTATCTATGAAAGACCCACAGCAAATATCATCCTCAATGGGAAAAAGCTCGCATCCTTCCCATTGAGATCAGGAACATGACAAGGATGCCCACTCTCACCACTCTTGTTTAACATAGTATTATAAGTCCTAGCAACAGCTAGAGAAATAAAATGTATCCAAATTGGCAATGAAGAAGTCAAACTCTCTCTCTCTATTCACAAATGACATGATTCTTTACATGGAAAACCCCAAAGACTCCACCCCCAAACTACTGGAACTCATACAACAATTCAGTAACGTGGCAGGGTGGAAAGTCAATGTATAGAAATCAGTGGTTTTCTTATACACTAACAATGAAAATACAGAAAGGGAAATTAGAGAATTGATTCCATTTACTATAGCACAAAGAATCATAAGATACCTATGGCATTTTTTGATTAGGAATAAACCTAATCAAAGAGGTAAAGGATCTGTACTGGAGGAACTACAGAACACTCATGAAAGATATTGATGAAGACACGAAAAATGGAAGACCATTCTATGCTCTTGCATCGGAAGAATAAACATTGTTAAAAAGTCTATACTGCCTAGAGCAATCTATATTTTTAATGACATTCTGATCAAAATTCCACCGGAAATTTTCAAAGAGCTGGAGCAAACAATCCTAAAATTTGTATGGAATCAGAAGGGATGCCAAATTGCTAAGGAAATGTTGAAAAACGAAAACAAAACTGGTGGCATCACGTTACCTGATTCCAAGCTTTACTACAAAGCTGTGATCACCAAGACAGCGTGGTACTGGCACAAAAACAGACACATAGACCAGTGGAACAGAGTAGAAAGCCCAGATATGGACCCTCAACTCTATGGTCAAATTATTTTCCACAAAACAAGAAAAAATATACAGTGGAAAAAAGACAGTCTCTTCAAGAAATGGTACTGGGAAAACTGGACAGCTATATGTAGAAGAATTAACCTCGACCATCTCTTACCCAGTACACAAAGATAAACTCAAAATGGATAAAAGACCTCAATGTGAGACAGGAATCCATCAGAATCCTAGAGGGGAACATAGGCAGTAAACTCTTTGATATCAGCCACAGCAATTTGTTTCAAGATATGTCTACAAAGGCAAAGGAAACAAAAGTGAAAATCAACTTTTGGTACTTCCTCAAGATCAAAAGCTTCTGCACAGCAAAGGAATCAGTCAACAAAACAAAGAGGCAACCCACGGAATGGGAGATGATTTTTTTGCAAATGACAGTACAGACAAAAGGTTGATATCCAGGATCTATAAAGAACTCCTCAAACTCAACACACACAAAACAGATAATCACATCAAAAAATGGGCAGAAGATATGAACAGACACTTTTCCAACGAAGACATACAAATGGCTATCAGACACATGAAAAAATGTTCATCATCACTAGCCATCAGGGAGATTCAAATTAAAACCACATTGAGATACCACCTGACACCAGTTAGAATGGCCAAAATTAGCAAGACAGGAAAGAAAATGTGTTGTAGAGGATGTGGAGAAAGGGGAACCCTCTTACACTGTTGGTGGGAATGCAAGTTAGTGCAGCCACTTTGGAGAACAGTGTGGAGATTCCTCTAGAAATTTATAATAGAGCTTCCCTCTGACCCTGCAATTGCCCTGCTGGGTATTTACCACAAAGATACAGATGTAGTGAAAAGAACAGCCATCTGTACTCCAATGTTTATAGCAGCAGTGGCCACAGTTGCCAAACTGTGGAAAGAACCAAGATGACCTTTAACGGATGAATGGATAAGGAAGATGTGGTCCATATACACGATGGAGTATTGTGCCTCCATCGGAAAGGATGAATACCCAACTTTTGTAGCAACATGGACGAGACCTGAAGAGATTATGCTGAGTGAAATAAGTCAAGTAGAGACAGTCAAGTATCATATAGTTTCACTTATTTGTCGAGTCTAACAAAGAACATGGAGGACATGGGGAGATGGAGAGGAGAAGGGAGTTGTGGGAAATTGGAAGGGGAGATGAACCATGAGAGACTATGGACTCTGAAAAACAACCTGAGGGTTTTGAAGTTGCGGGGGGTGGGAGGTTGGGGATCCAGGTGGAGGGTAATAGAGAGGGCACGTATTGCATGGATCACTGGGTGTGGTGCAAAAACAATGAGTAGTGTTATGCTGAAAATAAATTAATTAATTAAAACAAAACAAAACAAAACAAAAAAACAAAACAAAAAATAATTCTTGTCCTGGACATTTGGTGGTTGCATAATCACTTTAATAACTGGGCAGTATCTCCTAGTTTACAAATCAATTTTATACAAACTCTCTTATTGGAGACAGGATATGGTCCTGGGAGAAGAATATATTGTGTTTATATATAGAGGGGGAAAAAAAAGAAAACTAGACTTAGAGCAGGGGTGCACTTTGTTCATGGCTGCAGAGCTAACAGACGATCTTCTGATTTTCAGTCCAATGGAGGAGAAAAAGAAAAAATGCAAACAATGTAACAAGAGCCAATGAAGGGCACTACAAACTGATAATGGAATCAATGCAGTAAGACAATGCAACATTTATAAATATTCACCCACCCAACAGTGGAGCAACTACATATGTAGAGCATATATAAACAAACCTAAGAGAAGCCATCAGTACCAATACCATATGGAAATTTAATACCTCACACTTCTCTCAATGATACACCATCCAAACAGAAGATCACAAAGGAAACATTAGCCTCATACAACCAATTACTTTGATGGACTTGACAGATACATACAGAGCTCTCCATCCAAAACTAGCACATGGAATACATCCCTCTCTAGTGTACATAGAACATTCTCCACCATAGGTCATATGTGAGGCCACAAGACAAGTCAATAAACTCCAGAAGCCTAGAATTTTTCCAAATGATGACTGAAATCAAATGGACCATCTTTTCCAACCACAGTGGTATAGAACTAGAAATCAATTACAAGAAGGAAACCGGAAATTCATAAATACAGACTAAACAACATGCTACTGAACAACCAATTGGGCAAATTGGTAAACCAAATTATGAACACAGAAATAATTTGAGACAAATGAAAAAAATAATACAATGAAACAAAATTTACGGAATGCAGTAAAGCAGGTTCTAAAATTAGCCGATTAGTCTGTGGAGTTCTGTGACTCCTGATCTTGTGGTTTTGAGTTTCAACCCCAGGCTGGGTATAGAGCTCACTTTACTTTTTAAAGATGTCATTTATTTATTTGACATAGAGGGAGGGAGGGAGGAAGGGAGAGAGAGAGAGAGAGAGAGAGAGAGAGAGAGAGAGAGACTGAGCAATGTGGAAGGAGCAGCAGGCATTAGAAGAGGGAGAAAGTGGCTCCCCATGCTGACCAGGGAGCTGATGCAGGGCTCAATTCCAGGACCCTAAATTCATGACTTGAGCCAAAGCCCAATGCCTAACAGACAGCCACACAGGCACCCCTTAGACCTAACTTAAAAAAAAAAAAGTGGTTCTATGAAGGAAGTTTATAGTGACAAAGGCCTAACTAAGAAACCAGAAACATCTCAAATAAACAACCTAACTTGATACTTCAAGGAAACAGAAAGAGAACAAATAAAGTCCAAAGTTAGTAGAAGAAAGGAAGGAACACATTAGAACGGAAATAAGTGAAATACAGACTAAAAAGACAACAGAAAGATTATATATATATATATATATATATATATATATATATATATATATATATTATATATATATAATAAAGATTATATATATATTATAAATATATATATATATATATAATCTTTCTGTTGTCTTTTTAGTATATATATATGTATATATATATATATGTATATATATATATGTATATATAACAAAAACAAGAACAACAACAGATCAACAAAGAGCTGGTTCTTTGAAAAGAACAAAGCTGACAGAGTCTCAGACAGACTGAAGCTAAAAAAAAGAAAGAGTACTCATCATCAGAAATGAAAGAGATGTTCTCTGATACCATAGATATGCAAAGGCTCATAAGAAAGTACTATGAACAATTACACCCCAACAAGCTGGATAATCCAAAATAAAAGCTTACATTCCCAGAAACATACAACCTGCCAAGACTGAATCCTGAAGAAACAGAAATTTTGAACAGACCAATGACCAGTAGGGAGATTAAATAAGAAATCAAAAACTTCCAACAAGCAAAAGTCCAGGACACCATGGTTTCACTGGTGAATTCTATGAATCATCCACAGAAAAAAATGAAATCCAATCCTTCTCCAACTCTGCCAGAAAAACAAGAGGCAGGAATGCTCCCCACCTCATTTTATGAGGCCAGCGTGGCCCTTATCATAACCTCCAAAGGTGCCCCAAGAAAATGACAGACTAGTATCTGTCATGAACATAGACAAAAAAAATCCTCACCCAAATATCAGCAAACCGAATTCTACCATACAGGGAGAGGTATGATCCAGTAAGATTTATTTCAGGGATGAAACTGCAGTTCAACATCCACAAGTCAAACTAATGTGCTGCATTCACAAAACGAGGGATCAACATCATAGGAACATCTCAACAGATGCAGAAAAAACATTTGAGGGTGCTACTACCAAATAACTGACCCCCCCAGCCTGTGCTTCTGCTGCCTGGCTGGTCCCCACACCCTGCACCACTGCCACCCCACTGTGCCATCCCCCCACTGCCACCCTGCTGTGTCCAACACACCTGCCGCTGTCCCTTCCACCCCCCATTCCTGACAGGCCACTGCCACCACCGCTGCCACCCTCCACCCTGCTACTCCACAGCAGTGTCCCTTTTTCCCACAACTGCTAACCCTCGCTATAGCTGCCCTGCTGCCCTGCCCGTTGCAACTGATGCCCTGCTGTGCCATCCCCAGTGCACCTAACACTCCCGTGTGCACCCCCAGGACTCTGCCACCCTGCTGCACCACCCTCCAGTGCTTCTACTGCCCTGGTGCCTGTGTTTCCAACAGCACCACCACTGCTACCGTGGTCGACCTGCTGCTCTTGCCCATCTCCACTGCCCCGCCCTGCCCCCAAGCCATGCTGCGCCATTGCCCTGCAGCTGCTGACCCGCTGGTCCCACCCAAACACATCCGAGCCAATCCCTCTCTGCTTCACCTCCCTGCTTTGCCTCCATGTCTGCTGCCATCCAACTGCACTTCCTCAAGTCACTGCCTCACTGCCCCCCACTGCCATTTCTTCACTGCATCCTGCCCCCTTGCTGCTGCGGCTGGGCAGAGCCTCTGCCCTTCCCACACAGATACTTACCTGGTGCTCTTGCCCTGCTGATCCCACCAAACATTCCTGAACTGCTAGCGCCTGCCGGCCCCCCTACCCTGGCTCCAGTGCCTCCAGATTCCCTCCCCGTTGACCTGTTGCTGCCACCCCACTCATCCCAGTCTTCTCGCAATGCTACTACTGCCTGGGTGCCCCCACCTCGTGACCCTGTTGTCCGCAGCACACCCCTCATACTGTGCATCTTACCACCGCTGCTGCAGCCAGGCTTCTGCCCTGTGCCCCAGGCCAGGCTTGACCTTCACTGTCCAGCCCCCATTGACATGCATTAAGGCCCTACCCCGACCTTCATGCACTTCCTGTGCAGTTGCTGTGCCGCTGCCTCCCAGCTGGTTCCGTCCCCCCTTCGCCGCACGCCACCACCCGCCCACCACCCCACATGCACCTGTGCAGTCACACTGTCCCACCCCGCCCACCACCATGCTCATTACTGTGGCGCTCCCCCACCGCATTGCTGCTACCATTCCTCTGTGCTCTCCCCTGCCGGGTTCACGACACCCCCACTACCAAACCCCTGCCCCTCACCTTCACTGCCCCCTTACCACCACCCTGCTTCTGATCTGCTGCCGCCCTGTGTCCCACTCTTGCCCTAAGTCCTGCTGATGCCCTGTGTCCCGCTGCTGCTGGTCTTCATAGCCCAGCCCTACGCAGCCCTGCCCTGTTGACTTGCACGCCGGCCCCACGTGCCACACTGTCCCCCTGCTGTTCCTGCCCACTCCTCCCTGCATCTGCCACCTGGCTGCTACCCCTGCCCCCCACTCTGGAGACTTCCTGATTCCCTACCCCTGTTGCTATGCTGCTGCCGCCCCACTCATCATACTCCACCTTCTCCGCACTGGTACCACCGGCTTCCCTCACAACATGAGCCACTCCCACCGTGATGCACCCCAGTCCACAGCACCCCCACTTACATTCACCATTGCCTCTCCACTGTTACCCTGGGTCCCCGCTGCTGATGCTATTGGTGATCCTGCCCTGTAGACTTGCACCAAGCCCAGCAAAGCCAGGCCCTTGCTTCATTGCCTGACCCACCACGCCATGACGTTGACATCCAGCTTATACCCAGCTAGTCCTGCCCACCCCCAAGGGCGACACTACCACCTAGCTACTGTCCCCCCCCACCCCACTCTGTTGCCTCCTGGCCACCAAGCGTGTGACTACCCAGCATGTCCACCACCCTCCGTGCTGCTACTAGCTTGCTGCCCCCCAAAAATGCACCCTTGCTGCACAGCTGTGCCCCCCCTCCACAGGCCCCCTTACTACTGCGCTGACTTGGTCCTGTGCCTCAGGCCTCTGCTGTGCTTCGGTGCCCCGCCTTGTTTGCATGCACTATGAGCAGGCCCAACAAGCCAGTCAAGCTGTGGCTGTGCTTCTGCTTCAGGACTGGTCCCACCCTCTCTTCCCTGCCGCCTATATTCCACCCATCCCCTCCAGGTGCCACACAGCTGCCCCACTTGGGTGTCACACACTTTCCCCTTACCACAGGAAGCTATCCCTCCCTGTACCACTGCTGTCTGGTGACACCCCCACTCCTTCCCCATGGGCCCCACCTCATGCCATCTTGTCTTGCCCATAGAGCCCGCAGCCTTGCCTACCACACCATGACACTGATGCCCTGCTGATGCCAGGCTGGTCCCTCCCCTCCACCCACCACGACCACCTAGCTACTTCCCCCTTCCCTTGCTCTGTTGCCTCCCCACTGCCCTGTGTGTTAATGCATCGCACGCCCGCCCCCCCACCCCCCTCACGCTGCTGCCACCTTGCTGCTCCCCCACATGCACCACTGCCAGCCTGCTGTACCCCCAACAGGACCATGGTTGCTGCTGCCCACTGTTGCCCTATGCCCCAGCCTCAGCTCCCTGCCCCCTTGGCATGCACTGTGGGCCCGCCCACCATGCCCTCCTAACTGTTGCTGCCCCGCCTCCTTGACATTCACAATGGGCCCACCCAGTTTGCCCTCCTAACTGTTGCTGCCCCGCCCCCCTGACTTGCTCAATTAGCCCACCCACCACGAACACCTAACTGTTGCTGTACTGCTGCCTGGGCTGGTCCCACCTCTTCACCCCTGGTCTCACCCCTTCAACCCCTCTGCTGTTGCCTAGATTCCACCCATCCCCCACAGGTGCCGCATGGCTTCCCCACTTGGGTGCCACTCAGCTCCCACCCCTCCCTGTGCCACGACTGCCTTCCTGCTTCCCTGCCTCTTGTGACCCCTGCTATCTCCCCTGTGATCCCGTACCCCTACCTCAGTGTTATCTCCTGGCTGCCAACTCCTCAGGCCCATGTAGCCCACCACACCATGACATTAATGCCTCGCTGATGCCCAACTGGCCTCGCCTCCCCCCACATGCCACGACCCCCTAACGGCTCGCCCACCACGGGCTCCTAACTGTTGCTGCCCCGCCCCCTTGACACACACTATGGGCTCGAACATCATGCCCTCCTAAGTGTTGCTGCCCAGGACCCTTGACATGCATGATGGACCCGCCCACCACGCCTTCCTAACTGCTGCTGCCGGGTCCCCCTGACCTGCGTGATGGGCCGCCCACCACCAGCTCTTAACTGCGGCTGCCCAGCCCCCTTGACGTGCACTGTGGGCCCGCCCACCACAGGCTCCAACCCGCTGCTGCCCCGCCCCCTTGACGTGCATGATGGGCCCGCCCACCATGCCCTCCCAACAGCTGCTGCCCCGCCCACTCTATGTGCACTGTGGGCCCGCCCACCACGCCCGCCTCTCTGCTGCTGCTGCTGAGCCGCTGCCTCTGTGCTGGTCCCACCCCACTCCCAGTTGTTGCCGCCTAGATTCCACCCACCTCCAAACAGTCGCCACAGGGCTGCCCAACTTGGCTATCACACAGCTCCCCCACAACAGGCCCACCACCACTCCTGGTGCCACAACCAACTGGTTGTCCCCTCACCTGGCTCTGGTGACACCTATCCCTCCCCCACGGGTCCCGCCCCCCTACCATAGGATTATCACTTGGCTGTCACCTCCTCCCGCCTGGGTAGCCCCACGGACCCACCTACCACCCCACGCCATGAATACCCCATTGCCCTACTGAGTTGCCCTTGATTCCCGCTGCCACACCCCGCCCGCCACAGCTACCACACCCCAGGGAACTGCTGCCCCGCTGCACATCCACCCCAGAGTCACTGCAGTCCTCCCCAAGATACTCCCCAGGTTTCCCCTTCTTGCCGCCCTGCCCACGTCCCCCCATACCCGCCCCGCCACTCGCTGGCCTGGTGCTGCTGCCAGGATTTCCAAGGCCACCGCCACTTCCTTGGTTGCCCTGCTGCTGCTGCCTTGCCCCACTACCATGAGACCACCGCCCCGCTGGTACTGCCCACCCCCCACAATTTACCCCCACTCCAATACCGTCCTGCTTCCCCCTCACTCTGCTGCTGACCACTGTGCCCCGCCAACGCCACTGCCACCACACTGCACCTCCCCAACGCCGCTGTGACTGCCACCCAATGACATTGCTTCCCGCTGCCTGCCACCTTGGTGCTGCCCTGCTGTGCCCGCCCTCCACTGTCACCCCTTCACCCCAGCCACTGCCCACCAGCCCACCACCCCATGCATTGCTTCCCCGCTGCCCCATCCTGTTGCACATGCTGTCTCACTGCAACCCCTCTGGTTTCTGCCACCCCTTCCCGATGCTGCTTCCCATCCCGCCACTGTCCCTCCCCCATGCAGACCCTCCTTGCTACCCTATCGCTGCCCAGTGGCTGCCTGGCTTCTCCAATGTCACTCGTGTGCCTTGGACATAATCAGTGGGAGACAGCCCTAAGAGAATTTCTGCATAGGGGCTGGTGGCGGGTGTGTTCTGG
This sequence comes from Meles meles, assembly GCF_922984935.1. Lineage (NCBI taxonomy): Eukaryota > Metazoa > Chordata > Mammalia > Carnivora > Mustelidae > Meles > Meles meles. The sequence continues at coordinate 2,572,782 of NC_060081.1, forward strand.
AAGAAGTAGGTTTGAGGTATAGGCATGGGAGTAAATTCAAAGAAGGAAAATGTTAGCATCCCACCTCAATGTCAGCATCCCACCTCGTTAGCCTCCCACCTCTCAGGTTCTTGGGACCCAGTCCTGCACAGGGATCTGTGCTTAACACAGAATCTCTTTGTGTTTTGCTCTCCCTCTCTCACTGACCCCTCCCCACAAATAAATAAATCTTAAAAATAAGACAGCAAGGGAGAAAATTAAACATAATCAGCTAAGAATCCATTGCTTTAGGCAAGATCACCCTCCTAAGGGAAACAGAGGGGGCCAGTAGATAAGTAGACTTCCTAGCGCTGACCAGGAAATTCCCACCTTGGCTGGCTAAAAGTTGTATAGTTCTGGATGTTGAAACTGCAGTTGGGTCGCTGTTTTAAGATTTTATTTATTTATTTGACAGACATAGATCACAAGCATGAAGAGAGGCAAGCAGAGAGAGAGGGGGAGGCAGGCTCCCCACTGAACAGGGTGCCTGATGCAGGCCTTGATCCCAAGACCCTGGCATCATGACTTGAGCCAAAGGCAGAGGCTTTAACCCACTGAGACACCCAGGTGTCCCCAACAACCCCATCTTTTGATCAGACTCTCAGCTTAACTGAGAGATGGACTCTAAATTGAAGGCATTAACGTCACTCTCAGCAAGTGCTCTGAAGTGCTCACAGTACTTGTTGCTCCTCAGCATAGTATTCAGAATCCTTGACCTTTCTGATTAACCCTTGTGATGTTCACAGGTCACCACTGCAGTCTTACAATTTTTGAATTGGTCATGCTCTTCGTGTGTGTGTGTGTGTGTGTGTGTGTGTGTGTGTGTGTGTGTGTTTTCTGATGTTCTAGTTTTATAAGGATGATTAGTATGCAGGTTAGTGTCTCTGCATTTGCATTTAGAGCTTTTGAGAAAACATAAAGCACCACACAGATTATATTTATTATGAAAAACAAGATAATTCTCAATGTTTGGAGTGCAATTTGGGCCCATGTTCTTGAAGACTCAAAGCAATTAAAATCAAACGAGTAAGAAAGACCCTGCTGAAGGAGTCACTCTTTTAGCCACCTGGCATCCTCAGTAATCTGATGTTATTATGCTTCAACTTCCCCAAAACTGTTCACTGGGGTATAGCACATGCTGTTGTCTACAGCACAGACCCAGCCTTGCTCAGCTAAGAGATAATCAAGGGATATCTTATTTTTGAGAACTCCTTTGGCCAGAGTGTAAGGATTCTTGTTGGGAGGACATTGCTTTGACAAGGGAATCTGCAACAATTTCAAGAATGAAGGAAAAGGTCCTGATCACACTCCATCTACATTTATCCCTAACCAGGAAAGTATGGCCAGCCAAAGGTATGAATCTTGGAACACAATTTTTCTGATAATTCCCTTCTAACTCAGAACACAAATGTAGGGAAGTTAACCAATGAAATGTCTTACTTAGCTTGAGTAATTTTCAGACAAGTGTTGAATTTTCTGGTAGTCTGAAGTAAGAGGTTGCTCTAAATTCCAGAGACTACTGCTGTAGTAATGACCTGGGCAATACAGATGAGGGTGTTACTTTCCCGGCCATTGCCAGAATAAAGGAAAAGAGAAGAGAGATAAAGGATAACATGTTTGGTCAAAGCTTGGAGTCTTGATCCATCGCCTTGGGTGAGCACGGTCTACATAAATGTCAGCTATTTCACTTTCTTCCAAGTAGATTCAGAAATATCAAGTGTCCGTGCAGGACCAGGTGTCAGCTGGAGACTTCTGTAGCTGTGGGATGTGCACCAGAGGCTCAATACATTTGAGTTTTACAGAAGGAGATTTAGAAAGGTCCCTGTTTTACTGGCTTTCAAGGGATGTCTTCCTCTAATGATGTGTCTCAAATACTTAATCACCAGGCTGTAAACTGTGATGGAGAGGATCCTTTTAACTGTGATCTAGGAAGGCTTCCATAACCTGTTCATGATAGGCTTGAGCACTGGACATCGCAGACTTGCAGTAGTTGGATAAACCAGCATGCAACACAATGGATCATTAAAAGCTTGTACACGGAGACAATTCAATGAAATCTGAAAGGATTTCCTAAAGGCTCCTGCGATTTGCCCTGTGAAATATGTGCCCTGGTCAATGGAGATCACAGAAAGTGTGCCCGAAGGGAGAAACCCATTTTTAACAGGGTCTTTGCACAGTGCAATCACCAGCCTCTTGGCAGGGAAAGGCTTTATGTGATCCAGAAAATAAAGAAAGAACAACGGTATATGACAAACCCTACTAAGTGGCAGTGGAATAAACCCAGCTTCATGTGTTCAAAGGGTCCACAGGAAGTGGGCCTGGAACCTCTGGAGACAAAAAGTTATTCAGGATTATGGACATGATAGGTTAGACAATGCTGCTAAACATTTTTTTTTACTGTTTTAGAAGGCTTCCCACTAATGTCCATTTATCATTTGAATCATCTTAAATGCCTTATGGTGGGTGAAGGAATGGAAAAAAAATCAAGAAAAATGCAGCTTGCCAGGGATCTGGGAAGAACCAAGTGGTGTCCTGGTTTTCCCTTAGCCCTGACTCTTTCTTTAAATCACTCCGATTCTTTACCCACTGTCTTTACTCTGATTCGGAAGGAAACAGATGCCATGTTACAAAGACATCAGGATGGTCTGCATCTGGCAATGAGGAACCATGTTTTGTTGAACCAGAATGGACCTAATCTATATATGCCACAATATTAAAACTATAATAGCGAAGAAAAAAAAAAACCTTAGTATGGAGTTTTATTTGACAATTATTACCATGTAATTTATCATATCAAATAAGCTAAATTAATTTAGCAAATCCTTTGGGATGCTCCAGGTCAAAGAGACTTAAGCGGGCCAATACTCAAAAGAAAATTAAGAAAATCCACAAAATCTTTCATTCTCTTGGGGAAGGAAAACCAAATTCTGATGTTTAACCAGCTTACTTTTGATTGTAAAATTCTTCATTCCAATCTTAGACCGTCCTGACCATGCATAACATTCCTTTCCAAACATTCCCTTTTTAGAAGGCTTTACAACTTTCTCTTTTACATTCACATTTTTGTCCTGAGTTTACCCTCTTTAGATAACCAGTTTTTTTAAAAAATAGCTTGGAAGAATGACAAACTTTTATGTTTCCTAATTTTAAAAATGTTTTATTTTAATTATTTTTTATTTTATATTTTAAAATTTTATTTTAATTCTAGCTACTCAACATACCATGCTATATTAGTTCCATGTGCACAGTATAGTAATTCAACACTTCAGCCAGAGAGGCTGGCAAGACATATTCAGGAAAATAAATGAGAAGAACATGCAGCCACAAATACTTAATCCATTCAGGCTGACATTCAAAATAGATGAAGAGATAAAGAGCTTCCAACACTGACAAGTTTTTTTTTTTAAGATTTTATTTATTTGACAGAGATCAAAAGTAAGCAGAGGGGCAGGCAGAGAGAGAGAGATAGAGAAAGAGAGAGAGAGGAAGGGAAGCAGGCTCCCTGCTGAGCCAAAAGCCTGATGTGGGGCTCGATCCCAGAACCCTGAGTTTGCTTTCCTCTAAACTTTCAAAGAACAATCTTTCCTCTTGATAGCCATTATACTTGGGGAAGCAATCTAGTTGTTCCCATAAGACATCAAAGATCTAACTATATTAACTCTGGTGGGGGTCTCTACTCAATCAGTACTTCCAGGAAATAAACCTGAACAGATGGAAGCCCAACTCAGGCAGCTTTTGGGTCTGATAAATGTTGCATGAATATCCCTTCTCACAGTATAAACATTTCAGCTCTGTCTTCCACAGATGAGTGTTTTCTGCTCTCAAAGACCCACTGAGATGTTAGAGGAAAGAACCTTACATTCATCAGGTCAACACCAGCAAAGGAAAGTGGACCCTTGAAAAATTTAGCAATGTATTTCAAGTACCCTCAAAAGATATTCAAGTACCAGCATGGCAGGAATACCCTCTACCACGGTTTCTGTTCTTATATTGCATTGCTTGGAGAATTCTTGACACAACTGTGAGTGGGCAGGAAATAGACTACAATTTAATCTCTGAAGGACACCAGTTCAGGAAAATAATTAGCTTTGTGTATTTAGCATCCACTTAACACTACTGGAAGATGTTTATTCTCCACAGTAAGATCAGACTGTATTCTATTTCTTAATATCTCATTTGGCCCCTCAGCAGCACTACCACCATTCAGGGAGGGAGGCAGGATGGAGATCTAGGTCTCAGATAGCTTTGAAGTTACCATAAACTAATTATCACACATCTATCCAGACATTAAAGCATGGAGTTTTAAAATGAGCAGGAATGTAGGATATTTTCAGGTTTTCTTGGTCATTTATGAAAAGCCAAGCATGGCATCAAATTTATCCCTAAAAGTTAGGCAGTAAATTTGCTTTGGACCAACAATGTAAATACTTCCAATAGACCACCACTCTGTTTCCACTGATGTGTTTTTTCTAAATCCCATTAGACTGGAGAAAATGTCTCATTCACATTTGTATTCTCAGCCATTGGCACAGCCATCCATCATACTGCTGGTTTTCTGGAAACGTTTACAGAATGACTGCTGGCATAAAACTTTATGGGCCTACTGTGCAATGCCTCCTGTGAACCTGCCAAATTCTCTTTTCTGGAGAAATCATTCTGCTTCTGAAATTTCTAAGAAAAAATTCGGAATGAGCTCACCCCATTTAAATATTTGCATTTTATGTGCATGGTCAATGAGCTTCTTTTAAAGCAAAATGGAAAATACTCCCTTTTTTTAAACAAAAATATAACTAAGCCTTGGTTATCCATAGAGAATGTTTCTGAGGCTATGAATGCCTCAGTAATCTGTGTTTTCCAGATGTCTGTCGTTAATTATTTTTAAGAGGTCCCGCAGCTCGGATGTGTGAGCTGTGTGAAGCTCAGCCTTTGCATAAATCTGGGAACCCACATTTTGCCACCAACCAAGATGTTGCATGATGGCGTCAGTGCAAAGGGTCATGTTCCCCCAAGCACCTCACCAACAGACCGCTTAGGCACAAATAACCTCCATTACCAAGAGTCTCTCAGGCCTCAAGCATTTTTTTTAATATAAAATATGCAGCAAAGGGAAGGTTTGCAGGTGGGAGCCATTTTCTCAAGCCATGAAGCCACCATCATGAAAAAGTTGATCATATCATTGCTACCACATACTTCGTTGATGGCAGGCTTTGCAAACATGAGCTGCTTTTGTTTTGAACACTTGCTCTACCAAACAACACAAGCAATATCATCCTGCAGTAAACCAAACTCACAATCTGGCTTCAAACAAAATAGCCGTTATGATTCCCTGCATTCTTCTCATTAAGGACCTGAGTCTGCACTTTGGCCAGTCTTTGCAGAATTGCTGCTAACTGTGGAAGTGCGGGGAGACTCTCCAAGTGCCCCTAGGAATGAATATGACACTGCCATTCACATTTTATTGGCCAAACTAAAGAACAAGGGGATTGCCACTTTCACTTGCTCCTGGAAGACAAAGATTTGGGAATACTTTAATAAATAGTACTAAGGTATGTCACAATTGCAGCTGATAAATAAAAATTTATCTTAAAAAGACTTCATTCTGATGTAGTCTAGCTGTATTAACCATCTCTCAAACACATTTCTAAATAATATTCTGTACAAAAATACAAGGAAAAGATTTGTATTAGCATTTTGTTTCTATTACTTTTGCTTGTATTTGCCATAATTTGTCTTGTTCACTGTATGACATTTAAACCACTCCCCATTGGTAGATTCACCAAAATCCTGTTTTAGGGTCCCCCATTATGGGAGGTCGTGGTTTATCTTCACGAGAAATGTGTAAAATTTATAATAGGCACTGTGAGTTCAAAAAAATGAATAATTATTATCATAGGAAATATGATATTTAATTTTTAAAAAATATGTGAAACCTGGATGGATCCTGGCTGTTGGCAGAACATAAAACCTCTCAGTCATCCAAACTAGTTCTTATCCTGTAAACTAGTCATAACCTGTATACAGAAATCCTCTCATAAAAAATTAATTAATTAAAAAAGGGAAGCTACTCATTCACAAGTTGCATTCTAATGGTGGGCTGGAAAACCGTTTGGAGCTCTTTTGCTGATCATCCTCGTTTTAAATTAATCTCTGTTCATGCTTGCCTTGACCTTTACACAGAAAGGCTATGGCCTTATTCTGCATAACCCAGGCTACCATAATAGATGTGCAGAGGTGAGGGTTAGCTCACCTGAGCACTGGTAGAATATGCCTAGCCTGGAGGAAGCTTCAGGATTTCTCCTTCTTACTCTTGGTTGCAGCTCTGGATTGAGAGATATTGCAATGTTTCTTCACACTGTAGAATTTCAAGAGGCACTGCCTCCTCTTCAGATTATCTCCTGCTTTTTTGTCCCCAGGGATGCCATGGCTTCTAGCAGTACCTCATCTCTGGCTTCTCAGACCCATGCTTGCTCCACTTCAATAAATACTCTCATTGGAATTATTCCAGGCAATCCATTTCTTTACTGGACCTTGATGTGCAAATTGAGGGATCATCACCTTCTCAATGTGTATACTCATTTACTGAAAAATGGGTCAAATCAGGAATACAGTCACCCAAAGATCAAACTACTTCTGCTTTAAACACAAAATATCTGAGCTTTGAAAATGTAAAATCAATTACAAATTCAGCTCTCTTTCTCAACTTCTGGAAGACAAACCCTCAAACTTTATATCTTACAATAATTTCCCAAGATTTCCTACTCTTGTGAAGGTCTATTGAGTTGTTGTTGCTTTTGTTATTTTTATAAATTTGGCATAGTGTGAGGAGATTTTGTATCACATTTTGCTAATTCCAATTAGCTTGTTAATGGCCAAGTAAACTTGGACGTCCATCAGTGATCTTCTACTGTGTATAGACTCCCATCTAAGAACTCAATGGTCTGTTGACTTTAGTAAAATATGGGGGTGCTTTTTTTTTCCATTGAAGTGAAATATTCTCCACCAAGTATTATGTTGTTGTCTTAAGCTTCAGCCCATACTTCTCTTTTTGGGATTTGTGGGTCATCTCAGACAACCATATTCCCCTTTGAGCTTCCAACTCCTTCCTTGGGGCAGCTCAAAGTGAGCCCCATAGGGATAAGTTTTGGTGAGATGAGTGGTACAGGATGACTCCTGCCCATTTTTGCACTCCCTGCACTTACACCAGCAATGACTCCATGATCTGAGGTCAAGATGGCAGCACTGTGATCCCTCTGAGCTGCAGAAGGACTTACACTAAGTGCACAGCTCTTTCTATGCCAAGATTAGCTCTAGCCAAATAGGCCAGCCCTCAGCCCCTCTGCAAGCATCCATGGTTTAAAACTTAAAATCTCTTTCTTTTGTTCCCTGAACTCTGAGGGTAGCAGCTGCTTTGTACAGTTCCTATTCCATAATGTGTTTGTGCTTTCTTTATGCTACTCTAATTCTGAAATATATGGTTAACAATTCCAGACAGCAAATGCATCTGTTTAAATAATGGGTGTGTTTTCTTTTTCTCTGGACTGGTCTCTGACTAATAGGTATTCCAAATACATAAAACTTATGCAATTTATTTTAAAAAACTACAGAGCAATGTATATCCCAAGAACAGCTCTTATTAACATTTTTACATCTTTCTTCCAGCATTTTCTATTGATTAAATTAATAATTTCTATTAATTAAATTCTCTTAAATAAATATTATTTGAGACTGACATTTGTTGCTAGGACTGCAAAAATAAGACTACACATTTTTTTCTGTTGTATCATAAAATCTTGGGCACATATTGACCAAATTAGAGTGGTATATACAGGATATATATTAATCTATTTGCTTATGTGCTTTACTCAAAATTTTAATGGGTAACCCAAGAAGACAACTCACAGGTACAGGCAATTGTACTTCAGGGCACCCAATACTAAGGTTTCTGGAGATTCAGTGAGATTCTAGTTGGGATGCCATGCTGGGAGGAGGGGACAAACAGAACCAAAAGCAAAATCTACCATGGCAAATAAATGCTCCAAGTTCTTGGCTATTTTTGGTCGCCATCAAGATCCTACTCACTTGATTCCTACTAAGCAGTATTTTCTGGCTTGAGTATCAGGCAGGACTGAATCACTGAATGACTTTTCATGACCTGATAGTCAGGGTGTGGGCAAGATGTGTGTCAAATGCTCAGACTTGGAAGCTATTTGTCATCAGCAGTATCACCTAGGGTATCTGGGTGCAGATGGCAGACAGGACAAGATCGGTGGGGCCACCCTCTCTAAAGGATGTATTACCAGGAAGTGGGAGGAGGTTGAGAAACCTTTGTGCTGTGATGCAGGGTGACATCTGGGCCAAAAGAAAGGAAAGACAAAGGGCTTTGTAAAGAGCACCTTGAACTCATGTAGTTGCAAGCAAACCCCGGTCAGGCTGATGGGAGTTTTGAGCAAGTAAAATTTTAAAAGTCAAGAAACACATGACACTGGCATATGAGCCATACCCAATCAATATGGATGAAACTCTAAACAAGCCACCGGATGAGCACAGCGCTTTTAATAAAACCAATATATTTCCTAGCTATCAGCACATGTTTGTTATGAAAGATTAGGCTATATATAATTTGAAACGAAGAAACAGAAAGCAACAGATGACAGTTAACACTTTGGTGCGTTGTGTGGAGAGCTCTGGCACTTGTCCCTCTTGACTTTTGCTCAAAGGAAAACACATCTCTGGTATCTGTTCCTCTCACTTCAGCATCTCCGTGGTTGTGTCTGTGCTGGATACACAATTCAGCATATTCTATCATTCACACTCTGGAAACATACACTTTTTTTTTCCATTTTATTTATTTTTTCAGCGTAAGAGTATTCATTCTTTTTGCACAACAAACAGTGCTCCATGCAAAACGTGCCCTCCCCATTACCCACCACCTGTTCCCCAAACCTCCCACCCCTGACCCTTCAAAACCCTCAGGTTGTTTTTCAGAGTCCATAGTTTCTTATGGTTCACCTCCCCTTCCAAATTTTTTTTTTAATAAACATATAATGTATTTTTATCCCCGGGGTACAGGTCTGTGAATCGCCAGGTTTACACACTTCACAGCACTCACGATAGCACTTACCCTCCCCAATGTCCATAGCCCACTCCCCCTCTCCCAAACCCACCTCCCCCCAGCAACCCCCAGTTTGTTTTGTGAGATTAAGAGTCATTTATGGTTTGTCTCCCTCCCAACCCCATCTTGTTTCATTTATTCTTCAACTATCCCCCTACCCCCCCCCATGTTGCTTCTCCATGTCCTCATATCAGGGAGATCATATGATAGTTGTCTTTCTCCGATTGACTTACTTCACTAAGCATGATACGCTCTAGTTCCATCCATGTCGTCGCAAATGGCAAGATTTCATTTCTTTTGATGGCTGCATAGTATTCTATTGTGTATATATACCACATCATCTTTATCCATTCATCTGTTGATGGACATCTAGGTCCTTTCCATAGTTTGGCTATTGTAGACATTGCTGCTATAAACATTCGGGTACACGTGCCCCTTCGGATCACTATGTTTGTATCTTTACGGTAAATACCCAGTAGTGCAATTGCTGGGTCATAGGGTAGTTCTAGTTTCAACATTTTGAGGAACCTCCATGCTGTTTTCCAGAGTGGTTGCACCAGCTTGCATTCCCACCAACAGTGGAGAAGGGTTCCCCTTTCTCCACATCCTCTCCAGCATCTGTCATTTCCTGACTTGTTAATTTTAGCCATCCTGACTGGTGTGAGGTGATATCTCATTGTGGTTTTGATTTGTATTTCCCTGATGCCGAGTGACGTGGAGCACTTTTTCATGTGTCTGTTGGCCATCTGGATGTCTTCTTTGCAGAAATGTCTGTTCATGTCCTCTGCCCATTTCTTGATTGGATTGTTTGTTCTTTGGGTGTTGAGTTTGCTAAGTTCCTTATAGATTTTGGATACTAGCCCTTTATCTGATATGTCGTTTGCAAATATCTTCTCCCATTCTGTCAGTTGTCTTTTGGTTTTGTGAACTGTTTCCTTTGCTGTGCAAAAGCTTTTGATCTTGATGAAATCCCAATAGTTCATTTTTGCCCTTGCTTCCCTTGCCTTTGCCATTGTTCCTAGGAAGATGTTGCTGCGGCTGATGTCGAAGAGGTTGCTGCCTGCATTCTCCTCAAGGATTTTGATGGATTCCTTTCTCACATTGAGGTCCTTCATCCATTTGGAGTCTATTTTCGTGTGTGGTGTAAGGAAGTGGTCCAATTTCATTTTTCTGCATGTGGCTGTCCAATTTTCCCAGCACCATTTATTGAAGAGGCTGTCTTTTTTCCATTGGACATTCTTTCCTGCTTTGTCGAAGATGAGTTGACCATAGAGGTGAGGGTCAATTTCTGGGCTCTCTATTCTGTTCCACTGATCTATGTGTCTGTTTTTGTGCCAGTACCATGCTGTCTTGATGATGACAGCTTTGTAATAGAGCTTGAAGTCTGGAATTGTGATGCCACCAACTTTGGCTTTCTTTTTCAATATTCCTTTGGCTATTCGAGGTCTTTTCTGGTTCCATATAAATTTTAGGATTATTTGTTCCATTTCTTTGAAAAAAATGGATGGTATTTTGATAGGGATTGCATTAAATGTGTAGATTGCTTTAGGTAGCATAGACATTTTCACAATATTTATTCTTCCAATCCAGGAGCATGGAACATTTTGGAAACATACACTCTTATTCATGGTGAAATGTTCAAAACTTACTGTGGATTTCACTGAGGAGATGAATTCAATTGTTTATATCACATATCCCACAATTTAAAAAGAAAAAAAAAACAAAATCCCCATGACAATTTATTTTCTTCCACAAATGCAGTCTCAACCGTGATCACAGTGCTATCTACATTTTCTTCCCCTACAGTCTTCACCAATATCTGTCCTCTTAACAGATATCACTCAGATATCTATTTTGTTACACACAATGAATAGGTTGATTCTTCCTGAGCTGACACCCCATCATCAATATATCCAAACTCATCTTGATGAACTAAATGCCTGTGTTCATAATCTCTGCCTTCTTTTGAAGACAAGCACCTGCTACATGAGTATGACCCTCATGATTCTACGTCACTCTAAACCATTTTTTCTCAAATATATATGAAGCTCTGTCCCAGGGGACTATCAATAGATAAAATTTCCTCATCTTATAAAAATTTCACTTTTTCATTAGAGTCTTCATAGTATTTTCACTCCCTTTTTCACATAAAATATACTTTGGATATTATTCCAAGTCAGTTAATGGATAATGATGGATGATCTCTCTTTGTAGCAGTGCTAGATAATTCCTTTAAAGTGTGTAGTAGAAAAGAGTGTGATACACACACACACACACACACACACACACACACACACACAAAATGGGATTAGAGGCACCAACACTCCCCACAGTCAGACATCTGTGTATGACTGTTGGCCTCCCTGAACACTGACTACTCATAACCTACTGTTGACTGGAAGCCTTACTGACATCATAGATAGTCAATAGCACATATTTTTGTATGGTATATGTTTTATATACTGTATTAGTACAATAAAACCTGTTTAATTCTTTTCAGTAAGACATGTGGTTTGTCTGTGATTTTTTAAATATTTCACAAATTTTTAAAAACTTTTCCAATATATTTATTGAAAAAAATCCACATTATAAATGGATTCAGGTAGTTCCAAACTGTGTTGGTCAAGGGTCAACTCTATAGACAATTCCATCTTTATGTCTCAAATAGTCTTAAATAATGTGTTGGCTTAAAATATATTATTGTCTTAAAATAATATGTCATATATATAATATAAACTGTATATATTATAAGTAATAATATATAATATAATATAATAAATATAATTATATAATTGCCTTGAAATCTCTAAAAAATTGTTTTTATGAATTGGTATGCATATGTGTTAGTAGGATGCTCTATTTGCAAACATAGTTTTTTTTTTAGGCTAAATGCTTGGATTTAGAATTTCTAGATATCTTTCCTCAATTTATACTCTCACCAACAAAATGAAAGTGAACTATCCCTTTTCACTCTCAAATCAAGGTGGCTAGTCTGCATACTCTAACCTCACACATAAATTTCAAAATGTTATTTTCAAGGGACAAAAACAATATGTTCATATATTTGTTTATTTTTTATCATATCTTAAAATTAACATATAACATATTATTCGGCCCAGGGCTACAGATGTGTGAATTGTCAGTCTTACACACTTCACAGCACTCATCATAGCACATACTCTCCCCAATGTCCTTAACCTAGCCACCCTTTCCCTACCAGCCTTCCCAGACAACCCTCACTTTATTTTGTGAGATTAAGAGTCTCTTATTGTTTGTCTCCCTCCCATCTTGTTTCACTTTTTTCTTCCCTACCCACCAAACCCACCACTTTGCGCGTCAAGTTCTTCATATCAGGGAGATCATATGCTGTCTTCCTCTGATTGACTTATTTTACTGAGCATAATACCCTCTAGTTCCATGCACGTCATTGCAAAGGGCAAGATTTCATTTCTTTTGATGGCTACATAGTATTCCATTGTGTGTGTGTGTGTGTGTGTGTGTGTGTGTGTGTGTGTGTGTGTGTATCACATCTCCTTTATCCATTCATCTGTTGGTGGACATCTAGGTTCTTACCATAGTTTGGCTATTGTGGACATTGCTGCTATAAACATTTGGGTGCACATGCCCCTTCAGATCACTACATTTGGATCTTTAGGGTAAATACCCAGTAGTGCGATTTATGTGGCCTAGGATAGTTCTATTTTCAACTTTTTGAGGAACTTCCATGCTGTTTTCCACAGTGACTTGTAAGAGGATTCCACATTCTCTGCATCCTCACCAGCATCTGTCATTTCCTGACATTAATTTTAGCCATTCTGACTGGTGTGATGTGATTTCTCATTGGGGTTTTGATTTGTATTTGCCTGATGCCAAGTGATGTGGGATACTTTTTCAGTGTCTGTTCGCCATCTGAATGGTCTTCTTAGTAGAAATGTCTGTTCATGTCCTCTGCCCATTTCTTTATTGGATTATTTGTTCTTTGGGTGTTGAGTTTGAGATGTTCTTTTTAGATATTGGATCCTAGCCCTGTATCTGATATGTCATTTTCAAATATCTTCTCCCATGCTATCAGCTGTCTGTTGATCTATATGTCTGTTTTTTTTTTATTTATTTGAGAGAGAGAGAGAGAGAGAGATCACAAGTAGACTGAGAGGCAGGCAGAGAGAGAGGGGGAAGCAGGCTCCCTGCTGAGCAGAGAGCCCGATGCGGGGCTCGATTCCAGGACGCCGAGATCATGACCTGGGCCGAAGGCAGAGGCTTAACCCACTGAGCCACCCAGGTGCCCCTATATGTCTGTTTTTGTGCCAGTACCATACTGGCATCAATCTGTCTTGATGATGACAGCTTTGTAATAGAGCTTGAAGTCTGGAATTGTGACGCCAACAACTTTGGCTTTCCTTTTCAACATTCCTCTGGCTATTCAAGGTCTTTTCTGGTTCCATAAAACTTTTGGATTATTTGTTCCATTTCTTTGAAAAAAATGGTATTTTGATAGGGATTGCATCAAATGTGCAGATTGCTTTAGGTAGCATAAACATTTTCATAATATGTGTTCTTCCAATCCATGAGCAAGGAACATTTTTCCATTTCGTTGTGTCTTCCTCAATTTCTTTCATGAGTACTTTATAGTTTTTTTGAGCACAGATTCTTTACATCTTTGTTTAGGGTTATTCCTTGTTATCTTAGGATTTTGGCTGCAATTATAAATGGGATTGACTCCTTAATTTCTCTTTCTTCTGTCTTGTTGTTGTTGTAAAGAAAGGCAACTCATTTCTGTGCATCGATTTTGTATCTTGACACTTTACTGAATTTCTGTACAAGTTCTACCACATTTGGAACAGAGTCTTTTGGGCTTTCCACATAGAGCATTATATCATCTGCAAAGAGTGATAGTTTGATTTCTTCTTTGCTGATTTGGATGTCTTTAATTTCTTTTTGTTGTCTGATTGCTGAGGCTAGGACTTCTAGTACGATGTTGAATTGCAGTGGTGATAATGGACATCCCTCCCATGCTCCTGAACTAAGGGGAAAAGCTCTCAGTTTTTCCCCATTGAGAATGATATTCTCTGTGGGATTTTCATAGAAGGCCTTGATGATATTGAGGTAGGAACCCTCTATCCCACACTTTGAAGATTTTTGATCAAGAAAGGATACTGTACTTGGTCACATGTTTTTTTCAGGATCTATTGAGAGTATCATATGTTTCTTGTTCTTTCTTTTATTAATGTATTGTATCACGTTGATTGATTTGTGGATGTTGAACCATTTGGCAGCCCTGGAATAAATCCCACTTGGTGCTGGCTAATAATCCTTTTAATGTACTCTTGGATCCTATTGGCTAGTATTTTGGTGAGAATTTTCACATCTGTGTTCATCAAGGATATTGGTCTGTAATTTTCCATTTTGATGGGATCTTTGTCTGGTTTTGGGTTGGAAGTTTTTCCTTTTTTTTGGTGGGGAATATTTTCAGAAGAATAGGTATTAATTATTCTTTAAATATTTGGTAGAATTTCCCTGGGAAACCATCTGGCCCTGGGCTCTTGTTTGTTGGGAGATTAGTGATGACTGTTTCAATCAACTTACTGGTTATGGGTCAGTTCAGGTTTTCTATTTCTTCTTCGTTCAGTTGTGGTAGTTTATATGTCTCTAGGAATGCATCCATTTCTTCTAGATTGTCAAACTTGCTGGCTTATAGTTGCTCATACTATGTTCTCATACTTGTTTGTATTTCTTTGGTGTTGCATGTGCTCTTTCCCCTTTGATTTATGATTTTATCTATTTGGGTCCTTTCTCTTTCTTTTTGATAAGTCTGACCAGGGATTTATCAAACATACTAATTCTTTCAAAGAACTAGCTCTTAGTTTCATTGATTCCTTCTACTGTTTGTTTGTTTGTTTGTTTCTATTTCATTGATTTCTTCTCTGATTTTTATTATTTATCTTCTCTGGCTGGGTTTAGGCTTTCTTTGCTGTTCTTTCTCCAGCTCCTTTAAGTGTAGGGTTAGTTTGTGTATTTGAAACATTTCTTGTTTCCTGAGAAAGGCTTGAATCTTTATATACATTCCTCTCAGGACTTCCTTGGCTGTGTCCCACAGATTTTGAACAGCTGTGTTTTCATTATCATTTGTTTCCATGATTTTTTTTCTATTCTTCTTTAATTCCCTGGTTGACCCATTCATCCTTTAATAGGATGATCTTTCGCCTCCGTGTATTCCATTTCTTTCCAACTTTACTCTTGTGATTGAGATCTAGCTTCAGATCTTTTTGGTCTAAAAATATGTGGGAATGACCTCAGTCTTTTGGTACTGGATGAGACCTGCTTTGTGACCCAGGATGTGATCTATTCTAGAAAATGTTCCACGTGCACTTGAGAAGAATGTGTATTCAGTTGCTTTGGGATGGAATGTTCTAAATATATCTGTGATGTCCGTCTAGTCCAGTGTGTCATTTAAGGCCTTTATTTCCTTGTTGATCTTTTTTTTTTAATATTTTATTTATTTGACAGAGAGAAATCACAACCAGGCAGAGAGGCAGGCAGAGAGAAAGGAGGAAGCAGGCTTCCTGCTGAGCAGAGAGCCCAACGTGGGGCTCGATCCCAGGACCCTGGGACCATGACCTGATCCGAAGGCAGCGGCTTTAACCCACTGAGCCACCCAGGCGCCCCCCTTGTTGATCTTTTGCTTGGATGATCTGTCCATTTCAGTGAGTTGAATGTTAAAGTCCCCTACTATTATTGTATTATTGCTGATTTGTTTCTTGGATTTTGTTATTAATTGGTTTATATAATTGACTTGTCCCATGTTAGGGGCATAGATATTTAAAATTGTTAGATATTCTTGTAGGGAAGACCTGTTGAGTATGAGATAGTTTCCTTCCTCATCTCTTATTATAGTCTTTGGTTTAAAATCAAATTGATCTCATATGAGGATTGCCATCCCAGCTTTCTTTTGATGTCTCTTAGCATGTCAAGTTGTTTTCTAACCCCACACTTTAAATCTGTAGGTGTCTGTGGGTCTAAAATGAGGTTCTTGTAGACCACATATTGATGGGTTTTATTTTAGTACCCATTCTGATATACTGTGTCTTTTGATTGGGGCATTTAGCCCATTTACATTCAGGGTAACTATTGAAAGGGTACATTCAGGGTAATATTGAAAGATATGAATTTAGTGCCATTGTATTACCTGTAAGGTGACTGTTACTGTATATTGTCTCTGTTCCTTTCTGGTCTACTACTTCTAGGCTTTCTCTTTGTTTAGAGGACCCCTTTCAATATTTCCTGTAGGGCTGGTTTGGTGTTTACAAATTCCTTTAGTTTTTGTTTGTCCTGGAAGTTTTTCATCTCTCCTTGTATTTTCAATGACAGCCTAGCTGGATATAGTATTCTTGGCTGCATGTTTTCCTCATTTAGTGATCTGAATATACCATGACAGTTCTTTCTGGCCTGCCAGGTCTCTGTGGTTAAGTCTGCTGACAAAATAATATTTTTACCATTGTATGTTACAGACTTCTTGTTGAGCTTCTTTCAGGATTTTCTCTTTGTCACTAAGAGTTGTAAGCTCTACTACTAGATGACAGGGGGTGGTCCTAATTTTATTGACATTGAGGGGGGTTATCTGTGCTTCTTGGATTTGATGATTGTTTCCATTGCCATATTAAGGAAATTCTCTATAATAATTCTCTCCAATATCCCTTCTGTCCCCCTGTCTCTTCTTCTTCTGGAATCCCAATTATTCTAATTTTTTTTCCTCTTATGATATCACTTATCTCTAATTCTCTCCTCATGGTCCAGTTCTTATTTGTCTCTCTTTTCCTCAGCTTCTTTATTCTCCATCATTTGGTCTTCTATATCATTAATTCTCTCCTCTGCCTCATTTATCCATGCAGTAAGAGCCTCCATTTTTTTATTGCACCTCATAAAAGATTATTTTTTTTTATTTCAGCTTGGTCAGATTTTAATTCTTTTATTTCTCCAGACAGCATTTCCCTAATATCTTCTATGCTTTTTTTGAGCCCAGCTAACACCTTGAGAATCTTCATTCTGAACTGTAGTCTGACATATTATCAATGTCTATATTGATTAGGTCCCTAGATTTCGTTACTGCCTCTTGTTTTTTGTTTGTTTGTTTTGTTTTGTTTTCTGTGGTGAGTTTTTCCACCTTGTCATTTTATACAGATATAAATATATGAATGAGAGAATAAAATACTAAAAGGGTGACAAAGACACCATAAAAAGTATGATAATAAAATCAGAGGGGACCCAAAATCAGTGGGAGAAGAAAGGGGGTAAAAAGGTTTAAAAAATCATATATATATATATATATATATATATATATATATATATATATACATACCAAAGTATTATATATATATATGAATTACATATTTACCAAAGTATTATATATATATGAATACCAAAGTCTTCATCATACAGTTTGTGACATTTAAAACTCTTCTTGGCTATGTAAGTTCTATAACCATTTTATTATCATTAGCCAATATTGTTTTTCAAATTTTGCTTGATTTGATAACGAAAATAGTATTTCTTTTTTACTAGTTTGCATTTCTTAACTACTAAGGTTGAATTTTTCATGTTTGTTATTGATTTCTTGAATTTCCTTTTTCAGTTTGTAGGTCTGTGACCTTGAATCACATATTGATTCCCTCTGAACCTTGGTTTCCTTTTCTATAAAACCGAGCCAATAATAAGAACTATGCAAATAATTTGAGACCTACATTAGACAATAAGTGTAAAGTATTTAGACAGTGTCAGAGGCCACAATTCAGAATGTCACATATCATGACTCTCTTTCCCTCCTTGGAGCATATATTACCTACTATATTGAAAATTAGCCATTTTTATCAGATTATATTAACAATAATATGCATATTTTTATATTTTTATTCAACATATGTTTAATAATAAGCAATTGTTAGGATCTATTACCCAGCTTCTTCATTTATGAAGTGGAAATACACATAGTACTTATGGGCTTTTTGTAAAACCTAAACAGATTTATGTATGTAAAATTCGTGGAACAAGGCTTGGCAGAAAGGAAGGGTTAAATAAATGTTATTTTTTACTAGAATTTTTATTCCTATTATCATTTATTATTAGTATATAGAAAACATCATAATATTAGCATTACAAAAGAAAATACACTTCTGGGGCACCTGGGTGGCTCAGTGTTATAAGCCCCAGCCTTCAGCTCAGGTCATTATCTTGGAATCCCTGGGATTGAGCTCCATATCAGGCTCTCTGCTCAGTGGAGAGCCTGCTTCCCCCTCTTCCTTTGCCTGCCTCTCTGCCTACTTGTGATATTTCTGTCAAATAAATATATAAAATCTTTTAAAAATACCCTTCTTTAAAATACCTATGACTTATATCTTCCTTATACCACCTTGCAAGATTTGATTGGAGATCAAGTCAAAGAATGCAATATTCATTGCATTGCACGAATGGATTGTGGAAGCGACACCTGGCAGGCTGAATTGCTTAAGCATCTGACTCTAGATTTTGTCTCAGGATATGATCTCAGGATTGTGAGATGAGCCCCATGGCAGCATGGAATCTGCTTGATATTCTCTCCTTCTCCCTCTGCCCTTCCCATGTTCATGTGCACTTCCCACTCTCACTCTTGCTTTCTAAAATAAATAAATTAATCTTATTTTTAAAAGTGGACTGTGGAAAATTCAGATTTGGATATATTTTTCTTTAGTTCATTTATTCAACAAACATTGATTTAGCACTATTCTATGGTAAATATTGTGCTACATATCCTGGGAATATGTCTGTGACTAATAATAATAATATAAAATTATAGAGTAATATATAGCATATAAAATAACCTATAATATGAATATGAATATGAATATGATTATATATATATATTTATGAAAAACTGCTATTGTAGTGAGCTTTATAGCCAACTTTACAGAGTACCCACTATGAATCAGGCTGGGAATTTTTCTAACAATTTGATTGTCAGAATCACAAAATAATGAGACAAGTATAATAACACCCCTGATGTATAGGTGAGTAAATGAAGGTCTGAGGTGGGTCACTCTCCTAAGACTGTGAGCCAGTAAAAGTCATAGGTAGCAAGATTGTACCTTTAGGCATCATGTTGAAGATGACTCTGAGATGAGCATGTGTTCTCAGAAAACTTAAAGACTGGCACAAGGAACCAAATAGTTATAATAAAGCATGACAAAAGCTACACTGGGTTGTAATTAAGGTGTTAATGAGAACACATATGAGAACTCTCTAACCCAAAGAATGAGAACAGGAAAGACCCATCTAAACTGAAGCCTGATGCGTCAAGTGTGATGACTGGATGATGGGATGAGAGATCAAAATGTTGCAGGGAAAGGAAACAGCATGAAGGCCCTGAGGTGACAGAGAATAAGGTTTGAGGAATGACATAAAGTTCACTGCACCTGAAGGGGATGATGATGAGGATGAGCCCTAAGATTTAATATAACAAAGTCCAGATGCTAGAGCTGCAGACCCTCTTCTTCTCTGTCCAAAAAGGTAATGTCCAACCCACCTTCCAAAGCCCCACTTACAGTAAAAAGTGCCTGAGTATCTGAATGGGCCACAACCTTGCAGGCAGAACAATTCCAGGGAGAATTCATGGGAAACATGCCTCTCTATTTCAGTCTTTTCCTTTTTTAAAAATTATCCATAGCAGTCTATATTCCCTTTGAATAAAGTCTATAAAGGCTTTTGTTGGATAGTTTTAGAGCAAAAAAATTAACATATAATGGTAAACAGAGTATGAGTTGCTAGAACAGAAATAACTTTCTAGGAGGCTGGATTAAGAGAGTGAATGATGGATGGCCCTTTTAAGATGTCAGAGAGTGAGTGAAGAAGTTAAGAGTGATATGAAGAATGGTTTTGAAAGGGGCTGAGTAGAGACAAGTCTTTCAAGGAGAAAGTCAATATTCCATAAGACTGCAGAAACTTTTGATGGAGAACGTAAGAACAAAACAGCAAAGGAGAGAAAATAATTTAAAGCTAACATAGCAAAAATCTGAATACAGGTGAGAAAATCTGTCTATAACATCAAGGTAGAAAGTATAAAGAAAAGTTCAGACAAGAATTAATTGTCACAGAGGAAACATGGAATGTGCAAAGAAAAGGAAATTAGGATTGATTTTTCACATATTAAAAATAAACAGTAAGAGTACAAAAAAATTATTAAAGAGAGAAAATGATATGTTACATAAAACAGAATTAAGGTGTGCCAATGCCAAGGAATTAATCAAGAAGTTAAAAAATATTTTTTTTATTTTTTTATTTTTATTAACATATAATATATTATTAGCCCCAGAGGTACAGGCCTGTGAATCGCTAGGTTTACACACTTCACAGCACTCACCATAGCACACACCTTCCCCAAGAGAAGTTAAAAATTATTTTATGACAAATATATCAACTCAAATACTGCACAGAGTGATTAAGGTAGAATGTGATCTTTCTGTTGGGTTTGACATTTGATGGTTCTCTGCTGAGTCTTTCAGCTCTTTAAACGAAAGGAATTCTAAAAAACTTTGGATTAAAGGTATGTGAATAAAGGGGTAACAGGTCAGAACAAAGAAAACTACCAATAATAATTACAAAGGAGAGAAGAAAGGCATTAGATCCCAGAAACCAGGAGCATATCTGAGTACTGATCAGAGGATTTACATAGACATGTTGCTGCAAAGGTTGGCAAGCTTAGCAGAAGGAATTACACACAGGACATGTGATGTGTCTGACATTCAAAAATGGCTGATTGTGAACTTCAGAGGAGATCTGAAACAGGCCAAAATAGAGAGGTGAGAAAATTATTAGTTTATTCAAAAATATGGCTTTGGTGTTAAGCTACAATGATTATTTCTGTAAATCTAGACCCAAAATAGTGTTTGGCAGATAAGCTGCGAAAATAAGTGATGTTATATATCAAAGTTACCCATATTCTAATGCTGGGTGGGTGGGAGAAGAAATAAATTAATGTGACAAGCAGCAGGAGGCAAGTCTACCCACACAGTCCTTTATTTTCATGTGTGCTCTGTAGACCCTCTCAAAAGAAAATAAATAACAAATCAGAGAGAAGACAAATGGAAATTATGTGAAAAAGAGATGCTATCGAAGGTTAATTAATAAGCCTGAGTGCCTTCTGCAGATAACTCATTTTGACAGTAGCGGACAAACCAAAGACGAGAATATTTAAAATCTATAAAGGGTTCTCCAGGAAAGCTTTGGCAAGAGGAATAGTGCCATCAAATGAGACAGAAGGAGATGATATTGAAAACGTCAAAGTGCAGGCCAAGCTACTGGTAATGCTTGACTTGCTTTGGAGAGGAAGAAGATGAAGAATGCCATTAGTGCAGCGAAAATAAGAGAACAGAAGATGAAAATAACCAGAGGGGATTTGAACAATATTGGGAAGCAAGACACGTATAATTAAGC
Source organism: Meles meles (assembly GCF_922984935.1). NCBI lineage: Eukaryota > Metazoa > Chordata > Mammalia > Carnivora > Mustelidae > Meles > Meles meles. The sequence goes on from NC_060081.1 coordinate 2,594,368, forward strand.
ATTGCAATGTGCCAATCCATGTGTGAACATGACAGTTCCCACCACTGCATGCAGCTCCTTCATTAAGGAGTCATTTGAAAGTCCTCATGGCAAAACAAGGGCAAGAAAACTTAACAGGATTGTTTGTACTTCTTATGAGAGAGTGACCTATTTCAAGGCATTTCATCAGTCAGTGTTTTGGTCTTTCAAATACATGAAGCCAGAAGGGGGCAAAAACTGGGCCAGGTGGTGATGCACAGCAGGGTGGAAAAACATCTGCTTTGGCAGAAACAGACCCCTTTGAAATCAGGTTCAACCATCTCAGCTGCAGGGCTGAGCCACTGACCACCCCACTGGAATCTGTTTTCTTATGTGTACATCCTAAAGTGACAGTGAGAATTAGACACGGTGATAGACGCAAAGTGCTCAAAGACTTCTGTAGACTTCAGTGGGGGTAGAATTTCAAAATCTAAAGACTCAGAAGGGGGATGGGAATGCAACACTGAAATAGTAAAACAAAATTGAAGAATTTAAATGAAAAGTTTAGACATATTTCTAGGCAGCTACTAGAAGTCACTGTGATATGGAGTATCCCACAGAATACCAAATTACAGAAAGCACCCCCCAAGCATGTGAAATGTGAGGAGACAACAGACAACAGATAGCTTCTGGAGACACTCCTCTACAGGTTGGGGGTTGAGGGGATGAGTCAACTGCAATCACAGGTTGGGGCATGATTGAAAGAGAATAGCACAGATAGCAAACACAGTTAGGAAATGCACTTCAGGGGATGGCAGAAAGGGTAAAGCATTTTTAATTCATTCATTCATTCACTCACTCATTCCCTCACAGATTTCACAAGTATTTACTCTGCTAGTCATAGTGAAATAGTGAAAATAACTGATGAGAAAAAAAATTACATAGAAAAAGAGATGAAAATCACCACACACGTTTGATTATGATATGCCAGATGGTGATCATAGGAGAGTAAGAATCTATATCCAGAAATTTAGGGTTACCCTGGCTGGTTCAGTCAGTACAACATGTGACTCTTGATCTCAGTGTCTTTCAGTTCAAGCACTGCACTGGGTGTAAAGTTTACTTTTAAAAAAGAAAAGGTGTTTAAGCTTTTATACCAAGAAGAAGAAGAAAAGGAAGAAGAAGAAGAAGAAGAAGAAGAAGAAGAAGAAGAAGAAGAAGAAGAAGAAGAAGAAGGGGAAGGGGAAGGAGAAGGAGAAGAAGGAGAAGGAGAAGGAGAAGGAGAAGAAGAAGGAGAAGGAGAAGTGGAGCAATAACAAGAAGAAGAAGAAGAAGGAGAAGAAGAAGAAAGGGGAGGAGGAGGAGAAATTTGGGGCACTACATAAAGGACATAGCCTCATGTGAAACTCCCGGTCTGATTTTCATAAATTTCAGAGAAGGTTATAGTTGGTCTGAATCAACCTGCCAGTTGCACTTGGTGAATAAGGAAGGAGGCATGCTTCACAGAGGCTTTTGGATTTGCCCTTGAGATGCTTTGAGCATCCACAGTTCTTAGCCTTGAAGGAAGAGGAGGAGAGATGTATGATTTTAACAATGGTTAGCACTCCTTCTGACCAATGTCAAAGGGACCAGCTAGTTATAATAATGCATAAATAAATTTTAAGCTATTCACTTATTTTCAGTTTAAAAGATCTTTGAAAGATATAAATCATGAAAATTATAAGGGACTATTATTTACCATTGATCTATGAACTACATAAGGGCTAGGACTTTTTCATATATATCTCTACCTACAGAGCTAGCACCTAGTAGAGTGCACTGCACAGAAATGGCATTTCGTATTTGTGGAACTTAATTAAGGACCTGTTTATCCTTCAGTGCCTCTGTTTACTTATGCTTTTACCAATCACTTTGTAAGAATAATTTCACGGATATTCTTAGACTAATAAAATTATATCCCAGAGTATTCTTTCAAACATATTAACAGGTGACAAGAGGAACCTGACATAATATTGTCTCCAGTCTTTCTCAAATGGAAACTTTAAGAAATATTTCTCAAAATTTAAAAAAAAAAAGTAGACAAGATAATGATTTGTCAGCCTGGGAGCATAGTTGAGTTAATCCAGTAAGTACCTCTTTAAGGATTTCTTCCCAAAGCAGCATAACTAAACAAGAAAAAACAAAACAAGTATTACTGCAGTTAGGAAATACTTATAAGTTAAGAATGACATACAGTTTCTGTAGTTATAATGTTTCTATCACTCAGTAAGTGGCTGAAGAAATTAGAAATAATGTGAGAAAGGAATCCATCAAAATCCTTGAGGAGAACACAGGCAGCAACCTCTTCGAACTGAGATGCAGCAACTTCTTCCTAGAAACATCACCAAAAGCAAGGGAAGCAAGGCCAAAATGAACTATTGGGATTTCATCAAGATCAAAAGTTTTTGCACGGAAAAGGAAACAGTCAACAAAACCAAAAGACAACTGACAGAATGGGAGAAGATATTTGCAAACGACATATCAGATAAAGGGCTAGTATCTAAAATCTATAAAGAACATATCAAACTCAACACCCAAAGAACAAACAATCCAATCAAGAAATGGGCAGAGGACATGAACAGACATTTCTGCAAAGAAGATATCCAGATGGCCAAAAGACACATGAAAAAGTATCCCACATCACCACATCACTTGGCATTAGGGAAATAGAAATAAAACCACAGTGAGAAATCACCTCACAATAGTCAGAATGGCTAAAATGAACAAGCCAGGAAATGACAGATGCTGGCGAGGATGCGGAGAAAGGGGAACCCTCCTACACTGTTGGTGGGAATGCAAGCTGGTGCAACCATTCTGGAAAACAGCATGGAGGTTCCTCAAAATGTTGAAAATAGAACTACCCTATGACCCAGCCATTGCACTACTGGGTATTGACCTTAAAAATACTTCTCTATTATTTTTTAAGGATCTAAACCATACCCAAACATGTTGTTGACTAGTTTTCCTTAAACAGTATTTTTTTTTTCATTCTTGCAGAAGTGCAGGAAAGTGCAGAATTGCCTAACACAACCAATGCAAAGGATTCTTAACTTTAAAGATCCCAAGAATCCTGTCTTTAACTGTTCTTGGAGTGGATGCTTTTATTCAATGGTAGAGAAAAAAGTAACCTGAAGGATGTTTCCACTAAAGTATTATTAGCCATTAAGTGCCTCCAAGATATCTGTGATTTAAAAGATGATTTTCTGCTCCAAATGAGGCCAGAAGAGGTGTTTCCGTTGCTATGACTATGCTATTTAAGAGAAAATAATTTGGGGGATAGAAGTATTTCTCACCTTGCAGAAGAAATCAAATGGGTCATCTTCCTGCATACTCCCAAGTCATTGATCCAGAAGCCTAAGAACCACAGGCACAACATTTTTTTTTTTTAAATCACAGCTGACTCTAGATATGCTGAGATAATTCCAGGCTTCATAAGGTCTTCTCAAATCCAACTCTACTTAGATTATGCTATGCATGTATGGAGATTTTTTGTTCTAATCAACTGTGTCAATAGGAAACTGCTGGAGTCTCATCTACCATCTCCCAGGAAGAGAGCTACGGTATGGATAACTGAACAATCAGCATAGCAGATCTCTGAACAGGATACTACTATGTAACATCTGCTTATGGCTGTTCACTTCCATGGATTATTACTCAGGAAAATTGAACATCTGGGTTCAATTCAACAGACAAACTCTTCAGGCCTTTTCCAAAGTAAACTATGGTAGTTTAATAAGCTAAGTCATTTAGGTAATCTGGGGAAAAGAAAAAACTAAGAGTAAAAGTGATGAATTTCATTTTTCTTTATTAGATACTTAACAAATAATGCATTATGTTTTGAAGAAAATCCAAATATTTGTGGGTAATTTCATAGTGCAGTATTGAAGTAAACAAAAATAATTTGTAAAGTGCCCCCAGGAAGAATGGGAGCTAAAATGTTATTTTTAATTATAGCTAAAATTATTCCTATTAACTTATGCAACAACAAGAATAATATTGAAGGAAAGCTGTTACAACATTGTGATCAAATATTACAAGTTGGACTTTGTGAAAATACATGACTCACAGAACATGGGAAAAAAGATGCCTTTCCATCCCTAGTGATGCTCAACTTCAAAGCTAAAACATACTTTATATTTTGAATGGGAAGATTAAACAGCTGTGCAGGAGCTTTGTTATCACCTCAGGGAACGGGTTCTCAAAGGTAATAGAGAAATAGGTCTGAAGCATTCCCTATGAGCAAACTATTAGTGTTTCTGGATTCAATACAGTGAATGGATTTTGTGCAGAGAGTGGAGAAATCAGAAAGTCACTCTAGCATGGAAACCTGTCTCATGGAGAGTTAGATTTCTCTGATTATTTTTAAAATATTTTATTTATTAATTGACAGAGACAGCGAGAGAGCACAAGCAAGGGGAGCAGCAGAAGGAGAGGGAGAAGCAGGCTCCCTTCTGAGCACAGAGCCCCATGCAGGGCTTGATCCCAGGGCCCTGGTATCATGACCTGAGCAGAACGCAGATACTAAACCATCTGAGCCACCCAGGTGCCCTGATATCTGTAATTCTTATGTTATGCCTTCTTCAGGAATAATGAGAGAAACTTAGAGGACTTTATCAAATGCTAGGTGTGTATAGACGCTGTAATTTTCAAAAGAATATGTGCTTGGTAGAAATTAGTTAGCAAAGTAGTAAGAACATCAAGTTTGATGGGATCAAGTGAAGGGATTACCTAGGTGTGAGCTCCATCTCTGCCACATTCTATCAGAGTAACTTTGACAAAGTCAACTTCTTCCTCCTCTCCTCTTAGGTTCATCTCACTTGCTGAAAAAAAAATTCAATACTACATTTTACATAGGTTGCTGTAAGAACCAAATGAAATACTACAGATGAATCATAAATGGTGAGGAGTTAAGCTAAATCACTTACTGAATTTTTTAAAGTATTTATTTTATTGTGAAATGTTCCAGTATTTGAAATGGTAGGAACTAGACGGGATATATGCATCTAATGACATTTTGTTTAAAATGCTGCTAGTACCCTCAATTTCCTTGTTATAATGGCCACACCTACTTTTCTTTGGTTCAAATTCAACTCTGATAACTTCCATTCTAAATGTAGTGGTTTAGGATGCTGATTCTGAATCCAAATTCATGAGTTTGACTTTCATTTCTGTCACTTACTAGTGAGCTACATTAATTCTTCTTACTTTTTACTGCCTTGCTTATTCCTTGTAATGGGGATTATAATAAACACCACTTACCCAGTGAAGTTATTTCGTGTATTAAATGACATAATACCTCTCACACACATAGTGAGGGACCAAACATGATGGCTATTTTTCTTATTTTCACACCAGCTCACCAAGGCAAGTAAAGCAAAAGCATTTATCCCACTTAAAGGCAACTTAATCCCCCCACCTGTGTCCCCCAGCCCATCCATTTCTCATTTTTCAAAGAACCTGCTTCTTTCTATACTTCTCACTTTTCTCTTTTCTGAGAAAATTTGACTTTCAATGTTTATTGTATGATATCCTTAAACTTCATCAATCTCAATTTTTCACCAGTAAACAACTCCTTGCTTAGACCATGAGAATTGATGTTCCTAATGAATTTTACCTATCCTCTCTATTCTTGCCTTTTCCTGCTTCAAATAATCCTAAATAAACTATCTTTGGGGTGAAAAGGTAATCCTTTGAAAATTCCTATGTCTAGTATAAGTTCATATCCAACGTCTTGATCCTATAACATCTCTCGTTCCAACCCCCTAACATAACTTCTTTCTTAACCTTCTTTTATTTTTCTCTGTTTCATTGGAGAAGACTCATTCATTTTCTTGGCTTCAGTGATAATCTCTATGAGGAAAACTCAAAAAATTCTATCAAGGGACCTGACCTCTCTCTGATCCAACTTTTCATTGAATGGTTTATCAAAAATATTTAAAAAAGATATTTACTCCAAACACAAAGTTTTCACTCAGATTTAGCCTTTTTTTCTAATTTACCTGTCCCTGTTAATGGTGTTTCCATTGTCCCCGCCCCTCAGATCTGAAGCTGTAAAGATACGTTTGACCAATTCCTCTTATTTATTCACTATATTCTGTAAATATAGAGAACTCCATAGTTTTACTTATAAATTTTTATTTATTTTATCTATTTTATTTTTTATAAATTTTTTTCTTCACCTTCTTCCTAGCTCCACAGTTATGGGCTACATTTCAACCATAGTCAAATGACAGTTAAAGCCCTTTCGTTAGCTTTTCCAGGATTTCTGTTGCTTTCTCATCCAAGTTTTCTGATTATAATTAACATCCAAAAGAAATAATTACATGGGTTTTCATCTTAATGAATCCCTGACTGAAAGCCTAAATGTCCATCATCATTACCAGACCAAATATAAAATACAGTGATGTGTTTTCAGATTTCCCATTACCCAAAAAAGACCAACATAAAATGCTCATAACTCATTACTTTGTAACACTTCTGTTCTACTTAAGTTTACCTCCTTCATGCTCCCCCAAAACATGTGGCAGTATTCTTCACTCATATCTGCAAATGTTATATGAGGATACGTCTTTCCTACCACCAAAACAAATTCAACCACTCTGTATCAGTCAGCTTTGTATAAGTCATAGTAGAGTAAGAAGCAATTCCTAGTTCTTAGTAGTTTACAACAACAACCACAACAACAACAAAAATTCTCACTCGCGTTGCTCTAATATCAGTAGCTCTGTGATTCTCTACATAATCTCAATTCTGACCTCAAATTGAGAGAGCAGTCTCACCTGGGACAATGACATTCTTCTTGTGGAAGTAATGTTAAACAAAATGGTAGGGGTTGTTAAAGTTTTTGCTCTAATTGCAACATTTCACATCAGTTCACATTCCTCTGGACAAAGCAAGCCACTAGGTGATACCTGATGTCACTAAACTGGTCTACAACTGAAGGGTTGTGATGTTTGCTTATTACATGAAAAGGATGCCTTTTCACATTAAAAGGCAGAGGAAATCCCATGGCCAAGCCTGATATCATAGAATTAGGATGTACTTCCAAAAAGAGGAGCAGCTAACCTTTTGAAAATGTATAAAGGCTACTGCAGTTTACTCTGCTTGTCACAAATATTGACTTTCCACTCTTTTGTCCATCAAAAATGCCCACAAAATATACTCATGTCCTCCTCAAGAAAGAAAACTCAACATATAAGATCAACACATTAATATTATGATATTCTATATCTATATCAGATCAGAACATGGGTGCTCTTGATTTACATATTTAAGAACCAAAAAGACAAATTATATGTCCACCACATACCCTATGGTAGTACAGGGGCATTAAAATACTCAGAAATATTTACATTTGGAAAGGAAAATATAAGCAGCATATGGCAGTGATGGGCCAATAGTAATGTTCAAAAGTAGCTAGAGATAAGTTATGAGGCATGCTATCCTGGACAGGAAGTGAGTTCTGAATCGAATCCGAGGTCTACTCCTTCAGAGCAGCTCCCTGGTGTGCTGTTCCCTGTATTCTCCAGGCCACACGGACATGCTACTTTTAAGAATTTATGGAGTACTAGTAATAAGTGTTATCACAATTTGTGTGTTTATTTTAAACATTCTAATCTTACTTCATATACATTAATATCATCCTTCTAAAAATGTGTAACTCCTTAAATTAGAGGGACTGAATCTTAACAGTGTTGCCAATGCATAAGAATGCATGTATGTAGTAGCACTTAGGGCAAATTACTAGAAGTAATATAAAAAGACATGACCATTTGATTCAAGCTGGCCCTTCCTGAAGATAAGTTAGTCCACCAAATGGAGTTCCAAAAGTCACAACTTTATAAGAATTATGTACATAACAAAGGGTGCAAATGTGTATATAATAGGCTGATATCATTTTTTAAGTGCAGACATGGCTTTTTGACCATAGTTCTCTTGATTTCATGCATCTTTTTTAGACCTGGGTTTTGTTTATGTTTTTATTAAGGAGATGTTTTTGGTGCCAGGAAGTCTAAGCAGCAGTCAGTAAAACACTAACAGCCAGTTTTCCCTGCACCTTCCAGACCCTCACACTATATATCCAGGGCTACGTTTCTAGATTGGGGAAATTATATTCTACCCTTCACTGTAACCAAGTTGTCATGAGACTCTTTAAGTAGGCATAATTGACTGTTTCAAATATTTTACTGTTTGTATAAAAATTTCATTGTAATTATTAAAGTCAGGTTTAGATAAAGCTGTAAAGTAAGCAGGTGTGTCATTAAGCTATTTGGTCTTATACACACTTATATGAAATTAGGAAGGAGAGAATACTTTAGAAATAACTATGTTGGTTGTGTTAGTAAGGAGATAATTTTGGACAATGAGCCATTTATGATCTCCTCAAGAATACCATCAACAATACTTCTTGCCACTTAGATAGCATAGAAAACTGTCTCACTACACAATCCTTTGAAATAGATGTTAATAATTGTCTTTTTTAGAGGGGAGGGGCACAGGGAGATGGGAAGAGAGAATCTTAAGCATGGAGATGAACGCAGGATTCCATCTCACGATTGAGAGGATCAATCAGGAATCTCATGCTTAACAAACTGAGCCAAACCAGTGCCCCAACAATTGTTCATAATACAACGACTATAGTATACAATAGAATTTAGAGCAAACTGCACTGCAAGGTAGAAGGACTGTGAATCTGAATTTTCTCTTCTAATTGGAGTCTTCATAAAGTTCATATTTCTCACAGCTCTGTTACCTCTTAATGACATTCCTTAGTTTTATTCTGGTCTCTATTATATAATGAATACACACACACACACACACACACACACACACACACACACTCGCACATATACTCTCTCTTCTATATTCTGTGTCTTACCACATTTAGGATGATGTGGAGAGCTTCCAGTTTAGCATCTTATGTGGGCAAGGCATATAAGAAATGAGAAAGTTATCAAGTTGGTCTACAACTGAAGAGTTTTGATGCGTGCATATTATGAACTGACAAAACACAAATGGACTTTAGATATTATGAGATGCCAAGCAGCCTTGGAAGATTGTAAACTCCAAATTAATTTCTAGCACTTCATATCCTGAAGTGCTAACAAAGAACGAACTCTTTCTGAGAGTTCAACATTAAAAGTCAGCCTTTTGGTAAAGGATGCTCTCTGTTTCTTATAAGGTGATATTAATAAGAGCTCACATTTGTTGAAGGTTTTCTATACCTCAGACACTATTCTCAGCACATTGCATATGTTGACTAACTTAATCCTGTAATAGCACTGAGATATGTATTATTATTATTCCCATTTCGAGATGAGAAACTGAAGCAAAGAAAAATTAAATAATCTCCCTATAGTTATTCACCCAGGATCCAATCCAGGAAGTTTGGTTTTATAGAGTGTGCATTGATCACTATGCAAAGGAGTTTTTCTGGTGATAACAGTTATTCTGAAATCAAGAACAGAGTAACTGCTGCAAGCCTCAATATGGATCTGTCATGGTCATTTGAAGTTCATTGCTATAATCTTTATGAAAGTCTTATTTTCCATGTCATACCTGAATCAATGGCCAGCATACTCACAGGGATCACAGTGTTCATGGTATATATAACATTCTCTGGATCTGTGAGCCAGACTGTCTTTTATGTGTATCATTGGAGAGTATGATAAGGAGGCCTGAATGGATTCAGAAAGGATAGATTTTATTTTATACATATATATGTATATATTTTATATTTTATATCTTTTGTACATGTATACAATACATAATATATACTATATATATTATACATATCATACATAATATATATAAAATATATATATCATACATATATATTTCATATGTATATATATTTTATATGTATATACATATATGTATAAAAGAAAAGAAAACATATATATAAAGTAATACATGTATATGAATAAAATCTATACATGTATAAAAATATATAAAAGAAAATCTATCCTATATATAAACTGAAGAAGACACAAAAAGATGGAAGACTGTTCCATGCTCTTGGATTGGAAGAATAAACATTGTTAAAATGTCTATACTGCCTAGAGCAATCTATACTTTTAATGCCATTCCGATCAAAATTCCACCGATATTTTCCAAAGAGCTGGAGCAAATAATCCTAAAATTTGTATGGAGTCAGAAGAGACCCCGAATTGCTAAGGAAATGTTGAAAAATAAAAACAAAACTGGCGGCATCACGTTACCCGATTTCAAGCTTTACTACAAAGCTGTGATCACCAAGACAGCGTGGTACTGGCATAAAAACAGACACATAGACCAGTGGAACAGAGTGGAGAGCCCAGATATGGACCCTCAACTCTATGGTCAAATAATCTTCGACAAAACAGGAAAAAATATTCAATGGAAAAAAGACAGTCTCTTCAATAAATGGTGCTGGGAAAACTGGACAGCGATATGTAGAAGAATGAAACTCGACCATTCTCTTACACCGTTCACAAAGATAAACTCGAAATGGATAAAAGACCTCAACATGAGCCAGGAATCTATCAGAATCCTAGAGGAGAACATAGGCAGTAACCTCTTCGATATCAGCCACAGCAACTTCTTTCAAGATAAGTCTCCAAAGGCCAAGGAAACAAAAGCAAAAATGAACTTTTGGGACTTCATCAAGATCAAAAGCTTCTGCACAGCAAAGGAAACAGTCAACAAAACAAAGAGGCAACCCACGGAATGGGAGAAGATATTTGTAAATGACAGTACAGACAAAAGGTTGATATCCAGGATCTACAAAGAACTTCTCAAACTCAACACACACAAAACAGATAATCATATCAAAAAATGGGCAGAAGACATGAATAGACACTTCTCCAACGAAGACATACAAATGGCTATCAGACACATGAAAAAATGTTCATCATCACTAGCCATCAGGGAGATTCAAATTAAAACAACATTGAGATACCACCTAACACCAGTTAGAATGGCCAAAATTAGCAAGACAGGAAACAACGTGTGTTGGAGAGGATGTGGAGAAAGGGGAACCCTCTTACACTGTTGGTAGGAATGCAAGTTAGTGCAGCCACTTTGGAGAACAGTGTGGAGATTCCTCAAGAAATTAAAAATAGAGCTTCCCTATGACCCTGCAATTGCACTGCTGGGTATTTACCCCAAAGATACAGATGTAGTGAAAAGAAGGGCCATTTGTACCCCAATGTTTATTGCAGCAATGGCTACGGTCGCCAAACTGTGGAAAGAACCAAGATGCCCTTCAACGGATGAATGGATAAGGAAGATGTGGTCCATATACACAATGGAGTATTATGCCTCCATCAGAAAGGATGAATACCCAACTTTTGTAGCAACATGGACAGGACTGGAAGAAATTATGCTGAGCGAAATAAGTCAAGCAGAGAGAGTCAAGTATCATATGGTCTCACTTATTTGTGGAGCATAACAAATAACATGGAGGACATGGGGAGATGGAGAGGAGAAAGAAGTTGAGGGAAACTGGAAGGGGAGATGAACCATGAGAGACTATGGACTCTGAAAAACAACCAGAGGGTTATGAAGTGGCGGCGGGAGGGGGTGGGGTGGGGTGGGAAGTTGAGGAACCAGGTGGTGGGTAATAGGGAGGGCACGTACTGCATGGAGCACTGGGTGTGATGCCAAAACAATGAACAATGTTATGCTGTAAATAAGCAAATAAAAATAAATAAATTAATTTAAAAAAAAAAGAAAAAGAAAATCTATCCTATATATGTATATATACATATATATGTATATATAATATACATATTATATATGTATTATACATACATAATATACATATTGTACATAAATAATATATAAATGTATTATACTTATTTTATTATATTATTGTATATTTATACATTCATATATTTATATATAAATATTATATATATTTATTTATTTATATATTACATAATATATTTATATATATCAAGCCTTAAACCAGGTGGCAGGTATGAGGAATTGCATCTTTAACATGAGGTCAATATTTTTGCCTAGTTCATTTCTGATCTCAATGATGTAATTCACAAATCTTGAGTCTTAGTGTATGTCTGACTGAATTTTTGAAACAACTACAATGTTTCCTTATGGCTGTTGATGAACAAGTGGCTGTCATCTCTGCTGGTGTAAACAGGTACATTGGTAATATGGAATCTGATAGAAAAACAATGTTTGAGAATGCTTTCTTAACTCCTCTTGTCTGCCATCACCAAGCCTGCTTGGGCAAACTCAAAACTGAAAGAAAGATCTCAGTACAGTCAGATGCAAACTGAAAGATGTAACAATTTTGGGGGCTAGTATTGAAACTTAAACTTATAGATTCACATAAAATATCAGTTGTTTTTGTCCTAGTTTCTTCTAGTCATCATTTCCATTTGTATATGCATTCTCATATTCCTAACCTAGAGTAATTGTGTTAGAAATAAAGAATACATATTCCTTAGTGAAAAAAATATATATAATGTCATGTTTCAATATTCTTTGAGGAAAACTGAAGGACAATGTAGCAGAATAGGTCGTGATATTGGGGAGGATAGCTCTTATTTTAGATTTTATATGGCAGGGATAGCCTTCTGTAAAGGTGAAAATTTAAAAAAAAATGCTTAGATGGAGTAAAGAACATGAATCAAGAAATAATTCAACAAATGATAAGATTATAATATGGAAAGTAATTGAGGGTAATGATATGAGTATTATGCACATGGAGTCTGGCATATAATTTAGAAAAGATTTGATTTCTCATGATAAAAATATTTCTAGTTGTTTGGAGGTTGGAGATGAAATTGTCCAAATCCATCAATTGATAGGAAAGCAAACAAGAGACATCAATGTGTGATAGTCTATTTATTTAACTTTTATGTATGTTTATATTAAATTAAAAATGTATAGAGTAACACAGGCCTTCCCTCTACTCTCCACATGTCTTTTTTAATCATGTAACAAACATTTTAAGAACAATTCCTAAGGCAAGCATTACAACTTGATAAAAATAATAAAAATAAAAATACCATCTGCTAAAGGATAACTGCACTTTATTCAATTAGGCGGTGACGACCACACTCAAGAAGACATATACACCTAAAGAAATGACTGTCATAGATGTCTTGTCCATGAATAATGTTGTAGAAAAATATATCATTAAGGCATGAAGAGACTTCCTCCATAAATTTCCACAGCTGAGGAACAGAAACCATGATGTGGAAGAGTTAGCTTCACCATTCCCTCATTTAGTTGTTTCATATATTTTTAAGATTCAAAAATTCACTGGAGTCTCCCTTTATGACTAGGATGTAGAGTTCTCAAGAAATTGTTGCCACTATCCTGATAACAATAAGAAAAAACTAGACAGATAAACCACAAAATAACTCTCCCTTTGTACATCAGGCAGCTTAATCCCCAAATCAGACTAGAAACCTGAAATCCAAGGAGGGATGGGGTCCCCAAGAAAAACAAAACAAAACAACATCAACAACAAGAAATAGGTCTGTCTTATCACAGATTGGCAGAGTATGAGAACAGATAGCTCTACTATGCATACAAGTAAGAATAAATCAGCCAACTTCTTTTTCAATTTATTAAGGCTTGGTAGAGGTAGAGGTTAAAATCACTCTGTAGAATCCCTGTAACTATTGAAACAAGGATATTTGTACTCACAGATAGGCATTTATCCATCCATGGACTTCCACTGGGTGCTAATGAGAAAGACTGGGAAAAGGTGCAGATACAAGAAAGGGTCTTCTTTTTAACTGGAAGGAATTCAGGAAATTATTTGTTCCCCCTAGAAAAGGCACACATCTCCATCATCCTTTTCTCTCAAAATCCTAAGTGTATCACTCCCATACAGGAGCAAAAGCCCTCTACATCAGAAGAAGTGGAAACTAACAACTCTGAGCACAGCTTCTTACACCAATACTAACGGAGAAGTCTTCTATATCTGGGGAATGGCAAAAAAAAAAAAAATGTTCTGCTGCATAAGACGTACCACAACACAACTCACAGTTCCCTTCTACCTTGGGAAGGTGGAGCAGGTACATTGAGAGAAACCCACCTCTGATGCGACACAGAGCTTACCTGACTTGAAGGTGAACTAAACTACACAAAATCAAGCACCAAGTAGAAGCCATAAGAGTCTAACCTTGGGGAGAAACAAGAGTGGCTTAAGAGAACATTATTGCAGCATAGGCTTACAGACTGGCTAAAACTGGGAGCAGAAACCAAACGTTGAGGGAAATCCTCCACCAATCACAAACACACCAATCCTAAAATAATAGCATTGCCCTGTGTAATGCATGGCTTTCTCTGTTTCCAGGAATATGTCAGAGCTTATCAAAGGCTTACAGCCCAAAGCATCTCAAAACCCAGCCTTTCCTTCCAAACTTTTGTTAGTCTATTGTTTTCCCCAAGAGTTATCTCTTTCCCAAGGCCAAAACAACTAATATAATTGCTTGTAAAACTTTCGTAACTAATATGTCCTGGTTTTGCAGCTCAACACTAGGGGATTTGTGAGTTAGGTGTCTTAAAGGCAATTCCTTTGAAATAGTCCTTCAGTAAGTCGCAAGGCAGGTTAAAAGAAAGAAAGAAAGAAAGAAAGAAAGAAAGAAAGAAAGAAAGAAAGAAAAGAAAAGAAAGAGAGGAAGAAAGAAGAGGAAGAAAGAAAAGGAAGAAAGAAAGAAACTAACCCATTGTCAAGAGGCAAAATAATCAATAGGAAAGGACTCAGAAATGACCAGGTACTCAAACTATCAGGTATAGAATTCAAAATATTTATGATTAATATATTACAGGTTAAAGTAGGAGAGATCAATATCAAGAATGAATATATGGAAGTTTGGCAGAGTATTATAAATTATAGGGGAAAAAGGTGAAAATGATATAAATATAAAAACCTGATGTCAAAAACAACAGTATCTGCTTTCAGCTCCTCAGTAGATCTGGAACTAAACAGCACATTTCTAAATAACTGATGGGTTGAAGTAGAAGTCACAAGGAGAATTAGAAAATATTTTAAATATTTTATTGAAAATAAAAGTACTGTGGGGCAACTGGATGTCTCAGTTGGTTAAGCAGGTACCTACAGCTCAGGTCATGATCCCAGGGTCCTGGTCTTATGCCCAATGTTGAGCTCCCTAGTCAGCCAGGATCCTGCTTCTCCCTCTTCTTTTGCCCCTCTCTCCTGTTCATGATCTCTCTTTCTTTCCCTCTCTCTCTTCCTTGCAAATAAATAAACAAACCCTTAAAAAAGAAAATAATTATAACATACCAAAATCTGTGTGATGTGGCTAATGAATAGGAAAGTAATACGATTAAATGCTGATATTAGAATGTGTCTCAAAGTGATGAATTTTCATCTTAAGAAACTAGAATGAGAAGAGCAACTGAAACTCAGGCCAAACAAAAGCAAGGTGTAATAAAGAAAATGTAAAAGCAATAAACTTGAAAAGAGAAAGACAACCAGTAAAATGAATGAAACCAAAAGCTAATTACTAAGATCAATATAATCACTAAGCTTTAGCAATATATTTTATGAAAAAGTAATGTAAATATAAGCAATATTAGCAAGAAAGAAAAGGACATACCAGCAGGTCACCCTAATATCAGTAGGTTATTGAGAGAATATTATAAACAACTTGATGTTCATAAATCCTAAAATCTGGATAAAATGGACAAAGTTCTTGAATGGCACAAGGTACTAAAGATTACTAAAATGACATATATTACTAGAATCGTATATTTCAATAATTCTATATTTATTATGTTCATTATAATATAATACTATATTTATTAAAGAAATTGAATTGTAAATTACTAACTTTCTACCACTGACAACCAAAAAACAAAACAAGCAACAAAAAGAATTTTAGGCCCAGATGTGTCACTAGCGAATTTTACCAAGCAGCTGAAGATAACATCAACAGAATAGAACCCTCCAGAATGTAGAGGGTAAATAACACTTCCTAGTGCACTTTTCAGCTCCAGGATTACCCTCACAAAGAAACCAGACAAAGATATTCCTAGAAACAAAAACTATACCCCAAAATCCTCCATGAATAGAGACATAAAAATACTCAAAAAATAGTATGGGTAGAATCCAGAAATGCGTAACACATCAGGGCATTATCTCAAGAATGCAGGAATGCAATTTCACATATGAAAATAAATCAATTTAATTAGCCACTTAATAAACTGAAGAAGAAAAACATATAGCCACTTAAATAGAAACAGTCAATACCTCTAATTCAACAATTCCTTATGACATAAATACCTTCACAAACTAATGATAGAAGGAAAGTTTCTCAACCTGATAATGAGCATCTGCAAAAGAAAAAACAAAACAAGACAAAACAATGCCTAAATCACACTTCATAACAAATGAGTAAATACTTCACCTCTTATATCAGAATCCAAGCAAGTGTTCTTCTCTCACTGTTCCTAATCAACATCACAGTGGTTTTCCTAGCCAATACTAAGAGATAAAGAAAGAAAAAAGAAAAGTGACTCCACTCATATACAACATGATGTTCTACAGAAATAGCTTAAAAACTCTACAAGAAAAACCTCTAGTGCCAATAAATGAACTCCAATATAATGAGGTATAATAGCAATATGAAAAAACCCAATCTCCTTTTACACTGAAGTAATTGTAATTAGAAATTGAAATAGTAATGACCAAGCACAATTGTAGCAAAAATATTTCGAAGTATTTTTCACATTTAAATACATTTTCACAATGTATCTAAGATTTATATAATAAGACACTGAAAAAAACATTGAAATCAAAGACATAGATAAATGGAGAAATGTACTGTGCTCATTAATTGAGTCAAATTGTTAATATTTCAATTATCCCAATTTATTTACACTTTAAATTCACTTCTAATTAAAATCCAAGCAAGGTAAGTGAAAAAAGTCAAGCAGAGAAAGAAAATTATCAGATGGTTTCACTCATGTATAGAAAATAAGGAATAGCACAGATGACGGCAGGGGAAGGGAAGGAAAACTAAATGGGAAGAAATCAAAGAGGGAGACAAACAATGAAATACCCTGGACTCTGGGAAACAAACTGAGCATTAAAGAAGCAGGGGAGAGGGGTAACTGGGTGATGGGTATTAAGAGGGCACAAGTGGTGATGTGCCCTGGGTGTTATAGGGAACTAATGAATCGTTGAGCACTACGTCAAAAACTAATAATGTACGATGTTGGTTAACTGAACATAATAATATTTTTAAAAATCCAAGCATGGGGCTCTCAGGCATTGGATATCTGCCTTTGGCCACAGTCATGAACCCAGGGTCAACATCAGGCTTCCTGCTCTGCTAGGGGGACTGCATCTTTCTCTCCCAGTCCCCCTGCTTGTGTTCCCTCTCTCACTGTCTATCTTTCTCTGTGTCAAATAAATAAATAAATAAATAAATAAAATCAAGCAAGTTATTTCATTTATTTGCTTGTTTGCTTTGTGAGATCACCAAGCTGATATTAAAATGTATATAAAGTCCGCTCTTTCAAAATGGTGAAGCTCTACCAGTTGCCTGACCAGAGCTCTTTAGCAAAAGCCCTTGTCCATTTAAATGTAAGCTTATAGAACACATGGAATGAAAAGTACACCTCTTTACCAAAAAACACCTTTTTGGAAAGGCAGGTGTATGGGCTCCACTGTGGAGATGCTTTTCAGGAATTCAAAATGGAGTTGACCCTTTTCTAATGATGATGACAGACAATTAAATACAAAGTCACAAAAAAGAAACCAGAGTTGCAATGGTCCCACTGAAATTTATGGCAACAGTGTCCACACCAAATAAGAAAGCCTCACAGAATATTTGTTTCTGATTGCTACTCAAGCTTCCCAAAGCACATAAATGGTGCATATATGAATGGTTCTACTCAAATATAGATAAGCAATACTTTGAAGGCGATGATGACTTCTGTGTCTGTCAGGAGGAGTACTTTCCTAATTTAAAAACTAGAAAATTAACAAGAATAGAAAAATCAGTCAACTCATGGGAAAATCACAGTGATGTTCTTGTGACTTTTTTGAGGAAGAGAGCCTAGCATTAAAACAGAAATGACAGAAAATAAGACTCTTACAACAAATGAAAGTTGCAGATGTTTCCCAGTTTGAAGATCTCCCAATGAAATTCCTTTGCCCCTGGTTATTGGAAGCAAAGTTACACCTTGATTATGTGGTGTTCATGACGGTCTCTACATCAGAAGAATAGATGCTGTGGATAATTTTAATGCTACTTATAGAGTAACTTTTGATAGGGCAGGGCTTGGCACCCATACCATCCCTGACTATGAAGTTCTTAGTAATGAGCTTCATGAGTCAAGGCCAGTTTCTGCCTTTGGACAAAACAGGGACCTTTCTGATTCTTTATGACTCCACTGCATTATACTCCTCCTATCCAGTCAACAATTATGGATTATGATCCTGTACTAGCAGTCACCTTGGAGAAGTAAGATTTCTGGCTCTGACACTGAAACACTGGGTGGTTTTCCAGTACAATTCCTTATCCGAGTCATCAAATTGTCAAAAATTCTCATGATTAAAATGGAACATATCAAAAAATTAAGAGAAATGAACACAGAAGCAGAAAAATTGAAATCCTATCCCATGCCCATTGGCACTAAATTTCAGCAGAGATATGCACCCACCCTTCTGGAGCTTGAGCAACTCAACAAGGACCTCAACAAAGTTTTGGATGAAGTGCAGCAATACTGCTATGAGCCTTCTCCAGACAATGGCAGGCAGCCTGTGGGCCAGCCCACAGATTGGAGATGGAAGTGTGAGGAGGAAGCCCAGAAGCTTGACTGTCAGCCAGGGCCTCCACCTGATGGCCCCATGTTGAGAATGAAACTCTGACAGACTTTATCTCCAGCTCACTCCTATTTTATTACAAATTAAGTGTCTGGTAGAAGGAGGAGAGCTGAATTCCTTTGAGTTCAAATCACTCACAGAGTCATTAAATGGTATCAGGACTACAATAGATACTTCTAATATCAGTTGCTTTCAGAATAATGTAGAAATCCATGTTTCACACATTCAGAGTAGCCTGAACCAGAGGGGAAGTCTGCAAGCCTTTGCCACAAGGGAAACCAACAGAGACCGAGAAACAGCCTTCCCTGTTGCAGCCGCACAGGGCGGTAGTGTTCTTTCACCTCAGTTTCCATCACCAAATGACCCACGTGCTGGAAAACAAGGGAACTGTGCATCTCCAGCGAAGACACTGGAACATACTCTCATTCTCCTTGAACTGCCACTGCTGACCATAATTCTGCTTATTTTTCTCCCTATGATTCAGCTTCAGTAGCATCACTTATGTTACATGATTATTGGCAAATATTTTTCACCCAAAACAGTCTGAAGGTAAGGGGCTTTCATGGAAGAGTGTACAGACCCATTCATCAACGTGCATGAATTCAGTCAAGAGGCACAGACAGCTGTTTCTCTGGCCAGTGCCCTCAGACAAGTACCTACTGCCAGTAGCTGTGGTCTGAGGGCTGAAGTGCCAGAGGATTAGCTGCCCTCCTCCCCCAGGCTCTGGAAGAGAGCACCCTCCAGAGGCAGGAAGTTACTTGTGGAGGAAGCCACCAGAACAGCCATGGGAGACGCAGCCTTGAGAAGTATGTGGGGTGGATACCTGAAGGGTGATATGGCTCTAGAAATTATTTTAATAATTATAAATATTTTAATTTCTCAAAATTTATAAAATAAACTTTTTGTTGTTGTTTTTCTGTTGAAAGAAAAAGGAAGAAGCAGAAGAAAAATAAATTACTTGCAAAATACTACATTTCAGCAAGTGGATTTGGCCTGATTTTCCCATCAATTCAGGGCAAAAAGTGCTGTTGTTATGAGACTCATTTAAAAAGACTGATAACAGGGGAGGAGTCAAGATGGCGGAGAAGTAGCAGCCTGAGACTACATCAGGTAACAGGAGATCAGCTCGATAGCTTATCTAAACATAGCAAACACCTACAAATCCAACGGGAGAGCGAAGAGAAGAAGAACAGCAACTCTAGAAACAGAAAATCAACCACTTTCTGAAAGGTAGGACTGGCGGAGAAGTGAATCTAAAACGACGGGAAGATAGACCGCGGGGGGAGGGGCCGGCTCCCGGCAAGCGGCGGAGGAACGGAGCACAAAATCAGGACTTTTAAAAGTCTGTTCCACTGAGGGACATTGCTCCAGGGGCTAAACCGGGGTGAAGCCCACGCAAGGTCACAGAAGGATTGGGGGTGTCAGAGTGTCGGAGAGCTCGCAGGTATTAGAACGGAGAAACCAGCTGCAAAGACAGAGCCGAGGACTGAACTCTCAGCTCGGGGTTACCTTGAACTGGTCGCGGGCTGGGTGAGCTCGGAGCGCGGCTAGAGGCTGGGGATACGGGAGTGATTGGGTGCTGTCCTCTGGGGGCGCACTGAGGAGTGGGGCCCCAGGCTCTCGGCTCCTCCGGGCCGGAGACTGGGAGGCCGCCATTTTCATTCCCGTCCTCCAGAACTCTACGGAAAGCGTTCAGGGAACAGAAGCTCCCAAAAGCGAACCCGAGCCGATTACTTAGTCCGGCCGCCGGTAAGGGCGGTGCAATCCCGCCTCGGGCAAAGACACTTGAGAGTCACTACAACAGGCCCCTCCCCCAGAAGATCAACAAAATATCCAGCCAGGACGAAGTTCATCTATCAAGGAGAAAGCAGATTCAATTCCTAAGATAGCAGAGCAATTCCAGAGGAGGAGAAAGCAAAGCACGGAACTCATGGCTTTCTCCCCATGATTCTTTTTTTTTTTTTTTCCTTTTTATTAATTTTTTCAGCGTAACAGTATTCATTCTTTTTGCACAACACCCAGTGCTCCATGCAAAACGTGCCCTCCCCATCACCCACCACCTGTTCCCCCAACCTCCCACCCCTGACCCTTCAAAACCCTCAGGTTGTTTTTCAGAGTCCATAGTCTCTTATGGTTCGCCTCCCCTCCCCAATGTCCATAGCCCGCTCCCCCTCTCCCAGTCCCACCTCCCCCCAGCAACCCCCAGTTTGTTTTGTGAGATTAAGAGTCATTTATGGTTTGTCTCCCTCCCAATCCCATCTTGTTTCATTTATTCTTCTCCTATCACCCTACCCCCCCATGTTGCTTCTCCATGTCCTCATATCAGGGAGATCATATGATAGTTGTCTTTCTCCGATTGACTTATTTCACTAAGCATGATACGCTCTAGTTCCATCCACGTCGTCGCAAATGGCAAGATTTCATTTCTTTTGATGGCTGCATAGTATTCCATTGTGTATATATACCACATCTTCTTGATCCATTCATCTGTTGATGGACATCTAGGTTCTTTCCATAGTCTGGCTATTGTAGACATTGCTGCTATAAACATTCGGGTACACGTGCCCCTTCGGATCACTATGTTTGTATCTTTAGGGTAAATACCCAGTAGTGCAATTGCTGGGTCATAGGGTAGTTCTATTTTCCCCATGATTCTTTAGTCTTGCGGCTACTTCAATTTTTTTTTCTTTTTTCAATTTTTTATTTTTTTTTCTTTTTTCAATTTTTTTTTCTTTTTTCTTTTTTCTCCTTCTGCTAAATTTTTTTAAAAAACTTTTACCCTTTTCTTTTTTAACGTTTTTTGACTAGTTCCTCTAAATGTATATATTTTTTCATTCTTTTTTATATTTTTTTATTTGTTTTATTTTTTAAATTTTTTTCTTTTTTCTTTTTTTTTTTTTTCAGAACCTGTTTTTTATCCCCTCCCCCCCCCCCCACAATTTGGGGTCTCTTCTGATTTGGTTACAGCGCATTTTTCCGGGGTCTTTGCCACCCTATTAGTAGATTATTTGCTCCTTCATATCCTCTTATCTGGACAAAATGACAAGGCGGAAAAAATCACCACAAACAAAAGAACAAGAGACAGTACCGAAGGCTAGGGACCTAATCAACACAGACATTGGTACTATGTCAGATCAAGAGTTCAGAATGACGATTCTGAACATTCTAGCCGGGCTCGAAAAAGGCATGGAAGATATTAGAGAAACCCTCTCTGGAGATATTAAAGCCCTTTCTGGAGAAATTAAAGAACTAAAGTCTAACCAAGTTGAAATCAAAAAAGCTATTAATGAGGTGCAATCAAAAATGGAGGCTCTCACTGCTAGGATCAATGAGGCAGAAGAAAGAATTAGTGATCTAGAAGACCAAATGACAGAGAATAAGGAAGCCGAGCAAAAGAGGGACAAACAGCTACTGGACCTTGAAGGGAGAATTCGAGAGATAAGTGACACCATAAGACGAAACAACATTAGAATAATTGGGATTCCAGAAGAAGAAGAAACAGAGAGGGGAGCAGAGGGTCTATTGGAGAGAATCATTGGAGAGAATTTCCCTAATATGGCCAAGGGAACAAGCATCAAAATCCAGGAGATGCAGAGAACCCCCCTCAAAGTCAACAAGAATAGGTCCACACCCCGTCACCTAATAGTAAAATTTACAAGTCTTAGTGACAAAGAGAAAATCCTGAAAGCAGCCCGAGAAAAGAAATCAGTAACATACAATGGTAAAAATATTAGATTGGCGGCAGACTTATCCACAGATACCTGGCAGGCCAGAAAGAGCTGGCATGATATATTCAGAGCACTCAACGAGAAAAACATGCAGCCAAGAATACTCTATCCAGCTAGGCTATCATTGAAAATAGAAGGAGAGATCAAAAGCTTCCAGGACAAACAAAAACTGAAAGAATTTGCAAACACCAAACCAGGTCTCCAGGAAATATTGAAAGGGGTCCTCTAAGCAAAGAGAGAGCCTAAAAGTAGTAGATCAGAAAGGTACAGAGACAATATACAGTAACAGTCACCTTACAGGCTAATAATGGCACTAAATTCATATCTCTCAATAGTTACCCTGAATGTTAATGGGCTAAATGCCCCAATCAAAAGACACAGGGTATCAGAATGGATAAAAAAACAAAACCCATCAGTATGTTGCCTACAAGAAACTCATTTTAGACGCGAAGACACCTCCAGATTGAAAGTGAGGGGGTGGAAAACAATTTACCATGCTAATGGGCATCAGAAGAAAGCTGGGGTGGCAATCCTTATATCAGATCAATTAGATTTTAAGCCAAAGACTATAATAAGAGATGAGGAAGGACACTATATCCTACTCAAAGGGTCTGTCCAACAAGAAGATCTAACGATTTTAAATATCTATGCCCCTAACGTGGGAGCAGCCAACTATATCAACCAATTAATAACAAAATCAAAGAAACACATCAATAATAATACAATAATAGTAGGGGACTTGAACACTCCCCTCACTGAAATGGACAGATCATCCAAGCAAAAGATCAACAAGGAAATAAAGGCCTTAAATGACACACTGGACCAGATGGACATCACAGATATATTCAGAACATTTCATCCCAAAGCAACAGAATACACATTCTTCTCTAGTGCACATGGAACCTTCTCCAGAATA
Source organism: Meles meles (assembly GCF_922984935.1). NCBI lineage: Eukaryota > Metazoa > Chordata > Mammalia > Carnivora > Mustelidae > Meles > Meles meles. Next base: position 2,617,829 of record NC_060081.1, read on the forward strand.
GATCACATCCTGGGTCACAAATCAGGTCTCAACCGGTATCAAAAGATTAGGATTATTCCCTGCATATTTTCAGACCACAATGCTCTGAAGCTAGAACTCAATCACAAGATGAAAGCTGGAAAGAACCCAAATACATGGAGACTAAACAGCATCCTTCTAAAGAATGAATGGGTCAACCAGGAAATTAAAGAAGAATTGAAAAAATTCATGGAAACAAATGATAATGAAAACACAACAGTTCAAAATCTGTGGGACACAGCAAAGGCAGTCCTGAGAGGAAATTATATAGCGGTACAAGCCTTTCTCAAGAAACAAGAAAGGTCTCAAATACACAACCTAACCCTACGCGTAAAGGAGCTGGAGAAAGAACAAGAAAGAAACCCTAAACCCAGCAGGAGAAGAGAAATCATAAAGATCAGAGCAGAAATCAATGAAATAGAAACCAAAAAAAACAATAGAAAAAATCAATGAAACTAGGAGCTGGTTCTTTGAAAGAATCAATAGGATTGATAAACCCCTGGCCAGACTCATCAAAAAGAAAATAGAAAGGACCCAAGTAAATAAAATCATGAATGAAAGAGGAGAGATCACAACTAACACCAAAGAAATACAGACAATTATAAGAACATACTATGAGCAACTCTACGCCAACAAATTGGCCAATCTGGAAGAAATGGATGCATTCCTAGAGACATATAAACTACCACAACTGAACCAGGAAGAAATAGAAAACCTGAACAGGCCCATAACCAGTACGGAGATTGAAACAGTCATCAAAAATCACCAAACAAACAAAAGCCCAGGGCCAGACGGCTTCCCAGGGGAATTCTACCAAACATTTAAAGAAGAACTCATTCCTATTCTCCTGAAACTGTTCCAAAAAATTGAAATGGAAGGAAAACTTCCAAACTCATTCTATGAGGCCAGCATCACCTTGATCCCAAAACCAGACAAGGATCCCACCAAATAAGAGAACTACAGAGCAATATCCTTGATGAACACAGACGCAAAAATTCTCGCCAAAATACTAGCCAATAGGATTCAACAGTACATTAAAAGGATTATTCACCACGATCAAGTGGGATTTATTCCAGGGCTGCAGGGTTGGTTCAACATCCGCAAATCAATCAATGTGATAGAACACATTAATAAAAGAAAGAACAAGAACCATATGACACTCTCAATAGATGCTGAAAAAGCATTTGACAAAGTACAGCATCCCTTCCTGATCAAAACTCTTCAAAGTGTAGGGATAGAGGGCACATACCTCAATATTATCAAAGCCATCTATGAAAAACCCCCCGCAAATATCATTCTCAATGGAGAAAAACTGAAAGCTTTTCCATTAAGGTCAGGAACACGGCAGGGATGTCCATTATCACCACTGCTATTCAACATAGTATTAGAAGTCCTAGCCTCAGCAATCAGACAACAAAAAGAAATTAAAGGCATCCAAATTGGTAAAGAAGAAGTCAAACTATCACTCTTCGCAGATGATATGATACTATATGTGGAAAACCCAAAAGACTCCACTCCAAAACTGCTAGAACTTGTACAGGAATTCAGTAAAGTGTCAGGATATAAAATCAATGCACAGAAATCAGTTGCATTTCTGTACACCAACAACAAGACTGAAGAAAGAGAAATGAAGGAGTCAATCCCATTCACAATTGTACCCAAAACTATAAGATACCTAGGAATAAACCTAACCAAAGAGACTAAGAATCTATACACAGAAAATTATAAAGTACTCATGAAAGTAATTGAGGAAGACACAAAAAAATGGAAAAATGTTCCATGCTCCTGGATTGGAAGAATAAATATTGTGAAAATGTCTATGCTACCTAAAGCAATCTACACATTTAATGCAATCCCTATCAAAATACCATCCATTTTTTTCAAAGAAATGGAACAAATAATCCTAAAATTTATATGGAACCAGAAAAGACCTCGAATAGCCAAAGGAATATTGAAGAACAAAGCCAAAGTTGGTGGCATCACAATTCCGGACTTCAAGCTCTATTACAAAGCTGTCATCATCAAGACAGCATGGTACTGGCACAAAAACAGACACATAGACCAGTGGAACAGAATAGAGAGCCCAGAAATCGACCCTCAACTCTATGGTCAACTAATCTTCGACAAAGCAGGAAAGAATGTCCAATGGAAAAAAGACAGCCTCTTCAATAAATGGTGCTGGGAAAATTGGACAGCCACATGCAGAAAAATGAAATTGGACCACTTCCTTACACCACACACGAAAATAGACTCCAAATGGATGAAGGACCTCAATGTGAGAAAGGAATCCATCAAAATCCTTGAGGAGAACGCAGGCAGCAACCTCTTCGACCTCAGCCTTAGCAACATCTTCCTAGGAACAACGGCAAAGGCAAGGGAAGCAAGGGCGAAAATGAACTATTGGGATTTCATCAAGATCAAAAGCTTTTGCACAGCAAAGGAAACAGTTCACAAAACCAAAAGACAGCTGACAGAATGGGAGAAGATATTTGCAAACGACATATCAGATAAAGGGCTAGTATCCAAAATCTATAAGGAACTTAGCAAACTCAACACCCAAAGAACAAACAATCCAATCAAGAAATGGGCAGAGGACATGAACAGACATTTCTGCAAAGAAGACATCCAGATGGCCAACAGACACATGAAAAAGTGCTCCACGTCACTCGGCATCAGGGAAATACAAATCAAAACCACAATGAGATATCACCTCACACCAGTCAGAATGGCTAAAATTAACAAGTCAGGAAATGACAGATGCTGGCGAGGATGTGGAGAAAGGGGAACCCTCCTCCACTGTTGGTGGGAATGCAAGCTGGTGCAACCACTCTGGAAAACAGCATGGAGGTTCCTCAAAATGTTGAAAATAGAACTACCCTATGACCCAGCAATTGCACTACTGGGTATTTACCCTAAAGATACAAACATAGTGATCCGAAGGGGCACATGTACCCGAATGTTTATAGCAGCAATGTCTACAATAGCCAGACTATGGAAAGAACCTAGATGTCCATCAACAGATGAATGGATAAAGAAGATGTGGTATATATACACAATGGAATACTATGCAGCCATCAAAAGAAATGAAATCTTGCCATTTGCGACGACGTGGATGGAACTAGAGCCTATCATGCTTAGTGAAATAAGTCAATCGGAGAAAGACAACTATCATATGATCTCCCTGATATGAGGACATGGAGAAGCAACATGGGGGGGTAGGGGGATAGGAGAAGAATAAATGAAACAAGATGGGATTGGGAGGGAGACAAACCATAAATGACTCTTAATCTCACAAAACAAACTGGGGGTTGCTGGGGGGAGGTGGGATTGGGAGAGGGGGAGCGGGCTATGGACATTGGGGAGGGGAGGCGAACCATAAGAGACTATGGACTCTGAAAAACAACCTGAGGGTTTTGAAGGGTCAGGGGTGGGAGGTTGGGGGAACAGGTGGTGGGTGATGGGGAGGGCACGTTTTGCATGGAGCACTGGGTGTTGTGCAAAAAGAATGAATACTGTTACGCTGAAAAAAAATAAATTAATAAAAAGGGAAAAAAATAAAAAATAAAAAGACTGATAACACACTATTTTCATAGTTTTTATTTGCACAATTTTCAAGGATCTGATGGTTTCAAATTGAACCGTGCACAATTTATAAAGTCAAAAGATGTTATAAGGAAAACACATATATTAACCAGTGCTATGAAATGCAGAAAAAAAGATTTGTATTTGGTTGTGGGTTTTCTGGTTGTTGTTGTTGTTGTTGCTGTTTTTAAGGAAAAACCCTGCCTAAAATGATAATCTTGTAAAAAGTGTGTTTTTGGGATTTTCTTTGTTTTAATATAGACTATTATTAAGTCAAAATACATGAAAATTGTTGTCAGATTTGGAGTTTAAGATAGAGCTGTAGACGTGGTTTTGATTCCTTTAGATGTCTCATAAAATGGGACTTTTTATATGTTAATGAATCTAAAACTAAAACAAGATTATTTTTAATTTAAATTTTTGTATACTTTACTGCTGTTTATAATTAGCTAAACTGTTCTGTTGATTGAGAAATGCATAAATCCTTTATCCTTAATATTTGTAATTCTAAATAAATTGATCTTTGAAAAGTAAAAAAATGTATACAGAGAAGCAAAAGAACTAGAGTAGCCTTATAAAAAAGAAAAAGAAGAAAGAAGGAGAAAAACCGAGTTAGAGAAGGAATCACATTACATAATTTTAAGACTATCTCTAATTGAGTGAGTATATATGGAAAAAAGGATAGACTCCTAGGTCAAGAGAATGAGAGAGTCCAGAAATTGATACACATGTATATGGTCAGGTAAAGAAGCCAAAGCAGTCAAATAGAGAAAAGAATGTATTTTCAGGAAATAGTGCTGGAGCTATTAGACATCCATAAGCAAAACACAGAACAAAACAATACAAAACCCCACCTCAACTCATACCTTGTACCACATACACAAATTAGCATAAAATAGATAACAGACAAAAAAGTAAAGATCTAAAAGTTTTTTTGAGTAAAATTTATAAGAAAAAATTTTTGCAACCTCCCGTTAAGCTACAATTTATTTCCTGGATAGGACATGACAAGTATAAGGAAAGTATAAGGAAGTATAAAGGAAAACATGGTAAATTATTATTCATCCAAGTTAACATTTCTTCCTTTTAAATATTTTTGAAAATGCAGGGAAAAACTATAAACTACTGGAAGAAAATGCAAAACACACCCCTTTGCCAAGGAATGGTGCCCAAAGTACATAAAGCTTTGTGGTTTTGTTTGTTTGTTTTGAGAGAGAGAGAGAGCAGGCAAGTGAGGAGGGGCATAGGGAGAGGGGGGAGAGAATCCCAAACAGGTTCCATGGCTAGCACAGAGCCCAAAGCAGAGTTTGATCTCATCACCCTGGGATTATGACCTAAGTCAAAATCAAGGGTCAGTTACTTAACCTATTTAGGCACCCAGGTGCCCTTTCTTTTTTTTTTTTCTTTTTCTTCCCTCCTTTTTTTTTCCTTGAGGAGGGAAGAAATTCATAAAAATAAGTAAACGCTCACTATTAAAAATAGGGTTTATACAGCTGCTTCATAAAAGAAGATAAATAGTGTTCCATAAGCACAGGCAAAGATGTTCAACATTATTACTTACAGGAAAATGCCAGTTAGATCTCTGATGAGATAGAATCACATGTATAAACAATAGATAAAAACGATGCTATGGCAATATCAGTTGCAGGTGAGAGTGTGAAACACCTGGAGTTCTAACATATTGCTGGGGGGAAGGAAAACCAATCATCATGGAAAGCAAATTGGTAGTATCTTATAAGATTAAGCATAAAATTACATCCAAACCAACAATCCCACTCCTCTGAAATAATACAAACAATGTTCACTCAAAGATCTGGAAGGCAGAGATACAGTGGTTATAAACACAACTACCCGAAATACAAATGTCCTTCAACTGCTGAGTGGATAATCTGTGATACTGTTATACAGTGGAATACTGCTCAGCAGAAAGATTAATAAAAACACAATGAACTACTGATCCATGCAATAGCATAGACATATCTCAGTTGTAGTATGTAAAGTGAAAGAAGCCAGCCTCTAAAAGTTACATAATACGTAATTTCATTTCTATGACATCCTGGAAAATTATAGATGAATAGTTGCCAGTTTCGGAATTTGGGCAGAGAAAAATGACTGCTAAAGAAAATAAAGAAAATTTGTCATATGATGGATATATGCTATATATTGGTGATGTGGTGGGAATATTCATGCAGCTGTACACTCAAGAGTATATATATATTTTTTCAGTAAGTACACCTCCTTGGTCTTGATTAATTGATTTATTTTTAAAGATCGTATTTATTTATTTGCCAGAGAGAGAAAGCAAAATCAGAGGCAGGGGGCAACAGGGAGAGGGAGAAATGGGTTTCCCAGGAACAAGGAGCCTGACATGGGACTCAATGCCAGAATTCTGGGATCATGACTTGAGCCAAAGTCAGACACTTAACAAAATGAGCTACCCAGGTGTCCCAGAGTTCTTGATTTAAAACATGCAAACAAAACAAAGACACTTACTGGAAAAGAGCATGGAGAAAAACCCGAGAGCCCAGCAAAAGTTTGATATATTTTTCCTTGAAAACTTTAGAAAATATTTTTCATTTTTGGAAGTTTAGAATGGTAAATTGGGGCTTTGCTTAAGTCATTCTGAAATATATTTACATATAGTTACACAGAGAATCTCTAGAGATAACTTCTGATCAAAAAACTAAGGTTTTAATTGAAGCAGGAATTCAAGTTCAGTGACACATTTAGCCCATTTTTTATATATTTATTTTCAGTGTAGCAGTGTTTTTGCACCACACCCAGTGCTCCATGCAGTACATGCTCTCCCTATAACCCACCACCTGGTTCCTCAACCTCCCACCCCCCCCGCCCCTTCATAACCCTCTGGTTGTTTTTCAGAGTGCATCGTCTCTCATGGCTCATCTCCCCTTCCAGTTTCCCACAAATCCCTCTCCACTCCATCTCCCCATGTCCACCGTGTTCTTTGTTACGCTCCACAAATAAGTGAGACCGAATGATATTTGACTCTCTCTGCTTGACTTATTTCGCTCAGCATAATCTCTTCCAGTCCCGTCCATGTTGCTACAAAAGTTGGGTAATCATCCTTTCTGATGGAGGCATAATACTTCATGTGTATATGTACCACATCTTCCTTAACCATTGATCTGTTGAAGGGCATCTTGGTTCTTTACACAGTTGGGCGACCGTGGCCAAGGCTGCAAGAAACATTGGGGTACAGTTGGCTCTTCTTTTCACTACATCTGTATCTTTGGGGGTAAATAACGAGCAGTACAATTGCAGGGTCATAGAGAAGTTCTATTCTTAATTTCTTGAGGAATCTCCACACTATTCTCCAAAGTGGCTGTACCAACTTGCATTCCCACCAACAGTGTAAGAGGGTACCCCTTTCTCCATATCCTCTCCAACACACATTGTTTCCTGTCTTGCTAATTTAGGCCATTCTAACTGGTGTCAGGTGGTATCTCAATGTGGTTTCAATTTGAATCTCCCTGATGGCTAGTGATGATGAACATTTTTTTATGTGTCTGTTAGCCATTTGTATGTCTTCATTGGAGAAGTGTCTGTTCATATCTTCTGCCCAATTTTTTTTCCATTTTATTTATTTTTTCAGCGTAACAGTATTCATTGTTTTTGCACAACACCCAGTGCTCCATGCAAAATGTGCCCTCCCCATTACCAACCACCTGTTCCCCAAACCTCCCACCCATGACCCTTCAAAACCCTCAGGTTGTTTTTCAGAGTCCATAGTCTCTTATGGTTCGCCTCCCCTTCCACTTTTTTTTTTAGTAAACATATAATGTATTTTTATCCCCAGGGGTACAGTTCTGTGAATCGCCAGGTTTACACACTTCACAGCACTCACGATAGCACATACCCTCCCCAATGTCCATAGCCCCCTCCCCCTCTCCCAATCCCACTTCCCCCCAGCAACCCCCAGTTTGTTTTGTGAGATTAAGAGTCATTTATGGTTTGTCTCCCTCCCAATCCCATCTTGTTTCATTTATTCTTCTCCTATCCCCCCAACCCCCCATATTGCTTCTCCATGTCCTCATATCAGGGAGATCATATGATAGTTGTCTTTCTCCGATTGACTTATTTCACTAAGCATGATACACTCTAGTTCCATCCACGTCAACGCAAATGGCAAGATTTCATTCCTTTTGATGGCTGCATAGTATTCCATTGTGTATATATACCACCTCTTCTTTATCCATTCATCTGTTGATGGACATCTAGGTTCTTTCCATAGTTTGGCTATTGTAGACATTGCTGCTATAACCATTTGGGTACACGTGCCCCTTCGGATCCCTATATTTGTATCTTTACGGTAAATACCCAGTAGTGCAATTGCTGGGTCATAGGGTAGTTCTATTTTCAACATTTTGAGGAACCTCCATGCTGTTTTCCAGAGTGGTTGCACCAGCTTGCATTCCCACCAACAGTGGAGGAGGGTTCCCCTTTCTCCACATCCTCGCCAGCATCTGTCATTTCCTGACTTGTTAATTTTAGCCATTCTGACTGGTGTGAGTTGATATCTCATTGTAGTTTTGATTTGTATTTCCCTGATGCCGAGTGACGTGGAGCACTTTTTCATGTGTCTGTTGGCCATCTGGATGTCTTCTTTGCAGAAATGTCTGTTCATATGCTCTGCCCATTACTTGATTGGATTGTTTGTTCTTTGGGTGTTGAGTTTGCTAAGTTCCTTATAGATTTTGGATACTAGCCCTTTATCTGATATGTCGTTTTCAAATATCTTCTCCCATTCTGTCAGTTGTCTTTTGGTTTTGTGAACTGTTTCCTTTACTGTGCAAAAGCTTTTGATCTTGATGAAATCCCAATAGTTCATTTTTCTCCTTGCTTCCCTTGTGTTTGCCGTTGTTCCTAGGAAGATGTTGCTAAGGCTGAGGTCGAAGAGGTTGCTGCCTGCATTCTCCTCACGGATTTGGATGGATTCCTTTCTCACATTGAGGTCCTTCATCCATTTGGAGTCTATTTTCGTGTGTGGTGTAAGGAAGTGGTCCAATTTCATTTTTCTGCATGTGGCTGTCCAATGTTCCCAGCACCATTTATTGAAGAGGCTGTCTTTTTTCCATTGGACATTCTTTCCTGCTTTGTCGAAGATTAGTTGACCATAGAGTTGAGGGTCGATTTCTGGGCTCTCTATTCTGTTCCACTGATCTATGTGTCTGTTTTTGTGCCAGTACCATGCTGTCTTGATGATGACAGCTTTGTAATAGAGCTTGAAGTCCGGAATTGTGATGCCACCAACTTTGGCTTTCTTTTTCAATATTCCTTTGGCTATTCGAGGTCTTTTCTGGTTCCATATAAATTTTAGGATTATTTGTTCCATTTCTTGGAAAAAATGGATGGTATTTTGATAGGGATTGCATTAAATGTGTAGATTGCTTTAGGTAGCATAGACATTTTCACAATATTTATTCTTCCAATCCAGGAGCATGGAACATTTTTCCATTTCTTTGTGTCTTCCTCAATTTCTTTCATGAGTACTTTATAATTTTCTGTGTATAGATTCTCAGCCTCTTTGGTTAGGTTTACTCCTAGGTATCTTATAGTTTTGGGTACAATTGTAAATGGGATTGACTCCTTAATTTCTCTTTCTTCTGTCTTGTTGTTGGTGTACAGAAATGCAACTGATTTCTGTGCATTGAATTTATATCCTGACAATTTACTGAATTCCTGTACAAGTTCTAGCCATTTTGGAGTGGAGTCTTTTGGGTTTTGCACATAGAGTATCATATCATCTGTGAAGAGTGATAGTTTGACGTCTTCTTTACCAATTTGGATGCCTTTAATTTCTTTTTGTTGTCTGATTGCTGAGGCTAGGACTTCTAGTACTATGTTGAATAGCAGTGGTGATAATGGACATCCCTGCCGTGTTCCTGACCTTAGCAGAAAGGCTTTCAGTTTTTCTCCATTGAGAGTGATATTTGCGGTGGGTTTTTCATAGATGGCTTTGATAATATTGAGGTATGTGCCCTCTATCTCTACACTTTGAAGGGTTTTGATCAGGAAGGGATGCTGTACTTTGTCAAATGCTTTTTCAGCATCTATTGAGAGTATCATATGGTTCTTGTTCTTTCTTTTATTAATGTGTTCTATCACATTGATTGATTTGCGGATGTTGAACCAAACCTGCAGCCCTGGAATAAATCCCACTTGATTGTGGTGATTAAACCTTTTAATGTACTGTTGAATCCTATTGGCTAGTATTTTGGCGAGAATTTTTGCGTCTGTGTTCATCAAGGATATTGGTCTGTAGTTCCCTTTTTTGGTGGGATCCTTGTCTGGTTTTGGGATCAAGGTGATGCTGGCCTCATAGAATGAGTTTGGAAGTTTTCCTTCCATTTCTATTTTTTGGAACAGTTTCAGGAGAATAGGAATTAGTTCTTCTTTAAATGTTTGGTAGAATTCCCCTGGGAAGCCGTCTGGCCCTGGGCTTTTGTTTGTTTGGAGATTTTGGATGACTGTTTCAATCTCCTTACTGGTTATGGGCCTGTTTAGGTTTTCTATTTCTTCCTGGTTCAGTTGGGGTAGTTTATATGTCTCTAGGAATGCATCCATTTCTTCCAGATTGTCCAATTTGTTGGCGTAGAGTTGCTCATAGTATGTTCTTATAATTGTCTGTATTTCTTGGGTGTTAGTTGTGATCTCTCCTCTTTCATTCATGATTTTATTTATTTGGGTCCTTACTCTTTTCTTTTTGATGAGTCTGGCCAGAGGTTTATCAGTCTTATTGATTCTTTCAAAGAACCAGCTCCTAGTTTCATTGATTTGTTCTATTGTTTTTTTGGTTTCTATTTCATTGATTTCTGCTCTGATCTTTATGATTTCTCTTCTCCTGCTGGGTTTAGGGTTTCTTTCTTGTTCTTTCTCCAGCTCCTTTACGCGTAGGGTTAGGTTGTGTATTTGAGACCTTTCTTGTTTCTTGAGAAAGGCTTGTACCGCTATATAATTTCCTCTCAGGACTGCCTTTGCTGTGTCCCACAGATTTTGAACTGTTGTGTTTTCATTATCATTTGTTTCCATGAATTTTTTCAATTCTTCTTTAATTTCCTGGTTGACCCATTCATTCTTTAGAAGGATGCTGTTTAGTCTCCATGTATTTGGGTTCTTTCCAGCTTTCGTCTTGTGATTGAGTTCTAGCTTCAGAGCATTGTGGTCTGAAAATATGCAATGAATGATCCCAATCTTTTGATACCGGTTGAGACCTGATTTGTGACCCAGGATGTGATTTATTCTGGAGAAGGTTCCATGTGCACTGGAGAAGAATGTGTATTCTGTTGCTTTGGGATGAAATGTTTTGAATAGATCTGTGATGTCCATCTGGTCCAGTGCATCATTTAAGGCCTTTATTTCCTTGTTGATCTTTTGCTTGGATGATCTGTCCATTTCAGTGAGGGGAGTGTTAATGTCCCCTACTATTATTGAATTATTATTGATGTGTTTCTTTGATTTTGTTATTAATTGGTTTATATGTTTTGCTGCTCCCACGTTAGGGGCATAGATATTTAAAATTGTTAGATCTTCTTGTTGGACAGAACCTTTGAGTAGGACATATTGTCCTTCCTTGTCTCTTATTATAGTCTTTGGCTTAAAATCTAATTGATCTGATAGAAGGATTACCACCCCAGCTTTCTTCTGATGCCCATTAGCATGGTAAATTGTTTTCCACCCTCTCACTTTAAATCTAGAGGTGTCTACGCATCTAAAATGAGTTTCTTGTAGGCAACATACTGATGGGTTTTGTTTTTTATCCATTTTGATACCCTGTGTCTTTTGATTGGGGCATTTAGCCCATTAACATTCAGGGTAACTATTGAGAGGTATGAATTTAGTGCCATTATTAGTCTGTAAGGTGACTGTTACTGTATATTGTCTCTGTACCTTTCTGATCTACTACTTTTTAGGCTCTCTCTTTGCTTAGAGGACCCCTTTCAATAATTCCTGTAGAGCTGGTTTGGTGTTTGCAAATTCTTTCAGTTTTTGTTTGTCCTGGAAGCTTTTTATCTCTCCTTCTATTTTCAATGATAGCCTAGCTGGATAGAGTATTCTTGGCTGCATGTTTTTCTCGTTTAGTGCTCTGAATATATCATGCCAGCTCTTCCTGGCCTGCCAGGTCTCTGTGGATAAGTCTGCTGCCAATCTAATATTTTTACCATTGTATGCTACATACTTCTTTTCCCGGGCTGCTTTCAGGATTTTCTCTTGTCACTAAGACTTGTAAATTTTACTATTAGGTGACGGGGTGTGGACCTATTCTTGTTGACTTTGAGGGGGGTTCTCTGCATCTCCTGGATTTTGATGCTTGTTCCCTTTGCCATATTAGGGAAATTCTCTCCAATGATTCTCTCCAATAGACCTTCTGCTCCCCTCTCTGTTTCTTCTTCTTCTGGAATCCCAATTATTCTAATGTTGTTTCATCTCATGGTGTCACTTATCTCTCAAATTCTCCCCTCATGGTCCAGTAGCTGTTTGTCCCTCTTTTGTTTGGCTTCTTTATTCTCTGTCATTTGGTCTTCTATATCACTAATTCTTTCTTCTGCCTCATTGATCCTAGCAGTGAGAGCCTCCATTTTTGATTGCACCTCATTAATAGCTTTTTTGATTTCAACTTGGTTAGATTTTAGTTCTTTAATTTCTCCAGAAAGGGCTTTAATATCTCCAGAGAGGGTTTCTCTAATATCTTCCATGCCTTTTTCGAGCCCGGCTAGAATGTTCAGAATCGTCATTCTGAACTCTTGATCTGACATAGTACCAATGTCTGTGTTGCTTTGGTACTGTCTCTTGTTCTTTTGTTTGTGGTGATTTTTTACGCCTTGTCATTTTGTCCAGATAAGAGGATATGAAGGAGCAAATAAACTACTAAAAGGGTGGCAAAGACCCCAGAAAAATGCGCTGTAACCAAATCAGAAGAGTCCCCTAATTGTGGTGGGAGAAAGGGGATAAAAACAGGTTCTGAAAAAAAAAAAAAAGAAAAAAATTTTAAAAATAAAATAAATAAAGAAAAAATATAAAAAAGAAAGAAAAATTATATATATTTAGATAAACTAGTCAAAAAACGTTAAAAAAGAAAAGGGTAAAAACTTTAAAAAATTTAGCAGAAGAAGAAAAAAGAAAAAAGAAAAAAAATTGAAAAAAGAAAAAAAAATTGAAGTAGCTGCAAGACTAAAGAATCATGGGGAGAAAGCCATGAGTTCCGTGCTTTGCTCTCTCCTCCTCTGGAATAGCTCTGGTGTCTTAGGAATTGAACCTACTTTCCTTGATAGATGAACTTCGTCCTGGCTGGATATTTTGTTGATCTTCTGGGGGAGGGGCCTGTTGTAGTGACTCTCAAGTGTTTTTTCCCGAGGCGGGATTGCACCGCCCTTACCGGCGGCCGGACTACATAATTGGCTTGGGTTCGCTTTTGGGAGCTTCTGTTCCCTGAACGCTTTCCGTAGAGTTCCGGAGGATGGGAATGAAAATGGTGGCCTCCTAGTCTCCGGCCCGGAAGGGCCGAGAGCCTGGGGCCCCACTCCGCAGTGCGCCGCCAGAGGACAGCACCCAATCACTCCCATATCCCCAGCCTCTAGCTGTGCTCCGAGCTCACCCAGCCCACGAACAGTTCAAGGTAACCCCGAGCTGAGAGTTCAGTCCTTGGCTCTGTCTCTGCACCCGGCTTTTCTGTTCTAATACCTGCGAGCTCTCCGACACTCCGACACCTCCGATCCTTCTGTGACCCTGTGGGACCTGGGGCCATGCTGACCCCGCGTGGACTTCACCCTGCTTTAGCCTCTGGAGCAATGTCCCTCAGTGGAACAGGCTTTTAAAAGGCCTGATTTTGTGCTCCGTTCCTCCGCCGCTTGCAGGGAGAAGGCCCCACCCCCCGCGGTCTATCATCCCATCATTTTAGATTCACTTCTCCGGCCGTTCTACCTTTCAGAAAGTGGTTGATTTTCTGTCTCTAGAGTTGCTGTTCTTCTTCCCTTCACTCTCCGGTTGGATTTGTAGGTGTTCGCAATGTTTAGATAAGCTATCGAGCTGATCTCCTGCTACCTGATGTAGTCTCAGGCTGCTACTTCTCCGCCATCTTGACTCCTCTCTTCTGCCCATTTTTTTTTAAAGATTTTATTTATTTATTTGACAGAGAGAGATCACAAGTAGGCAGAGAGGCAGGCAGAGAGAGAGGAGGAAGCAGGCTCCCTGTGGAGCAGAGAGCCCGATGTGGGGCTCGATCCCAGGTCCCTGAGATCATGACCTGAGCCGAAAGCAGCGGCTTAATCCACTGAGCCACCCAGGCTCCCCTCTTCTGCCCATTTTTTGATATGAGTATCTGTTTTGTGTGTGTTGAGTTTGAGGAGTTCTTTATAGATCCTGGATATCAACCTTTTGTCCGTACTGTCATTTGCAAATATCTTCTCCCATTCCGTGGGTTGCCTCTTTGTTTTGTTGACTGTTTCCTTTGCTGTGCAGAAGCTTTTGATCTTGATGAAGTCCCAAAAGTTCATATTCGCTTTTGTTTCCTTTGCCTTTGGAGACATATCTTGAAAGAAGTTGCTGTAGCTGATATTGAAGTGGTTACTCCCTATGTTCTCCTCTAGGATTCTGATGGATTCCTGTCTCACGTTGAGGTCTTTTATCCATTTCGAGTTTATCTTTGTGTACAGTGTAAGAGAATGGTCGAGTTTCATTCTTCTACATATCGCTGTCCAGTGTTCCCAGCACCATTTATTGAAGAGACTCTCTTTTTTCCATTGTATATTTTCTCCTGTTTTGTCGAAGACTATTTGACCATAGAGTTGAGGGTCCATATCTGGGCTCTGCACTCTGTTCCACTGGTCAATGTGTCTGTTTTTATGCCAGTACTACACTCTCTTGGTGATCACAGCTTTGTAGTAAACCTTGAAATCGGGTAACGTGATGTCGCCAGTTTGGTTGTTGTTTTTCAATATTTCCTTAACAATTCGGGTCTCTTCTGATTCCATACAAATTTTAGGATTATTTGCTCCAGCTCTTTGAAAAATACTGGTGGAATTTTGATCGGAATGGCATTAAAATATAGATTGCTCTAGGCAGTATAGACATTTTAACAATGTTTATTCTTCCAATCCAAGAGCATGGAACAGTCTTCCATCTTTTTGTGTCTTCTTCAATTTCTTTTTTTTTTCCCTTTTTATTAATTTTTTCAGCGTAACAGTATTCATTCTTTTTGCACAACACCCAGTGCTCCATGCAAAACGTGCCCTCCCCATCACCCACCACCTGTTCCCCCAACCTCCCACCCCTGACCCTTCAAAACCCTCAGGTTGTTTTTCAGAGTCCATAGTCTCTTATGGTTCGCCTCCCCTCCCCAATGTCTATAGCCCGCTCCCCCTCTCCCAATCCCACCTCCCCCCAGCAACCCCCAGTTTGTTTTGTGAGATTAAGAGTCATTTATGGTTTGTCTCCCTCCCAATCCCATCTTGTTTCATTTATACTTCTCCTATCCCCCTACCCCCCCATGTTGCTTCTCCATGTCCTCATATCAGGGAGATCATATGATAGTTGTCTTTCTCCGATTGACTTATTTCACTAAGCATGATACACTCTAGTTCCATCCACGTCGTCGCAAATGGCAAGATTTCATTTCTTTTGATGGCTGCATAGTATTCCATTGTGTATATATACTACATCTTCTTGATCCATTCATCTGTTGATGGACATCTAGGTTCTTTCCATAGTCTGGCTATTGTAGACATTGCTGCTATAAACATTCGGGTACACGTGCCCCTTCGGATCACTATGTTTGTATCTTTAGGGTAAATACCCAGTAGTGCAATTGCTGGGTCATAGGGTAGTTCTATTTTCAACATTTTGAGGAACCTCCATGCTGTTTTCCAGAGTGGTTGCACCAGCTTGCATTCCCACCAACAGTGGAGGAGGGTTCCCCTTTCTCCTCATCCTCGCCAGCATCTGTCATTTCCTGACTTGTTCATTTTAGCCATTCTGACTGGTGTGAGGTGATATCTCATTGTGGTTTTGATTTGTATTTCCCTGATGCCGAGTGACGTGGAGCACTTTTTCATGTGTCTGTTGGCCATCTGGATGTCTTCTTTGCAGAAATGTCTGTTCATGTCCTCTGCCCATTTCTTGATTGGATTGTTTGTTCTTTGGGTGTTGAGTTTGCTAAGTTCCTTATAGATTTTGGATACTAGCCCTTTATCTGATATGTCGTTTGCAAATATCTTCTCCCATTCTGTCAGCTGTCTTTTGGTTTTGTGAACTGTTTCCTTTGCTGTGCAAAAGCTTTTGATCTTGATGAAATCCCAATAGTTCATTTTCGCTCTTGCTTCCCTTGCCTTTGCCGTTGTTCCTACGAAGATGTTGCTGCGGCTGAGGTCGAAGAGGTTGCTGCCTGCGTTCTCCTCAAGGATTTTGATGGATTCCTTTCTCACATTGAGGTCCTTCATCCATTTGGAGTCTATTTTCGTGTGTGGTGTAAGGAAGTGGTCCAATTTCATTTTTCTGCATGTGGCTGTCCAATTTTCCCAGCACCATTTATTGAAGAGGCTGTCTTTTTTCCATTGGACATTCTTTCCTGCTTTGTCGAAGATGAGTTGACCATAGAGTTGAGGGTCGATTTCTGGGCTCTCTATTCTGTTCCACTGGTCTATGTGTCTGTTTTTGTGCCAGTACCATGCTGTCTTGATGATGACAGCTTTGTAATAGAGCTTGAAGTCCGGAATTGTGATGCCACCAACTTTGGCTTTGTTCTTCAATATTCCTTTGGCTATTCGAGGTCTTTTCTGGTTCCATATAAATTTTAGGATTATTTGTTCCATTTCTTTGAAAAAAATGGATGGTATTTTGATAGGGATTGCATTAAATGTGTAGATTGCTTTAGGTAGCATAGACATTTTCACAATATTTATTCTTCCAATCCAGGAGCATGGAACATTTTTCCATTTTTTTTGTGTCTTCCTCAATTTCTTTCATGAGTACTTTATAATTTTCTGTGTATAGATTCTTAGTCTCTTTGGTTAGGTTTATTCCTAGGTATCTTATAGTTTTGGGTACAATTGTGAATGGGATTGACTCCTTCATTTCTCTTTCTTCAGTCTTGTTGTTGGTGTACAGAAATGCAACTTATTTCTGTGCATTGATTTTATATCCTGACACTTTACTGAATTCCTGGACAAGTTCTAGCAGTTTTGGAGTGGAGTCTTTTGGGTTTTCCACATATAGTATCATATCATCTGCGAAGAGTGATAGTTTGACTTCTTCTTTACCAATTTGGATGCCTTTAATTTCTTTTTGTTGTCTGATTGCTGAGGCTAGGACTTCTAATACTATGTTGAATAGCAGTGGTGATAATGGACATCCCTGCCGTGTTCCTGACCTTAATGGAAAAGCTTTCAGTTTTTCTCCATTGAGAATGATATTTGCGGTGGGTTTTTCATAGATGGCTTTGATAATATTGAGGTATGTGCCCTCTATCCCTACACTTTGAAGAGTTTTGATCAGGAAGGGATGCTGTACTTTGTCCAATGCTTTTTCAGCATCTATTGAGAGTATCATATGGTTCTTGTTCTTTCTTTTATTAATGTGTTCTATCACATTGATTGATTTGCGGATGTTGAACCAACCCTGCAGCCCTGGAATAAATCCCACTTGATCGTGGTGAATAATCCTTTTAATGTACTGTTGAATCCTATTGGCTAGTATTTTGGCGAGAATTTTTGCGTCTGTGTTCATCAAGGATATTGGTCTGTAGTTCTCTTTTTTGGTGGGATCCTTGTCTGGTTTTGGGATCAAGGTGATGCTGGCCTCATAGAATGTTTGGAAGTTTTCCTTCCATTTCTATTTTTTGGAACAGTTTCAGGAGAATAGGAATGAGTTCTTCTTTAAATGTTTGGTAGAATTCCCCTGGGAAGCCGTCTGGCCCTGGGCTTTTGTTTGTTTGGAGATTTTTGATGACTGTTTCAATCTCCTTACTGGTTATGGGCCTGTTCAGGTTTTCTATTTCTTCCTGGTTCAGTTGTGGTAGTTTATATGTCTCTAGGAATGCATCCATTTCTTCCAGATTGGCCAATTTGTTGGCGTAGAGTTGCTCATAGTATGTTCTTATAATTGTCTGTATTTCTTTGGTGTTAGTTGTGATCTCTCCTCTTTCATTCATGATTTTATTGATTTGGGTCCTTTCTCTTTTCTTTTTGATGAGTCTGGCCAGGGGTTTATCAATCCTATTGATTCTTTCAAAGAACCAGCTCCTAGTTTCATTGATTTTTTCTATTGTTTTTTTGGTTTCTATTTCATTGATTTCTGCTCTGATCTTTATGATTTCTCTTCTCCTGCTGGGTTTAGGGTTTCTTTCTTGTTCTTTCTCCAGCTCCTTTACACGTAGGGTTAGGTTGTGTACTTGAGACCTTTCTTGTTTCTTGAGAAAGGCTTGTACCGCTATATATTTTCCTCTCAGGACTGCCTTTGCTGTGTCCCACAGATTTTGAACAGTTGTGTTTTCATTGTCATTTGTTTCCATGAATTTTTTCAATTCTTCTTTAATTTCCTGGTTGACCCATTCATTCTTTAGAAGGATGCTGTTTAGTCTCCATGTATTTGGGTTCTTTCCAGCTTTCGTCTTGTGATTGAGTTCTAGCTTCAGAGCATTGTGGTCTGAAAATATGCAGGGAATGATCCTAATCTTTTGATACCGGTTGAGACCTGATTTGTGACCCAGGATGTGATCTATTCTGGAGAAGGTTCCATGTGCACTAGAGAAGAATGTGTATTCTGTTGCTTTGGGATGAAATGTTCTGAATATATCTGTGATGTCCATCTGGTCCAGTGTGTCATTTAAGGCCTTTATTTCCTTGTTGATCTTTTGCTTGGATGATCTGTCCATTTCGGTGAGGGGAGTGTTAAAGTCCCCTACTATTATTGTATTATTATTGATGTGTTTCTTTGATTTTGTTATTAATTGGTTGATATAGTTGGCTGCTCCCACGTTAGGGGCATAGATATTTAAAATTGTTAGATCTTCTTGTTGGACAGACCCTTTGAGTAGGATATAGTGTCCTTCCTCATCTCTTATTATAGTCTTTGGCTTAAAATCTAATTGATCTGATATAAGGATTGCCACCCCAGCTTTCTTCTGATGCCCATTAGCATGGTAAATTGTTTTCCACCCCCTCACTTTCAATCTGGAGGTGTCTTCGCGTCTAAAATGAGTTTCTTGTAGGCAACATACTGATGGGTTTTGTTTTTTTATCCATTCTGATACCCTGTGTCTTTTGATTGGGGCATTTAGCCCATTAACATTCAGGGTAACTATTGAGAGATATGAATTTAGTGCCATTAGTAGCCTGTAAGGTGACTGTTACTGTATATTGTCTCTGTACCTTTCTGATCTACTACTTTTAGGCTCTCTCTTTGCTTAGAGGACCCCTTTCAATATTTCCTGGAGAGCTGGTTTGGTGTTTGCAAATTCTTTCAGTTTTTGTTTGTCCTGGAAGCTTTTTATCTCTCCTTCTATTTTCAATGATAGCCTAGCTGGATAGAGTATTCTTGGCTGCATGTTTTTCTCGTTGAGTGCTCTGAATATATCATGCCAGCTCTTTCTGGCCTGCCAGGTATCTGTGGATAAGTCTGCCGCCAATCTAATATTTTTACCATTGTATGTTACTGATTTCTTTTCTCGGGCTGCATTCAGGATTTTCTCTTTGTCACTAAGACTTGTAAATTTTACTATTAGGTGACGGGGTGTGGACCTATTCTTGTTGACTTTGAGGGGGGTTCTCTGCATCTCCTGGATTTTAATGCTTGTTCCCTTTGCCATATTAGGGAAATTCTCTCCAATGATTCTCTCCAATAGACCCTCTGCTCCCCTCTCTGTTTCTTCTTCTTCTGGAATCCCAATTATTCTAATGTTGTTTCGTCTTATGTTGTCACTTATCTCTCGAATTCTCCCCTCATGGTCCAGTAGCTGTTTGTCCCTCTTTTGCTCGGCTTCCTTATTCTCTGTCATTTGGTCTTCTAGATCACTAATTCTTTCTTCTGCCTCATTGATCCTAGCAGTGAGAGCCTCCATTTTTGATTGCACCTCATTAATAGCTTTTTTGATTTCAACTTGGTTAGATTTTAGTTCTTTAATTTCTCCAGAAAGGGCTTTAATATCTCCAGAGAGGGTTTCTCTAATATCTTCCATGTCTTTTTCGAGCCCGGCTAGAATGTTCAGAATCGTCATTCTGAACTCTTGATCTGACATAGTACCAATGTCTGTGTTGATTAGGTCCCTAGCCTTCGGTACTGTCTCTTGTTCTTTTGTTTGTGGTGATTTTTTCCGCCTTGTCATTTTGTCCAGATAAGAGGATATGAAGGAGCAAATAATCTACTAATAGGGTGGCAAAGACCCCGGAAAAATGCGCTGTAACCAAATCAGAAGAGACCCCAAATTGTGGGGGGGGGGAAGGGGATAAAAAACAGGTTCTGAAAAAAAAAAAAAAAGAAAAAAAAAAGAAAAAAATTTAAAAAATAAAACAAATAAAAAAATATAAAAAAGAAAGAAAACATATATATATTTAGATGAACTAGTCAAAAAACGTTAAAAAAGAAAAGGGTAAAAGTTTTTAAAAAAATTTAGCAGAAGAAGAAAAAAGAAAACAGAAAAAAAAATTGAAAAAAGAAAAAAAAATAAAAAATTGAAAAAAGAAAAAAAAAATTGAAGTAGCCGCAAGACTAAAGAGTCATGGGGAGAAAGCCATGAGTTCCGTGCTTTGCTTTCTCCTCCTCTGGAATTGCTCTGCTGTCTTAGGAATTGAATCTGCTTTCTCCTTGATAGATGAACTTCGTCCTGGCTGGATATTTTGTTGATCTTCTGGGGGAGGGGCCTGTTGTAGTGACTCTCAAGTGTCTTTGCCCGAGGCGGGATTGCACCGCCCTTACCAGCGGCCGGACTAAGTAATCGGCTCGGGTTCGCTTTTGGGAGCTTCTGTTCCCTGAACGCTTTCTGTAGAGTTCCGGAGGACGGGAATGAAAATGGCGGCCTCCCAGTCTCCGGCCCAGAGGAGCCGAGAGCCTGGGGCCCCACTCCTCAGTGCGCCCCCAGAGGACAGCACCCAATCACTCCCGTATCCCCAGCCTCTAGCCGCGCTCCGAGCTCACCCAGTCCGCGACCAGTTCAAGGTAACCCCGAGCTGAGAGTTCAGTCCTCGGCTCTGTCTTTGCAGCCGGTTTCTCCGTTCTAATACCTGCGAGCTCTCCGACACTCTGACACCCCCGATCCTTCTGTGGCTTTGCGGGGCCTGGGGCCACGCTGGCCCCGCGTGGGCTTCACCCCGGTTTAGCCCCTGGAGCAATGTCCCTCAGTGGAACAGACTTTTAAAAGTCCTGATTTTGTGCTCCGTTCCTCCGCCGCTTGCCGGGAGCCGGCCCCTCCCCCCGCGGTCTATCTTCCCGTCGTTTTAGATTCACTTCTCCGCCAGTCCTACCTTTCAGAAAGTGGTTGATTTTCTGTTTCTAGAGTTGCTGTTCTTCTTCTCTTCGCTCTCCCGTTGGATTTGTAGGTGTTTGCTATGTTTAGATAAGCTATCGAGCTGATCTCCTGTTACCTGATGTAGTCTCAGGCTGCTACTTCTCCGCCATCTTGACTCCTCCGTCTTCTTCAATTTCTTTCATGAGTGTTCTGTAGTTCCTCGAGTACAGGTCCTTTACCTCTTTAGTTAGGTTTATTCCCAGGTATCTTATGCTTCTTGGTGCTATAGTAAATGGAATCGATTCTCTAATTTCCCTTTCTGTATTTTGATTGTTAGTGTATAAGAAAGCCACTGATTTCTGTACATTGACTTTGTATCCTGCCACGTTACTGAATTGCTGTATGAGTTCTAGTAGTTTGGGGGTGGATTCTTTGGGGTTTTCCATATAAAGAATCATGTCATCTGTGAAGAGAGAGAGTTTGACTTCTTCCTTGCCAATTTGGATACATTTTATTTCTCTTTGTTGTCTGATTGCCATTTCTAGGACTTCTAATACTATTTTGGACAAGATGGTGAGAGTGGGCATCCTTGTCATGTTCCTGATATCAACGGGAAGGCTGCAAGCTTTTTCCCATTGAGGATGATATTTGCTGTGGATCTTTCATAGATAAATTTTATGAAGTTCAGGAATGTTCCCTCCATCCCTATACTTTGCAACGTTTTAATCAGGAACAGATGCTGGATTTTGTCAAATGCTTTTTCTGCATCAATTGAGAGGACCATGTGGTTCTTCTCTCTTCTCTTATTGATTTGTTCTATCACATTGATTGATTTGCAAATGTTGATCCAACCTTGCAACCCAGGGATGAATCCCACCTGGTCATGGTGGATAATCTTTTTAAGGTGCTGCTGGATCCTGTTTGCTAGGATCTTGTTGAGAATCTTAGCATCCATATTCATCGGTGTGATTGGTCTGAAATTCTCCTTTTTGGTAGGGTTTTTGCCTGGTTTGGGGATCAGGGTAATGCTGGCTTCATAAAAAGAGTCTGGATGTTTTCTTCTGCTTCAATTTTTTGGAACAGCTTCAGGAGAATTGGTGTTATTTCTTCTTTGAAAGTTTGGTAGAATTCCCCAGGGAATCCATCAGGTCCTGTGCTCTTGTGTTTGGGGAGTCTTTTGGTCACTGCTTCAATCTCATTAGTAGATATTTGGTCTATTCAGGTTGTCGATTTCTTCCTGGTTCACTTTTTGGAGTTTATAGTTTTCCAGGAATGCATCCATTTCATCTAGGTTGCTTACCTTATTGGCATATAATTGTTGGTAATAATTTCTGATGATTGTTTCTATTTCTTTGGTGTTAGATGTGATCTCTCCATTTTCATTCATAATTTTATTAATTTGGGCTTTCTCTCTTTTCTTTTGGATTAGTGTGGCCAGTGGTTTATCGATCTTATTGATTCTTTCAAAAAAACCAGCTTCTAGTTTCATTGATACGTTCTACTGTATCTCTGGTTTCTACCTCATTGATATCTGCATTAATCTTGATTATTTACCGTCTTGCCTGTGGAGTTGGTTTGATTTGTTGTTGATTCTCCAGTTCTTTAAAGTGTAGAGGCAGCTGATGTATTCTGGATTTTTCAATATTTCTGAGGGAGGCTTGGATGGCTAATTATTTCCCCCTTAGAACCGACTTTGCTGTATTCCATAGGTTTTGGACCAAAGTGTCTTCATTCTCATTTGTTTCCATGAATTGTTTAAGTTCATCTTTGATCTCCTTGTTGATCCAAGCATTCTTAAGCAAGATGGTCTTTATCTTCCTGGTGTTTGAGTTCCTTTCGAACTTTTCCTTGTTATTGAGTTCCAGTTTCAAAGCATTGTGATCTGAGAATATGCAGGGAATAATGTCAGTCTCTTGGTATCGGTTGAGTCCTGCTTTGTGACCCAGTATGTGGTCTATTCTGGAGAAGGTTCCATGTGCACTTGAGAAGAATGAGTATTCTGCTGTTTTAGGTGGAATGTTCTGTATATGTCTATGAGGTCCATCTGGTCCAATGTTTCATTCAATGCTCTTATTTCTTTATTAGTTTTCTGCTTCGATGGTCTGTCTATTTCTGAGAGAGGTGTATTAAGATCTCCTACTATTATTGTATTCATATCAATATGACTCTTTATCTTGATTAATAGTTTTCTTATGTAATTGGGTGCTCCCATATTGGGGGCATAGATATTTACAATTGTTAGATCATCTTGGTGGATAGTCCCTTTAAGAATGATGTAGTGTCCTTCTGTATCTCTGACTACAGTCTTTAGTTTAAAATCTAATTTATCTGATATGAGAATCGCTACCCCGGCCTTCTTTTGAGGCCCATTGGCATGAACGATGCTTCTCCATCCCTTCACTTTCAGGCTGGGTGTATCCTTAATTTCAAAATGGGTCTCTTGTAGACAACATATGGATGGGTCCTGTCGTTTTATCCAATCTGCAACCCTGTGTCGTTTTATGGGCACATTTAGGCCATTCACCTTGAGAGTGATTATTGAGAGATAGGTTTTTATTGACATCGTGTTACCTTTGAAGTCTTTCTGTCTGTAGATTGCTTCTATATTTCTGTTCAATGATATTCTTAGGATTTTTTCTCTCTTATAGGACCCCCCCTTAATACTTCCTGCAGTGTCAGCTTGGTGGTTTCATATTCTTTTAAGCCTTGCCGGTCTTGGAAACTCTTTATCTCTCCATCCATTTTAAATGTCAGCCGTGTTGGATAGATTATTCTTGGATGCATTTTCTCCTCACTTAGTACTCTTAATATATTTTGCCAGCCCTTTCTGGCTTGCCAGGTCTCTGCGGAAAGGTCTGACGTTATTCTAAAGAGCTTTCTTCTGTATGTAAGGAGCTTCTTTGTCCTAGCTGCTTTTAAGAGGGTCTGTCTTAAAATGTAATTCCTCATTTTAACTATAAGTTGTTGTGAGGACGGTCGAGAATCTAAAATCCTGGGAGTAAATCTCTCAGTCTCTAGTACATGAACGTTGTTTCCATTCGTGAGATTGGGAAAATTTTCATAGACAACTTCTTCCACTATATCTTCTAGACTTCTTTCTTCTTCCTCCCCTTTAGGGATTCCAATAATTCTGACATTGGAATGTTTCATGGCATCATTTATTTCCCTGATTCTGTTTTCGTGGCTTCTGAGCTGTTTGTTCCAGGCTTCCTCCTGATCCTTTCTCTCTATCTGTTTGTCCTCCAGATCACTAATTCTATCTTCTGTCTCAGTTACCCAAGCTTTAGAGAATTTAGATTAGATTGGAACTCATTGAGAGCATTGTGAACATCATCCCTGGTGGCTTTCAGTTCTGCCCTCACATTGTGAACATCATCCCTGGTGGCTTTCAGTTCTGCCCTAATCAATTCTGTTTGGTCCTCCATGGCTTTCTCCAACCAAGCTATTTCCTGGATAATTGTTAGTCTGAATTCCTTTTCTGACATATTGTCTATGTCGATAGCCATTATCTCAGTTCCAGAAGGTCCATCCTCTTTATTTTTCTTCTGTTGGATGTTCCTCCTCCTAGTCATTTTGGTAAGAGATGACTGAACAGATGCAGCTGGATGTGCACACTGGAACACTTCTGTGCCATCAGGATTCCCCACCCAAATTAGAGAAAAAAGAAAAGAAAAAGAAATATAGAAGAAGAAAGAAAAAAAGGAAAAGAAAAAAGGAAAAAAGAGAGAGAGAGAGAGAGACAGGAAAAAAAGGGAAGGTAAAAGAGAAGGTTCAGCCCAAATGGGCCCCAAGGTAAAAACAGACAAACAAAAAGACTGATAAAATATATGACAAGAGGAGAGGAGTCAAGATGGCGGAGAAGTAGCAGCCTGAGACTACATCAGGTAGCAAGAGATCAGCTCCATAGCTTATCTAAACATTGCAAACACCTACAAATCCAACGGGAGAGCGAAGAGAAGAACAGCAACTCTAGAAACAGAAAATCAACCACTTTCTGAAAGGTAGGACTGGCGGAGAAGTGAATCTAAAACGACGGGAAGATAGACCTCGGGGGGAGGGGCCGTCTACCAGCAAGCGGTGGAGGAATGGAGGACAAAATCAGGACTTTTAAAAGCCTGTTCCACTGAGGGACATTGCTCCAGAGGCTAAACCAGGGTGTAGCCCATGCGGGGTCAGCATGGCCCCAGGTCCCGCAGGGTCACAGAAGGATCGGGGGTGTCAGAGTGTCGGAGAGCTCGCAGGTATTAGAACGGAGAAGCCGGCTGCAGAGACAGAGCTGAGGACTGAACTCTCAGCTCGGGGTTACCTTGAACTGGTTGCGGGCTGGGTGAGCTCGGAGCGCAGCTAGAGGCTGGGGATACGGGAGTTATTGGGTGCTGTCCTCTGGGGGCGCACTGAGGAGTGGGGCCCCACTCTCGGTTCCTCCGGGCTCGAGACTAGGAAGCCGCCATTTTCATTCCGGTCCTCCAGAACTCTACAGAAAGCATTCAGGGAACAGAAGCTCCCAAAAGCGAACCCGAGCCAATTACTTAGTCCGGCCGCTGGTAAGGGCGGTGCAATCCCGCCTCAGGCAAAGACACTTGAGAGTCACTACAACAGGCCCCTCCCCCAGAAGATCAACAAAATATCCAGCCAGGAAGAAGTTCATCTATCAAGGAAAGTAGGTTCATTTCCTAAGACAGAAGCACAATTCCAGAGGAGGAGAGAGCAAAGCACGGAACTCATGGCTTTCTCCCCATGATTCTTTAGTCTTGCGGCTACTTCAATTTTTTTTTCTTCTTTCAAATTTTTTTTCTTTTTTCTTTTTTCCTCTTCTGCTAAATTTTTTAAAACTTTTACCCTTTTCTTTTTAAATGTTTTTTTGACTATTTTATCTAAATATGTATATATTTTCTTTCTTTTTTATATTTTTTCTTTATTTATTTTATTTTTAAAATTTTTTTTTCTTTTTTTCTTTTTTTTTTCTTTCAGAACCTGTTTTTATCCCCTTTCTCCCCCTCCACAATTAGGGGTCTCTTCTGACTTGGTTACAGCGCATTTTTCTGGGGTCTTTGCCACCCTTTTAGTAGTTTATTTGCTCCTTCATATCCCCTTATCTGGACAAAATGACAAGGCGGAAAAAATCACCACAAACAAAAGAACAAGAGACAGTACCGAAGGCTAGGGACCTAAACAACACAGACGTTGGTAATATGTCAGATCAAGAGTTCAGAATGACGATTCTGAACATTCTAGCCGGGCTCGAAAAAGGCATGGAAGATATTAGAGAAACCCTCTCTGGAGATATTAAAGCCCTTTCTGGAGAAATTAAAGAACTAAAATCTAACCAAGTTGAAATCAAAAAAGCTATTAATGAGGTGCAATCAAAAATGGAGGCTCTCACTGCTAGGATCAATGAGGCAGAAGAAAGAATTAGTGATATAGAAGACCAAATGACAGAGAATAAAGAAGCCAAACAAAAGAGGGACAAACAGCTACTGGACCATGAGGGGAGAATTTGAGAGATAAGTGACACCATAAGACGAAACAACATTAGAATAATTGGGATTCCAGAAGAAGAAGAAACAGAGAGGGGAGCAGAAGGTCTATTGGAGAGAATCATTGGAGAGAATTTCCCTAATATGGTAAAGGGAACAAGCATTAAAATCCAGGAGATGCAGAGAACCCCCCTCAAAGTCAACAAGAATAGGTCCACACCCCGTCACCTAATAGTAAAATTTGAAGTCTGTAACATACAATGGTAAAAATATTAGATTGGCGGCAGACTTATCCACAGAGAC
Organism: Meles meles; assembly: GCF_922984935.1. Classification (NCBI taxonomy): domain Eukaryota; kingdom Metazoa; phylum Chordata; class Mammalia; order Carnivora; family Mustelidae; genus Meles; species Meles meles. The sequence continues at coordinate 2,644,661 of NC_060081.1, forward strand.
CTGGCAGGCCAGGAAGAGCTGGCATGATATATTCAGAGCACTAAACGAGAAAAACATGCAGCCAAGAATACTCTATCCAGCTAGGCTATCTTTGAAAATAGAAGGAGAGATAAAAGCTTCCAGGACAAACAAAAACTGAAAGAATTTGCAAACACCAAACCAGCTCTACAGGAAATATTGAAAGGGGTCCTCTAAGCAAAGAGAGAGCCTAAAAGTAGTAGATCAGAAAGGTACAGAGACAATATACAGGAACAGTCACCTTACAGGCTAATAATGGCACTAAATTCATATGTCTCAATAGTTACCCTGAATGTTAATGGGCTAAATGCCCCAATCAAAAGACACAGGGTATCAAAATGGATAAAAAACAAAACCCATCAGTATGTTGCCTGCAAGAAACCCATTTTAGACGCGAAGACACCTCCAGATTTAAAGTGAGGGGGTGGAAAATAATTTATCATGCTAATGGGCATCAGAAGAAAGCTGGGGTGGCAATCCTTCTATCAGATCAATTAGATTTTAAGCCAAAGATTGTAATAAGAGATGAGGAAGGACACTATATCCTACTCAAAGGGTCTGTCCAAAAAGAAGATCTAACAATTTTAAATACCTATGCCCCTAACCTGGGAGCAGCCAACTATATAAACCAATTAATAACAAAATTAAAGAAACACATCAATAATAATACAATAATAGTAGGGGACTTGAACACTCCCCTCACTGAAATGGACAGATCATCCAAGCAAAAGATCAACAAGGAAATAAATGCCTTAAATGACACACTGGACCAGATGGACATCACAGATATATTCAGAACATTTCATCCCATAGCAACAGAATACACATTCTTCTCTAGTGCACATGGAACCTTCTCCAGAATAGAGCACATCCTGGGTCACAAATCAGGTCTCAACCGGTATCAACAGATTAGGATCATTCCCTGCATATGTTCAGACCCCAATGCTCTGAGGCTAGAACTCAATCACAAGAGGAAAGCTGGAAAGAACCCAAATACATGGAGACTAAACAGCATCCTTCTAAAGAATGAATGGGTCAACCAGGAAATTAAAGAAAAATTGAAAAATTCATGGAAACAAATGATAATGAAAACACAACATTTCAAAATCTGTGGGACACAGCAAAGGCAGTCCTGAGAGGAAAATATATAGCGGTACAAGCCTTTCTCAAGAAACAAGAAAGGTCTCAAGTACACAACCTAACCCTACACGTAAAGGAGCTGGAGAAAGAACAAGAAAGAAACCCTAAACCCAGCAGGAGAAGAGAAATCATAAAGATCAGAGCAGAAATCAATGAAATAGAAACCAAAAAAACAATAGAAAAAATCAATGAAACTAGGAGCTGGTTCTTTGAAAGAATCAATAAGATTGATAAACCCCAGGCCAGACTCATCAATAAGAAAAGAGAAAGGACCCAAATCAATAAAATCATGAATGAAAGAGGAGAGATCACAACTAACACCAAAGAAATACAGACAATTATAAGAACATACTATGAGCAACTCTACGCCAACAAATTGGACAACCTGGAAGAAATGGATGCATTCCTAGAGACATATAAACTACCACAACTGAACCAGGAAGAAACAGAAAACCTGAACAGGCCCATAACCAGCAAGGAGATTGAAACAGTCATCAAACATCTCCAAACAAACAAAAGCCCAGGGCCAGACGGCTTCCCAGGGGAATTCTACCAAACATTTAAAGAAGAACTCATTCCTATTCTCCTGAAACTGTTCCAAAAAATAGAAATGGAAGGAAAACTTCCAAACTCATTTTATGAGGCCAGCATCACCTTGATCCCAAAACCAGACAAGGATCCCACCAAAAAAGAGAACTACAGACCAATATCCTTGATGAACACAGACGCAAAAATTCTCACCAAAATACTAGCCAATAGGATTCAAGAGTACGTTAAAAGGATTATTCACCACGATCAAGTGGGATTTATTCCAGGGCTGCAGGGTTGGTTCAACATCCGCAAATCAATCAATGTGATAGAACACATTAATAAAAGAAAGAACAAGAACGATATGATACTCTCAATAGATGCTGAAAAAGCATTTGACAAAGTCCAGCATCCCTTCCTGATCAAAACTCTTCAAAGTGTAAGGATAGAGGGCACATACCTCAATATTATCAAAGCCATCTATGAAAAACCCACCGCAAATATCATTCTCAATGGAGAAAAACTGAAAGCTTTTCCGCTCATGTCAGGAACACGGCAGGGATGTCCATTATCACCACTGCTATTCAACATAGTACTAGAAGTCCTAGCCTCAGCAATCAGACAACAAAAAGAAATTAAAGGCATCCAAATTGGTAAAGAAGAAGTCCAACTATCACTCTTCGCAGATGATATGATACTATATGTGGAAAACCCAAAAGACTCCACTCCAAAACTGCTAGAACTTGTCCAGGAATTCAGTAAAGTGTCAGGATATAAAATCAATGCACAGAAATCAGTTGCATTTCTGTACACCAACAACAAGACTGAAGAAAGAGAAATTAAGGAGTCAATCCCATTTACAATTGCACCCAAAACTATAAGATACCTAGGAATAAACCTAACCAAAGAGACTAAGAATCTATACACAGAAAATTATAAAGTACTCATGAAAGAAATTGAGGAAGACACAAAAAAATGGAAAAATGTTCCATGCTCCTGGATTGGAAGAATAAATATTGTGAAAATGTCCATGCTACCTAAAGCAATCTACACATTTAATGCAATCCCTATCAAAATAACATCCATTTTTTTCAAAGAAATGGAACAAATAATCCTAAAATTTATATGGAACCAGAAAAGACCTCGAATAGCCAAAGGAATATTGAAAAAGAAAGCCAAAGTTGGTGGCATCACAATTCCAGACTTCAAGCTCTATTACAAAGCAATCATCATCAAGACAGCATGGTACTGGCACAAAAACAGACACATAGATCAGTGGAACAGAATAGAGAGCCCAGAAATAGACCCTCAACTCTATGGTCAACTCATCTTCGACAAAGCAGGAAAGAATGTCCAATGGAAAAAAGACAGCCTCTTCAATAAATGGTGCTGGGAAAATTGGACAGCCACATGCAGAAAAATGAAATTGGACCACTTCCTTACACCACACATGAAAATCGACTCCAAATGGATGAAGGACCTCAATGTGAGAAAGGAATCCATCCAAATCCTTGAGGAGAATGCAGGCAGCAACCTCTTCGGCCTCAGCCGTAGCAACATCTTCCTAGGAACAACGGCAAACACAAGGGAAGCAAGGATAAAAATGAACTATTGGGATTTCATCAAGATCAAAAGCTTTTGCACAGCAAAGGAAACAGTTCTGAAAACCAAAAGACAACTGACAGAATGGGAGAAGATATTTGCAAACGACATATCAGATAAAGGGCTAGTATCCAAAATCTATAAGGAACTTAGCAAACTCAACACCCAAAGAACAAACAATCCAATCAAGAAATGGGCAGAGGACATGAACAGACATTTCTGCAAAGAAGACATTCAGATGGCCAACAGACACATGAAAAAGTGCTCCACGTCACTCGGCATCAGGGAAATACAAATCAAAACCACAATGAGATATCACCTCACACCAGTCAGAATGGCTAAAATTAAGAAGTCAGGAAATGACAGATGCTGGCGAGGATGTGGAGAAAGGGGAACCCTCCTCCACTGTTGGTGGGAATGCAAGCTGGTGCAACCACTCTGGAAAACAGCATGGAGGTTCCTCAAAATGTTGAAAATAGAACTACCCTATGACCCAGCAATTGCACTACTGGCTATTTACCCTAAAGATACAAACATAGGGATCCGAAGGGGTACGTGTACCCGAATGTTTATAGCAGCAATGTCTACAATAGCCAAACTATGGAAAGAACCTAGATGTCCATCAACAGATGAATGGATAAAGAAGATGTGGTATATATACACAATAGAATACTATGCAGCCATCAAAAGAAATGAAATCTTGCCATTTGCGATGACTTGGATGGAACTAGAGGGTATCATGCTTAGTGAAATAAGTCAATCGGAGAAAGACAACTATCATATGATCTCCCTGATATGAGGACATGGAGAAGCAACATGGGGGGTTAGGGGGATAGGAGAAGAATAAATGAAACAAGATGGGATTGGGAGGGAGACAAACCATAAATGACTCTTAATCTCACAAAACAAACTGGGGTTTGCTGAGGGGAGGTGGGATTGGGAGAGGGGGGAGGGGGCTATGGACATTGGGGAGGGCATGTGCTATCGTGAGTGCTGTGAAGTGTGTAAACCTGGCGATTCACAGACCTGTACCCCTGGGGATAAAAATACATTATATGTTTATTAAAAAAAAATTTGGAAGGGGAGGCGTACCATAAAAGACTATTGACTCTGGAAAACAACCTGAGGGTTTTGAAGAGTCAGGGGTGGGAGGGTGGGGGAACAGGTGGTGGTAATGGGGAGGGCACGTTTTGCATGGAGCACTGGGTGTTGTGCAAAAACAATGAATACTGTTACGCTGAAAAAATAAATAAAATGGAAAAAAAAACCACCATAAAAAAAATAAAAAAAATATGACAAGAGATAAAATATATATATAAGCAAAAAACCCGGAAGAACCTCATCAGAAAGAACCCCAGGTATAAGATTTATATATTATCAGGACAAACACAAATTCACAGAAATACAGGCAGAAGGAAAAATTGGGTGAGTGGTTATAAATTCTCAGTGTGGGCAAGTAAGGTTATTTTGATTCTTCCTGGATGTATCTGGATGTTTTTTTTTTAAGGGACTCAACTTTCCTAAGTTACAGGAGGATTAGAAACTGGTTTGCCTATAGGGGTAGCATTGATTGGGGAAAGGGGTTTACCTTGAAATTTAACTCTAAATGTATAGTAGAAAATAAAAATTAAAAAAGAATAAGCTAGACTAAACTAAGTTAAAATTAAAAAAAAAGAATTAAAAAAATAGAAAAGCAAAAGAAAAACACGGGTGTATGTATCAAAATGTTCATTTTAGAAGATTATTAAGGAATTTGATGTACTGGGCATCTCATTGTGATGGTAAATAAGTTAAAAAATTATCTGTATGTATTGAAAAAAAAAAAAGAACCAGAATATTGGTAAAGAGTTAAAAATAAAATTTGTATTTATGAAGTAGTGGTGATTGTTCTCTTGTAGTCCTCTTTTTTTTTTCTTCCTTCCTTGTTGGTTTTCTGGGGGAGGGGCCTGCCACGTGTGTTTTCAGACGATGATGTTCTCTGAGTTAGGTCCTCCCGCTCCCCTAAAGGGGGTAGGCTCTGAGGAAACTCTTTTTCAGGCTTTTGTTCTCTGGGGCGTTTTATGTTCTTTCATCTGTTTTCTCTCGCCTTGACAGCTTTTGATGGTTTTTGGAGTTTTAGAGGAGAGCAAACTGCACCCTGACCTCCCTCTCCGAGAGAAGCCTCAGAATGCTCTGCAGAGCTGCTGGCAGAGTCGGTTCTGAGTCAGGGTCCCTGTGGATGCAGGAGCTCCTCGTTGTACCCAATACCAGGGCAGCAGTGGCTGTCTAGGCAGTTCCAGACCTCCAGAGAGGTTCCAAGCAGAGATCGCACACTGAGATTTTTCCGCTGTCCCGGGCTGGGAATGTCTGTTTTTTCCGGATGCCAGAGCTCCAGGCTAGCACCTATGAGCACCTCTCCCAAGGGAGGGTGTGGGATGTGCCAATTTCAGGATTGCCATCTGGCCAGGCTCCCAGCCCCTCACGGGAACTTGACCCCACTCTTTCTCAGGTGCACAGGTGGCTCAGGTGCACTGGCAGCTCAGGGACAGAGACCTGATTTCTCCGCCACACTCTCTCTGGCTCAGCACCAGGGGAGGCTGTCCAGGGTCCCGAGAGTTGGGTCCCGGGACTTGGGTCCCGGGACTTAGGTCCCTGTCCCTTACCGCCCAGATTCCCACTATTTCCCCCCCATAATCCTTTGCTCTTTGTTTTTTGAGTGCTTTCAACCAGACTCCTAGTTAATGCTGGTCCCCAGACACAGGGCACTCTCGTATTGGGGTATTACTTTCCAATCAGTCACCTCTGGTGGCTCCATCCCTCTTTTGTTTATCTTCCGATATCAGTCTGATGTTCCCACTCTGCTTTACCTGCCACTGGCATCTTCTGCTCCTGTAGAGATCCAGACATGTATAGTTCTGATCTCAGGCTGATTTCATGGGTGATCGAAGTTCTTTGGTAGGTTATCAGCTCACTTTATGGTACAGGTTGTAATAGCACCTCCGCCTATTTCCCCACCATCTTGACTCCCCCCCATTTGGCCTATTTTATTTTGATTTCTACTGTCATGTGTATATTTATTTACATGAAACACCTCTATTTATGCCTTATTTAATTATTAACACTATTATGTTTTCCTCTCCCAAGTGTCTCTATTTGAACAATAACCATGTGGTCACCCTACTTAAGTACAATTCCTGACAGATACAGGTACAAGAATGGTTTTCTCCCTATGGAGTTGGTAGGAAAATGTGAGGTTCATGCTAAGATCTCTTGGAAGAAAATGTTGTCTCAGTGTGTAGTTAAATCTTATATTACAAAAAAGGAAATGTGTCTTTTATATAGTATCATACACCCAATAAAAGTTTGCTGAACATGCTACATACCTTGGTCATCACTTTTCTTCCCAGCAGTTTAGTTACTTTCTTTAAATAGGGAAACCAAGCTGTTAATTAAAATGAAATCTAAAACCATATTTGGCACTGGCACCGCTGTATTCCTATTCCACGGAGCATTAACAGAGACCCAAAAACAAAGGAACAAATAAAAATAACAACAATAAAAATGGGTGATGAGGTGAATCATGAGCTTTTCTCCCATGATCTAATGAAATTGAGCTACAGATTCTTCAGATTCTTCCCTATTCTTTGTTCATTGCTCCAAGGGCAGAAAGAAAGCACAAATTAGGGCAGTATTTAATCTATTTCCTAAAAATTGCATTGAGAGGGAGGCATGGCCCCTTTTAAATGATGAATGAACATTTTATCTGAGTTTATCCTACTTTGTTCCATAAGGAACTAAAATGAACTTGGAATCATTACTGAATTCAAATGAAGCAGCTCTGAAATTCACAGGGAAGATAACAGGGCTAGAACTTTCTCCCCACCACTGGGCCAAAAGACAAAGTCCAATGAATGGATTACATATTGCCTTTTTTGATAAGTGGATGAAACATAAAGCAAGTTAACTATTGAGGAAATTAGAAATCAAACTAAAATGTTTCAGACTATTCCTTTGAAAGTATACATATTAGCCCCATTTCCCCTCTTTGGGTCTTACTAAACCACAAAAAAATCATTAACAACTTTCATCTTCTAGGATATAGTAAGTCTTTTCAGTTTGGAAAATTAATTTTCCAAATCCCTGTGTGAAACATCTGAATTTTTCCATCTGTAGGTCTAAAATAACCATAATTCAAACAGTGATTTGAAGAATTAGACAACCATTAGAAGAGCAGCTAATACTCAGGAAAAGCTGGTGTAGTTCCAAAGCAGTGTTCACGTTGTAAGCTCCATTTGGATATTTTGCACAATGTTCAGTTAGTCATAGTTGTAAAGTAGGAGAGGAAACATAATTTACCCCAAGAAATAGGTGAGTCCTTTTTTTTTAAGATTTTATTTATTTATTTGACACAGAGAGAGAGATCACAAGTAGGCAGAGAGGCAAGCAGAGAGAGGGAGGGAAGCAGGCTCCCTGCTGAGCAGAAAACCTGATGTGGGACTTGATCCCAGGACCCTGAGATCATGACCCAAGCCAAAGGCAGAGACTTAACCCACTGAGCCACCCAAGTGCCCCAGGTGAGTCCTTTTTAAACAAAGCAGATATATAGCAAAATGTTCCAGAAAATGGATGGAGGAAGCAGATCTTGGCAGAAAAATATAATAGAGGGAGGTGGCTAAAATCTGTGTTAATTCCATCAAAAGCAGACTTACTTCATTACTTGGATTCTAATACGTGTTTGGGATCTCGCCTGGTGGGGTGGATAAAAAAGAGTATATTCTATTCTATAAAAAAATGCATGGAATAAACCCAGTAAGTTTATGCCATTATCACTTGAGGGGTATGACAGTATTTTACAGGAGGATAAACATTCATTCCATAAATAAGCCTTGGCCCCAAATAAGTTCTCCTATTAACAAATATTCCATGTTAACCTAAATTTCTCCTTAAGTATCATTATAGGATTCAGTTAAAATATTCTTTCATTCTTTAAATAACAACACAATAACAATTTGTTGTTTAGATTCCTTCACTTACTTTTGCATTATTTAAATTCCTTTTTTATGTTGGATTATATGATTTCATTTTGGATTTTGGTATTCAATTTTGTATGTATTTTAAATTTTAAAATCTATTTTTTCTTTTCCTTATGTTTTACCATTTATTCCCATAAATACTTCATTCCATAACTTGTTAATTTTTTATTTTTTAATATCTTTTCTGTGTACCAGAATTTATTGTTTATGCACCACACCCAGTGTTTCATGTAATATGTGCCCTCCATAATACCCAGCACCAGGTTCACCCAACTTCCTACACCCTGCCACTTCAAAAACCTCAGATTTTTTTCAGAGTCCTCAGTCTGTCATGGTTCATCTCCCCCTCCAATTTCCCTCAACTCATTTCTGCTCTCCATCTCCCCATGTCCTCTGTGTTATTTCTTATGCTCCCACAAATAAGTGAAACCATATGATAATTGACTCTCTCTGCTTGACTTATTTCACTCACCATAATCTCTTCCATTCCCGTCCATGTAGATAAAAAAGTTGGGTATTCATCCTTTCTGATGGAAGCATAATACTCCATAGTTTATATGGACCATATCCTCCATATCCATTCATTCATTGAAGGGCATCTTGGTTCTTTCCACAGTTTCAATACTGTGGCCATTGCTGCTATGAATATTGGGGTACAGGAGGCCCTTCTTTTCACTGCATTTGTATCTTTGGGTGCAATTGCAGGGTCATAGGGAAGCTCTATTTTTAATTTCTTAAGTAATCTCTGCACTGTTTTCCAAAGCAGCTGCACCAGCTTGCATTCCCACCAACAGTTTAAGAGGGTTCCACTTTCTCCATGGAACCCATCTTTGTAAAGTGTAGACTGTTTGTATTCAGTCAAAGAGACAAAGAAAGAAAGCTGATAAATATGCTCTTAACAGAATAAATTGATGGTTACCAGAGGGGAGGTGAGTTGGGGGGTGGGTTAAATAGGTGAAGGTAATTAAGGAGGTCACTTGTGATGAGCACCAGGTGGTGTCTGTAAGTGATGAATCAGTAAGTTCTTCACCTGAAACTATTGTTACAATGAATGCTAACTAATGGAAATTTAAATAAAAATTTGGAAGATAGATAATGAATTAATTTTGAAAAATATTTTGATAAAATATGAACAATATTATTATGATTTTATAACCTGAATATTGAATAGGTTACCATGTGAGTCTTTTCTCCCTTTCACAGGTTAAATTCATATTTATTTCATTTGGTCAAAAAGTAGCAGTAACAATTTTGTACAAGATTTTATATCAGTATATTTATTTATCAAAGCATCAAGGGGGGACACCTGAGTGTTTAAGTGGGTTAAATCCTCTGCTTTCAGCTCAGGTCATGATCCCAGGTTCCTGGAATCAAGCCCCATATCGGGCTATCTGCTCAGTGGGGAGCCTGCTTCCCTTCCTCTCTCTCTGCCTGCCTCTCTGCCTACTTGTGATCACTATCTGTCAAATAAATAAATAAAATCTTTTAAAAAAAGCATGAAGGGATTTCAAAATCTTCCTAAAATCCAAATTTTAACTTTTTTACCTCAATTAAATGCTAGTCCTCTACGTGACTATGAATATATATGTATATTCTTGCTGTATGGCTTGTGACTGAATACTTCAGCAGAATTTCCAGTTTTCTATATTGGGTGAGTATCATCTTAATCGGATCAAAAGAAACAGACACACAGTTCCATGAGCCCTGCATGTGGGAACATAAGCTCCATGAGGAAATGAATAAAGCTAACCACTCCAGGATCAGGAATGAAAGCAATAATAAAGACATAGAAATTAGGTGGTACCATGAAATAGAAAAACAGCCTAGCAAGAGCTTAGTACTAAAAGTATCATCACGGAAGGGGGAGTCAAGATGGCGGGGACGTAGGAGGAGGCACCGTTTCAACCTGTACCCTAAAGTGAGCTGATTACCTACCAAAGAACTCTGACCACCCATGAAATCAGCCTGAGATCAGAATTATACACATCTGGATCTCTACAGGAGCAGAAGACGCCAGTGGCAGGTAAAGCAGAGTGGGAACGTCGGACTGATATTGGAAGATAAACAAAAGGGGGATTGAGCCACCAGAGGTGACCGATTGCAAGTAATACCCCAATATGAGAGTGCCCTGCGTCTGGGGACCAGCATTAAATTGGAGTTTGGTTGAAAGCACTCAAAAAACAAAGAGCAAAGGATCGAGGGGGGTAATAGTGGGAACCTGGGCCGTTAGGGTCAGGGACATAAGTCCCCGGACCCAGGACAGCCTCCCCTGGCGCTGAGCCTGAGAGAGTGTGGCGGAGAAATCAGGTCTCTGTCCCTGAGCCACCAGTACGCCTGAACACCACCCCGCCCGAGAACAAGTGGGGTCTGGCTCCCATGAAGGGCTGGGAGCCTGGCCAGACAGAAATCCTGAAATGCGCGTGTCCAACACCCTCCCTTGGGATAGGTGCTCATAAGTGCTAGCCTGGAGCTCTGGCATCTGGAAAAACCAGACATTCCCAGCCCAGGACAGCAGAAAATCTCAGTGTGCGATCTCTGCTCGGAACCTCTCTGGTGGTCTGGAGCTGCCCAGACAGCCACCGCTGCCCTGGTTTTGGGTACAACGAGGAGCCCCTGTATCCCCAGGGACAGTGACTCAGAACCGACTCTGCCAGCAGCTCTTCCAAAACATTCTGAGGCTTCTCTCTGAGAGGGAGGTCAGGGTGCAGTTTGCTCTCTTCTAAACCTCCAAAAACCATCAAAAGCTATCAAGGCGAGAGAAAGCAGATGAAAGAACATAAAAACTCCCAGAGAACAAAAGCCTGAAAAAAAACAGTTTCCTCAGAGCCCAACCCCTCGAGGGGAGCGGGAGGACCTAACTCAGGGAACATCATTGTCTGAAAACCCACGTGGCAGGCCCCTCCCCCAGAAAACCAACCAGGAAGGAAGAAGAAGAAAAAAAAAAAGACTATAAGAGAGCAACCACCACTACTTCATAAATACAACTTTTATTTTTAACACTTTACCAATATTCTGGTTCTTTTTTTTATACATACAGATAATTTTTTTACCTATTTACCACCACACTGAGATGTCCAGTACATCAAATTCTTTAATAACCTTCTAACCTGAACTTTTTGATACATACACCCGTGTTTTTCTTTTGCTTTTCTATTTTTAATTATTTTTTAATTTTAACTTAGTTTAGTCTAGTTTATTCCTTTTTAATTTTCATTTTCTACTATACATATAGTTAAACTACAAGGTAATCCCCTTTCCCCAATCATTGCTACCCCTATAGGAAAACCAGTTTCTAATCCCCCGTAACTTAGGAAAGTTGAATCCCTTGACAAAAACATCAAGATACATTCAGGAAGAATCAAAATAAACTTCCTCACCCACACTGAGAATTTATAACCACTCTCCCAATTCTTCCTTCTGTCAGTGTTTCTGTGAATTTGTGTTTGTCCTGATAATATATAAATCATATACTTGGGGTTATTTCTGATGAGGTTCTTCCCTTTTTTTTTTTTTGCTTATGTGTATAATATGTATATTTTTCTCTTGTCATATAGTTTTATCAGTCTTTTTGTTTGTGTGTTTTTGTTTGTATACTTCACAAATCTTACCTTGGGGCCCATTTGGGCTGAGCCTTATCTTTTATCTTCCCTTTTTTTTTTTTCCTATCTCTCTCTCTCTCTTTTTCCCCCTTTTTTCTTTTACTTTTTTTTTCTTTCTTCTTCTCTATTCCTTTTTCTTTTCTTTTTTCTCTCATTTGGGTGGGGAATCCTGATGGCACAGAAGCATTCCAGGGTGCACATTGACTGCACCACTATTGATAAGTAAAGCTACATCTGTTCAGTCATCTCTTACCAAAATGACTAGGAGGAGGAATACAAAACAGAAGAAAAATACAGAGGATGGGCCTTCTGCAATAGAGCTAATGGCTATCGACATAGACAATATGTCAGAAAAGGAATTCAGACTAACAATTATCCAGGAAATAGCTTGGTTGGAGAAAGCCATGGAGGACCAAACAGAATTGATTAGGGCAGAACTGAAAGCCACCAGGGATGATGTTCACAATATGAGGGCAGAACTGAAAGCCACCAGGGATGATGTTCAAAATGCTCTCAATGAGTTCCAATCTAATCTAAATTCTCTAAAACCTAGGGTAACTGAGACAGAAGTTAGAATTAGTGATCTGGAGGACAAACAGATAGAGAGAAAGGATCAGGAGGAAGCCTGGAACAAACAGCTCAGAAGCCACAAAAACAGAATCAGGGAAATAAATGATGCCATGAAACGTTAAAAAGTCAGAATTATTGGAATCCCTGAAGGGGGGGGGAAGGAAAGAAGTCTAGAAGATATAGTGGAAGAAGTTGTCTATGAAAATTTTCCCAATCTCACGAATGGAAACAATGTTCATGTACTAGAGGCAGAGAGATTTCCTCCCAAGATTTTAGATTATCAAAAGTCCTCACGACACCTTATAGTTAGAATGAGGAATTATGTTTCACGACAGACCCTCATAAAAGCAGCTAGGACAAAAAAGCTCCTTACATACAGAGGAAAGCCCATTAGAATAATGTCAGACCTTTCCACAGAGACCTGACAAGCCAGGAAGGGCTGGCAAAATATATTCAGAGTACTAAATGAGAAGAACATGCAACCAAGAATACTCTATCCAGCAAGACTGACATTTAAAATGGATGGAGAGATAAAGAGTTTCCAAGACCGGCAAGGCTTAAAAGACTATGCAACCACCAAGCCGACACTGCAGGAAATATTAAGGGGGGTCCTATAAAAGAGAAAAAAATCCTAAGAATATCATTGAGCAGAAATATAGAAACAATATACAGACAGAAAGACTTCAAAGGCAACACGATATCAATAAAAACCTATCTCTCAAAAATCACTCTCAATGTGAATGGCCTAAATGCGACACAGGGTTGCAGATTGGATAAAACGACAGGACCCATCCATATGTTGTCTACAAGAGACTCATTTTGAACAAAAGGATACACCCAGACTGAAAGTGAAGGGATGGAGAAGCATCGTTCATGCAAATGGGCCTCAAAAGAAGGCCAGGGAAGTGATTCTCATATCAGATAAGTTAGATTTTAAACTAAAGACTGTAGTCAGTGATACAGAAGGACACTACATCATTCTTAAAGGGGCTATACGCCAAGATGATCTAACAATTGTGAATATCTATACCCCCAGTATGGGAGCACCCAATTACATAAGAAAACTATTAGTCAAGATAAAGAGTCATATTGATATGAATACAATAATAGTAGGAGATCTTAATACACCTCTCTCAGAAATAGACAGATCATCGAAACAGAAAACTAATAAAGATATAAGAGCATTTAATGAAACATTGGACCAGATGGACATCATAGACATATACAGAACATTCCACCTAAAACAGCAGAATACTCATTCTTCTCAAGTGCACATGGAAATTTCTCCAGAATAGACCACATACTGTGTCACAAAGCAGGACTCAACCGATACCAAAAGACTGACATTATTCCCTGCATATTCTCAGATCACAATGCTTTGAAACTGGAACTCAATCACAAGGAAAAGTTCAGAAGGAACTCAAAAACCTGGAAGCTAAAGACCACCTTGCTGAAGAATGCTTGGATCAACCAGGAGATCAAAGATTATCTTATACAATTCATGGAATCCAATGAGAATGAAGACACTTCGGTCCAAAACCTATGGGATACAGCAAAGGCAGTTCTAAGGGGGAAATACATAGCCATCCAAGCCTCCCTCAAAAAAATTGAAAAATCCAGAATACACCAGCAGTCTCTACACCTTAAAGAACTTCAGAATCAACAACAAATCAAACCAACTCCACATGCAAGAAGGGAAATAATCAAGATTAGAGCAGAGATCAACGAGGTAGAAATGAGAGATACAGTAGAATGTATCAATGAAACTATAAGCTGGTTTTTTGAAAGAATCAATAAGATTGATAAACCATTGGCCACACTAATCCAAAAAAAAGAGAGAAATCCCAAATTAATACAATTATGAATGAAAAGGGGGAGATCACAACTAACACCAAGGAAATAGAAACAATCATCAGAAATTATTGCCAACAGTTATAGGCCAATAAGCTAAGCAACCTAGATGAAATGGATGCATTCCTGGAAAACTACAAACTCCCATAATTGAAACCAGAAGAAATTGACAACCTGAATAGATCTTTATCTAGTAACGAGATTGAAGCAGTGATCAAAAACCTCCCAAAAAACAAGAGCCCAGGACCTGATGGATTCCCTGGGGAATTCTACCAAACTTTCAAAGAAGAAATAACACCAATTCTCCTGAAGCTGTTCTAAAAAATTGAAGCAGAAGGAAAACTTCCAGACTCTTTTTTGAAGCCAGCGTTACCCTGATCCCCAAACCAGGCAAAGACCCTACCAAAAAGGAGAATTTCAGACCAATATCACTGATGAACAGGGATGCAAAGATTCTCAACAAGATCCTAGCAAACAGGATCCAGCAGCACATTAAAAAGATTATCCACCATGACCAGGTGGGATTCATCCCTGGGTTACAAGGATGGTTCAACATTCGCAAATAAATCAATGTGATAGAAAAAATCAATAAGAGAAGAGAGAAGAACCACATGGTTCTCTCAATTGATGCAGAAAAAGCATTTGACAAAATCCAGCATCCGTTCCTGATGAAAACGCTTCAAAGTATAGGGATGGAGGGAACATTCCTGAACTTCATAAAATCTATCTATGAAAGATACACAGCAAATATCATCCTCAATGGGAAAAAACTTGCAGCCTTCCCGTTGAGATCAGGAACACGACAAAGATGCCCACTCTCACCACTCTTGTTCAACATAGTATTAGAAGTCCTAGCAACAACAATCAGACAACAAAGAGAAATAAAAAGTATCCAAATTGGCAAGGAAGAAGTCAAACTCTCTCTCTTCACAAATGACATGATTCTTTATATGGAAAACCGCAAAGATTCCACCCCCAAACTACTAGAACTCATACAGCAATTCAGTAACGTGGCAGGATACAAAGTCAATGTACAGAAATCAGTGGCTTTCTTATACACTAACAATGAAAATATAGAAAGGGAAATTAGAGAATCGATTCCATTTACTATAGCACCAAGAACCATAAGATACCTGGGAATAAACCTAACCAAAGAGGTAAAGGACCTGTACTCGAGGAACTACAGAACACTCATGAAAGAAATTGAAGAAGACACAAAAAGATGGAAGACTGTTCCATGCTCTTGGATTGGAAGAATAAACATTGTTAAAATATCTATACTGCCTAGAGCAATCTATACTTTTAATGCCATTCCGATCAAAATTCCACCGGTATTTTTCAAAGAGCTGGAGCAAATAATCCTAAAATTTGTATGGAATCAGAAGAGACCCGAATTGCTAAGGAAATATTGAAAAACAACAACCAAACTGGCGGCATCACGTTACCCGATTTCAAGCTTTACTACAAAGCTATGATCACCAAGACAGCGTGGTACTGGCATAAAAACAGACACATAGACCAGTGGAACAGAGTGGAAAGCCCAGATATGGACCCTCAACTCTATGGTGAAATAATCTTCGACAAAACAGGAAAAAATATTCAATGGAAAAAAGACAGTCTCTTCCATAAATGGTGCTGGGAAAACCGGACAGCAATATGTAGAAGAATGAAACTCGTCCATTCTCTTACACCGTACACAAAGATAAACTCGAAATGGATAAAAGACCTCAACGTGAGACAGGAATCTATCAGAATCCTAGAGGAGAACATAGGCAGTAACCTATTACGACATCAGCCACAGCAACTTCTTTCAAGATATGTCTCCAAAGGCCAAGGAAACAAAAGAGAAAATGAACTTTTGGGACTTCATCAAGATCAAAAGCTTCTGCACAACAAAGGAAACTGTCAACAAAACAAAATGGCAACCCACGGAATGGGAGAAGGTATTTGCAAATGACAGCAGAGACAAAAGGTTGATATCCAGGATCTATAAAGAACTTCTCAAACTCAACCACACAAAACAGATAATCCTATCAAAAAATGGGCAGAAGATATGAACAGACACTTCTTCAACGAAGACATACAAATGGCTATCAGACACATGAAAAAATGTTCATCATCACTAGCCATCAGGGAGATTCAAATTAAAACCACATTGAGATACCACCTGACACCAGTTAGAATGGCCAAAATAACAAGACAGGAAACAATGTGTGTTGGAGAGGATGTGGAGAAAGGGGAACACTCTTACACTGTTGGTGAGAATGCAACTTAGTGCAACCACTTTGGAGAATGGTGTGGAGATTACTCAAGTAATTAAGAATAGAGCTTCCCTATGACCCTGCAATTGCACTGCTGGGTATTTACCCCAAAGATACAGATGTAGTGAAAAGAAGGCCCATCTGCACCCCAATGTTTATTGCAGCAATGGCCACAGTCGCCAAACTGTGGAAAGAACCAAGATGCCCTTCAACGGATGAATGGATAAGGAAGAGGTGGTACATATACACAATGGAGTATTATGCCTCCATCAGAAAGGATGAATACCCAACTTTTGTAGCAACATTGATGGGACTGGAAGAGATTATGCTGAGCGAAATAAGTCAAGCAGAGAGAGTTAAGTATCATATGGTCTCACTTATTTGTGGATCATAACAAATAACATGGAGGACACGGGGAAATGGAGAGGAGGGGGGTTGAGGGAAACTGGAAGGGGAGATGAACCATGAGAGACTATGGACTCTGAAAAACAACCAGAGGTTTTTGAAGGGGCGGGGGGGGTGGGAGGTTGAGGAACCAGGTGGTGGGTAATAGGGAGGGCACGTACTGCATGGAGCACTGGGTGTGATGCCAAAACAATGAACACTGTTATGCTGTAAATAAACAAACAAAAAAAAAGTATCATCACGTATCAAGGACACAATCACCAAGCATGTATCTCAGAGATGACTCCATTTTTAGGGGGAGTGAGGACTAGGTAAAACTGGAACACCATCCAAAAAATTACCCAGGATACCAAGTTAGAGATCTACAAATTTCAAAAATTGTCAGACTTCTAAGTCCTGCTCCAGCTGAGCATATTAACATCTATACAGAAATGACAAATAACCGTCAGTTCCATAAACGTATATGGAAACCCTGACAGTGAGAAGCAGAGCTAGAACTTAGGTGAAAAGATACTATTTGTTTAACCTGCAATTTCTATTAGACCAATTCCCTAATCATGGTCCTAGAACTCTTCTTTCTGTCATAGAAGATATAATCCTGACCCTTACAACATGGACCTTGGCAAATGTCAAACACCTTCATCTTGGTACTACACAAATGTCCAGGTCTGTCTCACACTATACAGAGTGTGTGAAGATATGAGAGGGAAGAACTTCATGAATTAATTTCATAATCATCCCTATAGTTACACAATACTAAGAAAGGAGGCCTAGGGCTATAATATTTGTTAAGTGTCCAAAGAAATAAATTGGTCCCTGATTTGAGAGTAAGAATTAATGTCTATGTAAGATGTAAATTGTTCCAACAGTGATAATTGGAATAAGTCATACATTCCTTCAATTGTTACTCCATTAGTGAGACAAAAATGTGAATAAAAGCAAACTATTTGCAAAGTTGTTGCAGTAGTTCAGGAGATAGATGAGTAGGGAAGAAATGATGATTTCCAGTGATGGGGAAGTAAAATATTAAGACATAATAAAGTTGTTTGGGGGAACAGTGTCATGAAAGGCTTCCATATTTCTGACTTGAGGACCTGTTTAGAGTCCTCCCATATTGAACACTATGGAAAGCAAGAAGAGATAGGGGAATAAATAATCATGAGTTCAGTTTGCACTGTGTAAATTATGAAATGCTTGTAAAAATCTCCAAGTATAAATGTCAAGTAGGCAAATAAGTGTGTAGATCTATAACTCATAAAAAAAAGTCTTGTCTCAATGTATAAATACAAAAACTTTCAGTTTGTACCTACTGATTGATGTTCTGGAAATGAATGTGTGTAGGAAGTTTAGGCTAAGATAAGAAAGTAGGAAAATACTTAAGAACTATAATATTTAGAGATCTTGTAGATTAAAAAAAGTGAAGAGACAAGGTTAAGTAGTAAAGAAATGATAAGAAGAAAGCTAATAGGATTGTATTATGGAACACAGGATCATACTACTGAGAAATTAAGTAACATATTAAATTGAGATTCTGAAGGTTTCCTTAGCCAATATAGTTTTATGGAAGTGGTTCTGCCACTTTCAATTCAATAAATTGGATTGGAGAGGGTTAAAGAATGAAGAAATGTAAAGAAAATGGAAGTACTAGGCAGCTCTTTAGAAAGAATGTTTTTTCCATTTCAAACATGGGAAAAAGGAGGATGGCTGGTGATTCACAGAGGTATTTATGTTTAGCAGAGGGAGGTTGAAGGAGTTCCAGAATGCTGGCTTTTACTTCCTGTGGAAAGTAAGAGACTTCTGAAATTGCTCGGTGTGGTGAAGTGGGAGAGACTGGGAGTCTGCATAAAATGGAAAGAACTGAAATTGTTGTTGTGGAATGTAAGAGAATTAGTCAAATAGAGAAATGTCACTTAAAATTTAAGTAGTGTTTATTTTGGTGGACAAAAATAGTGGAAAGTCTCACTCCAATTTGGTTGTGTGGTCTACTTTAACAATGGTCACTTGCCCAGGTAGACACGTGGAGAACAGTTGGGCTTATTGTGACAGAGGCAAAGAGTTTCAGGTTTGGAGGACAGTGACTTAAATAAGAGAATATGGAGTCTAAGCCAAATATGGATGGAAGTAAAGTAAGGAGTTGGTGATGGGTAATGAGAAAAATGAGAAACCCATGAGTTGAGAAGCTCAATAAGGCCAAAGAAAGAAAAATTATTAAGCAGTCTGGAAGATATTATGTTGGGGTTGGAGGTTTCCAATGGAAGTGGAGGAGTTAGGGGACATTAGGGTGACTGAAAGAAGGTGTGATTAGATGGATGTGTGATACTGGAGAAGATTTTATTCACACTGAGATGCAGCAGGAATGGAGGAGTCTGTGTACCACAAACCAAAGTCTTCCCTGAATGTGGATTTCATAAGACAAGTTAATACTCTCCAGAAACAAGAAGGGAGGGCAATATAGACGGGGAAATAAAAAGAGATTTCACAAGATCATAGGTGATAATTAGTCTGAAGTGGAACCTAAACCTGTGTTTTGTAAAAACACAGTGTTTTACTTAAGGGGACTGCAGAGGAAGCATTGTCTTCAGAAGAGCAAGTTGGAGGAAATAGGGAAATGGAATAACTACTTAGAATTGAGGCTGACATCAAAGAATTAGAGGATTGTGCTGCATAGGAAGTAGCAGAAATCTCAACCTAAAGCATTTGGGTCTAATTCGCCATATTTAACCTTTGTTTATTTATACATTCAAAATATAGGATAAGAAAGCGAGAATCTATATAACTCACAGAGGCAAATTCATGCGAATTCATGGAATCTCCTAATGAATGAATGAAGAGGATTTCAGTTTCAGACCAAAATAAAACCAAACAACAACAACAAAAACTAACTAAAGGAAGAAAACAACAAAGAAAAGGAACTTAGAATTTAAGAGAAAGAGATGGAGAAGGGAGATAAGAATGAAACCCAGTGACTACCATTTTTTTGGAATTCCCTTTTAAATGACAAAAGTACATTTCAGCAATTACAAACACATATTGAACTTACTTCTTTCCCAGCATCACCTTTCTATCTTTTACAATCTCCTATTCTTATTTCCAAGGATGTAAGTCCTCACTTTATTTCTCTGACACATTAAATATGTTCATTATACAGACAGGATCTAAGTGTTGTATTAACTCTGTTTCTTTGAGTGCACATTCCATTGGTTGAATTTTTTAGTCTTTCATTAGCTTGTATTTTCTTAAATATATCGTGATTAAGTTTACTGTAACACATATTTGCAGCACTGCCTACAGTTTTTGAACTACAACTTCCTGAATCAGCCATAGGCCTCACCAGGTGAAGTCAACCTCTGACGTTAGCTCTATTTCTAATGATAATCAAGAATTATAGGTGCTACTACCCCACTACTTTCCTTATTTTTACTTTTTTATTTTTTGGTGGTGAATTTATTTCAGTTTCTTGTTTGTTGATAGCTCCCTTTCTTTCTTTCCAGCATGATAGATACTCATTTATTTTAATAATGGTCCTATTGTTTTTGAGTTTGACAGATATGGAGGAGTCAAATATGACTGCCATATATTATTTTGGAATTAAAAATTTTAAGAAAAGAATACATATACCTAGAAGTGATCCATGAAATATGGTGAGAACTAGAACTTTGTCCATACCACCTATATTCAAATAAAAGATTAATTAAGGAAATCATTGCCCCATTAAAGTTATATCTGATGAAAAATTAAAGTTGTTGGAGTGCCTGGGTGGCTCAGTGGGTTAAGCCTCTGCCTTCAGCTCAGGTCATCGTGTCAGGGTCCTGGGATCGAGTCCTGAATTTGGCTCTCTGCTAAGCAGGGAACATGTTTCCCCCTCTTTTTCTGCCTGCCTATCTGCTTACTTGTGATCTCTCCCTCTCTCTCTCTCTCTCCCCTTGTCTCTCTCTCCCCTTGTCAAATAAGTAAATAAAACCATTAAAGAATTAATACGGTTATTATCCACTCATATGGTGAGTCAGATTTTCAATCACATTAGTTCTAATTTTCTGTAAATGCGGAGTCATGGTATGTGCTCATTGGTTTCAAATTTCTGCTACTTACTTGTAAAATTCTAAGAGTTTATAAGATTTTTGTTAAGATTTGTTTTCTCGTTGAATCATACATTTGATTTCTCTCCAAGTCAACTTAATTTACTAGAAAGTCTAGAATTACACTCTATCAGGAAAATAGAATCAGCCTAAACTACATCAGGAAAACAACTTAATTAATTCATGAGTATTTTTAAAAAAGGAAATTTCATCTGAACTTAATAGGTTGTATGCTAACTGAAGAACCAAGAAAATGAACTTAAGAATTTTCACACAAACAATATGAATCCAGCCCATAAGATATAATCTATGTTAAAATTCTGAAGTGAAAATATTTCAGCTGTACTCATACATAGATTCAGCATTTGCCTTTTTCTTCTCATAATCAAATACCTATTGCATTAAAAATGTCATTATAGAAGGAATCACAAGTATCATATCCTTCTCGGAAGATGGCACCTACTTGGGAACTGAAGCCCCACATAGCTTTATTGAAATGTTGAAATATTCCAGGAGTGAATCTAAAACTTAAGACCACATAGAACTAAAATGTTGGGGTCATCTGGATTATTTGATATTTTATATTTGAAATCCTTACACCAACAAATTGGAAAATCTGAAAGAGTGGCATTATCGTGTACTAACAGATGACAACAGGGCCTTAGAAACATCAGAGATATTGCCCAAAGTTAAAGAGTGGTTAATAGTAGTATCAGGGTTCAATTCCAAGTGTGTTTGCTTCTAAAATCTGTTATTCTCCTATGACACAATGTACCATAGCCAGAGATTTAGACTATTTCTTACTCAGGCTCTATATTTCAATAACACACACACACACACACACACACACACACACACACACATCCCTGACTGACTGTATATATGTCTTTATAACTACTGCTGTGTGAAACACTAGCAATATGAATATATGCACATGCATATGTGTCCATAAACATACAGATGTATATAATCACAGAGTTTTATTGATTCATTTAACAAATACTTCATTGAATAACTAATGTGTCTAGGCAAGCTGAGCAGCTTACAAATATGAACCTAGCTCCATCATTTCTGTTAACTCCAAGTATCAAAAATTGGGAAAAAATAAACCTCAGTGCTAATCTTATGAGTATCCAAAATCTTTGCTTATGAAAAGTAACTAAGCATAATATAATCCTAGGGACTTGAAGTTTTTGTTTATGTGTGATCTTATCACAATATTTATTTTATCTTTCTTCCAAGTACTTTTGGTTAGAATTTAAAGCAACAAAACCTTTTTCAGAAAATTGTTTTATTGCTCACCCTCAATTAAACCTTATAAAATGGAATAAAAGGAAAATTAATACCAGAGATCCTTCAGAAGTCCATTCATGGACGATGCCCAATTTCGCCCAATTATTATTGTTTGCCTTCTTGTACATCCTGCAACATTTGCCAAGTAGCGTTTAGAATCACCATCAAAAAATAAAAGTGAACCTCAGTGGTTTTGGCTCATGTAGATAGTGTCCTCAGTAGCAGATCATGTCTTTGATTTGCCCCAATGGAATGCTGTTTCCAGAAAAAGGGTGCATGAATCATTTTTATGCACTAAGCATCTTTCTCTGCACATCATCTGGCATTCGTAGTGGCTGATTGAGTCTGTTGGCTAGAATTAGAGTTCTTTCCAGGGAAAGGTTAAATTTAAGTAGCTCTCTTATGATTTCATATATAGCCAATCATTTGTATAATTTAGACACAGAGTATTTCATTTCTCTTTTTTAATAAATTTGAATATATTCTTAATTTCAAGGTGAACTTCTGGAACACACTCTTTATGCTTGTGATGCAGTACTTAAGACACAGACTTTGGAGTCAGACACACCTAGATTTGATTCCTTGATCTATCATTTAAGCTTTATAACCTTGAACATGGTAATATGACTAAAACATTACTTCCTTGTTTCAAAAATAAGTAATGAAATGACTGATCTTATTGGAAGTAGTGTAAGGATAAAAAAAGATTGTAAAATTTCCCAGTAGGTTTTTTTGGTAATGTAGGTAGACTTTAATAAATGATAAGTGTAATAGTTTGTCAGACACTGTTACAATAAACAGGGTAATAATTCAAGTTCGAAAATACCATCACAGGTCTAAGCTGGCATTGAACAAAATTTTGTTTCTATTTTCTTTCTCTTTCAAGTTTAGAGCTCTATTTTATTTTCATATACAGTGAACAGTTACTAATTGGAAAGCTGTTATATGTGTGGCAATATTCAATATTTGGGGGCTTTATGATTCAAAACATTAAGGGGTTTAAATCTATCTGAAAACGAAAGATCAGGACATATTGAAGCTGTGAATAATGCAAAAGATACATACACACATGTTGCATTGTATAATAGGGAAAATGAATATAGGAATTAAAAAGAGAAAATGAATAAAAATGAAAACTTAATATAGTCAGAAAAGACTTGACAAAGGTCTTAGGGTCCTGAGGATGATCTTGAAAGGCAGTTATAATCTCTATAACAGCTGTGAAATGGTTATTTGGTATAGTTTATGAAGGAATGTATATGTTTATGCCTCATTCATAGAAGCGTGAACTTAAATACACACACATACGTATATGTATACATGCACGCACACACACACACACACACACACACACACATACTTACACATAGACACATACAATCTCTCTCTTTTTCCCTCTCTCTCTCTATCTAATATGGAAGCCATGGAGACCAGAAAATTTAGGTTGCTTGCTCAGGTTGTTAACTACTAGCCAGTGGTAAAGCTTAAACTGATGTCTAGGTCTTCTGCTCTGGTTCCAGTACTTTGTTACTGCAATATCTTGAGTGAGCAAGCATTCAAAACCTTCTTGAATTATTCATATATATATATATATATATATGGATAATCCTGTCTTATTGCATAAGGCCATTTCATTCATAGATATTAAGACTATAAGACTTTTCTTATATTCAGCCATCTCAATGACAATTTCTGCACCATCAGTTTCATTAGTGTGCTAGAGCTGGAATTCTACAGATTACTGAAAGTCTCAAATCTGTGTTGCGATGTCACACTGGTAGCCTTAAACAACCCATGGTGGGAGTATTTGCCCCATGGAAACAAACAAATGCTATAAATTATGGCTTCTTTTTGTTGTTGTTGTTCTGAAGAGTAAACAGATAAATATTTTCTAGCACACTCTTCTTAATAGTGAATTCTATACAATTCCGTTATTAAAATGGCTAAAAGTATAAAATTATCTTTTTAATGTCACATAAGTGGACTTCAGAATAAGATATGGATAGGTCAAACAAATAACAATTCTTGAAAGAAAGTGATGAAAATGGAATAATTATTATTTTCAACTAGAGGATTCTCTCATAAGTAGAGGAACAATTTTGATATATAAGGCATATGGAATGAACTGTTGTAGTAAATTTTGTATTGTATGTATGTAAATTTACACAAAAGAATTGGAAGTTGCATACCATGAATAGAAAAATTCTATCCCAGGAACACAAGGACATTCCTGTTCCAAAGATATATATAAATCTACTCTTATTCATCAATTGGTGAAATATGAAAATAAAAAATTACTTCAATAGATGAAGATAAAGCATTTGATTAAAAGTGTTAGTAATCAGATACAATGGATAATGGTATATGCAAGCTACACACAGAAAAATTCAATAATTTCATTTACATAAGTGATAGTTATAAAATGTAAACCTTACATATGACCAAAAAATGCTTGATTTAATAAATATAAACATAAACCTGAAAGATGCTGCAAATATTAACCAGATAAAATATTGTGAGCGATTTTCATTTACTCCTTAAAATTTTCTCTATGTTTAAAATTTATCTACAGTGAAACATTAAGACTATGTAGATTACGAAAATAATGAAATGGAAATATAGAGCCCAGACCTCATTCACAACAGCAACAAAAACCTAAAATATACAAGAGTAGTTTTCTTTTTTTAGAGATTTGTTTATTTTAGAGAGTAAGAGCGTGTGTGTGTGTGTGTGTGTGTGTGAGAGAGAGAGAGAGAGAGAGAGAGGGCAGTTGGGCAGAATCAGAGAATCATCAAGAAGACTCCCTGCTGAACATAGAACCCAATTCTGGGATGGATCCCAGGAATGAAAAGATCATGACCTGAGCTGAAACTCACAACTGAGCCACCCATATGCCCCTCCAAGATTAGCTTTAAATGAGAAGAAATCAAAATGAGATCAATCCTAAATACGTAAGCATAAAAAGGAAGAGTAGGAGATGGAAGAAAAAGAAGAAAGACAAGAGCAGAGGAAGAGTAGTGAAGGAGTAATATAAATTTTACTAAAGCTGGCAAGGGACAAATCTAGAAAGAAAGAAAGGACTTTATTGGTAGTATCTTTGTGGTATGACCAAATGTGATTTGTTTTTACTCTACATGCTTGAAAAAAACATCTCCCTATTTTTATTTCATTTTTAACTTTAATATTTAATATTCATGAAATATTTTGGAACTTCAGGAGGAATTCTCCTCAACCACACTGTGCCCCCCAATTTTTGCTATATGTTTGATCCAACTCCATATCTTAGGTCTTGGTGATGATCATTGTTTTCTCTAACGTGAACCAATAATAACAGAGGTTCCTGTATCTGGTTGGTTTCTTTTATTGTCTTTATCACAATGATAAGTCCTTATTAACTTATTTATGTATATGTTAAATGTCTCTTGCTCTCTCACTTATCATTAACTCCAAAAGGGCAGTCAGCTTTTCTTTTTACTTCACCAATATATAGTCAATTGCCTAACACATGACACATTAGATAGGAACTCAAAATAAACACATTTAAGAGAATAAATAATGTAAATGAGGAAAGTGAAATTGTAACAGATTTGGAAGTATAACTGAAATTTATAAATATTTTTCAGGTGCCAGTATGTTGCAGGGTGGCCATGTCAACTAATGTGTAGGTTCAAACAGCCATCTTGAGAGTGTGCCCCCTGTGCCTTGTAGGGTGAGTACTACCTGAAGAGATTTGGTCTTTCCTCTGTAATTTCTTCTAAGAGTTTTAAAGTTGAGTCACTTGCCATAGGAGATGCATGGCAGGTGGCAGTAAGGAGGAGAGGTTAAGACTGGCTTTGTGGTGCCTGAGTCCATCTTCTCTGGGCTCACCCTCACTTCCCTCTGAATTCATCAGGACTTCTCTCCTCCAGTGCACAGTGCCAGTGACAGTGTAGTTGCTAACCCATGGGGAATATAAGCACACATACAAAAATTACTATACACCTGTGATGTATGATGACCACATACGAAATACAACAGAATGAACATTAAATATCATTTGAAATAGAATTAATGGAGTAGACAGACTCCAGAAAATTAATAAACAGAATAAATCTATCCTTATGGATATAGGAAAATATCGTTAGCAATAAGACCCAAGAAAACTACAGGAAAGAACCAAGTCAAAATATTGCATATGAAAAATAGAATGGTTGAATTAGATTTCACATAGATAGGGTAAATAAGAGGATGAAAACAGATAAAAAGGTGTGTAATTGGTACTTTCTGTGGACATAACAGAAGTTTCGACTTTGGAGCTGGCAAACTTATGGTAGGACCATTTGTGCAATTTCTTTACCAAAGAACTAATTAGTGAGATACGGTTGGGGGATAGGGAGAAGTGGAAGCTGGTGCAGGAACCTGGCATAAGCAGCAGCAATAGAGATTTTGTCATGCCTCCCATGCCCTTTTCACCCCATCCCTCACTGTCTCAACCTCCCCGACTGCTGCTAATCTTAATGAGCAGGGTAAGGAAAATGAGAAGTAGAGATTAACAACTGAGGGACACAACTGACTGAGGAAGCCCCACAAATAGGGTTTTCATGGAAATAAAAGGGGCCACTCTAATCCCTTCCTCAGATCTTCAGCTGGGGCTCCCCACTGGCTGAACTCACCCAGCAAGAGAGCATAGATAAGTGTCAGGCCTTTCTATCTCCCACTTCCACACCACAGAAGGGGTGGGATGGGTGGACACTTAAGATGGGTGTCTTTAGGGAGAGACAGGAGGTATCTGCTATGGGAGGGTGGGTAGAAATTACTAGATTCCACTCTGATGCTTTAAAAAAAAAGAAATTAAAAGCATTCATTAAAATAATCTCCATGGGGTACCTGGCTGGATCAGTTAGTGGAATATACAACATTTTATCTTGGGGTTGTGAGTTTGAGAAACACAGTAGGCATGGAGATTAAGTAAAAATAAATAAATAAATAAAACTTGTATAGAAGGGCAAACTTAAAAGCCAACTCTCAATTATAGAGAGCAAACAAAATTATAGAGAACAAGCGAACCATTACAGAATCATACCAGAGGACAGGTGCGTCATGAGTTCAATAGATGATGGTTTAAAGAGGGCATTTTTTTGATGACCACATGGTGTTGTATTGAAGTGTTGAATCTACTGTACACCTGAAACTAATATTACACTGTACTTTCAGTAACCAGAATTTCAATAAACACACACAAGACAAAACAAACAACAATTTAAAAAAAGACACCTTAAAAAAATTCTGCATAAAGGTATTGTAGAGGAAGAAAGAGATGTAGAAGGCCAAATGCTGAGAAAGCCTTCACTTGAAATAAAATCAGAATATCTGATTCCCAAAGTTGTTTTTGCTGCAAGGATATTCCTGGCCTTCAACAGACATCTGCAAAAGCCACAGGAAGGTAGCTGTATTAGTCAGAATTCTCCAGAGAATCAATTGGATGTCTAAAAGTAAATATATAGCATCTATAGCTATGCATACATCTATATATCTATAGGGAGAGGGGGAGGGAAGGAGGGAGGGAGAGAGAGAGAGAGAGAGAGAGAGAGAAAGAGAGAGAGTTAGTTTTATTTGAAAGAATTGGCTCATGATTATGGAGAGTAGCAATCCAAAATCTGCAGCTTGGCCTGACAGACTCAGACCCTGGAAACGCTAATACTGCAACTCAAGGCTATATTAATAATGTTTTTCATTTTCTGTTTTTTATGGTGATGAGACATCTTTCTGGAGATAAGGAAAAGGTAAGGAAGCCAAGAAAAGCTGTTATGTTCATGGAGATAATAATCAGCTGGTTACATACCTTTTATATCCAAACCAACCAATCCCAAGGCCCTACCTTCAACACTTCCTTTATGTCACTCTCACAAACTGGGCTATGCTTTCACCTCACTCCCACTTTCTTTTCCTGACCAGATTGGTGTTTCATCACCCGTGTGAAGTGTCATGCCCCCTCTTCTGGGGACATGCAAATAAAAATACCTCAATGCCATTTGCGTTTTTGTGTCATCACACAGTCACCTCCATAAATTAAAATCCCACAGGTATTTTAACACAAAGTCCAAATGTTCTTAGACTGAGGACCTAGGAAGAGAAAATATTGCAGTTCAAGTTTGGAGTGGTTTGCTGGGATAATAACCTTCTTCCTCTGGGGCAGTTAGTCTTTTTTTCTAGTTAGGCCTTTGAGTGATGAGGTGAGGTCCACCCACATCATGGAAAGTCTTATGATTTACTCCAAGTCCATTGCTTCAAGTATTAATCACATCCAAAAAACACTCTCTCACAGAAATACCTGGGAATAATGCTGGACAAAATATATGGCCACAACGAGATAAACCAAGTCAATATACAAAATTAACCATCATAAGAAACTTTTGGGGAATTCTGCACATATTACTCTGGGACCTCAAGGATCCTGACAAGATAAGACACACTGCTCTCCTCAAACTCAGGAGCCTGCATGGAAGGAGTGGAAAGGAGACAGCAAAGGAACAGGCTGATGTGCCCTTGCAGTCTAACTAGCTAGGAATCTGTCTACCAACATCAAGCTATGAATGTGGTTTGAGGTGGTCTGTGACTGATAGGGCTCCAACCTCATGGCAGACACAAATTCTGAGCTGCTCTAAAGAAGGGTACAGTCATTCTTGGTATAAGGAAATTACTGTAGTTAGTTTTGCCAAGAATAAAAAAAAAGCATATGGTCAAAAAAAAATAAAACATGAAAGGAAAGAAAGCTCATGAAATAAGAAGCAGAAGATATAAGAGAAACCAGAAATGGACAAAGATTTCAGACTGTAAATGCCAAACTTTTTATAGACCTCTAATCATTTCCTTGTGTCTGTAAATTTTTAAATATCTCTACTCATTGCAATTGTATTCACTTTCATTTACTGAATAAAAAACGATCTCAAAACTACTAGCTAATACTATCATTTCCACCATGGGATTACTGACCTACTGTCCAGTGAAAGTGGTGAAGATGAATTTTAAAAATGAGAGGGTCCACAAATGGTTTTATGTACATATAGCAAATGAAGAAAAACATATTCAAGGAAACCGACTTAGTAAGAATGGTAGGAGTCTGGGATACTTGAATCACAACCTTTTTCCTCCCTTCCCCATCCCCAGCTCAACGTGAAACAAAGTCCACTCTAGATGGCTGCAGCCAAGGACACAGGATTCTTTGTCTCCCAGTTCAAGGGTTACAGAATCCTCTTGGGAGAGGCAGGATGACAGTCTTTCTCATTCTTGACCCCAGCTGCCTGTTGTCAAGGGGAAGGTCCTGGCAAGTGTGGCCAAGAGATTGGGTTCTTTCTACCACTGAAGCCCTGCTCTGGAGGAGGCTCTCCCTTGGGTGGTGCACTGAAAATACTAGAACCCTACCTGTCTTTCCACTAGCCTGAAATGCAAAGTATCTAATGCTCAATTTGGAAAGGTTAGATGACCTGAATCTACCACCACCTTTCCACACATCATGGAGCATCTACCTCCTGACTCAGTATGACAGTGAAATTGCCTAAGAGCTTAAGCTTCTTTGTCCTGGGATCTCCCCACCCCCTCCCTCTTTTTTTTTTTTTTTTTGAAAAACCTATCAGAGAAGATTGTATTAACTAAATCATTTGATCTACTCTACCTTTTAAAGTAAATGAAATGAAATGTAATTGACAACTCTAAAATCAAAAGACTTAAATATAAAAAGCAAAGTCAAAGAAAATCCATGACTAGAATAAATTTTAAAAATACAAAAAATTAATATGTATAATAATAAATTACTTTTTAAAAATAAGCCTAGAAGAAATTCTAAAATGAAATAATTTAAGCGCATGTATATATTTTACAATCACTTTAATGTTAAATGAATCTGAAGATAGATAACCATGTAAAAGAGTGACTATAGATTTGGGGAAGATGAAGGCAGTTGTCCCTTCTAAGTTATATAGGCTACTCACTACATTAAAGAACAGAACTAAAATGGCGAAGGACAGTTGCACTAGAAGTAGTCAGAGAGCAGACTCCAATGAATGAGAGATAGAGGGATAAAGCTATAAAATCTCCAGAAACAAGCCACCATGGATTTGAGCATTTCAGAGCAACAATAGGAGAGAGAGAGAGCTCTGTGAGGCTAGAGGTCTGCTTAAGACGTACTGCTTTCTACAAATCCAAGAAAATAAGTTAGTGATGGAAAAATAGTGCTATGGACTCCCAGGCAGAGGGCTGTAAGAGGAAAAGAGAGTACCTCAGAATAGCTCCACTGAAGAAAATGAAGGCATAAATTCCTGACAAACTTCATCTACTTTCATGTGCTTTTTTCCAAAATGAAGAAAAAGGCATTAGGGAAATGAAATAGGATATTGAATGACCCCATAAATTAGAGTTAGAAAAACTCAGTGAGGAAAGTACAAGCCTCAGGGAAGAAGCAGCAGCATATCAAAACATCACTTCCTGAGTGAAATGTAAAGTAGTAAATGAAAGGCAGCAGACAGTGCTGTATGAGAATGGAAAGTGAGAAGAGAAAAATGCTAAAAAAGAAACTAAGAAAGAGACAAATACTTGAGAGAAAATATCAAAATATGAAGATACGGACAGAAAATGAATATTTGGAATGCCTCTGGGAAAACCAAAGCAAAAACACAAAAACGTTAAAAGTCATAAAATAGAATTTTTTGAAACACAATAAATCCTTTCAAACTATTTATTAACAGAGTACCCTGAGCACTGACTCAGAATGACAAATGGCAGGTTTAGTAAAATCATTGAGAGAAAAATGAAATTAAAATTGAAATGCAAAATTTAATTAAAATGTAAAGAAAAAAGGAAGTCCTTTGGCATCTAGGGAAAAAGGAGCAGATGACATATAAAGGAAAAGAAATGAGAATGTCATCCACATTTCTGAATGCCGTAATTTGTACCACAAGAAAATGGAGTAATGTATCGAAAGACATTGTGAACCATGGGTTTTATAGCCAGAAAACCTGATTTATGCAGAATAAAAGTCTTGGCATTCAAGTCATTATGCAAGAACTCAGGCTATATTTTTCCAATGACCCCGCAAAAAGGGATGACCAAACATAGGACAAGAAATGCCTTGAAAGAATGTAAGGACAGATGGTTAACAGGCAATCTATGATGACTTTGCATCACTAAGGTTCTGTGAGAGGGAGAATGACCTCAGTGGCAATCCCTAGGGTAACTGTTTCATAATAATTCAAGAACTTTCTTGGATCGGAATGCTTTTTATTTCATGTAAACATATTTTTTAAAACAACTGGAAGTTAATATTGCTTAATATAGATAGCTTATGTTAATTAATTGACTTTACATTTAAAAAATAGTAAACTTCCAGCATTAAGTGTAGTGGTTATTCAACAAAATGCATTCCAAGTCCACACAATGCAGGAAGGTAATAACTGGCACTACATTAGCTGACTTGAAAGAAAGGAGTGTTCATGGGGGAGCCAAGAGGCAGCTCTTTTGTTGACCTCATGGCTGAAAGAAGACCCCGGAAATGGGTAATCTCCAGCCCCTCCAAGGCCCAGGCTGGCTGCTCTGATGAGCAGTGATAGAATCTATAGAACTAGCAGGAATCCACAGGTGTCACGGTGATAGGTGGAAGAGGGGGTTGGCATGGTGTGTGTGTGGGTGCATATCTCTCAGGCCCTGGAAGATGACCTTGAGCCAAGAATGCCCAAGGGTCAGATGCATAAGGTACTGGGGCCTGTTTGCTGCTCTGTGCTGAGGGGGTGATCTGTCAGCACACAGAATCATTTCACCTGGGTGACAGGCAGGCCAGTTTTCAGGATCAGGTCCACTGGACTGGGAAATAATGCAAAGGGAAGGGGAAGATTCTAGGTTTACAGGGATGAACAGTCTGAGTTCCATAGACCTGGGCCAAGGGAGGAACTGGTTGTCTCAGGTCTCGTGAAACGGGAGTGAATGATAACCTTTTTTCCCCCACTCCTCCACTCAAGTCAGTCCTGTCATGAGATCTGCACCTCAAAAATGGGTAGCTTCCTGGAGTGTGTCCTTTTTGCTCTAATAAAGATTTTTATTTGTAGCACAACCACTAAACCTTGCCCATACTTTTCAATTAAAAGATCAAAAATTCTTATGCCATGGTATTAAAAACATAGGAAAGCAACAAAGTATATGTGAGCTTAACTTGCTTTCTCTGCTTCTTCTGTGCACCTGTTCCACATGTCCATTTCCTCTACTTTATCATGTCGTGGAAGTTCTAGCTCACCAATCAGACGACAAAAAGAAACAAAAAGCATCTGAATCAGCAAAGAAGAAGTCTAACTCTTACTTTTGCATATGACATGGTAATTTATGTGGAAAACCCAAAAGACTACACTCCAAAACTGCTAGATCTCATACAGGAATTCAGTAAAATGTCAGGATACAAAAGCAATGCACAGAAATCTGTTCCATTTCTATACACCAACAAGATGGAAGAAAGAAATTAAGGAGTTGATCCCACTTACAATTGCACCAAAAACCATAAGATACCTAGGAATAAATCGAACCAAAGAGACAAAGTATCTGTACCCAGAAATACTGAGTACTCTGTATTTATACAGTACTCATGAAAGAAATTGGGGAAGACACAAAGAAATCGAAAAATGTTCCATGTTCATGGCTTGGAAGAAAAACAATTGTGAAAATGTCTATGCTACATAGAGTACTCTACACATTTAATGTAATCCCTATGAAAATACCATCAACTTTTTTCAAAGAAATGGAACAAATAATCCTAAAATTTATATGGAACAATAAAAGACCCCACATAGCCAGAGGAATGTTGAATAAGAAAACCAAAGATGATGGCACCACAATTCCAGACCTCAAGTTTTATTACAAAGCTGTAATCATCAAGATAGTCTGGTATGGGCACAAAACCACACACACAGATTAATGCAAGAGAGTAGAGGACCCAGTAATTGACTCTCAAGTCTATGGTCAACTAATCTTTGACAAAGCAGGAATGAATGTCCAATAGAAAAATGAGAGTCTCTTCAATAAATGGTGTTAGGAAAATTAGACATCCACATGCAGAAGAATGAAACTGGACCATTTCCTTACACCACACACAAAAATAGACTCAAAATGGATGAAAGTCCTCAAAGTGAGACAAAAATCCCTCAAAATCCTTGAAGAGAACACAGGCAGCAACCTGTTTGCCCTCAGCCACAATAACTTCTTCCTAGAAACATCACCAAAATGAACTATTGTGAGTTCATCAAGATCCAAAGCTTTTGCACAGCAAAGGAAGCAGTCAACAAAACGAAAAGACAACCAACAGAATGGGAAAAGAAATTTGCAAATTACATATCAGATAAAGGGCTAGTTTCCAAAATCTATAAAGAACTTATTAAACTCAACAACCAAAGAACAGATATTCCGTTCAAGAAATGGGCAGAAGACATGAACAGATATTTCTGCAAAGAAGACCTCCAAATGGCCAACAGACACAAGAAAAAGTTCTCAACATCACTCAGGACCAGGGAAATCCAAATCAATACCACAATGAGATACCTCCTCATACAAGTCAGAATGGCTAAAATCAACCAGTCAGGAAACAACAGGTGTTGGTGAGGATATAGAGAAAAGGAAATCCTCCTAAACTCTTGGTGGGAATTCAAGCTAGGCAGCCACTCTGGAAAACAGTATGGAGTTTCCTCAAAAAGTTGGAAATAGGGGCACCTGGGTGGCTCAGTGGGTTAAAGCCTCTGCCTTTGGCTCAGGTCATGATCCCAGGGTCCTGGGATCGAGCCCTGCATTGGGTTCTCTGCTCAGCAGGGAGCCTGCTTCCTCCTCTCTCTCTCTGCCTGCCTCTCTGCCTATTTGAAATCTCTGTCTGTCAAAAAAATATAAAATCTTTTAAAAAGTTGGAAATAGAGCTACCCTATGACCCAGCAATCCCACTACTGGATATTTATCCTCATGATAGAAATGTAGTGATCTGGAGGGGCATGTGCACACGGATGCTTAAAGCAGCAAAGTCCACAATAGCCAAACTATGGAAAGAACCTAGATGTCCATCAACAGATGAATGGGTAAAGAAAATGTGATATTATATATATATATATCTGTATCTATATATACAGATCTATATATACAGATATATATCTATCTATCTGTATCTATATCTATATCTGCACACACACACACACACACACACTTTTTTTTCTTGGGGTCCTCAGATTGAGTCCTTCATCTGGCTCTATGCTCAGTAAGTAGCCTGCTTCTCCTCTCTCTCTCTACCTGCTTCTCTTCCTAAATGTGATCTTTGTCAAATATATAAGTAAAATCTTAAAAAAAAAGATAAAGCCTTTAAAGAAGCAATTAGGTTAAACTAAATCATAATTAAATAGCTTAAATTAAATTATAATTAAATCCTAATCCAATCCTAATAATTAAATCAGATGCCCTTATAAGAATGGGAAGAGACACCAAGGATGGACCTGCATAGGGAAAGACCATGTGAGAACACAGCAAGAAAGTCCAGTCTTCAAGCCAGGAAGAAAGCTTCAGGAGAAAACCAAACCTTCTGATACCTTAATTTTGTACTTCCATCTTCCAGAATTCTGAAAAAATAAATTTCTTTAGTTTAAGCCACCCAGTCTGGTGGCTGGCATTCTGTCTACACAATCCTAGCAACCTTATGGAGATTTTGACATTGAAAAGTAGGGAGTTGCTGTAACAAATACCTGCAAATATGGAAGTGACTTTGTGGAAGTGGGATGGGGAAAGGCCGGAAGAGTTACAAGGTGCATGTTAGAAAAGCCTACATTGACTTGAAGAGACTGTCAGTAGAAGTATGAACCTTTAAAGGTGACGCTCATGTGGTCTCTGATGGGAATGAAGAATGTTACTAGAAACTGGAGGAAAGGTGATATTTGTTATAAAGAGGTAAAGCACTTGGCTTAATTGTGCTTAGTGTTTTCTGGAAAAGAGAACATATTTGTGATGAGCTTGAATAACTACCTGAGGCGATTTCTAAGAAAAAAAAAATGTCAAGGGTGCAATTTAGATTTTTGTTAAGTTAATAGTAGAGTGCAAGAGCTTAGAGATGATTTTAACAAGGAATTATTAAACAGTTGTTAAGCAAAAAGGAATCAGACCTTGAATACTCAGAAAACTGTTAGCCCATCCACACTGAAAAACACAAGAAAAGCATGATCTGGAGAGAACAAGAGTTGTTGGCTGGAAGAATACTTCGGTAAAGACATTATAGGTGTGACTCCTGGCCAGCAAGATAGGAATGTGTAATGTTGAAATTTGAACCAGGAATCCACTTCTGGAATTTCAGTTCTAACTCCAAAGCTCTCAAATTTCTCACTTTCTTATTCACAGAATCTACCTCTCTATCCCGTTTACTATATATATATATATATATATATATATATATATATATATACACACACACACATACACACACACACACACACACACACACACACACACACACACATTGCATGGGATACCAGTTTGGTACTTTCTCCATCCCCCTGTGGTACAGATTTTAAAAGACAAGACATGTAAAGTTTAAGAGGAGTGACAGTACTATAAAAATAATAGTACCATACGATTTCAGTTATATGTGGAATCTGAAAAACAAACAAAAACCAAACTCTTAAATACAGAGAACAAACTGGTGATTGCCAAATGGAAAATGGGTCAGAGAATGGGAAAAACAGATAAAGGGGATAAAGAGGTAAATTGTTTTCAGTTACAAAATAAATGAGTTACAGAAATGTAAAGTACAGCTTAGGGAATATGTTCAATAATACTGTAACAATGCAGTGTGGTGACAGATGGTAACTACGTTTATCATGGTAAGCATCAAGTAACGTACAGAGTTATCAAGTCACTCTATTGTACACCTGAAACTAATATAACAGAGTATTTTAATGATACTACAGTATTTTCCCTAAAAAATAAAAAAAAAATAAAAAGAACAATACCAGTGCTATGGGTGACTGGAATGTGAAAGGGACATTTCTTAGCCTAATGAGTTTGTGTCTATAAACATAATGTGGAAATGTTTGGGATCTTTTGTTTTCTGGAGTGAGTTGAACAGTAACTTACATTTGTTAGAAAGGGTGTCTCCCCATCCCACAGTCAATAGAGCTTTCATATATGAGGGCTAGGTATCATTGGAAAATTCAGATGTCTGTAATTAACTGAAAACTGAGAAGAAATATTTTATCTGCGGTAAGCCCATTGGCAGCTTCTAAGAAAGGCATTTTTTTCAGTTGAATGTTAAGAGAGCTCCAGCTGACTGGAGCCATGTGTTAAAAGACTTTTGTCAGATTTTCTTAAAACAAAATGTGTTTTATGGGGCACCTGGGTGGCTCAGTTTATTAAACATGCAACTCTTGGTTTTGGCCCAGATCATGTTCTCAGGGTTGTGAGATCAAGACTTATGTGGGGCCAGCATGGAGTCTGTTTATATTTCTCTTCCTCTCCCTCTGCCTCTGCACTTCCTCCAACTCATGCATATGAACATCCTCTCCCTCCTTCTCTAAAATAAATAAAGGAAAATCTTCTAAAATGTGTGTTTTCATTGTTGAGATTTTATACATCTGGATTTTCCTTTAAAATTGGTAATTTTAAATGTTGTGAAGTAGTTAGCATTAAGTATTTTGAAGGCAAAGAAAGGAGTCTATGCACTGAGACCCAATACCCCATTTTTAATCTCTGGCCTGTGCAAAGTGATGAAGAAGAAAGAGTAACAAGTCTCATTACATATCAGCTAAGACTGGATAACAAAAATGTTTAGTGCAGCCAGTCAGCTTGGTCACAATTAGCAGTATGGGGTTGGAGGAAAGGAAATAGATAGTTGTCCCCAATCTGGAAGTTTTGTTATGTGGGTTTGGTAGGCAGTCAAGAGATGTAAAGAAATCTGTATATGAAAAGAAAGACATTCATGAATCTATTGTTGGCTAACTCAAATAGCCTGGAGATACACTAATTTCTCTTTCAAGGATAAATTTATGGAAAGAATAAATAATAGAAAAATTAACAGAGACAACAAATGAGACAAGTGAGGCACCTAGGATATAAAATTGAAGGGGCCACTCACTTGCAGGGTATGAAAGTTCATGGGTGAGGCTTGTGCAAACCTAGGCATGAATATCTCCTGACATCGTGTGCTCTGGCTACATCAATTGATTCACCTTAGTGCTGGTTCTGGTGTTTACATCAAAAACAATTAATTATTCTTTTCTCAGATGATATGGCTATTTTTAAGTTTAAGGAACAGCAAATCTTAGTGAAAAATAGTAATGAAAGAGTAGTAAAAAGAAAAAATTCTGGACACTAATGGTCCATTTTATGATGACAAATTTGCAATCCTTTGCTCCCATAAATCAAATTTTACTTTGTATTTATAGATTTTCAGTTATACTTTCAAACTATGATACAATTTCACTTTCTTGGTTTACATATTTATTCATTCCAAGGTATTTATTGAGTTCCTACCTAATGTGTCATTGTGCTAGACAATTGATTATATATTGGTGAATAAAACAGAAAAGTTGACTGCCCTTTTGGAGTTGACAAGTGAGAGAGAAAAAAGACATTTAATATGTATATAATTAAATTAATAAGTACTTATCATTGTGGTAAGGACAATAAAAGAAACAAACATGATTCAGGAATGCCTACTCTTACTGGTTCATGTTCGAGAACACAGTCGAGGATCACCTCCAAGACCCTTGGTGATGCAGTGTGGTTGAGGAGAATTCCTTCCAGAAGTCCTATGACATTTGAGAAATTAAATTATATAACATCTTTTCTTTCAATATTAAAGATAAAATTGAAGTAATTCATGCATGCTTTAAAAATAGGAAGACATTTTTTAAGTATGTAGAATAAAAACAAAACACATTTAGCCATACCACAAAGATACTACTAACAAAGTAATTTCCTTCTTTCTAGTTTTGTCTCATGCCACACTTTAGTAAAATTCATATTACTTCTTGACTACTCTTCCTCTGCTCTTGTCATTCCTGTTTCTCTTCCTTCTCCTATTCTTCCTTTAAATTCTTACATACTTATGATTGATCTAATTTTAATTTCTTCTCATTTAAAGCTACTCTTGGAGGGTAGCCTGGGTGGCTCAGTTGTTGAGTTTCAGCTCAGGTCTTTTACTTTTGTGTCCTGGGATACTGACCAGATTTGGACTCTGTGATCAGCAGGGAGTCTGTTTGAAGATTCTCTGCCATTTCCCAACACCCCACACACACACTCTTTCTGTCTAATAAAAATTATTTTAAAAGACATGAAAAATAAGAAAAATCTGAAAAAATAAATAAAACGCTACAAAATAAAAATATAAAGAGTGCTTAAATTCATATCTCTCAATAGTTACCCTGAATGTTAATGGGCTAAATGCCCCAATCAAAAGACACAGGGTATCAGAATGGATAAAAAAACAAAACCCATCAGTATGTTGCCTACAAGAAACTCATTTTAGACGCGAAGACACCTCCAGATTGAAAGTGAGGGGGTGGAAAACAATTTACCATGCTAATGGGCATCAGAAGAAAGCTGGGGTGGCAATCCTTATATCAGATCAATTAGATTTTAAGCCAAAGACTATAATAAGAGATGAGGAAGGACACTATATCCTACTGAAAGGGTCTGTCCAACAAGAAGATCTAACCATTTTAAATATCTATGCCCCTAACGTGGGAGCAGACAACTATATCAACCAATTAATAACAAAATCAAAGAAACACATCAATAATAATACAATAATAGTAGGGGACTTGAACACTCCCCTCACTGAAATGGA
Organism: Meles meles; assembly: GCF_922984935.1. Classification (NCBI taxonomy): domain Eukaryota; kingdom Metazoa; phylum Chordata; class Mammalia; order Carnivora; family Mustelidae; genus Meles; species Meles meles. The sequence continues at coordinate 2,683,835 of NC_060081.1, forward strand.
CAGATCATCCAAGCAAAAGATCAACAAGGAAATAAAGGCCTTAAATGACACACTGGACCAGATGGACATCACAGATCTATTCAGAACATTTCATCCCAAAACAACAGAATACACATTCTTCTCTAGTGCACATGGAACCTTCTCCAGAATAGATCACATCCTGGGTCACAAATCAGGTCTCAACCGGTATCAAAAGACTGGGATCATTCCCTGCATATTTTCAGACCACAATGCTCTGAAGCTAGAACTCAATCACAAGAGGAAAGCTGGAAAGAACCCAAATACATGGAGACTAAACAGCATCCTTCTAAAGAATGAATGGGTTAACCAGGAAATTAAAGAAGAATTGAAAAAATTCATGGAAACAAATGATAATGAAAACACAACAGTTCAAAATCTGTGGGACACAGCAAAGGCAGTCCTGAGAGGAAAATATAAAGCGGTACAAGCCTTTCTCAAGAAACAAGAAAGGTCTCAAGTACACAACCTAACCCTACACGTAAAGGAGCTGGAGAAAGGACAAGAAAGAAACCCTAAACCCAGCAGGAGAAGAGAAATCATGAAGATCAGAGCAGAAATCAATGAAATAGAAACCAAAAAAACAATAGAAAAAATCAATGAAACTAGGAGCTGGTTCTTTGAAAGAATCAATAAGATTGATAAACCCCTGGCCAGACTCATCAAAAAGAAAAGAGAAAGGACCCAAATCAATAAAATCATGAATGAAAGAGGAGAGATCACAACTAACACCAAAGAAATACAGACAATTATAAGAACATACTATGAGCAACTCTACGCCAACAAATTGGACAACCTGGAAGAAATGGATGCATTCCTAGAGACATATAAACTACCACAACTGAACCAGGAAGAAATAGAAAACCTGAACAGGCCCATAACCAGTAAGGAGATTGAAACAGTCATCAAAAATCTCCAAACAAACAAAAGCCCAGGGCCAGAAGGCTTCCCAGGGGAATTCTACCAAACATTTAAAGAAGAACTCATTCCTATTCTCTTGAAACTGTTCCAAAAAATAGAAACGGAAGGAAAACTTCCAAACTCATTTTATGAGGCCAGCATCACCTTGATCCCCAAACCAGACAAGGATCCCACCAGAAAACAGAACTACAGACCAATATCCTTGATGAACACAGACGCAAAAATTCTCGCCAAAATACTAGCCAATAGGATTCAACAGTACATTAAAAGGATTATTCACCACGATCAAGTGGGATTTATTCCAGGGCTGCAGGGTTGGTTCAACATCCGCAAATCAATCAATGTGATAGAACACATTAATAAAAGAAAGAACAAGAACCATATGATACTCTCAATAGATGCTGAAAAAGCATTTGACAAAGTACAGCATCCCTTCCTGATCAAAACTCTTCAAAGTGTGGGGATAGAGGGCACATACCTCAATATTATCAAAGCCATCTATGAAAAACCAACCGCAAATATCATTCTCAATGGAGAAAAACTGAAAGCTTTTCCATTAAGGTCAGGAACACGGCAGGGATGTCCATTATCACCACTGCTATTCAACATAGAATTAGAAGTCCTAGCCTCAGCAATCAGACAACAAAAAGAAATTAAAGGCATCCAAATTGGTAAAGAAGAAGTCAAACTATCACTCTTCGCAGATGATATGATACTATATGTGGAAAACCCAAAAGACTCCACTCCAAAACTGCTAGAACTTGTTCAGGAATTCAGTAAAGTGTCAGGATATAAAATCAATGCACAGAAATCAGTTGCATTTCTGTACACCAACAACAAGACTGAAGAAAGAGAAATTAAGGAGTCAATCCCATTTACAATTGTACCCAAAACTATAAGATACCTAGGAATAAACCTAACCAAAGAGACTAAGAATCTATACACAGAAAATTATAAAGTACTCATGAAAGAAATTGAGGAAGACACAAAAAAATGGAAAAATGTTCCATGCTCCTGGATTGGAAGAATAAATATTGTGAAAATGTCTATGCTACCTAAAGCAATCTACACATTTAATGCAATCCCTATCAAAATACCATCCATTTTTTTTTTCAAAGAAATGGAACAAATAATCCTAAAATTTATATGGAACCAGAAAAGACCTCGAATAGCCAAAGGAATATTGAAGAACAAAGCCAAAGTTGGTGGCATCACAATTCCGGACTTCAAGCTCTATTACAAAGCTGTCATCATCAAGACAGCATGGTACTGGCACAAAAACAGACACATAGATCAATGGAACAGAATAGAGAGCCCAGAAATCGACCCTCAACTCTATGGTCAACTCATCTTCGACAAAGCAGGAAAGAATGTCCAATGGAAAAAAGACAGCCTCTTCAATAAATGTTGCTGGGAAAATTGGACAGCCACATGCAGAAAAATGAAATTGGACCACTTCCTTACTCCACACACGAAAATAGACTCCAAATGGATGAAGGACCTCAATGTGAGAAAGGAATCCATCCAAATCCTTGAGGAGAATGCAGGCAGCAACCTCTTCGACCTCAGCCGTAGCAACATCTTCCTAGGAACAACGGCAAAGGCAAGGGAAGCAAGGGCAAAAATGAACTATTGGGATTTCATCAAGATCAAAAGCTTTTGCACAGCAAAGGAAACAGTTCACAAAACCAAAAGACAACTGACAGAATGGGAGAAGATATTTGCAAATGACATATCAGATAAAGGGCTAGTATCCAAAATCTATAAGGAACTTAGCAAACTCAACACCCAAAGAACAAACAATCCAATCAAGAAATGGGCAGAGGACATGAACAGACATTTCTGCAAAGAAGACATTCAGATGGCCAACAGACACATGAAAAAGTGCTCCACGTCACTCGGCATCAGGGAAATACAAATCAAAACCACAATGAGATATCACCTCACACCAGTCAGAATGGCTAAAATGAACAAGTCAGGAAATGACAGATGCTGGCGAGGATGAGGAGAAAGGGGAACCCTCCTCCACTGTTGGTGGGAATGCAAGCTGGTGCAACCACTCTGGAAAACAGCATGGAGGTTCCTCAAAATGTTGAAAATAGAACTACCCTATGACCCAGCAATTGCACTACTGGGTATTTACCCTAAAGATACAAACATAGTGATCCGAAGGGACACGTGTACCCGAATGTTTATAGCAGCAATGTCTACAATAGCCAGACTATGGAAAGAACCTAGATGTCCATCAACAGATGAATGGATAAAGAAGATGTGGTATATATACACAATGGAATACTATGCAGCCATCAAAAGAAATGAAATCTTGCCATTTGTGACGACATGGATAGAACTAGAGCATATGATGCTTAGTGAAATAAGTCAATCGGAGAAAGACAACTATCATGTGATCTCCCTGATATGAGGACATGGAGAAGCAACATGGGGGGGTAGGGGGATAGGAGAAGAGTAAATGAAACAAGATGGGATTGGGAGGGAGACAAACCATAAATGACTCTTAATCTCACAAAACAAACTGGGGTTTGCTGGGGGGAGGTGGGATTGGGAGAGGGGGAGCGGGCTATGGACATTGGGGAGGGGAGGCGAACCATAAGAGACTATGGACTCTGAAAAACAACCTGAGGGTTTTGAAGGGTCAGGGGTGGGAGGTTGGGGCAACCTGAGGGTTTTGAAGGGTCAGGGGTGGGAGGTTGGGGGAACAGGTGGTGGGTAATGGGGAGGCCACGTTTTGCATGGAGCACTGGGTGTTGTGCAAAAAGAATGAATACTGTTACACTGAAAAAATAAATAAAATGAAAGTGAAAAATATAAAGAGTGCTACTTAGTGTTTTCCCTATGCTCTGAAGCTTCACAGCCCTCTATTACCAGCAAACTTGAGAGGAGTGAGTTTTTGGTGATGGTCTCCTAGTTAAGGTATCTCTTGCCCTGATCCTCAACTGTACTTCAACTAGTGCAAAAGCAGCTCTCCTAAGCAGCAGAAACAAGCTTCCATGCAAGCAGCTCTGGATTCCAGTATATGGCCCTGTTTTACTCCCCTAATGTAATATACCTATAACATGTTGAAATCACCAAGTAAACTTCAATCGTTATCAGCCTAAAACCTTTAAAAATGACAAAAGAGGCACCTGGTTTCCTCAGTCAGTAGGATAATCTCAGGGTTAGGAGTTTGCGCTCCATGTCAGGCATAGTTAACTTAAAAAAACAAAAGAAATGAAAACGAAAGGACTTACACATGGCCAAAATGAATGAGGCTCAAACAATGGAGATGGTCAGTGTTGGGATGCGTCCTGTCTCCTGTTCATTCTGCCACAGGGCACTGCCCACGCAGATGGTGCCAGTGCTTATCAGCCAACGAGGTTCTCCTTCTATGAGCTCAGGTTCTAGAGGAGAAGATGGAGAAAAAAGAAACAAATGTATGAATTAAAAGAGCAATTGCTCCACAGGAAAAGAGGAAGGCACTACAACTAAGTCCTGAGCTCCACCAGGTGAGGGTATGACAAAGCTATCCTGAGATGACATTGGGAATTCCTGTGGCAGTAAAAGAAGGAGACAGCCCTGCACAAATCTGAGTGTATTCAGCCTGGCAGAGGGCACCATTGAGCAGACGATTGGAGGCAGAATTTGATGTTCCCAGAGTGGAGGTGAGAAAGGAGGCCAACGTGGCCAGAGGAAGCTGAGGAAGAGAGCAGAGATGGAGGGTAAGAGGGCCATGATCCAGGGAAGTTTGACGGTATCAGTGCCCTTATCCCAGTGCTGTGTGACCACATTTCCCCACACTCAGTGGCTGAACCTACAAACACTGTCTCTCTGTCTCTGGGGATCAGTAATCAGCAGTGCTCAGCTGATTTGGTCTTTTGCCAACACCAAGAGACGACCTACTACACTGAGAACCTGACACATTTAGGGTCATTGGCCAGATACAGCCCATCTCAAAGACCTGAGTTCTTCTCTCTGTTGTTGATCAACAGTGCTAGGCCACATGCATATGTCTGTGTCATGGTTCAACCTACGTGCTTGTACTCAAGTGTGAGGATCTGAGAGAGAACATGTGTCAGAGTCAACATGGGGCTGGGCAATGATCTTTTATAAATAAATCTCAGTGAGGCCTTTGGGACATGTTGCCATGTTCTGTGGAATGGAAGTGAATCAGTAAATCCAGACCACACTTAGGGGAGTGGGTTGCAAAAGGATGTATACAGAGGAGTTGGGGAACCAGGAGAGCCTCTGCAGGGAGAATATGACAATCCCTGCAGACTCCATGTCTTGCCCAGAATCAGGCTGGTAGGAAGGATTACTAGGCATGGACCCAGCTCTTGGAGTTTCCTCAAAGGTGGGGTCCTGGAAGTACCTAGTCATTCACTGGGGGCTCTGGAAAAGGTTGTTTACAAGGACGTGGCTATAGACATGGAAATGGTATTGGGCTGAGGGGGATCATTGATATCCTAGATAGGAGACATCTCCCCATGTTCTTGTATGAGGAGGATCCCAGGTCATGGCAACCCAGTGAATGGACCCCTATCAACATCACACCATTTGGAAAGGATGTAATGGCTTGCATCACAGGACAGGCAGTCCATAAGGGTAAGGGTGGATTCTGACCATCAAGGGCCAAGGCTCCAGTCCCTTCTTTAGGGATTGCATTGAAAATTAGAAGCCTAAAGTCTTGGGAAGCTATTGCCCACTCTTCTGTAGGTGGGGCTGTCATCTTCTGGGACTCCAGAATGTGAGCACTGATGAGCACATGCATGCACACAGGAGAGAGTGTGCATGTGCACACAAGAACACACAGACCATTCAGGACTGTGGGGTGGGATCTGACTAGTAACAGATTAAAAAAGTTGATAAGAGGAAGGAAATTTCGTTGGAGATATTTCCTACATGTGACTCTACTCCTCTAACATGATAGCTATTATCCAACCTATGCCTGTGGATATCTGGGAGAAGGGCTTCCTTGAATTATCTGGATTTTACAGAGAAGACCATTCCAGTCAGGCAAAATGGCTTATCTAGTGTCAAAAACAGGTAAGAATAGAGAGTTGTGCCTTAAACCAGGTGTGTTTCCAAGCTGAGGCCCTGGTTGCTCCCAGATCTTCCCTGGGGGCCTGTGGAGAGGGACGTGTTGTTGTCACTGTTTACAGATGTGGCCTTGCATTCAGAAATGGTATGAGGAGATGGAAGACCAGAGCACTGTTTGTGTAGGTGCCAAACCAGGAATGGACTCCGGTAGGGCATCCCAGGCAGTGATGTCACTTCCTTGACCACAGACCACAACAGAACTTGGAACCCCTGAAACCAGGAAACCACATTCTAGTATAGCCCAGTATCAGAGTTACTTGACTAGAGACATTTGATATGGAAAGATGTTCTCTTGCTTCTTCCTACTTCTTGGGGCTCTGGCTCCCAGAAATCCCAGGAGAATGGCTTTTTACATGCTACGAACTTTGGCTCAAACCTCGACCCCAGTGCCTCAGGATATTTGGTGGGAGGTGATATAAGGTACTCAATACTGAGCAGACTGGGCGATGCCCACCTCTCTGAACCATCCAAGGGCAGCACCATTCCGTCCTCTTAAGTTTTAGGGAAAGATGGCTTTGTGTGGTTTCCCGCCCATGGGCTGGTGGGGGTTGAGCACAGTGGATACCCTGGTGATCCCTTCTTCTTCACACCAATGTCATGTCCTCTAGATATGGGTGCATTTTCTCCAGCTATGATGAGGTTGGCAGAGCCCAGGAGAAGCGGAACTTGTGAGTCAGCTTTAGCTGATAAAGGAGGGCATTCCATCTCCACCAGGCAAGAGAGGTACTTAAATTAGAGGGGCTTTTGGACTTCCAACCACATATCTGTTATTCGTGCTTTAGGGTAAAGTTCTGAGAGCTTCTTTTGTAAAATGGGAAATTGTCCTGGGGAGATGTGGTTGATGTGTGAGCACTGTGGGAGAGCATAGGGGAATGTAGGACATCTTGAACCCCTAAGAGGGTCATTCTCCATCCCTGTCTCCTCCCAGCCCTATCTCTATCCCAATTCCAGCACCCTGAACTGAGGATTTAGGAACCATCGCACAGCATTCTGTTGGAACCTGGACACTGGGTTCTCAGATGGTTCTCAGGAGACCCAGTGAGAGCTAAGGGAGCAGACATCCCACACTCTATGGGATATTAGTGTCAGTGGAAGGAAACCCACTTATGGCACCTAGTGAATAAGGCAGCACATGTGTACAGGAGGTAACGGTTGAGGCATTGGGAGGGTCCTGGGAAGGCCTGGCTAGAGACAAAGTCCCTCAATTCCCTCCTTGGTTGGATCTTCACAGAGCAGTGGCATGTGCAGTGAGGGTAATTAGGAGGCCAGACAGAACCTCTTCTCGGCACATGCAGTTGAATTCAAGTGGCAAGTGGGCAAGGAGACAGACCAAGGAGTGTGTCCAGCTCCCCTGATAAGGACAGAAATGGTCACACCATTGATCAAGGTGTCACAGCGCCCATTCACAGAGCCTTTTTGCCAGCCTGATGTCTGTGACCAGGCCTGTCTCAGGCAGGACTGCCAGATCACAGGTGGACCAGGACTAGGACTGTACTCTAACAGGATCTGGAAACCCAGGGGCCTAGTTTCCCACAGGGGTTTCCTGGGATATCGGTTAGGATGGGCACCCTGTCCTCTGCTTTTTCTGCCTACCTGTCTGTCCCTAGGGCAATCTATTCCCTCTTGAGCACATGGTTAGAACAATATCTTGGGGATTTTTTCCAGCCTCCAGAATTACCCAGCCTGTATATGCTGCTGGCATACATGGGGCTCAATATGCCAGGCTCATACCTAGAGTGCCATATCTAGCTTATGCTGCTCACAGCTCAGCAACAGCTTGAGCCCAAAGAACCAAATCCTGGGGGTGAGGAGGACTGGGGGTGTCTCATGTGAGCCTGAGGAGGAGACAGTGTGGGCCACAGGTTGTGCCGAGTGGAGTGAGTAGTCTCTGATCCCTGTCCCCATGGGCTTCAGTTGGGGAGACCTTCTAGGGATTGGGTGTTGGACACAGACCACCCTGAGTGGTGGGAAAAGTTTCTTTTATTATAAGGCAAAAGAGAAGTCAGTCATGCTGATGATACTTTCTCTTCATGTAGCTACAGCCCCAGTCCCAGAGCAAGGTCCTGATCCACCTCAGTAACTCGTCCCAGCACCCACTCTGGCACCTGCGGCATCTATGGAGCCTGAGCTGGCCCATCATCCCTGCTGCTGTGGCTTACCTGTCAGGAAAAGAAGTGACACCACTTGCCCTGTTGGGGCCAGTGCAGGTGGTAGTCAGGGCTCTAATTCACTCTCTTGAGATGGAAGAGCCATTGGACCCTTTGCCTGAACTGGAGGTCCATCAGTGTCCTGCCCCTGCTCCTGAGGTTCCCGAAGAGGCTAAACCACCACCCAGCCTCAGTGGAGCAACCAGTCTTAGACGCTGAGCATTAGCTGGTGCAGGCTGCAGTCACAAACAATGCCTTCCCCCCGTCATTGCCTTCTTTATAATATTTGTGTTTTTTAATACACATGTATAATGCCTTAATAGATTTTGTTCATTAAGTAAAGAATAATTTGAGTTTACATAAAATTTTACTCAGATACTTTTCAATGGTATATTGAGGTCTCATTAGGTACATTCAGACTTTGGCACAACCATTTACTTCTACATTTCTGTCACACAGTCAACTGTGCTACTAATCACTCATTGCTCATTCCCTCTCCCCAGTCCCTGAAACCACTGCTCTTCTCTCTGTCTCTGGTACTTTACCTCGTCTTCATTTTTCATGTGCCTGGAATGCTACAATATGGCCATCTGTGTCTGTCTGCAGAAGATAAGAATGATACACATTTCTAATTTTTTTTGCACAAATAACATTTTATTACATAGGAATGTTCCTGAAAGAACAAAGATCATGGGAAGCCCCCAAATGAAGTATTTTCATTATCTGTGATAGGGCTCCCTTTTACAAGGATGCCTTGAAAAGCAGAAAGCACAAGAGCAATGTCTGGGTCCATGAGACACCTTTCAATTCTTTCATTTTCCTGGATAGTCTCAGTTTAAACTATTCTAATGGGCATATTATAAAATATTAAAATCATATCTTAAATACCCTCATTTATTGCTAATAAGTTAGGTAATAAGGCAAATAGTTCTTTAGGTTTTATCCAGACTATGTTTATTTAGTAAATAATGATTTAAATATGAAAAAAAGAAGGCACTTTCCTACCAAGAAATAATCGTCCATATGACACAGTGTCCTTCTCCCATGTCTTTCCCTCTAAGTTTAGTGTGTGTGTGGCAGAGTGGGACAGGAAAGCTTCAAGGGCTGAGCTCTTGTTGTACCATATGTCCCCACAGTGGACAGGCACTGTTGCTGCTGTCCCCTTGGGCATTCTCAGTGACAGTACTCAGCAGACCTATCATTAAACAACTAAGCCATTTCCAATTATTTGACTTTCATAATATAAGTGATAAGCATGTCTGTGCCATAAATCTCGGTTTCTTTAGGAATGATTCCTATAAACACCAATACTGGAACACACTTTAACCACATTGTGGGGGGACTGGCTGCTGGCTCCTCTATGCCCACTTTATTAAGGAGAAGCATTGCTTTGGAAAAGAAAGATCCCAGGTTCTATAGATGAGAACTGAAATCATGAGGAGTACAAGCCACCAGTGATGCCATCGGGGTATTGGGAGTGACCATAGAACATAGAAAAGTCTGAACACAACCCCCCTCACATGTTATCTCCCACAAGCTTCCTTACCTTGTGTTCTGGAACACACCTCACCCATGCCTTGTCTGGTGACATGCTCCAGCCACTCCAGTCCCTTTTGCTTCATAACTCAGATTCTAACTAGAGCAACCAGACCCTGCTCCAGACCTACTCCAGACTTGCATAGTGCAGGCCAGGTCACTCCTCTCAGCTTACACCCTGTCCTTCCTGGCTGAACCCCATCCTCTCAGGGAGGAACCTTAAAGGCAGTGCAGGTCGGTGGGTTACAGACAAGTGTTCATCCAGATATAGTTTTAGTGGCAACAGCAAGAACGACTTGAACTTGTGTGAGCAAGAGAGGCCTCTACAAAGCAGACTGATAGCTAATGGAAGCTGCAGGATCGACAGAGCCTCAGCCAGGAGTATGGAGCTGGACATAGCTCATCAACATCCCTCAGGATCCACTAGCTGTGACCCCCTGACACTTCAAACCCCAATCTTGGCCCCTCAAGTTGAGCTTGTCTGAGCGAGGGGGCTGTGCTTCCTGATGAGACCCCTTTTCTTCCATAAATCTGGGTAAATGGAAGTCTACTTGATCTGATGCTGTGATTTAGGCCATCGTCAGTAATTCCTGTCTTCTCAGCCATAACATGGAGCTAACCAGACACTGAAGGTACATCTTCAGAGAGAGGACATTTGTGGCTCTCTCTGCAGGAGAAGAGAGAAACAACAGTTATTGGGACTCAGTGATAAAGGAGAGCTCTGAGCACTAGGGGAAGGGCTGCCATGGACTGGGCACTGCCATATTGGTCCATGGTACAGTCTTTGTGTTACCTTGTAGGAAGTGGCCAGGCTTCACCCTACTTATAGGTCCAACAAAAACCAAAATGACGTCCATAAAATACTTTCAACTCCAACCACAAAAAGGCTCTGGGACACAGGCAGCCAAGGGGGTCCAAGATGCTATGTACCAATGGTTACACGATGGGGGAAATGTGGGACAGGCATGATGGAATTGAGGGCAGCTCATTTCCCTGCTTTGGGGAAAAAGTGCTCTCACAAGTCACCCCAATATTTGTTCCAAAACCAGGTGACAGCTTAGGGGGCTCCTGCCTGCCAGAATCCACACTGAGGATGTCCATATCCTGAACACAAGCTGAGGGTGACATCTTGTTCCAGGGTTGTCGTGGGTGTGATGTATGAACACCAGTTTTGTGGGATCCCATACTGGAGGGGTTGAAGGCTTTCTGGAAGGACACCTGAATCAGGAGAGCCTGGATTGGCAGGCTGAAGGAACAGTTATGCAGAGACCCAGAGCCCATGACAGAAATGTGCTCCCTGTGAGCTAATTTTAAGAGGTAAAGCTAAGGATTACTTAGTATCTTTTTAGAGCATGAATCATGTCAGCCAATCCCCCTAACAATTCCATGTGGAAGGTAGAAATGCTGCCTCTGTTTGATGAAGAAGGAAACCAAGGCTTTAAGAAACTGTAACTTTCCATGATCCACATTGAGTCACAGGCAAGATTTGAACCCAGGGCTCGCCAGCGTTGTGGGCCTGACCTCACAAGAAGGTTTTATCCAGTTGCTTCAGAAGAGACTTCTCAACTCTGAGGTTACATGGGCCTTTGTACCCAGGGAGAAACTTCCTCCTATCCAGACAAAGACTGGCTGGTACTAGGAGAGTCTTCAGTGCCAAGCACAGCATCATCAGACAACAGATCCAGGACAAGCCCAATCAGAGGTGGCACCACTGCCCCTTGAATTCAGTGAGGTCTCCAGGCCTCAAGGTTGGATGTGGAGCTTTGTGCACCTCTGAGTTCCAGGAGTGAGCTGTGTGGATGGAACACAGAGTCCAATGGCAGAGAGACAGCAGTTCTAGTCCCTGCTCAGCCTCTTTATAGCTGGGCGACCCCAAGCAGGGCTCTGAAGCTACAGACCCGATCCCTAAATTGGAGAATGTAATGGGTACTGCTAAGTGGGATGTAGAAAGAAATGACTCGTACAGTTACTGCCTGGTGCCTGGGAGCACGTGTAGATTCCAGAGGATAGGCATTCGCGTCAGTGACCAATTTACCCATATATCTGGTCTTCAACTTGTTGGTTCTGTTGTCATACTTAAGATACCGATGCAAAGCTAAGGTCAGGAAGATTTCTTCATAGGCTTTCTACTCTGACGTTTATAGTTTTAGCTCTTGAATTTAGATCTGTGACCCATTTGGGGTTCATTTTCTGTCTCCTCTGAGGGGAGGGTCCACGGGCCTTCATTCAGTCATTTATAATTTTATGTATTGGTATATGCAAGAACGGATGCACCTTAGTTACTGTACTACTTTAGGTTGTCATTTGTAGGTAGTTGTCAATAGATACGCAAGAATCTGTAGAATAATATTTATTCTATCCGTGAAGGAATTCACTGAGATGATGAAGGAAGTCCAAAAGGAGGTTAACTTATATCTTCTGCAGGGGTGGAGCAGTGTCCTGGTTAACAGTACACACCATCCTCTGTTCATATCTTCTGCCCATTTTTTGATATGATATGAACAGACACTTCTCCAATGAAGACATACAAATGGCTATCAGACACATGAAAAAAATGTTCATCATCACTAGCCATCAGGGAGTTTCAAATTAAAACTACATTGAGATACCACCTGACAACAGTTAGAACGACCAAAATTAGCAAGACAGAAAACAACGTGTGTTGGAGAGGATGTGGAGAAGGGGGAACCCTCTTACACTGTTAGTGAGAATGCAAGTTGGTGCAGCCACTCTGGAGAACAGTGTGGAGATTCCTCAAGAAATTAAGAATAGAGCTTCCCTATGACCCTGCAATTGCACTGGTGGTTATTTACCCCAAAGATACAGATGTTGTGTAAAGAAGAGCCATCTGTACCCCAATGTTTATTGCAGCAATGGCCACGGTCGCCAAACTGTGGAAAGAACCAAGATGCCCTTCAACAGATGAATGGATAAGGAAGATGTGGCACAGATACACAATGGAGTTTTTGCTTCCATAAGAAAGGATAAATACCCAACTTTTGTAGCAACATGAACGGGACTGGAAGAGATTATGCTGAGCGAAATAAGTCAAGCAGAGAGAGTCAAGAATCATATGGTCTCACTTATTTGTGGAGCATAACAAAGAACACGGAGGACATGGGGAGATGGAGAGGAGAGGGAGTTAAGGGAAACTGGAAGGGGAGATGAGCCATGAGAGAGCATGGACTCTGAAAAACAACCAGAGGGTTTTGAAGGGGGTGTGGGGGGGAGGTTGAGGAACCACGTGGTGGGTAATAGGGAGGGCATGTACTGCATGGAGCACTGGGTGTGGTGCAAAAACAATGAACACTGTTACACTGAAAATAAACAAATAAAAATAAATAAATTAATTAATTAAAAAAACAGTACACACCATCCTCTAGTGGCCACAGGTGATATTGCAGGATTTCCCTGAACTGCAAAATAAGACAGTGGATGTTGGGCATCTTCAAGGATTCACAGAGAGATCAAAACAGCTCCACAAAATTCAACATTTTGGAGTGTGTCTTCTAGGAAATCTGTGGAAAATGGGCTATTTCCCAAGTGTACTATTTCAAGAAATATTTTCTGAGTAGTTGAGTCACGTCCTGGGTTCCAGGATAGAAAGTAGGGAAAATGGTGGATGCTTCCCAAGAGGCACATGGTGTACGGTCGGATAGTGTGGGAAATAACAGGTCCATACCACAGCTCTGTATATTTGATTGAAAGAAAGCAGTAAAAGAAAACAAGCCATATTTATGGCTTCCTTTGTTTACACTAAACAAAAAACATTTTAGACAATTTGAAAACTATCACTCAGCATATCTGTATCCTCTTTTCCCAGTTAGATGACATCAACTTATATTCCCAACTTATTTTTACTTATTAGGAGAAGATGGTGTCACATATTGAACTCTTAATGACTCTACAAAAGTCCTTGTAGAACTAACAGATGGATTAAGTCCTAAACTTAAGGACACAGATTGTATATACAAAAATGTGTTTCATCTCTATACACGAATAACATACTATCAAGGACAGAAATTAAGAAAATTATTTGTAATTGATAATAACTCAAAAAGAATAAAATACTTAGGAATTATTTTCACTTGGAGGTGTAAGACCTGCATTCTGGAAACTTAAATCATTAATGAATGAATTTGAAGAATACAGAGTTAAGTCTGGAGATATCCCATACTAATGGAGTCATAGAATATATGTAATCCAAATGTCCACACTGCATAAACAATCTAAATATTCAGCACAAACTCCATCAAGATCTAATGGCATTTTTAGAAATAAGACCAATAATCCTACAGATTATATACTGCCACAAAAGGCCCCGAAGAGCCAAAGCCATTTGGAGAAAAAACAAACCTGGCAGCATCATGCTTTCTGAATTCAAAGTGTATTACACAGTTGTAGAAATGAAAATCGTATGGTATCGACATGCAGACAGACACACAGATCAATGAAACACAGTAGAAAACCCAGGAAAAAACCCACACATATGTAGTCAATTGATTTCCAACAAAAGCTAAAAGAATGTAAAATAAGCAAGCAATAGTCTCCACGATAAGTGCTTTGGAAACACTGGGAAACCTCAAGTAAAGAATGCAACTGGATGTCTATCCCACCCGATCCAGAGCAACGAAGTCACAATATGATAAGGACTTCAACACAACAGCTACACCCATAAAATACCTTCCGGGAAACTGGGCAGAATGTTATTAGCACCTCTGCCTTTTTATAATAAGCTTGATGACCAAAATTTGAACTCCAGATTCTGAGATCTAGAGTCAGATGCTGTGCTGACTGAACCAGGCAAGGCTATTAAAACTATGCAGCCAGAGGTGTCAGAAGAGATCTAGTCATTCATCCCCTTAACACATTTTTTTGGAAGAATGTTTCCTGAGTTCCTTCTTGACACTGATTTTCTGATTTGAAATCAGAAGCAAAAGCTACAATGAAAAACAACTGCGACTGCCACAAACTCAAAGCTTTCTGTACAGCAAAGGAATTCTCCAGTCATTAACACATTGAAAAGACACACTGAAGAGAAGAAAATATTTGCAAACTACCTAACTGATATATGTCTCATATCCAAAATATTGAAGAACTCACACAACTCACTAACACAAAAACAGATAGCAGTTACAAGATCAGCAGAGTTAAGACTAGATATTTTTTTCAAAGAAAACACGGAGAAGGCCAACAAATACACGAAGAGATTTTCACCACCACTTATCACCAGGGAAATACAAATCAGAGCCCAAAATTATGTCATCTGTCACCAGTCACCTGTCAGAATGACTAGTGTCCAGAAGACCAAACAAGAATTTTGGCCAAAATGTGGAGGAAAGGGAACTGTGTTCTATTGGGCCCTAGTGGGACTGTAAACGGTCTCTGTTGGTAGGACTCAAAATGGGTGCAGCTACTATGGAAAACAGTGTCAAGTTTTCTCAAAAAATTCAACAGGGGGCACCCGGCTGACACAATCAGAAGAGTGAGTGACTTCTGATCTCAGGGTCATGAGGTTGAGCCCCACATTGGGGGTAAAGAGTATTTTTAAAAAATGGATATAGAATAACCGTGTCATCCAACAATTCTCTTCTTATGTATTAGAATGAAGCCAAGTGTTCTCTCTTGCACAATGAAGGTGTATAGAGCTGTCTGGGTGGCTCAGTCGTTAAGCATCTGCCTTTGGCTCAGGTCATGATCCCAGGGTCTCAAGATTGAGCCCCACATTGGGCTCCATGCTCAGTGGAGAGTATGCTTCTCCCTCTCCGACTCCCCCTGCTTGGGCTCTCTCTCTCTTTGTGCCCTTCTCTCTGTCAAAGAAATAAATAAAATCTAAAACAAACAAACAAATAAATAAATAAATAAATAAATAAATAAATAAAATGAAGGCATATAGTTTGATGTGCCCACTGTTTCATTCCAGCACTGAGAGTCTCTGCTCCTTTGAAGTAGACTGTGAAGTGTGCTGGCCACCAAGCTAAGGTTTAGGGTCTCATGTCAACTGCCTTCCAGAGATCTACACAAGTCCTGAGAAGTTAGCTATCAATCTATTCCCCTTGTACCCACATCTCTGTCTTCCCCAATCTGTGAAGGCCCAGTCCAGTGCCCCCTGGGACTTGACATATCCTGTGGTTTGGCTCACCCAGGGATTGCTGAGACAGCACTGGGCCCAAATCTATCTCCTGAGCTGCCCCCTACAAACATGCCTGAGTCACAGGACCCTACTAACTACTTAGCAGAATGCTCACATAAGCACAGTATACTTGCTGATCAGCCACTGCCGTCCCACTGTATCCAACGAGCCATCAGGTGTTCTGTGCAAATGCCTTCCACTCTTGACCCTCAAACAGTCGAGACCCTCACCACCAGGTGAGAACAAGTGAAGTCACATGCATATGTTCACCAGAATTTTGATGGTTTTAAGTCTTCTGCTACTCATGTGGCTGTTTCCTTCTCAGCATAGCAGTATCTGGAAGTGAGGATACTCTACCAAGTCTTCTGATCTTGAAATTTTAGACACTTCATCTATCCCATGGTCTGATGTGCCTTGTGTCTTCCTTCTTCCCTCAGAAACCTTTTCTTCATAAGGTCCAGCCCTCAGCTCTGAGTGTTGCATTCACCCATGGAATCCACCAGGTAACTCTCTTGATCCTTAGAGCCTCACTGTTGATGGCATGAGAACAATAATCAGGATTTTATTGGTGTCTAGGAGTTTCTGGAGTTAATTAGTGACATATATCAATCCAGCTGTCTCAGATTTTGATTTGTGGAGGGAAACGTTGACACTAACAGGATAAGCAAAATCCATTCAAATTCAACATATTTCATATATATACATGTTCAAAAAGGAAATGTCAATCCGTAATTTGTCTCATTTTATGTTTATATTTATCCAAAATAATGACTTAAGTTTGTTTCCTTCAAAAGGTCCACATAACAAAGCAAGAAGCTATTTTAAGTGGTCAATTTGAACAGAACCCTAAGTGGTGCTTTTCTTCTTCCATCACTGAGCTTTTCTGTCCCCAACTTGCAACACATAGCCTATTATTTCTACCTCTTTGGAAGAAAGCCAGGTGCACATCTTAATGCTCAATCCTTGAAGAACATCTTTTTTTTTTATTTCTTTCTTTTTTCTTTCTTTTTTTTTTATTGGTAGAAGAGTATCTTCTGGAAATCACATAGAAACTATGGCTGGCCCAGGTAAAGAAGACAGATTACCCACAAAGGAGCTCCATTTCCACTTTTGGCAACATTATGTAAGGTGAAATGTTAGATCCAAATAAGGGAAGTTTGGAGTGAATTTTCCTCAACTCCTTCTACACTTGGGTGTGCGATGTGACTGCCATAGGGCCTGACTGCCACAGCAAGAAGCACTGCTCCAGAACACCAGAGTTTGAATACTGTGGGAGGATTAACGCTGAAACTTCCTGTAATCAAAAGAGTTTGGGAGTGAGGGAAGGAGAAACAGTGAAGCATCAGGGTGAGAAATACCCACTGGATTCTAAAAGTCCTTGAATGTTGAGCATGGACTGGGTCTGATGTATTTCACCTGGCATGTGCCCTCCACAGGAGGCTCCAGAGCAAGGATTAAAGCCACTGTTAATGCCAAACACAGAGTAGAAATTTACAGTCCCTTCCAGGCAGTGGAGATGTGAGAGAAGGTGCTGGACTTTGGAAGCAAGGCACCAAATCTTCAGTTCCCAGTTTCTCATATGTTGGCTATGTGCCAACAGTCTTCAAGTCTCTGTTCCCTCACATAGCCGACGAAGGTCATGATGGTGCCTTTTCTTTCCTTATGCTTGATCAAATGCCATGAGAGAAAACAAACGCTTGCTCAGAGGTGAGGTTTATTGTTAGATGAAGTTATTACAGACTCATAACAGAGATTCTTTCTTATTTATTTATTTATTTATTTTTTTAGTGTAACAGTATTCATTGTTTTTGCAAAACACCCAGTGCTCCATGCAATATGTGCCCTCCCTATTACCCACCACCTGGTTCCCCCAAGTTCCCACCCCCGCCCCTTCAAAACCCTCAGGTTGCTTTTCAGAGTCCATAGTCTCTTATGGTTTGCCTCCCCTTCCAATTTGCCTCAACTTCCTTCTCCTCTCCATCTCCCAATGTCCTCCATGACATTTGTTATGCTCCACAAATAAGTGAAACCATATGATACTTGACTCTTTCTGCTTGACTTATTACACTCAGCATAAACACCTCCAGTCCCGACCATGTTGTTACAAAAGTTGGATATTCATCCTTTCTTTTTTTTTTTAATAAACATATAATGTATTTTTATCCCCAGGGGTACAGGTCTGTGAATCGCCAGGTTTACACACTTCACAGCACTCACGATAGCATATATCCTCCCCAATGTCTATAAGCCCCACCCCCTCTCCCAATCCCACCTCCCCCAGCAACCTCTAGTTTGTTTTGTGAGACTAAGAGTCATTTATGGTTTGTCTCCCTCCCAATCCCATCTTGTTTCATTTATTCTTCTCCTATCTCCCTAACCCCCCATGTTGCATCTCCACGTCCTCATATCAGGGAGATCATATGATAGTTGTCTTTCTCCGACTGACTTATTTCACTAAGCATGATACCCTCTAGTTCCATCCATGTTGTCCCAAATGGCAAGATTTCATTTATTTTGATGGCTGCATAGTATTCCATTCTGTATATATACAAAATCTTCTTTATCCATTCATCTGTTGATACACATCTAGGTTCTTTCCATAGTTTGGGTATTGTAGACATTGCTGTTATAAACATTCGGGTACATGTACCCCTTCGGGTCACTATGTTTGTATCTTTAAGGTAAATACCCAGTAGTGCAATTGCTGGGTCATAGGGTAATAATATAGATATATATTAAATATATTTTATTATATTAAATATTAAATATTTATTTAATATATTAATTTAATATAATATCTTTATATTAATAAATTAATATAATAAATATTAATAAATAAATAATAAATAATAAATAAATAAATAAATAAATAAAATTTTTTATTTTATAAAATAATTTTTTTTATTTTATGAAATAAAAAAAATAAAAATAAAATAAATAATAAAATAATAAAAATTAATAAAGTTATTTTTTATTTTATAAAATAAAAAATAAAAAATAAAATAAATAATAAAATAATAAAAATTAATAAAATTAATTTAATATATTAAATAATAAATATAAATATTAAATATATGAAAATAGAACATTTTGAGGAACCTCCATGCTGTTTTCCAGAGTGGTTGCACCAGCTTGCATTCCCACCAACAGTGGAGGAGGGTACCCTTTTCTCCTCATCCTCGCCAGTATCTGTCATTTCCTGACTTGTTAATTTTAGTCATTCTGACTGGTGTGAGGTGATATCTCATTGTGATTTTGATTTGTATTTTCCTGATGCCGAGTGATGTGGAGCTCGTTTTCATGTGACGGTTGACCATCTGGATGTATTCTTTGCAGAAATGTCTGTTCCTGTCCTCTGCCCATTTCTTGATTGGATTGTTTGTTCTTTGGGTGTTGAGTTTGCTAAGTTCTTTATAGATTTTGGAAACTAGCCCTTTATCTGATATGTCGTTTGCAAATATCTTCTCCCATTCTGTCAGTTGTCTTTTGGTTTTGTGAACTGTTTCCTTTGCTGTGCAAAAGCTTTTGATCTTGATGAAATCCCAATTGTTCATTTTTGCCCTTGCTTCCCTTGCCTTTGCCGATGTTCCTAGGAAGATGTTGCTGCGGCGGAGATCAAAGAGGTTGCTGCCTGTGTTCTCCTCAAGGATTTTGATTGATTCCTTTCTCACATGGAGGTCCTTCATCCATTTTGAGTCTATTTTCATGTGTGGTGTAAAGAAGTGGTCAAATTTTCCCAGCACCATTTATTGAAGAGGCTTTCTTTTTTCCATTGGACATTCTTTCCTACTTTGTCGAAGATTAGTTGACCATAGAGTTGAGGGTCGATTTCTGGGCTCTCTATTCTGTTCCACTGATCTATGTGTTTGTTTTTGTGCCAGTACCATGCTGTCTTGATGATGACAGCTTTGCAATAGAGCTTGACGTCTGTAATTGTGGTGCCACCCACTTTGGCTTTCTTTTTCAATATTCCTCTGGCTATTTGAGGTCTTTTCTGGTTCCATATAAATTTTAGGAATATTTGTTCCATTTCTTTGAAAAAAATGGATGGTATTTTGATAGGGATTGCATTAAATGTGTAGATTGCTTTAGGTAGCATAGATATTTTCACAATATTTATTCTTCCAATCCAGGAGCATGGAACATTTTTTTTTTCCATTTCTTTGTGTCTTCCTCAATTTTGTCCATGAGTACTTTATAGTTTTCTGCATATAAATTCTTAGCCTCTTCGATTAGGCTTATTCCTAGGTATCTTATAGTTTTGGGTACAATTGCAAATGGGATTGACTCCTTAATTTCTCTTTCTTCTGTCTTGTTGTTGGTTTACAGAAATCCAACTTATTTCTGTGCATTGATTTTATATCCTGACACTTTATTGAATTCCTGTACAAGTTCTAGCAGTTTTGGAGTGGAGTCTTTGTATTTTCCACATATAGTATCATATCACCTGCGAAGAGTGATAGTTTGACTTCTTCTTTGCCGATTTGGATACCTTTAATTTCTTTTTGTTGTCTGATTGCTGAGACTAGGGCTTCTAGTACTATGTTGAATAGCAGTGGTGATAATGGACATCCATGCTGTGTTCCTGACCTTAGCGGAAAAGCTTTCAGTTTTTCTCCACTGAGAACAATATTTGCGGGGGGTATTTCATAGATGGCTTTGATAATATTGAGGTATGTGCTCTCTATCCCTACACTTTTAAGAGTTTTGATCAGGAAGGGATGCTGTACTTTGTCAAATGCTTTTTCAGCATCTATTGAGAGTATCATATGGTTCTTGTTCTTTCTAGTTCTTTCTATTTTCAATGTGTTGTATCACATTGATTGATTTGAAGATTTTGAACCAACCCTTCAGCCCTGAAATAAAGCCCATTTGATCATGGTGAATAATCCTTTTAATGTACTGCTGAATCCTATTGGCTAGTATTTTGGTGAGATTTTTTGCATCTGTGTTCATCAAGGATATTGGTCTGTAGTTCTCTTTTTTGGTGGGATCCTTGTCTGGTTTTGGGATCAAGGTGATGCTGGCCTCATAAAGTGAGTTTGGAAGTTTTCCTTCCATTTCTATTTTTTGGAACAGTTTCAGGAGAATAGGAATTATTTCTTCTTTAAATGTTGGGTAGAATTCCCCTGGGAAGCAAACTTGTCCTGGGATTTTGCTTGTTTGGAGATTTTTGATGACTGTTTCAATCTCCTTACTGGTTATGGGCCTGTTCAGGTTTTCTATTTCTTCATGGTTCAGTTGTTGTAGTTTATATGGCTCTAGGAATGCATCCATTTCTTCCAGATTGTCAAATTTGTTGGCGTAGAGTTGCTCATAGTATGTTCTTATATATATATATATATGTTCTTATAATTGTCTGTGTTAGTTGTGATCTCTCCTCTTTCATTCATGATTTTATTTATTTGGGTCCTTTCTCTTTTCTTTTCGATGAGTCTGGCCAGGGGTTTATCAATTTTATTGATTCTTTCAAAGAACCAGCTCCTAGTTTCATTGATTTTTTCTATTGTTTTTTGGTTTCTATTTCATTGATTCCTGCTCTGATCTTTATGATTTCTCTTCTCCTGCTGGGTTTAGGGTTTCTATTTTATTTATTTTTTTCAGCGTAACAGTATTCATTGTTTTTGCACAATACCCAGTGCTCCATGCAATATGTGCCCTCCCTATTACCCACCACCTGTTCCCCCAACCTCCCACCCCTGACCCTACAAAACCCTCAGGTTGTTTTTCAGAGTCCATAGTCTCTTATGGTTCGCCTCCCCTTCCAAATTTTTTTTTAATAAACATATAATGTATTTTTATCCCCAGGGGTACAGGTCTGTGAATCGCCAGGTTTACACACTTCACAGCACTGACAATAGCACATACCCTCCCCAATGTCCATAGCCCCCTCCCCTTCTCCCAATCCCACCTCCCCCCAGCAACCCCCAGTTTGTTTTGTGAGATTAAGAGTCATTTATGGTTTGTCTCCCTCCCAATCCCATCTTGTTTCATTTATTCTTCTCCTATCCCCCTACCCCCCCATGTTGCTTCTCCATGTCCTCATATCAGGGAGATCATATGATAGTTGTTTTTCTCCGATTGACTTATTTCATTAAGCAAGATATGCTCTAGTTCCATCCACGTCATTGCAAATGGCAAGATTTCATTTCTTTTGATGGCTGCATAGTATTCCATTATGTATATATACCACATCATCTTTATCCATTCATCTGTTGATGGACATCTAGGTTCTGTCCATAGTTTGGATATTGTAGACAATGCTGCCATTAACATTTGGGTACACGTGCCTCTTCAGATCGCTATGTTTGTATCTTTAGGGTAAATACCCAGTAGTGCAATTGCTGGGTCATAGGGTAGTTCTATTTTCAACATTTTGAGGAACCTCCATGCTGTTTTCCAGAGTGGTTGCACCAGCTTGCATTCCCACCAACAGTGGAGGAGGGTTCCCCTTTCTCCACATCCTCGCCAGCATCTGTCATTTCCTGACTTGTTCATTTTAGCCATTCTGACTGGTGTGAGGTGATATCTCATTGTGGTTTTGATTTGTATTTCCCTGATGCCGAGTGACGTGGAGCACTTTTTCATGTGTCTGTTGGCCATCTGGATGTCTTCTTTGCAGAAATGTCTGTTCATGTCCTCTGCCCATTTCTTGATTGGATTGTTTGTTCTTTGGGTGTTGAGTTTGCTAAGTTCCTTATAGATTTTGGATACTAGCCCTTTATCTGATATGTCGTTTGCAAATATCTTCTCCCATTCTGTCAGTTGTCTTTTGGTTTTGTGAACTGTTTCCTTTGCTGTGCAAAAGCTTTTGATCTTGATGAAATCCTAATAGTTCATTTTTGCCCTTGCTTCCCTTGCCTTTGCCGTTGTTCCTAGGAAGATGTTGCTACGGCTGAGGTTGAAGAGGTTGCTGCCTGCATTCTCCTCAAGGATTTGGATGTATTCCTTTCTCACATTGAGGTCCTTCATCCATTTGGAGTCTATTTTCGTGTGTGGTGTAAGGAAGTGGTCCAATTTCATTTTTCTGCATGTGGCTGTCCAATGTTCCCAGCACCATTTATTGAAGAGGCTGTCTTTTTTCCATTGGACGTTCTTTCCTGCTTTGTCGAAGATTAGTTGACCATAGAGTTGAGGGTCGATTTCTGGGCTCTATATTCTGTTCCACTGATCTATGTGTCTGTTTTTGTGCCAGTACCATGCTGTCTTGATGATGACGGCTTTGTAATAGAGCTTGAAGTCTGGAATTGTGATGCCACCAACTTTGGATATCTTTTTCAATATTCCTTTGGCTATTCGAGGTCTTTTCTGGTTCCATATAAATTTTAGGATTATTTGTTCCATTTCTTTGAAAAAAATGGATGGTATTTTGATAGGAATTGCATTAAATGTGTAGATTGCTTTAGGTAGCATGGACATTTTCACAATATTTTATTCTTCCAATCCAGGAGCATGGAATATTTTTCCATTTCTTTGTGTCTTCCTCAATTTCTTTCATGAGTACTTTATAATTTTCTGTGTATAGATTCTTAGCCTCTTTGGTTAGGTTTATTCCTTGGTATCTTATAGTTTTGGGTACAATTGTAAATGGGATTGACTCCTTAATTTCTCTTTCTTCTGTCTTGTTGTTGGTGTACAGAAATGCAACTGAATTCTGTGCATTGATTTTATATCCTGACACTTTACTGAATTCCTGTACAAGTTCTAGCAGTTTTGGAGTGGAGTCTTTTGGGTTTTCCACATATAGTATCATATCATCTGCGAAGAGTGATAGTTTGACTTCTTCTTTACCAATTTGGATGCATTTAATTTCTTTTTGTTGTCTGATTGCTGAGGCTAGGACTTCTAGTACTATGTTGAATAGCAGTGGTGATAATGGACATCCCTGCCGTGTTCCTGACCTTAGCGGAAAAGCTTTCAGTTTTTCTCCATTGAGAATGATATTTCCAGTGTGTTTTTCATAGATGGCTTTGATAATATTGAGGTATATGCCCTCTATCGCTACACTTTGAAGAGTTTTGATCAGGAAGGGATGCTGTACTTTGTCAAATGCTTTTTCAACATCTATTGAGAGTATCATATCGTTCTTGTTCTTTCTTTTATTAATGTGTTCTATCACATTGATTGATTTGCGGATGTTGAACCAACCCTGGTGCCCTGGAATAAATCCCACTTGATCGTGGTGAATAATCCTTTTAATGTACTGTTGAATCCTATTGGCTAGTATTTTGGCGAGAATTTTTGCGTCTGTGTTCATCAAGGATATTGGTCTCTAGTTCTCTTTTTTGGTGGGATCCTTGTCTGGTTTTGGGATCAAGGTGATGCTGGCCTCATAAAATAAGTTTGGAAGTTTTCCTTCCGTTTCTATTTTTTGGAACAGTTTCAGGAGAATAGGAATGAGTTCTTCTTTAAATGTTTGGTAGAATTCCCCTGCGAAGCCGTCTGGCCCTGGGCTTTTGTTTGTTTGGAGATTTTTGATGACTGTTTCAATCTCCTTACTGGTTATGGGCCTGTTCAGGTTTTCTATTTCTTCCTGGTTCAGTTGTGGTAGTTTATATGTCTCTAGGAATGCATTCATTTCTTCCAGACTGTCAAATTTGTTGGCGTAGAGTTGCTCATAGTATGTTCTTATAATTGTCTGTATTTCTTTGGTGTTAGTTGTGATCTCTCCTCTTTCATTCATGATTTTATTTATTTGGGTCCTTTCTCTTTTCTTTTTGATGAGTCTGGCCAGGGGTTTATCAATCTTACTGATTCTTTCAAAGAACCAGCTCCTAGTTTCATTGACTTTTTCTATTGTTTTTTTGGTTTCTATTTTATTGATTTCTGCTCTTATCTTTATGATTTCTCTTCTCCTGCTGGGTTTAGGGTTTCTTTCTTGTTCTTTCTCCAGCTCCTTTACATGTAGGCTTAGGTTGTGTACTTGACATCTTTCTTGTTTCTTGAGAAAGGCTTGTACCGCTATATATTTTCCTCTCAGGACTGCCTTTGCTGTGTCCCACAGATTTTGAACTGTTCTCTTTTCATTATCATTTGTTTCCATGAATTTTTTCAATTCTTCTTTAATTTCCTTGTTAACCCATTCATTCTTTAGAAGGATGCTGTTTAGTCTCCATGTATTTGGGTTCTTTCCAGCATTCCTCTTGTGATTGAGTTCTAGCTTCAGAGCATTGTGGTCTGAAAATATGCAGGGAATGATCCCAGTCTTTTGATACCAGTTGAGACCTGATTTGTGACCCAGGATGTGATCTATTCTGGAGAAGGTTCCATGTGCGCTAGAGAAGAATGTGTATTCTGTTGCTTTGGGATGAAATGTTCTGAATATATCTGTGATGTCCATCTGGTCCAGTGTGTCACTTAAGGCCTTTATTTCCTTGTTGATCTTTTGCTTGGATGATCTGTCCATTTCAGTGAGGGAAGTGTTAAAGTCCCCTACTATTATTGTATTATTATTGATGTGTTTCTTTGATTTTGTTATTAATTGGTTGATATAGTTGTCTGCTCCCACGTTAGGGGCATAGATATTTAAAATGGTTAGATCTTCTTGTTGGACAGACACTTTGAGTAGGATATAGTGTCCTTCCTCATCTCTTATTATAGTCTTTGGCTTAAAATCTAATTGATCTGATAGAAGGATTGCCACCCAGCTTTCTTCTGATGCCCATTAGCATGGTACATTTTTGTTTGTCCTGGAAGCTTTTGATCTCTCCTTCTATTTTCAATGATAGCCTAGCTGGATAGAGTATTCTTGGCTGCATGTTTTTCTCGTTGAGTGCTCTGAATATATCATGCCAGCTCTTCCTGGCCTGCCAGGTCTCTGTGCATAAGTCTGCTGCCAATCTAATATTTTTAACATTGTATGTTACAGACTTCTTTTCTCGGGCTGCTTTCAGGATTTTCTCTTTGTCACTAAGACTTGTAAATTTTACTATTAGGTGACAGGGTGTGGACCTATTCTTGTTGACTTTGAGGGGGGTTCTCTGCATCTCCTGGATTTTGATGCTTGTTCCCTTTGCCATATTAGGGAAATTCTCTCCAATAATTCTCTCCAATAGACCTTCTGCTCCCCTCTCTGTTTCTTCTTCTTCTGGAATCCCAATTATTCTAATGTTGTTTCCTCTCATGGTGTCACTTATCTCTCGAATTCTCCCCTCATTGTCCGGTAGCTGTTTGTCCCTCTTTTGTTCGGCTTGTTTATTCTCTGTCATTTGGTTTTCTATATCACTAATTCTTTCTTCTGCCTCATTTATCCTAGTAGTGAGAGCCTCCATTTTTGATTGCACCTCATTAATAGCTTTTTTTATTTCAACTTGGTTAGATTTTAGTTCTTTAATTTCTCCAGAAAGGGCTTTAATATCTCCAGAGAGGGTTTCTCTAATATCTTCCATTCCTTTTTCGAGCCCGGCTAGAATGTTCAGAATCGTCATTCTGAACTCTTGATCTGACATATTTCCAATGTCTGTGTTGATTAGGTCCCTAGCCTTCAGTACTGTCTCTTGTTCTTTTGTTTGTGGTGATTTTTTCCGCCTTGTCATTTTGTCCAGATAAGAGGATATGAAGGAGTAAATAAAATACTAAAAGGTTGGCAAAGACCCCAGAAAAATGCGCTGTAACCAAATCAGAAGAGACCCCAAATTGGGGGGGGGAAGGGGATAAAAAGATGTTCAGAAAAAAAAAAGAAAAAAAATTAAAAAATAAAACAAATAAAGAAAAAATATAAAAATGATAGAAAAATTATATATATTTAGATAAACTAGTCAAAAAACGTTAAAAAAGAAAAGGGTAAAAACTTTAAAAAAATTAGCAGAAGAAGAAAAAAGATAAACGAAAAAAAATTGAAAAAAGAAAAAAAAATTGAAGTAGCTGCAAGACTAAAGAATCATGGGGAGAAAGCCATGAGTTCCATGCTTTGCTTTCTCCTCTTCTGGAATTGCACTGCTGTCTTAGGAATTGAACCTACTTTCCTAGATAGATGAACTTCGTCCTGGCTGGATATTTTGTTGATCTTCTGGGGGAGGGGCCTGTTGTAGTGACTCTCAAGTGTCTTTGCCCGAGGCCGGATTGCACCGCCCTTACCGGTGGCCGGACTAAGTAATCGGCTCGGGTTCGCTTTTGGGAGCTTCTGTTCCCTGAACGCTTTCCGTAGAGTTCCGGAGGATGGGATTGAAAATGACGGCCTCCCAGTTTCCAGCCCAGAGGAGCCGAGAGCCTGGGGCCCCACTCCTCATTGCGCCCCCTGAGGACAGCACCCAATCACTCTCGTATCCCCAGCCTCCAGTCACGCTCCGAGCTCACCCAGCCCGTGACCAGTTCAAGGTAACCCCGAGCTGAGAGTTCAGTCCTCGGCTCTGTCTCTGTAGCCGGCTTCTCCGTTTTAATACCTGCGAGCTCTCCAACACTCTGACACCCCGGATCCATCTGTGACCCTGCGGGACCTGGGGCCACGCTGACCCCACGTGGCTTCATCCTGGTTTAGCCTCTGGAGCAATGTCCCTCAGTGGAACAGACTTTTAAAAGTCCTGATTTTGTGCTCCATTCCTCCGCTGCTTGCTGTGAGAAGGCCCCTCCCCCCGCGGTCTATCTTCCCGTCATTTTAGATTCACTTCTCCGCCAGTCCTACCTTTCAGAAAGTGGTTAATTTTCTGTTTCTAGAGTTGCTGTTCTTCTTCTCTTCGCTCTCTGGTTGGATTTGTAGGTGTTTGCAATTTTTAGATAAGCTATCGAGCTGATCTCCTGCTACCTGATGTAGTCTCAGCCTCCTACTTCTCCGACATCTTGATTCCCGTCCTGGGTTTAGGGTTTCTTTCTTGTTCTTTCTCCAGCTCCTTTAGGTGTAGGGTTAGGTTATGTACTTGAGACCTTTCTTGCTTCTCAAGAAAGGCTTATACCACTATATATTTTCCTCTCAGGACTGCCTTTGCTGTGTCCCACAGATTTTGCACCGTTGTGTTTTCATTATCATTTGTTTCCATGAATTTTTTTCAATTCTTCTTTAATTTCCTGGTTGACCCATTCATTCTTTAGAAGGATGCTGTTTAGTCTCCATGTATTTGGGTTCGTTCCAGCTTTACTCTTGTGATTGAGTTCTAGCTTCAGAGCTTTGTGGTCTGAAAATATGCAGGGAATGATCCTCATCTTTTGATACCAGTTGAGACCCGATTTGTGTCCCAGGATGTGATCTATTCTAGAGAATGTTCCATGTGCATTAGAGAACAATGTGTATTCTGTTGCTTTGGGATGAAATGTTCTGAATATATCTGTGATGTCCATCTGGTTCAGTGTGTCATTTAAGGCCTTTATTTCCTTGTTGATCTTTTGCTTGTATGATTTGTCCATTTCAGTGAGGGGAGTGTTCAAGTCCCCTACTATTATTGTATTATTATTGATGTTTTTATTTGATTTTGTTATTAATTGGTTGATATAGTTGGCTGCTCCCACGTTAGGGCATAGATATTTAAAATTGTTAGATCTTCTTGTTGGACAGACCATTTGAGTATGATATTGAGTCCTTCCTCATCTCTTATTATAGTCTTTGGCTTAAAATCTAATTTTTCTGATATAAGGATTGATCCCCCGTCTTTCTTCTGATGCCCATTAGCTGTGTCTTTTGATTGGGGCATTTAGCCCATTAACATTCAGGGTAACTATTGAGAGATATGAATTTAGTGCCATTATTAGCCTGTAAGGTGACTGTTACTGTATATTGTCTCTTTCTGATCTACTACTTTTAGGCTCTCTCTTTGCTTAGAGGAACCCTTTCAATATTTCCTGTAGAGCTGGTTTGGTGTTTGCAAATTATTTCACTTTTTGTTTGTCCTGGAAGCTTTTTATCTCTCCTTCTATTTTCAATGATAGCCAAGTTGGATAGAGTATTCTTGGCTGCATGTTTTTCTCTTTTTGTGCTCTGAATATGTCATGCCAGCTCTTCCTGGCCTGCCAGGTCTCTGTGGATAAGTCTGCTGCCAATCTAATATTTTTACCATTGTATGTTACAGACTTCTTTTCCCGGGCTGTTTTCAGCATTTTCTCTTTGTCACCAAGACTTGTAAATTTTACTATTAGGTGTCGGGTTGTGGACCTATTGTTGTTGAATTTGAGGAGGGTTCTCTGCACCTCCTGGATTTTGATGCGTGTTCCCTTTGCCATATTAGGAGAATTCTCTCCAATAATTCTCTCCAATAGACCATCTGCTCCCTCTCTCTCTTTCTTCTTCTGGAATACCAATTATTCTATATTGTTTCATCTTATGGTGTCACTTATCTCTCGAATTCTCCCCTCGTGGTCCAGTAGCTGTTTGTCCCTCTTTTGTTCGGCTTGTTTATTCTCTGTCATTTGGTTTTCTAGATCACTAATTCTTTCTTCTGCCTCATTTATCCTAGTAGTGAGAGCCTCCATTTTTTATTGCACCTCATTAATAGCTTTTTTGATTTCAACTTGGTTAGATTTTAGTTCTTTAATTTCTCCAGAAAGGGCTTTAATATCTCCAGAGAGGGTTTCTCTAATATCTTCCATTCCTTTTTCGAGCCCGGCTAGAATGTTCAGAATCGTCATTCTGAACTCTTGATCTGACATATTTCCAATGTCTGTGTTGATTAGGTCCCTAGCCTTCAGTACTGTCTCTTGTTCTTTTGTTTGTGGTGATTTTTTCCGCCTTGTCATTTTGTCCAGATAAGAGGATATGAAGGAGTAAATAAAATACTAAAAGGTTGGCAAAGACCCCAGAAAAATGCGCTGTAACCAAATCAGAAGAGACCCCAAATTGGGGGGGGGAAGGGGATAAAAAGATTTTCAGAAAAAAAAAGAAAAAAAATTAAAAAATAAAACAAATAAAGAAAAAATATAAAAATGATAGAAAAATTATATATATTTAGATAAACTAGTCAAAAAACGTTAAAAAAGAAAAGGGTAAAAACTTTAAAAAAATTAGCAGAAGAAGAAAAAAGATAAACGAAAAAAAATTGAAAAAAGAAAAAAAAATTGAAGTAGCTGCAAGACTAAAGAATCATGGGGAGAAAGCCATGAGTTCCATGCTTTGCTTTCTCCTCTTCTGGAATTGCACTGCTGTCTTAGGAATTGAACCTACTTTCCTAGATAGATGAACTTCGTCCTGGCTGGATATTTTGTTGATCTTCTGGGGGAGGGGCCTGTTGTAGTGACTCTCAAGTGTCTTTGCCCGAGGCCGGATTGCACCGCCCTTACCGGTGGCCGGACTAAGTAATCGGCTCGGGTTCGCTTTTGGGAGCTTCTGTTCCCTGAACGCTTTCCGTAGAGTTCCGGAGGATGGGATTGAAAATGACGGCCTCCCAGTTTCCAGCCCAGAGGAGCCGAGAGCCTGGGGCCCCACTCCTCATTGCGCCCCCTGAGGACAGCACCCAATCACTCTCGTATCCCCAGCCTCCAGTCACGCTCCGAGCTCACCCAGCCCGTGACCAGTTCAAGGTAACCCCGAGCTGAGAGTTCAGTCCTCGGCTCTGTCTCTGTAGCCGGCTTCTCCGTTTTAATACCTGCGAGCTCTCCAACACTCTGACACCCCGGATCCATCTGTGACCCTGCGGGACCTGGGGCCACGCTGACCCCACGTGGCTTCATCCTGGTTTAGCCTCTGGAGCAATGTCCCTCAGTGGAACAGACTTTTAAAAGTCCTGATTTTGTGCTCCATTCCTCCGCTGCTTGCTGTGAGAAGGCCCCTCCCCCCGCGGTCTATCTTCCCGTCATTTTAGATTCACTTCTCCGCCAGTCCTACCTTTCAGAAAGTGGTTAATTTTCTGTTTCTAGAGTTGCTGTTCTTCTTCTCTTCGCTCTCTGGTTGGATTTGTAGGTGTTTGCAATTTTTAGATAAGCTATCGAGCTGATCTCCTGCTACCTGATGTAGTCTCAGCCTCCTACTTCTCCGACATCTTGATTCCCGTCCTGGGTTTAGGGTTTCTTTCTTGTTCTTTCTCCAGCTCCTTTAGGTGTAGGGTTAGGTTATGTACTTGAGACCTTTCTTGCTTCTCAAGAAAGGCTTATACCACTATATATTTTCCTCTCAGGACTGCCTTTGCTGTGTCCCACAGATTTTGCACCGTTGTGTTTTCATTATCATTTGTTTCCATGAATTTTTTTCAATTCTTCTTTAATTTCCTGGTTGACCCATTCATTCTTTAGAAGGATGCTGTTTAGTCTCCATGTATTTGGGTTCGTTCCAGCTTTACTCTTGTGATTGAGTTCTAGCTTCAGAGCTTTGTGGTCTGAAAATATGCAGGGAATGATCCTCATCTTTTGATACCAGTTGAGACCCGATTTGTGTCCCAGGATGTGATCTATTCTAGAGAATGTTCCATGTGCATTAGAGAACAATGTGTATTCTGTTGCTTTGGGATGAAATGTTCTGAATATATCTGTGATGTCCATCTGGTTCAGTGTGTCATTTAAGGCCTTTATTTCCTTGTTGATCTTTTGCTTGTATGATTTGTCCATTTCAGTGAGGGGAGTGTTCAAGTCCCCTACTATTATTGTATTATTATTGATGTTTTTATTTGATTTTGTTATTAATTGGTTGATATAGTTGGCTGCTCCCACGTTAGGGCATAGATATTTAAAATTGTTAGATCTTCTTGTTGGACAGACCATTTGAGTATGATATTGAGTCTTTCCTCATCTCTTATTATAGTCTTTGGCTTAAAATCTAATTGTTCTGATATAAGGATTGATCCCCCGTCTTTCTTCTGATGCCCATTAGCTGTGTCTTTTGATTGGGGCATTTAGCCCATTAACATTCAGGGTAACTATTGAGAGATATGAATTTAGTGCCATTATTAGCCTGTAAGGTGACTGTTACTGTATATTGTCTCTTTCTGATCTACTACTTTTAGGCTCTCTCTTTGCTTAGAGGAACCCTTTCAATATTTCCTGTAGAGCTGGTTTGGTGTTTGCAAATTATTTCACTTTTTGTTTGTCCTGGAAGCTTTTTATCTCTCCTTCTATTTTCAATGATAGCCAAGTTGGATAGAGTATTCTTGGCTGCATGTTTTTCTCTTTTTGTGCTCTGAATATGTCATGCCAGCTCTTCCTGGCCTGCCAGGTCTCTGTGGATAAGTCTGCTGCCAATCTAATATTTTTACCATTGTATGTTACAGACTTCTTTTCCCGGGCTGTTTTCAGCATTTTCTCTTTGTCACCAAGACTTGTAAATTTTACTATTAGGTGTCGGGTTGTGGACCTATTGTTGTTGAATTTGAGGAGGGTTCTCTGCACCTCCTGGATTTTGATGCGTGTTCCCTTTGCCATATTAGGAGAATTCTCTCCAATAATTCTCTCCAATAGACCATCTGCTCCCTCTCTCTCTTTCTTCTTCTGGAATACCAATTATTCTATATTGTTTCATCTTATGGTGTCACTTATCTCTCGAATTCTCCCCTCGTGGTCCAGTAGCTGTTTGTCCCTCTTTTGTTCGGCTTGTTTATTCTCTGTCATTTGGTTTTCTAGATCACTAATTCTTTCTTCTGCCTCATTGATCCTAGCAGTGAGAGCCTCTATTTTTTATTGCACCTCATTAATAGCTTTTTTGATTTCAACTTGGTTAGATTTTAGTTCTTTAATTTCTCCAGAAAGGGCTTTAATATCTCCAGAGAGGTTTCTCTAATATCTTCCAAGCCTTTTTTGAGCCCGGTATAACCTTCAGAATCGTCATTCTGAACTCTTGATCTGACATATTACCAATGTCTGTGTTGATTAGGTCCCTAGCCTTCAGTACTGCCTCTTGTTCTTTTGTTTGTGGTGATTTTTTCCGCCTTGTCATTTTGCCCAGATAAGAGGATATGAAGGATCAAATAACATACTAAAAGGGTGGCAAAGACCCCAGAAAAATGCGCTGTAACCAAATCAGAAGAGACCCCAAATTGTGGGAAGGGAAGAAAGGGGATACAAAGAGGTTCAGGGAAAAAAAAATTAAAAAATAAAACAAGTAAAGAAAAAATATATATTTTAGATAACCTATCAAAAAACTTTAAAAAAGAAAAGGGTAAAAGTTTTAAAAAATTTAGCAGAAGATGAAAAAAGAAAGGAAAATATTGAAAAAAATTGAATTAACCACAAGACTAAAGAATCATGGGGAGAAAGCCATGAGTTCTGTGCTTTGCTTTCTCCTCCTCTGGAATTCAGCTGCTGTCTTCGGTATTGAACCTGCTTTTCTTGATAGATGAACTTCGTCCTGGCTGGATATTTTGTTGATCTTCTGGGGGAGGGGCCTGTCGTAGTGACTTTCAAGTGCTTTGCCCCGAGGCCAAATTGCACCGCCCTTACCGGGGGCCAGAATAAGTAATATGCTCGAGTTCACTTTTGGTAGCTTCTGTTCCCTGAACGCTTTCTGTAGAGATCTGGAGGACGGGAATGAAAATGGTGGCGTCCCAGTCTCCGGCCTGGAGGAGTCTAGAGCCCGGGGCCCCGCTCCTCAGAGGACAGCACCCAATCACTCCCTTATCCCCAGCCTCCAGCAGCGCTCCAAGCTCAGCCAGCCCTCGACCAGTTCAAGGTAAACCCCAGCTGTGAGTTCAGTCCTTGGCTCTGTCTCTGTAGCCAGCTTCTCTGTTCTAACACCTGTGAGCTCTGTGACATTCCGACACCCCTGATCCTTCTGTGACCCTGCGGTACCTGGGGCCGCATGAGCTTCACCCCGGTTTAGCCCCTGGAGCAATGTCCCTCAGTGGAACAGACTTTTAAAAGTCCTGATTTTGTGCTCCGTTGCTCCAGCGCTTCCTGGGAACCGGCCCCTCCCCCCGCGGTTTATCTTTCCGTCATTTTAGATTCACTTTTCCACCAGTCCTACCTTTCAGAAAGTGGCTGATTTTCTGTTTCTAGAATTGATGTTCTTCTTCTCTTCGATCTTCCATTGGATTTGTAGGTGTTTGCAATTTTTAGATAAGCTATCGAGCTGATCTGCTACCTCAGGTAGTCTCAGTCTGCTACTTCTCTGCCATCTTGACTCCTCCCATAACAGAGATTCTTGAGTATGATTTTTGTTCATTTTCAACCCTGTGAACAAGTTTTTCAGTGGTGAAGACATTTCTCCCCAGGTTTATTGAGGTACTACTGAGTATACTGTAAACTCCTGAGGCCCAAGCAGCACAAGGCTTCCCTCAAGAGAAGGCACAGGTTCCAAGTATTACTAATAATATTTATCTTGACCTCTGGGCATTACCTGTAGGACTGGCCTTTGGAGAGGTACAGTCATCATGAGTTAAAAAAAATTGCCATACTAGCATTTGTAGGAGCTTTCAGTGATGACCCCTTTCCAATGCTTAAGTGGTTCTTTAGATAAATAGAAAACAGAAGGAAAATAAATAGAAAAAGAGATAAATAGAAAGAAAATGAAAACTTCCAGTCTCTTTCTGTGAAGTCAGAATTACCCTGGTCCTCAAACAGGGCAAAGAACTCTTCAAAAAGAAGAATTTCAGACCAATATCCCTGATTAATATGGACACCAAGATCTCAACAAGATCCTAGCTAATAGGATCCAAATGTACATTAAAAAGATTATCGACGGGGGAGGAGTCAAGATGGCGGAGAAGTAGCAGGCTGAGACTACATCAGGTAACAGGAGATCAGCTCGATAGCTTATCTAAACATAGCAAACACCTACAAATCCAACGGGAGAGCGAAGAGAAGAAGAACAGCAACTCTAGAAACAGAAAATCAACCACTTTCTGAAAGGTAGGACTGGCGGAGAAGTGAATCTAAAACGACGGGAAGATAGACCGCGGGGGGAGGGGCCGGCTCCCGGCAAGCGGCGGAGGAACGGAGCACAAAATCAGGACTTTTAAAAGTCTGTTCCACTGAGGGACATTGCTCCAGGGGCTAAACCGGGGTGAAGCCCACGCGGGGCCAGCGTGGCCCCAGGCCCCGCAGGGTCACAGAAGGATCGGGGGTGTCGGAGTGTCGGAGAGCTCGCAGCTATTAGAACGGAGAAGCCGGCTGCCAAGACAGAGCCGAGGACTGAACTCTCAGCTCGGGGTTACCTTGAACTGGTCGCGGGCTGGGTGAGCTCGGAGCGCGGCTAGAGGCTGGGGATACGGGAGTGATTGGGTGCTGTCCTCTGGGGGCGCACTGAAGAGTGGGGCCCCAGGCTCTCGGCTCCTCCGGGCCGGAGACTGGGAGGCCGCCATTTTCATTCCCGTCCTCCGGAACTCTACGGAAAGCGTTCAGGGAACAGAAGCTCCCAAAAGCGAACCCGAGCCGATTACTTAGTCCGGCCGCCGGTAAGGGCGGTGCAATCCCGCCTCGGGCAAAGACACTTGAGAATCACTACAACAGGCCCCTCCCCCAGAAGATCAACAAAATATCCAGCCAGGACGAAGTTCATCTATCAAGGAGAAAGCAGATTCAATTCCTAAGACAGCAGAGCAATTCCAGAGGAGGAGAAAGCAAAGCATGGAACTCATGGCTTTCTCCCCATGATTCTTTAGTCTTGCGGCTACTTCAATTTTTTTTTCTTTTTTCAATTTTTTTTTTCTTTTTTCAATTTTTTTTTCTTTTTTCTTTTTTCTTCTTCTGCTAAATTTTTTTAAAAACTTTTACCCTTTTCTTTTTTAACGTTTTTTGACTAGTTCATCTAAATAAATATATTTTTTCTTTCTTTTTTATATTTTTTTATTTGTTTTATTTTTTAAATTTTTTTCTTTTTTTTTTTTCTTTTTTTTTTCAGAACCTGTTTTTTATCCCCTTCCCCCCCCCCCCCAATTTGGGGTCTCTTCTGATTTGGTTACAGCGCATTTTTCTGGGGTCTTTGCCACCCTATTAGTAGTTTATTTGCTCCTTCATATCCTCTTATCTGGACAAAATGACAAGGCGGAAAAAATCACCACAAACAAAAGAACAAGAGACAGTACCGAAGGCTAGGGACCTAATCAACACAGACATTGGTACTATGTCAGATCAAGAGTTCAGAATGACGATTCTGAACATTCTAGCCGGGCTCGAAAAAGGCATGGAAGATATTAGAGAAACCCTCTCTGGAGATATTAAAGCCCTTTCTGGAGAAATTAAAGAACTAAAGTCTAACCAAGTTGAAATCAAAAAAGCTATTAATGAGGTGCAATCAAAAATGGAGGCTCTCACTGCTAGGATAAATGAGGCAGAAGAAAGAATTAGTGATATAGAAGACCAAATGACAGAGAATAAGGAAGCCGAGCAAAAGAGGGACAAACAGCTACTGGACCATGAAGGGAGAATTCGAGAGATAAGTGACACCATAAGACGAAACAACATTAGAATAATTGGGATTCCAGAAGAAGAAGAAACAGAGAGGGGAGCAGAGGGTCTATTGGAGAGAATCATTGGAGAGAATTTCCCTAATATGGCAAAGGGAACAAGCATTAAAATCCAGGAGATGCAGAGAACCCCCCTCAAAGTCAACAAGAATAGGTCCACACCCCGTCACCTAATAGTAAAATTTACAAGTCTTAGTGACAAAGAGAAAATCCTGAAAGCAGCCCGAGAAAAGAAATCAGTAACATACAATGGTAAAAATATTAGATTGGCGGCAGACTTATCCACAGAGACCTGGCAGGCCAGGAAGAGCTGGCATGATATATTCAGAGCACTCAACGAGAAAAACATGCAGCCAAGAATACTCTATCCAGCTAGGCTATCATTGAAAATAGAAGGAGAGATCAAAATCTTCCAGGACAAACAAAAACTGAAAGAATTTGCAAACACCAAACCAGGTCTCCAGGAAATATTGAAAGGGGTCCTCTAAGCAAAGAGAGAGCCTAAAAGTAGTAGATCAGAAAGGTACAGAGACAATATACAGTAACAGTCACCTTACAGGCTACTAATGGCACTAAATTCATATCTCTCAATAGTTACCCTGAATGTTAATGGGCTAAATGCCCCAATCAAAAGACACAGGGTATCAGAATGGATAAAAAAACAAAACCCATCAGTATGTTGCCTACAAGAAACTCATTTTAGACGCGAAGACACCTCCAGATTTAAAGTGAGGGGGTGGAAAACAATTTACCATGCTAATGGGCATCAGAAGAAAGCTGGGGTGGCAATCCTTATATCAGATCAATTAGATTTTAAGCCAAAGACTATAATAAGAGATGAGGAAGGACACTATATCCTACTCAAAGGGTCTGTCCAACAAGAAGATCTAACAATTTTAAATATCTATGCCCCTAACGTGGGAGCAGCCAACTATATCAACCAATTAATAACAAAATCAAAGAAACACATCAATAATAATACAATAATAGTAGGGGACTTGAACACTCCCCTCACTGAAATGGACAGATCATCCAAGCAAAAGATCAACAAGGAAATAAAGGCCTTAAATGACACACTGGACCAGATGGACATCACAGATATATTCAGAACATTTCATCCCAAAGCAACAGAATACACATTCTTCTCTAGTGCACATGGAACCTTCTCCAGAATAGATCACATCCTGGGTCACAAATCAGGTCTCAACCGGTATCAAAAGATTAGGATTATTCCCTGCATATTTTCAGACCACAATGCTCTGAAGCTAGAACTCAATCACAAGATGAAAGCTGGAAAGAACCCAAATACATGGAGACTAAACAGCATCCTTCTAAAGAATGAATGGGTCAACCAGGAAATTAAAGAAGAATTGAAAAAATTCATGGAAACAAATGATAATGAAAACACAACAGTTCAAAATCTGTGGGACACAGCAAAGGCAGTCCTGAGAGGAAAATATATAGCGGTACAAGCCTTTCTCAAGAAACAAGAAAGGTCTCAAGTACACAACCTAACCCTACGCGTAAAGGAGCTGGAGAAAGAACAAGAAAGAAACCCTAAACCCAGCAGGAGAAGAGAAATCATAAAGATCAGAGCAGAAATCAATGAAATAGAAACCAAAAAAACAATAGAAAAAATCAATGAAACTAGGAGCTGGTTCTTTGAAAGAATCAATAGGATTGATAAACCCCTGGCCAGACTCATCAAAAAGAAAAGAGAAAGGACCCAAATCAATAAAATCATGAATGAAAGAGGAGAGATCACAACTAACACCAAAGAAATACAGACAATTATAAGAACATACTATGAGCAACTCTACGCCAACAAATTGGACAACCTGGAAGAAATGGATGCATTCCTAGAGACATATAAACTACCACAACTGAACCAGGAAGAAATGGAAAACCTGAACAGGCCCATAACCAGTAAGGAGATTGAAACAGTCATCAAAAACCTCCAAACAAACAAAAGCCCAGGGCCAGACGGCTTCCCAGGGGAATTCTACCAAACATTTAAAGAAGAACTCATTCCTATTCTCCTGAAACTGTTCCAAAAAATAGAAATGGAAGGAAAACTTCCAAACTCATTCTATGAGGCCAGCATCACCTTGATCCCAAAACCAGACAAGGATCCCACCAAAAAAGAGAACTACAGACCAATATCCTTGATGAACACAGACGCAAAAATTCTCGCCAAAATACTAGCCAATAGGATTCAACAGTACATTAAAAGGATTATTCACCACGATCAAGTGGGATTTATTCCAGGGCTGCAGGGTTGGTTCAACATCCGCAAATCAATCAATGTGATAGAACACATTAATAAAAGAAAGAACAAGAACCATATGATACTCTCCATAGATGCTGAAAAAGCATTTGACAAAGTACAGCATCCCTTCCTGATCAAAACTCTTCAAAGTGTAGCGATAGAGGGCACATACCTCAATATTATCAAAGCCATCTATGAAAAACCCACTGCAAATATCATTCTCAATGGAGAAAAACTGAAAGCTTTTCCATTAAGGTCAGGAACACGGCAGGGATGTCCATTATCACCACTGCTATTCAACATAGTATTAGAAGTCCTAGCCTCAGCAATCAGACAACAAAAAGAAATTAAAGGCATCCAAATTGGTAAAGAAGAAGTCAAACTATCACTCTTCGCAGATGATATGATACTATATGTGGAAAACCCAAAAGACTCCACTCCAAAACTGCTAGAACTTGTACAGGAATTCAGTAAAGTGTCAGGATATAAAATCAATGCACAGAAATCAGTTGCATTTCTGTACACCAACAACAAGACTGAAGAAAGAGAAATTAAGGAGTCAATCCCATTCACAATTGTACCCAAAACTACAAGATACCTAGGAATAAACCTAACCAAAGAGACTAAGAATCTATACACAGAAAATTATAAAGTACTCATGAAAGAAATTGAGGAAGACACAAAAAAATGGAAAAATGTTCCATGCTCCTGGATTGGAAGAATAAATATTGTGAAAATGTCTATGCTACCTAAAGCAATCTACACATTTAATGCAATCCCTATCAAAATACCATCCATTTTTTTCAAAGAAATGGAACAAATAATCCTCAAATTTATATGGAACCAGAAAAGACCTCGAATAGCCAAAGGAATATTGAAGAACAAAGCCAAAGTTGGTGGCATCACAATTCCGGACTTCAAGCTCTATTACAAAGCTGTCATCATCAAGACAGCATGGTACTGGCACAAAAACAGACACATAGACCAGTGGAACAGAATAGAGAGCCCAGAAATCGACCCTCAACTCTATGGTCAACTCATCTTCGACAAAGCAGGAAAGAATGTCCAATGGAAAAAAGACAGCCTCTTCAATAAATGGTGCTGGGAAAATTGGACAGCCACATGCAGAAAAATGAAATTGGACCACTTCCTTACACCACACACGAAAATAGACTCCAAATGGATGAAGGACCTCAATGTGAGAAAGGAATCCATCAAAATCCTTGAGGAGAACGCAGGCAGCAACCTCTTCGACCTCAGCCGCAGCAACATCTTCCTAGGAACAACGGCAAAGGCAAGGGAAGCAAGGGCAAAAATGAACTATTGGGATTTCATCAAGATCAAAAGCTTTTGCACAGCAAAGGAAACAGTTAACAAAACCAAAAGACAGCTGACAGAATGGGAGAAGATATTTGCAAACGACATATCAGATAAAGGGCTAGTATCCAAAATCTATAAGGAACTTAGCAAACTCAACATCCAAAGAACAAACAATCCAATCAAGAAATGGGCAGAGGACATGAACAGACATTTCTGCAAAGAAGACATCCAGATGGCCAACAGACACATGAAAAAGTGCTCCACGTCACTCGGCATCAGGGAAATACAAATCAAAACCACAATGAGATATCACCTCACACCAGTCAGAATGGCTAAAATTAACAAGTCAGGAAATGACAGATGCTGGAGAGGATGTGGAGAAAGGGGAACCCTCCTCCACTGTTGGTGGGAATGCAAGCTGGTCCAACCACTCTGGAAAACAGCATGGAGGTTCCTCAAAATGTTGAAAATAGAACTACCCTATGACCCAGCAATTGCACTACTGGGTATTTACCCTAAAGATACAAACATAGTGATCCGAAGGGGCACGTGTACCCGAATGTTTATAGCAGCAATGTCTACAATAGCCAGACTATGGAAAGAACCTAGATGTCCATCAACAGATGAATGGATCAAGAAGATGTGGTATATATACACAATGGAATACTATGCAGCCATCAAAAGAAATGAAATCTTGCCATTTGCGACGACGTGGATGGAACTAGAGCGTATCATGCTTAGTGAAATAAGTCAATCGGAGAAAGACAACTATCATATGATCTCCCTGATATGAGGACATGGAGAAGCAACATGGGGGGGGAGGGGGATAGGAGAAGAATAAATGAAACAAGATGGGATTGGGAGGGAGACAAACCATAAATGACTCTTAATCTCACAAAACAAACTGGGGGTTGCTGGGGGGAGGTGGGATTGGGAGAGGGGGAGCGGGCTATGGACATTGGGGAGGGGAGGCGAACCATAAGAGACTATGGACTCTGAAAAACAACCTGAGGGTTTTGAAGGGTCAGGGGTGGGAGGTTGGGGGAACAGGTGGTGGGTGATGGGGAGGGCACGTTTTGCATGGAGCACTGGGTGTTGTGCAAAAAGAATGAATACTGTTACGCTGAAAAAATTAATAAAAGGGGGAAAAAAAAAAAAAAAAAAAAAAGATTATCTTCCATGACTCTGTAGGATTGACCTCTGGTAGGTAAGAGGGGTTCAATATTCACAAATCAATCAATGTGGAAAAAAAATGAGAAGAGAGAACCACATGGTCCTCTCAATTGATGCAGAAAAATCATTTATAAATATATCACATTGGTTCATGTTTAAAACACTTCAAATTAAAGGAATAGAGGGAATATTCTTCAAATTCATCAATCTATCAATGAAAAGTCCACAGTGAATATGATTCTCTAGGGGAAAATTTAACAGTATTCCCTTTGAAATCAGGAACATGAGAAGGATACCCTGTCTTGGCACTGTTCTCCAACATAGTACTAGAAGTCCTAGAACCAGCAATCAGAAAACAAAAGGAAATAAAATGTACTCAGATTGGGGAAGAAGAAGTCAAACTCTCTCTATTCACAGACAACATGATACTCTATAAGGAAAACTCAAAAGACTCTACCCCAAAAATACTAGAACTCATATAACAATCATTAATGTGGCAGGATACAGAATCAATGTACAAAAATAAGATGCTTTCTTATACACTACCCATGAAAAGAAAGAAAGGGAAATTAGAGAATTGATTCTATTTACCATAGCACCAAGAACCACAAAAGACCTTGGAATAATCCTAACAAAAGAGGTACAGGATCTGTACTTAAGGACTTTAAGAACACTCATGAAAGAAATTGAAAAAGACTCAAAAAGGTGTAAAAGCATCCCATGTTCATGGATCAGAAAAATAAACATCGTTAAAATGTCTTTACTGCACAGAGTAATGTACACTTCAATTCCTTCCAGGTCAAAATTCCACTACCATCTACAAAGTGCTAGAACAAACAATCCTAAAATTTGTATAGAACCAGAAAAGACCCCATATTGCTAAGGAATTTTTTTTTCAAAAAGAAAAACAAAACCAGGGGCATCACGTTGCCTGATTTCATGTTTTGTTACAATGCTGTGATCACCAAGACGGCATGGTACTGCCCCAAAAATGGACAAATAGACAAGTGGAAGAGAGGAGAGAGGCCAGATATGGACCCAAAACTCTATGTTCAAATAATCCTCAACAACACTGGAGAAATATACAGTGGAAAAAAAAAGACAGTCTCTTCAAAAAATGGTGCTGGGAAAATTGGACAGCTATGTGTAGAAAAATGAAAGTCAACATTCTTGTACACCACACATGAAGATAAACTCGAAATGGATAAAAGACCTCAATGTGAGGCAGCAATCCATCAGAATCTTGGCGGGGAACATAGACAGTAACCTTTTCGACATCAGCCACAGAAACATCTTTCAAGATATGTCTCCAAGGGCAAAGGAAACAAAAGCATAATTGAACATTTGGGACTTCATCAAGATCAAAAGCTTCTGCACAACAAAGGAAACAGTCAACAAAACAAAGAGGCAACCCACGGAATGGGAGAAGATATTCACAAATGATACTACAGACAAAGGGCTGATATCCAGGATCTATAAAGAACTTCTCAAACTCAACACACACAAAACATATAATCATGTCAAAAAATGGGCAGAAGACATGAACAGACACTTCTCCAATGAAGACATACAAATTGCTATCAGACATGAAAAAATGTTCATCATCACTAGCCATCAGGGAGAATCAAATCAAAACCACATTGAGATACCATCTCACACCAGTTAGAATTGCCAAAATTAACAAGACAAGAAACAACATCTGTTGGAAAGGATGTGGAGACAGGGGAATCCTTTTACACTGTTGGTGGAAATGCAAGTAGGTGCAGCCACATTGGAAAACAGTGTGGAGATTCCTTAAGAAATTAAAAACAGACCTTCCCTATGACCCTGCAATTGCACTACAGGGTATTTACCCCAAAGATACAGATGTAGGGAACAGAAGGGCCATCTGTACACCAATGTTCATAGGAGCATGGCCACAGTCACCAAACTGTGGAAGGAGCCAAGAAGCCCTTCAACAGAAAATGGATATAGAAGATATGGTCCATATATAGAATGGAATATTATGCAGCCATCAGAAGGGAAGAATACCTAACTTTTCTATCAATATGGAGGACTGAAGGAGATTATGTGAGGGAAATAAGTCAAGCAGAGGAGTCAATTTTTATATGGTTTCACTTACTTGTAGAGCATAAGTAATTACATGGAGAACATTAGTAGAAGGAAAGGAAAAGTTAATTGGTAGAAATTGTAAGACAAAATGAAGCATGAGAGACTGTGGATCTGAAAAACAAACTCAGGGTTTTGGAGGGGCAGTGATGGGGATAGGTGAACCTGGTGGTGGGTATTAAGGAGGGCATATATTGCATGGAGCACTGCGTATAGTGCATAAATAATTAAACTTGGAACTCAGAAAAAAATAAGTTTAATTTAAAAAATAATCAGTTATTTACTTAGGAATCTTAATAAAATATGAAGACTGAAAAAATACATTTTATTTAAAACATAATAATGATGTTATTTTATATCTTAATGAGATGTAATGCAAAATATCCATGACCTACATTCTCCTATTGAGAGAGATTACCTCATTTATCACCTTTATGAAAATAAACTTCCTATATTTCTGTTCTGTTGAAAGTTACTTCAGATTTCATTCAGCAGAAAAGTAGTGTATTTACAAGGACAGTAGTAGAATATTTGTGACAAGACTTTCCATTATAGCTTTTTTTTCTATATTGCCCTTTTACCACAGAGGATCTAGGAGACAAGACACGGAGAACCCAGAGTGATTTGAGTTGGTTCTCAGAGGTTAGTCAAAATGAAATATTAAATATCCTCTTTCAGAGCATACGGAGGTCACTCACTTCATAAAACATACCTGAATAATATCACTTTAAAATATTTTTAGAGACATCTGAGTGGCTCAGTCATTAAGTGTCTGTGTTTGGCTCAGGTCATGATCCAGGGTTCTGAGATCAAGCCCCACATTGGGATCCCTGCTCAGTAGGAAGCCTCCTTCTCCTGCTCCCACACCTGCTCCTATTCACTCTATGGAAATCTCTCTCTGCCAAAGAAGTAAATTATTTATATATCTATATCTGTATGTAGATGCATATAGATATAGATAAATATATTTTTAAATTTTGCAACTTGACATTGTTCCAAAAAATTTTCATGGATGAGTCAAATTTAAAACAATGTCAAAT
The DNA here is from genome assembly GCF_922984935.1 of Meles meles. Classification (NCBI taxonomy): domain Eukaryota; kingdom Metazoa; phylum Chordata; class Mammalia; order Carnivora; family Mustelidae; genus Meles; species Meles meles. The sequence goes on from NC_060081.1 coordinate 2,727,841, forward strand.
AGAGCTTCTTTATGACCCTGCAATTGCGCTACTGGGTATTTACTCCAAAGATACAGATGTAGTGAAAGAAGGACCATATGTACCCAATGTTCATAGCAGCAATGGCCATAGTCGCCAAACTGTGGAAAGAGCCAAAATGCCCCGCAATGGACGAATGGAAAAGGAAGATATGGTCCATATACACTATGGAGTATTATGCCTCCACCAAAAAGGATGAATACCCAACTTTTATATCAACATGGAAGGAAGTGGAAGAGACTATGCTGAGTGAAATAAGTTAAGCATAGATAGTCAATTGTCATATGGTTTCACTTATTTGTGGAGCAAAAGGAATAACATGGAGGATATGGGGAGATGGAGAGGAGAAGGTAATTGGGGGAAAATGGAGGGGGAGATGAACCATGAGAGACTGTGGACTCTGAAAAACAATTTGAGGGTTTTGGAGGGGCAGGAGTGGGGCGTTGGGTGAGACAAGTTGTGGGTATTATGGAGGGCATGCATTGCATGGAGGATGGGAGTGGTGCATATGCAATGAATTCTGGAACACTGAAACGCAATTTAATTTTTTTTAAAGGAGATACGAGACTCTATATGAGGACTGTGCCTGGGTGAAACCAGAGCAGGTGTCCCTGGAGGTGAGCAGGGGGTCCAGGCCCATACAGATATCTGTAATGGGCTAGGTTGGGGCCCTTTAATTCAGGAAGCATTCAGGAAGTCCCACTCATTATAGGCGATCCTCTAGGAGCTGACTATGATCTCTGCACAGAGCAGACAGCACCCTGGGACTCCAGACTAGTTAGGGGAAAACAGTGACACTGGACATGATGAGAGGTAGCATCCACATGACATTTTATGTGATGACCCCTGGCTTCCACTAGATATGGGTGTATTTTCTCCAGTTATGATGAGTTTGGCAGAATATGTGAGTGAGCTTTGACTGATGCATGAGGGCCTTCTCTCACCCCCAGGGACTCTTGGACCCTCACCCCACACATCTGTGATTCCTCCTTAAGGGTGAAGTTTTGAGAGTTCCTTCTGGAGGAAGGAAGGGCCCCAGGGGAACTGTGGATGTGGTCACCTTTGCAGAGCAGAGGGTGTTAGAGGACAGCTTTAGTCCCTAACAGCATCCTTCCCCACCCCTCCCTCCAGTCCTGACTCAACACCAATCCAGGGACCCAGAACAGAGGGTGTAGGAACCATCACACGTAGCAATCTGTTGAAACCCGGACACTGGGTGCCCAGAGAGTACTCAGAAGACCCAGTGAGAGCTCAAGGACCAGATATTCCACACCCTGTGGGAGGATTGTGTCGGTGGAATGAGACCCACTCGTGGAATCTATTGAAAGAGTGAGGACAAGAGCAGATAAGGTAACATTTGAGGTAGTGGGGTGGTCCTGCAAAGGCCTAGCTAGAGACAGAGTCCCTTAGTTCCCTCCTTGGTTGGATCTTCACAGCACAGTGGCATGTGCAGCAAGAGGCCAGACACTATCCTTCCCTGGGAACATGCAGTTGAATTCTGTGGCAAGTGGACAAGGAGACCAACTGAGGAGTGTTTCCAGTTCCCCTAAGAAGGACAGAAATGTTCACGGGATTGAATAGGACTCACACTCATAGCGCCTTTTTGCACCCTGTCATCTAAGATGAGACCTGTCTCAGGCAGGAGTGCCAGATCACAGGTGGACAAAGACTAGGACTGGTCTCTGACAGAAGCTGGAAGCCCAGGGACCCAGGTTCCCACATGGGTTCCCTGGAATATTGGTTTGGGAGGGTGCCCTGTCTTCTGACTCCTCTAACAGTCTCTTCCCAGGACCATCTCCTCCATCTTGAACACATGGCTAGAAAAATAGCCCGAGGATTTTGTCCAGCCCCCAGAATTTCCCAGCCTGAATATGCTGCTGGCATATTCAGCATGGGGCTCAATATGTCAGGCTAGGATTTGGAGCACCATACCCAGTTCTGCTCTCCCAGGTGCATCAGACTGAGCCCACAGAGACAGAATCTGGGAGTGAGAAGGGCTGGAAGGACTGATGTGCTCCTGCAGAGGGGGCTGAGTGGGCCACACTGACCAAGCCTAGCGAACACTTGAGCCGAGAGGAGTGAGTAGTCTCAGATTCCTTTCCCCATGGTCTTTAGTCAGGGAGACCTTCAAGTAATTGCTTCCTGGACACAGAAGACATTGAGTGATGGGATAAGTTTCCTTTTTTTTTAGAAGGGACATGGGAAGTCAATCGTGCTGATGATACTCTTTTCAATGAGCTACAGCACTAGGCCCAGAGAAAGATCCTGAACCACCTCAGGAACTCACCCCAGCTCCCACTGTGGCGCCCGCTGTATCTTCAGACACAAAGTTGGCCCACCCCATTCCTGGTGCTGGAGCTCAGCCCTCAGCAAGAGCAGTGGCACCACCTCCCCTGTTGGGGCCAGTGCAGGTGGTAGTCAGGGCTCTAATTCACTCTCCTGAAATAGAAGAACTATCAGTCCCTTTATCTTTGTCTCAGTGGTATATCCAGACTCAGCCCCCAAACAGCAGCTCATGCTGGCTGGAACCCCAAGGATGGGGTTTCTTGCACTCTTTGTAAATTTTGTGTTTTGTATACACTTGTAAAACAGCTGAAAAGATTTTGTTCATTCAATAAAGTATTATTAGAGTTTCCTTAAAAGTTTACTCTGATCCATTTCAATGGTGTATTGAGGTTCCTTTAAGTACCTTAAGAGTGTTGCACAACTAATTACTTGTAGAACATTTCCATCACAGAGAAACCTGGGCTACTTATCACTCACTACTCACTACCACACCCCAGGCCAGGCAACCACTGTACTTCTCTCTGTCTCTGGTATTATACCTCATCTGGGATTTTCATGTGACTTGAATCCTACAATATAGCCTTCTCTGTCTGGCTACAGAATATAAGAAAGATACATAGTTTTTTTTTTTTTTCATTGTTTTATAAAAGTAACATTTTATTACAAATGAATGTTCCTGATAGAACTATGATCATTGGAAGACCCAAAATAATCTGCTCTCATTATCTGGGGTAGTGTTCCCTTTCATAACGATATTTTGAATGGCGGAAACGGGGGGGGGGGAATTCTGGGTCCATGAGACACCTTTAAATTCTGTCATTATCCCACGTAGGTCATATTTAAATTATTCTAGAGGGAAATTTATAAAAAAAATATTAAAATCACATCTTAAATCTTCCCAATTTTTACTAACAAGTCAGGTAATAGAGTAAATAGTTCTTTAGTTTTAAGCCAGAAGGTGTTTAATAGTTTAAGCCAGAAGGTGTAAAATAATGACTTAAATATGAGAAAAAAGACAAGTTCCTTCTCCAAAAAATGATAGCCTGTAATGGGTTTTGTCCCAATTCCAATAATTTTCCTTCTGATTTGTGTGTGTGTGTGTGTGTGTGTGTGTGTGTGTGTGTGTTATGCTGTGGGAGGAAGGTAGTGAGAGTTTTCAGGCTGGGATCTTCTTCTACCTGATGTCCCCACAGTGGACAGGCATTGTCTCTGCTGTCCTCTTGGGCATTCTCAGTGAGAGCACACAAAGACCCATCATTGAACAACTGAGCCATTTCCAATTATTTGACTCTCATCATTCAAATGATAAGTACATATGTGCCACAAATCTGTTTCTTTCTGTCTGATTCCTACAAGTTTCGCCACTTGAACAGTTTAATTCAGGGACATTCCCCTGTTACTAATGGCGTCAGAAGTGCTTGACAATCAAGGGAGTGCAAGGATCATGGTGGAGGGACTCTGGCCTCCTGAAAGACCACGTGAAGGAGATCAGTCCCCAATATGAAGATCCACTCAGCACTGTTATGTGAGGAAATCTATGGCAAAATGCCACCATAATTAGGGGAGTTATTTGGTAATTCAGCATAAGGGAATATAACTAGAACATGTTGAAATCAGCATGCAAACGTCCGTATTTATCAGTCTAGAACCTCGAGGAAATGACCAAAGAAGCACCTGGCTTCCTCAGTCAGTAGGGCACGAGGTCCTTGATCTCAGGGTCATGAGTTTGAGCCCTACATGGAAGACAGAGTTGATGTAGGAAGCAAGAAAACAACAGGACTTACGCATAACCCAAATCAATTGGGCTTGGACAATAGAGCTGGTCGGTGGTGGACTGGGTCCTCTCTCCTGTTCATTCAGCCACTGGGCCCTGAGCACTTAGGTGTTGCTACTCCTTACCTGGCAAACAATTTCTCCCTCTAGGAGCTCAGGGTTTAGAGGGGCAGATGCACAAACCTGACCTGGAAAGGTGAATGAAAGGAGCATTTGCTACATAAGACAGGTGTAAGGGACTAAAATGGGTCCTGAACTCCACCAGGGGAGGGATCTGACAAGGCTATGCTGAGACGGCATTGAGAATTCCTGTGGCAGGAAAAGAAGACGGCAGCCCTGCCGAAATCTAAGTGTATTTAGTCCGGCAGAGGGTACCATGGTGCAGAGGATCAGAAGCAGAATATGGTGTTCCCAGAGTGGGGGTTAGAAAGGAGGCCAGGGTGTTAGAACTGAGGTTGCTGAAGGGGGGAGCAGAGAAAAGGGAGGAAGACCACAGCCTGGGGCAGATGGACACTATCAGTGTCCTGCTCCTAGTGCTGTGTGACCACATTGTCCCACACTCAGTGTCTTAACCAACAAACACTATCTCCCATTCTCTGAGGAGTCTTTAAGTACAGGAATCCAGGAGTACTTACCTAGGGGCTCTTGCCAGAGCCCCACAGTACTTTGGGGCTGTTGATAACATTAATTCAGGGCCTGTTTCACTGAGAATCTGAGTTCACGTAGGGGAGTTGGCAGAATTCAGTCCATCTCAAAAGGCCTGAGTTCTTCTGACTGTTGTTGGTCCTCCTTGCCAGGTCCTGGGCCCATGTGTGTACAATAGGGTTCAGCATAGGGTCTTGTACTCCAGGGTGAGGATATGAGAGAGAACACGTGTCAGAGGCAGCACAGGGATGGGCAATGAGCTTTTAGGGATAAATCTCAGATGGAGCTTTTGGGTCATGTGGCCATGTTCTGTGGAATGGGAGGAATCATTCAGTCCAAACAACTCTCCAAGGGACATGGTTACACAAAGATGATTAAACAGGATATGAGATTTCAGGGAACTACTGAGAAGAGAAGGTAAAGACTGCTGCATGGTTAGTGCCTTGCCAAGAATCACAGACTGTTAATATGGCTGAACCAGGCATGAACCCAGCTCTTTATGAGTGTCCTCAAAGTTCGGGTGCTGGATGCACCTAGGACTCACTGCAGGGCTCTGAAAAAGTTGTGTTGAAGGTAGGGCCTGGAGACATGGAGATGGTTTCAGCGTGAGAGAGAGCATTGATATCATAGACAGGAGGCATTCCAGGAAGTTCTTGCCTGAGGGGGAACCCCGGTCATGGCAACCCACTGTGTGGACCCCTTTCAACATCACACTCATTAGAAAGGATTTAATAGGTCTCAGCACAGTATATGAAGTCTTTAATGGTATGGGTGGATTCTGACCATCAAGCGCCAAAGCTCTAATCCCTTTTTTTAGGGTTTCTTTGAAAATTCGAAAGCCTAAGGTCTTGGGAAAGTATGGCCCACCCCTCTGTAGATGGGCCTGGCACATTCTCGGACACCAGAATATGAGAATTGATGAACAGATGTGTGCCCACAGGAATGACTGTGCATGCTCTCTCTCTCTCTCTCTCTCTCTCTCTCTCTCTCTCTCTCTCATACACACACACACACACACACACACACACACAAACATACACACACAACACACACACACTTACACACACCATTAGGGACTGTAGGGTGGGGTCTGTTGAGTAGCAGACTTGGAAACATTGAGAAGAGTAGGAAAATGTGCTTGAAGTTATTTCCTACATGTGACACCATTCCTCCAATATCACAGATATTATTCCACACATGCCTGTGGACATATGGAGAAAGTCCATGCTACAATCATTTGTGTTGTACATACAAGATGCAGACCACCCCAGACAGGCATAATGGCTTATCCAGGTTCACAAACGGGTAAGAGTGGAGATTTGTGTCTGAAGCCAGGTGGGCCCTGGCTGCACTCAGCCCTTCCTTGGGGGCCTGTGGAGATGTGTGTGTGTTGGTGTTACTGTGTACAGATGTGGCCTTGCAAGCAGAAAGGAGATGGGCAGACATCAGCCCTGAACACTGTTTGTATAGGTGATAATCCAGGGTGGAACTGGGTAGGTGATCTCAGGGAGTTTAGTCACTTCCTTGACTGCAGACCCTAATTGAATTTGGAACACTGCAACCAGGCTCCCACATTCTAGTGTAGTCCACTACCAGAGTTACTTGGCTACAGAAATCTGATACAGAAAGGTGTACTCTTGCTGTCTGCCAACACTATGGGGCTCTGGCTTCCAGAATACCCAGGGGAATGGCTTTTTGACACGCTGCAAACATTGCCGCCAACTTCACCTCCAATGCCTCAGGGCATTTGGTAGGAGGTTCCATTAGGCATTACAAGAGCAGGGCTCAGTATGTATGCCTGAAAAACTAACATAGGGTTAGGATAAGGTCCTAGGGGCATGGCACATCAATCTGCTGCCTTTGTGCCAGCTACGTGGGTGTCTGTCTGGAGGTAGGACTCAGGTTGAGGGACAGAATTGTGTTAGTGTCCAGTGCTGACTTTCATAAATGGAAGTGGCTTGGGGTCTCTTGAAGCTGTCTCATAATCTGGGGATTTCTTGCATCTTCACAGGGCACATTTTCCTTCTAGGGGGCAGGCAAAGTCCTGTGTTGTGACTCCAGTGTTCTCTATCTGGAGAGCTTATGGACCAGGACTCTGAGGACAGAAGTATGAAATCCCAATCTAAGGCTAGGCTTAGGGCCTAGGGCATGGCAGGCCCAATCTACGGATGCTGAGGCAAGCTCCCCGGGATCTGAGTTTAAGTCAAGTATGAGGGGGTCACTCAAATTGTAGCGTGTGTCCATGAGAATCATCGATTTTGGGGGTAGCCTCATGGGTTCATAGAGTTTTCAAAAGCTCTGGGACTTTTGCACAGTTCCAAATAGTTTGGCTTATTCTGGGGTATAGGTGGTGTCCTGATTTATGGCTCAGGGATCCCCCATATGGGGGGATATGAGAGCAGGGACTGGGTATGGATTCCTGAAAACCCAACCTAAGGTTTGGGTTAGGGACTAGGGTCAGGTCAGGTCAGGTCTGATCTGCTGACTCTGGGGCCAGATACGTGGATGGATGGCTGGACGTCAGGGCTCAGGCTGAGGGACAGACTGTGTATTAGTGTCCTGACTCAGGTTCCGAAATTGGGGGTGTCCTCCTTGGCCGTGTAGTATTCTCATAATCTGTGGATGTTTGCAGCTCCCCAGAACACCATTTCTGCTGATGGGCAGGCAGAGTACTGTACTTTCTTCCAGAGGTCTCTATATGGAGGGCTTATGGGCCAGGACTCTTGGGACAGAAGTCTAAAAACTCAAGCCAGTGTTAGGATTAGGGCCTACGGAATGACTGAACATATCTACAGATGCTGAAGCATGCTCCCTGGGATGTAAATTTAGAGTGTGTGCCAGGCGTTGGCTCAGGCTTAACTTTGTGACCATGCATTCTGCCAATTATGGGAGAAGCCTCATGTGGCCATGGAGGTTACTACCGCCCTGCTAGTTTCGTGCAGATCCAATTAGCAAGATTTATTTTATGGCACAGGAGGAGTCCAGTTTTCTGACTCAGGTGTCCAACATAAGGAGGGATTCATGAACAGGCTTCTGGGTATGGGTAACTGACAACTCAACCTAGGGTTAGGATTTGGGCCTAGGGGCACGGCAGGTCCCATCTGCTCGTTCTGAGGCCAGCTGTCCCGGTGGCTGACTGGAGAATGGGACTCAGGTTGTCAGACTGCGAATTAGTGTCCACAGTGGCATACCATATTGGGGTGGCATCAGGGGCCATGCACGTTTCTGTAAACATGGCGTTTTGTGCAGCTCCATAAGGCAGAATTTCCTTCTTGGGGGGCAGGCCGAGACATATTTTGTGGTTCCTGAGTTCTCTATATGGAGTACTTCTGGGCCAGGACTCTTGGGACAGAAGTCGGAGAACCCAAGATAGAATTCAGGTTAAAGTCTAGGGCATGGTTGGCTCGACCTGCAGACTCTGAGGAAGACTCCATGGATTGTGAATTTAGGTTGAGTGTCAGATGTTCATTCAAGCCGGACTTTGTGTCCATTTCTTCCAAATATGGGGGTGGTCTCATGTGCCCATGGAGGTTACTACAGCCATGGTGATTTTGCGCAGCTCTAATTAGCAAGGTTTTATTCTGCAAGACAGGAGGAGTCCTGTATTGTGGCTCAGGGATCACCCATATAGACGGATTTGAGCCAAGTCTCTGGATATGAATTCCTGAAAACCCAATCTAGGTTAGGATTAGGGCCAAGGGCATGGCATGCCTGATCAGCTGTCTCTGCGGGGAGCTACCATGAGGACTGAGTTGTAAACGCAGCTCAGTCTGAGGTCCACAAATCGGCTTGTGTCCAGCGAGTCCTCTGAAATTGGGGGTGGGCTGGGCCATGCAGATGTCTCTTACCCTGAGAATGTTACACAGCTCCAAACCACAGGGATTCCTTTAGGAAGGCAGAAGTCCTGTTTTCTGGTTCAGGGATCTCCCATATGGAGGGATTTAAAGTAGACCACTGGGGACAGATATCTGAAAACACAGCTAGGGTTAGAATTAGGGACTGGTGCAGCGTAGGTCTGTTCTGCTGGCTCTTGGGATATCTACGTGGGTGGCAGAGTGGAGGTCCTGTCTCAAGATGAGTGACAGAATGTGTATTAGCATCCAGGGGGGCTTCCTAAATGGGGGTGGCTTCAGAGGCCATGCATGTTTCTCCTAACCTGGGGGGTTTTGTACAGTGCCATAGGGCACAGCTTCATTCTGGAGGGCAGGGAGAGTCCTGTGGTATGGCTCCTGAGTCCCCAGTCTTTAAGGCTTGTGAGCCAGGACTCTGGGGAAAGTCTGAACACCCACGCTAGGGTTTGGGAAACGTCCTAGGGCATGGCAGGCCCGATCTGCAGAGGCTGAGTTGAGCTCCTCAGGATTTGAGCTTAAGGAAAATGTCAGGTAGTCCCTCAAACTATAATTTGTGACCACTAGGGCTACCATAAGTTGAGGTGGCCTCCTGTGGACATAGAGGTTTATCCTGCATTGGGGGTTCTGTGCAATGTCAAATAGCAAGGTTTCATTCTGGGAGATGAGTGGAGTCTTCTTGTTTGGCTCTAGGGTACCCCATTTGGAGCGATTCATGAGCAGGGCTCTGGGGATGGATGCCTAAAAATAAAACATAGTATTAGAGATAAGGCGTAGGGGCATATCAGGTCCAATCTGCCAACTCTTGCTTGTGGACAAGGACTCTGAGGACATAAGGCTGAAAACCCAATCTAGGTCTTGGGTTTGGGCCTATGGCATGGCAGGATCAATGTACAGACACTGAGGACAGCTCCCTGAGAATCAAAGTTAAGGCGAGGGTCAGGAGGTCGCTAAGGCTGGAGTTTGTGTCCATGCCATCCACCGAATATGGGGTGGCCTCATGCAGCCTTCGAGGTTTCTCCCACTCTGGGGCTTGTGAGCAGTTCCTAACAGTTTGGTTTATTCTGGGGGTAGGTGTCCAGTTTTATCGCTCAGGGGTCCCCCACATGGGGAGAGTCAAGAGCAGAGTTCCACGTATGGATGCCTGAAAACCCAAGCTACAATAAGGTTTAGGTCCTAGTGGAATGTCAGTCCTTATATCCTTGCTATGGGGTGAGCTACCCATTGGCCTTTTTTTGAAAATGGGGCTCAGGCTAAGGGTCGCAATGGGTGTTTGTGCCCAGGGCAGCCTGAAAAAGTGGTCGTGGCCTCAGGGCCTACAGAGTTTTCTTCTAACTCTGGGGGTTTTACATAGCTCCAAAAAGCACAGTTTTTTTCTGGGGGACAGGAGGAGTTCTTTTTGTTACTCAGGGGTCCCCCATATGGAGGTATTCAAGAGGAGGGTGCTGGCTGTGGATGCCTGAAAACCTAACCTAGGGTTAAGACTAGGGCCTAGTGGCATGACAGGGCTGGTCGGCTGGCTCTGGGGCCAGCTGTCCCGGTGGCTTATTAGAGTATGGGACACAGATTGTGTCAGAATTCATATCAGTGTCCATGGTAGTGTACGAAACTGGGATCGCATCACGGCCAGTTCACGTTTCCCCCATTCTAGGGGTTTTGTGCAGCTCCATAGGGCATGGTTTCCTTCTGGAGAGCATAGAGAGACCTGTGTGTGGCCTTGGAGTCCCCAATCTGGAGTCCTTGCACTGAGGACTCAAGGAATGAAATTCTAAAAATCCAATCTTGGTGTACGGTTAGGGTCTAGGCATGAATCTACGATATACAGATTGTGAGGCAAGCTTCCCAGACTCCAAAGGTAGGGCAAGTGTCAGGCATTCACTCAGACCACTCTAGAATTTGGTTCCACTAGGGCTGTCGAATGTGTGGGTGGCCTCCTGGATCCATGGAGTTTTCTCCTGCTCTGGGGGTTTTGCACAGCTTCAAAGAGCATGGTTTCATTCTCAGGGAGAGGTGGAGTCTTGTTGTATGTCAGGGATCCCCATATGGAAGGACTTGAGTGCAGGGCTCTGGGTATGGATGACTGAAAACCCAACCTAGGGTTAGTATTAGGCACTAGGGGCATGGCAGGCCGATATTCCAACTCTGGGGCCAGCTACGTGGGTGGCTGACTGGAGGTCAGGGCTAAGGCTGAGGGACAGAATGCGTTTTACAATCCAGGGTCGGGTTCCGTCAAAGGTTGTGGCCTTTTGGCCATGCAGATTTCTCCAAGTCTGGGCGTTATGTGCAGCTCCATTGAGAATGGCATCCTTCTGGAGGTAGGCAGAGTCCCATGGTATGGCTCTGGAGTTCTCTATCTGGAGGGCTCTAGGGATGGAAATCTGACGAGCCATACTAGGGTTAGGGATAGGGGCTAGGGCATGGCAGGCCCCATCTACATACGCTGAGGAGAGCGCCCATGGATTTCAGGTTAAGGCATGTGTCACGAGGTCGCTCAGGCTCGAGTTTGTGTCCATGTGATCCGCAAAATGTGGGTGTGGCCTCATGGGGCTATGGGGTTTTTTCCCTCTCTGGGCTTTTTGCGCAGTTACAAAGAGTTTGGTCTATTCTTGGGGATGGGTTGTGTCCTGTTTTATATCCCATGGGTCCCTCATATGGAGGGATTTGAGAGCAGGGTTGCGGGTTGGATGCTTGAAAACCCAAGCTACAATAAGGATTAGGTCCTAGTGGCATGGCAATCCTTATATCCTGGCTCTGGGGTGAGCTACACATGAGGCTGTGCTTAAAATTGGGCTCAGGCAAAGGATCACAATGGGTATTTTGTGTCAAGGGTAGCCTGAAAAGTGGGCATGGCCTCAGGGCCTTCACAGTTTTCTTCCAACTCTGAGGGTTTTACAGTAGTAGGAGTTCTGTTTTGTGGCTCAGGGGCCCCCCGTATGGAGGGATTCGAGTGGAGGGCTCTGGGTATGGATGCCTGAAATGCCAACCTAGGGTTAGGATTAGGGCCTATGGGCATGGCAGCTCTGAACTGCTGGCTCTGGGTCCAGCTATCCCAGTGGCTTTTTGGAGGGTGGGACTCAAGTTGTGTCAGACTGCATAATATTGTCAAGGGTGGATTATGAAAGTGGGGTGGCATAGCAGGCCGTGCAGGTTTCCCCTGTTCCAGGGGTTTTGCACAGCTCCATAACATATGGTTTCCTTCTGGAGGGCATGGAGAATAGTATGGGGTGGAGCCAGAGTCCCCAGTCTGGAGGGATTGCATTCCAGGACTCAAGGAATGGAATTCTGAAAACCAAATCTCAGTGTATGGTTAGGGTGTAGGGCATGGATCACCAATCTCCAGATTCTAGGGCGAGCTCCTCAGATTCTGAAGTTAGGGTGAGTCCAGGCATTCACTGAAACCTTACAAGATTTTGTGTCCACCCGGGCTGCCAAATATGTGGATGGCTTCCTGGGTTTGGAATTTTCTCCTGCTGGGGCTGTTGTGCAGCTACCAAAAGTATGGTTTCACTGTGGGGAAGACATGGAGTCCTGTTGAATGGCACATGGGTCCCCATATGGAAGTATTAGAGAAGAGGGCTCTGGGTACGGATGTCTGAAAACCCAACATAGGGTTAGCATTATGGACTAGGGGCATGGAAGATCTGATCTGCTTACTCTGGAGCCAGCTACATGGGTGGCTGATTGGAAGTCGAGACTCAGGTTGAGGAATGAACTGTATATTAGTATCCTGGGTCAGGTTCTGTAAATCAGGGAGGCCTTGTTGGCCGTGCAGTTTTCTCCTAAACTGGGAGTTTTCTAGAGCTCCAAATAGTATGGTTTCATTCTGGGGGAGAAGGGGAGACCTGCTGTATGAATCAGGGGCCCCCATATGGAGGGATTTGAGAGCAGGGTGTTGGGAATGGATTCCTGAAAGCCCAGCCTGGGTTTAGTATTAGGGACTAGGGGCATGGGAGGTCTGATGTGCTGACACTGCAGCCAGCTATGTGGGTGGCTGACTGGAGGTCGGTCTGAGGGACAGAATGTGTATTAGTGCTCTGGTCGAGTTCTGAAAATCGTAGAGGCCTCATTTGCCATGCAGGTTTCTCCTAATCTGGGGTTTCTGTGCAGGTCCAGTGAGCACGGTTTCCTTCTGAAGGGTAGGCAGAGACCCAAGGTGTGGCTCCAGAGTACTCTCTCTGGAGGGCCTGTGGGCCAGGCCTCTTGGGATGGAAGTCTGACAACCAAAGCAAGCTTAGGGTTAGGTCATAGGGCATGGAAGGCCCAATCTTCAGACGCTAATGTGCACTCCTGGGGATCTGAGGTGAAGGTGAGTGTCAGGAGGTCGCTCAGGCTGGAGTTTGTGTCCATGCCATCTGCCTAATGTGCGGGTGGCCTCATGGGGCTATGGAGTTATGCCCTGCTCTGAGCTTTTTGCGCAGTTCCCAATACTTTGGTCTCTTCTGAGGGATGGGTGATGTCCAGTTTTATGGCTCAGAGGTCCCACATATGGAGGGATTTGAGAGTAGGGTTCCAGTTATGGCTGCTTGAAAACCCAAACTACTATAAGGATTAGGTCCTAATGGCATGGCAGTCCTTATATCCTGGTTCTGGGGTGAGCTACTCATAGTGCTGTGTTGAAAATGGGGCTCAGACCAAGGATTACAATAGGTGTTTGCATCCAGGGCAGCCTGCAAAACTAGGCATGGCCTCAGGGTCTACTCAGGTTTCTTCCAACTCTGGGGATTTTACATAGCTCAAAAAGGCAAGGTTTCCTTCTGAGGGGCAGGAGCGGTTTTGTTTTGTGGCTCACGTGTCCCCCGTGAGGAGTGATTCGAGTGGAGGGCTCTGGTACGGATGCCTGAAACCCAAACCAAGGGTTTGGATTAAGGCCTAGGGGCATGGCAGATACGATCTGTTGGCACTATGCCAGCTGTCCCAGTGCCTGATTGGAAGATGGGACTCAGGTTGTGTCAGACTGCATATTAGTGTCCAGGGTGGAGTACAATATTGGGGTGGCATCAGGGGCTGTGCAGGTTTCCCCTGATATAGGGGTTTTGTGAAGCTCCGTAGAGCAAGGTTTCCTTCTGGAAGGCAGGGAGAGTCCTGCGGTGTGGCTCCAGATTCCCTAATCTGGAGAGCTTGCATTCCAGATATCAAGTGATGGAATTCAGATAACCCAAGTTCAGTTTATGGTTAGGGTATAGGGCATGGGTCATCTATCTGCAGATCCTGAGTTGAGCTCTCCAGTTTCTGAGGGTAGGGCGAATGTCAGGCATTCGCTCAGACCAGACTAGAATTTGTTTCCACTAGAGCTGCAGAATATGTGGGTGTCCTCCTGGAGTCATGGAGGTATTTCCTGCTGGCGTTTTGCACAGCTCCAAATGGTATGATTTCATTCTCGGTGAGAGGTGGAGTCCTATTGTATGGCTCACGGTTCCCCATACAGAGGGATAGATCAGGATTCTAGGTATGGATGCCTAAAAACCCAACCTAGAGTTAGAATTAGGGACAAGAGGCAAGGCAGAATGATCTGCTGACTCTGGGGCAGGCTATGTAGGTGGGTGATTGGAGGACAGGGCTTAAGCTGTGGGAAAGAATGTGCATTAGGGTCCAGTGTCATGTTTGCAAGTGAGTGTGACCTCAGTCGTCTTGCGGGTTTCTCCAAATCTGGGGGCTTTGTGCAGCTCCAATGAGCACGGTTTCCTTCTAGAGAGTAGACAGAGTCCCATGGTGTGGTTCTGGAGTTCTCTCTCTGGAGTGCTTGTGGGCCAGGGCTCTTGGAACAGAAGTCTGAAAACCAAAGCTAGGGTTAGGGTTAGAGCTTAGGGCATGGCAGGCCTAATCTTCAGATGTTGGGCGAGCTCCCAGGGATCTCAGGTTAAGGTGAGTGTCAGGAGGTCGTTAGGGCTGGATTTTGCACCCAGGCCATCTGCCAAATGTGGGGTGGCCTCAGGGGGCCATGGAGTTTGACCCTACTCTGGGGTTTTTGTGCAGTTCCAAATAGTTTGGCCTATTGTGGGGGAAAGTTGGCTCCTGTTTTATGCCTCATGGATCCCCCATAAGGAGGGATTTGAGAGAGGTTTCCCAGGTATGGCTACCTGAAGAGCCAACCTATATTTAGGGTTAGATCCTAGTGGTATGGCAGGCCTTATATCCTGGCTTGTGAAGAGCTACCCATGAGGCTGTGTTGAAAATGGGGCTCAGGCTAAGGGTCACAATGGGTTTTTCTGTCCTGGCCAGTTGTAAAATTGGGAGTGATCTCAGGGGCAATGCAGCTTTCATCCATCTCTGAGGGTTATACATAGCTGCAATAAACAAGGATTCCTTCTGGGGGGCAGGAGAATTTCTGTTCTGTTTTTCAGGGTTCCTCCACGTTGTGAGATTCAAGAGGAGGACTCTGGGTATGGATGACTGAAATGCCAACCTAGGGCTAGGATTAGGGCCTAGGGGCATGGCAGGTCCGAACTGCTGACTTTGGGGCCATCTATCCCAGTGGCTGATTGGAGGACCAGATTCAGGTTGTATCAGACTGCATATTAGTGTTTAGGGTGGAGAATGAAATGGGTGGCATCGTGAGCCTGGATCTGGAATGAGCTACCCATATGGCTCTGTTGAAAATGTGTCTCAGGCTAAGGGTCATAATGGGTGATTGTGTTCAGAGCAACTGGCAAGAGTGGTCGTGGCCTCAGGTCAACACAGGTTTCTTCCAATCTTGAAGGTTTACACAGATGCAAAAGCAAGGTTTCCTTTTGGCAACCAGGAATATTTCTGTTTTGTAGTTGAGGGGTCCCTCTGTGGAGGTATTCAAGGAGAGAGCTCTTGGTATGGATGTCTGAAACCACAAGCAGGGTTAGAATTCAAGCCTAGGGGCATGGCAAGTCCGATCTTTTGGCCTTGGGGCCAGCTCTCCCAGTGGCTGATTGGAGGATGGGACTCAGGTTGTTTCAGACTGCATATTAGTGTCCAGGGTGGAGAACGAAAGTGGGTGGCATCATGGGGCATACACGTTTGCCCTGATCTATGGGTTTGCAGGGCTCCATAGGGCATGATTTTTTTCTGTAGGGCAGGACAAGTCCCGTGGAGTGGCTCCAGAGACCCCAATCTGGAGGGATTGCATTCCGGGACTCAAGGAATGGAATTCTGAAAACCGAAGTTGAGTGTACTGTTAGGGTGTAGGGCATGGATCCCCGATGTGTAGATTCTGAGTCAAGCTCCCCAGAATATGAAGTTAGGGCAAGTGTCAGGCATTTGTTCAAACCAGACTAGATTTTGTGTCCACTAGGGCTGCTGAATGTGTTTGTGGCCTCCTGGGGCCTTGGAGGTTTCTCCTTCTCTGGGGGATTTGCTGAGCTCTAAATAGTATGATTTCATTATGTGGTAGTTGTGGAGTCCTGGTGTATGGCACAGATGTCCCCATATGGAGGGTTTTGAGAGCAGGACTTTGAGTATAGATGTCAGAAAACCCTATCCTTGGGTTAGCATTAATGACTAGAGGAATGGCAGGTGCAATCTGCCGACTCTGTGGCCAGCTACATGGTGGCTGACTGGAGGTCAGTGCTCAGGCTGTGAGACCGAATGTGCGTTAGTGTCCAGTGTCGGGTTCCATCAATGGGTGTGGCCTCATTGGCCATGCATGTTTCTCTTAATCTTGGGGTTTTGTGAATCTCCATTGAGAACGGTTTCCTTCTGTAGGTTAGGCAGAGTCCCATGGTGTGGTTCCTCAGTTCTCTATCTGGAGAGCTTGTGGCACAGGACCTTTGGGACAGAGGACTGAAAACCTATGCCAAGGTTAGAGTTAGGGCCTAGGTCATGGCAGGCCCAATCTATAGATGTTGAGGCCAAATCCCGGGGGTCTGAGATTAAGGTGACAGTCAGGATGTCCCTCAGGCTGGAGTTTGTGTCCATTCGATCCACCGAATGTGTGGGCAGTCTCATGGGGCCACAGAGTTTTCTAGGGCCATGGCCCAGACCCCGTGTCAGCCGCTAAGTTAGCTAGCAATATATCCAGCAGATCAGACATGCCATGGCCCTAGACCATCATCTCTACCCAAACTGGGTTTGCAGGCATCTGTCCCCAGATTTTATCTCAAATTCCTGAATATGGGGGAACTTGAAGCACAAAACAGTATCCCCCTTCCCCATGAGAGGAAACCTTGCCTTTGGGGTGAGGGTAATCTCTCAGAGTCAGAGAAACCTGAATGGCCCATGATGTCACAACCACTCTTGAGGGTGGACGTGGGCACAAACACCCATTGAGATCCTCAGGCTGAGCCATGTTTTCATATAAAGTCCAAAAGTAGCTGGACTAGGAGTCCACAATCCAGGCTTACCATGCCCCTAGGGCCAAATCCTAACCAAAGGGGAAGTTCCCCAGGAGCCCATACCCAGAACCCTGCTCTGGATCTCTCTTTTTGGGGGACCCCTGAGACAAAAAACAGGACTCCTCTATTCCCGAAGCAGGACACCAAACTATTGGGAGCCCGGCAAATCCCCACAGAAGGAGAATCTTCCATGGCCCCATGAGGCCACACCTGAATTCCACAGCAATCCTAGACACAAATTCAGAGACAAAAGCCATAGCTCCTGCCTCACACTCGTGCTAATTTCCGCTTCTGAGGATCTCCCCTCAGGGTCTGCAGATCAGGCATGCCATACCCTCGACCCTAACCCTACACTGAGTTTGTGTTTTCAGACTTCTGTCACCAGAGCCCTGGACCACAAACCCTCCAGGCTGGTGCCTCCAGAGCTACATGGCAGGAATGAGACTCCCCTCGCAAAGGAAACTATGTCCTTTCAGTTGCCAAAACCCTATAGATTAGGATAAATCTGCAAGGCCCTTGAAGCCACCCCAATTTCGTAAGGCAACCTGAAAATAATGAGAACTCTGACAAATCCTGAGCACCTACATCCAGTTAGGCACCAAGGTAGATGGCCTAGAAATAGGAGATTGAAACTAACATGTCCCTAGTACCTAATCTAAACACTAGCATTCGTTTTCAGGCATCTGTCCCCAGAGACCTGGCCTGAATACCAACATAACAGGGTCCCTGAGCCACAAAACAGAACACCTCCTGTCCCAGAAGGGAAGCTTGCTATATGCAGCTGTGTCAAAGACTCACGGGAGGAGAATCCTGCATGGTCCCTGAGCCATGGCCAAAATCCAAAGTGTCCCTGGACACAAGCCTGCATTGTGATCCATCAGCATGAGACTCCATTTCAACTCAGCCCCCTGGGTAGTTCTGCCCTGAGCCAGTGGATCAAACCTGCCATGTTCCTAGACTGCAATGGAAACATGGGGAGGGATTTCCAGGCATCCATGCACAGAGATGTGCTATGGAATCATTCCATAACAGGGACAATGCAACCATCAAACAGGACTCCCCATCTTGCAGAAGGCAAACTTGCTGTTTGGAGCAGCTCACAACACCCAGAGTGGGAATACCTCCATGGGCTCATGAGGCCAACCCTCCCTTAGAATGCCATCATGGACACAAACTTCAGCCTGAGAAAACCTCTGACACTAAACGGTACTTCAGATGCTAGAGATCTCAATTCAGCCTCTACAGAGTGGGCCTGCCCTGCCCTAGGCACCAAACCTAACCCTAGCTTGTGTTTTCAGACTTCCGTCCTCACACTCCTGGCCCACAAGCCCTCCAGATTGGGAACCCACAAGACACAATGCAGCACTATGCTGCAGACCAGAAGAAAAACATTGCTGTATGGGGCTGCCCAGAAACCCCAAATGAGGATCAACCTGCAAGGCCCTCTACCTCACCCCAATTTCATAGGCTGCCAATGGGCAATAATGCTCTGTCTGACACAGCCTGAGCCCAGACCTCCCAACAGACACCCAGACAGCTGGCCACACACCCAGCATTTCAGAACCGCTATGGCCTTAGACCCACATTTCTTCCCAACCTGGGTATTCAGGAATCTGAACCTAGACCTTATCTCCAATCCCTGCAAAGGGGGAAAACTGATGCACAAATCAGAACTCCTCCTTCTGCCTAACAAGAAACCTTGCTGTTGACATGGTGTCAAGCCTTCAGGTTAGGAGAAACCTCCATGGCCCATGAGGCCACACCCATGCTTGAGGGCCGTCCTGGGCACGAACACCCATTGTAACCCTCAGCGTGGGCCCCATGTTCAAGTAAGGCCTCTCAGTGGCTTGTCCAAGAGCCCACATATGGGGCCGCAATGCCACTAGGCCCCCCATCATAACCAGAGTTCAGGTTTTCCAGTCATCTGTACAAAGGGTTCTGCTCTGGAATCCCTCTTTTGGAGGAACACCTGAGGCAGAAAACAGGACTCCCCCTTTCCCACAGAATGACCCCAACTTCTTGGGAGCCGAGCTAAATCCCAAGAGTGGGAGACTCGTCCATGGCCCATGAGGCCACCCCTACATTTCACAGCCATCCTTGACACAAAATTCAGAGACAAAAGCCAGAGCTACACCCTCCCACTTGTCCTTCTTTCATATCCTGAGGAGCTCCCCTCACGGTCTGCATATCGGACATGCCATACCTCAGCCCCAAACCTAAGCCGAGTTTGGCTTTTCAGACTTCTGTCCCCACAGCCCTAGCCCACACATCCTCCAGGCTGGGGCCCTTGGAGCCACACCACAGGAACTGTGACTGCCCTCATCAAGGAAACGGTGCCCATTCCCTTGGCCACAACCCTACAGATTAGGAGAAACCTCCAGGGTCCCTGAGGCAATCCCAATCCTGTAGACCACCCTGGACAAACAGGTGCAATCTGACAAAAGCTGAGCAACTACCTGCACTCGGACATGCAGATAGATGTCCCCAGAGACAGAAGATTGAACCGGACAGGACCCTAGGCCCTAATCTGAACCTTAGCTTTGGTTTCCAGGCCTCTATCCTGTTAGATTCTCTAATCAAAGGAGTGAGACTGATAAAAAGTGAAGGTCAAGCAAAGCTTTTTTTGCACCAAGCATCGAGAATCAAACTGACTGGTCAGGGCCGTATCTTGCAAAGAGGCGACCCCTTCCAGCTTCACAGACTAACTATTATAGAGTTAGTTTAGCCGGACTATACACAGGTGGCCAATGAGTTTGCAATACACAGAGAAAACTGCACAGTCATGCTAGGTCTGCCACACACAGAAAAAACTACTAGGTAACACATGGGTGGCAAATTGAATTTCAATTTACCATAGTAGATATATGCATGCCCTACTGATTGGATGTCTTCACCTGGCCTGACCCACTCTTGTTTCTAGGCTTTGCAAGTGAGGGCCAGGTCTGTGGAGACAGAATTCTGAAAACACAAACTCGGGTTAGGTTTTGGGCGGAGGGCATGGCAGGCCTGATCTGTAGACCCTGAGGGGAGCTCCTCAGGATATGAAAGAAGGGCAAGTGTGAGGCAGTACCTCAGGCTTTTGTCTCTGGATTTTGTGTGAAGGATGGCCAAGGAATGTTCATGTGGACTCTAGGGCCATGGATGATTCTCCCTCTGGGAATCTGGCCCAGCTCCAAATCGTTTGAGGTCATTGTGTGGGAAGGAAGGAGTCCTTTTTCCATCTCAGGGGTCACTCCAAAAGAGGAATTCCAGAGCAGAGCCCCAGGTATGCGGGACCGGAAAACCCCACCGTTGGTTAGGTTTGGGGCCTAGGGGCATGGCAAGCCCTATATGCGGGCTCTTAGTCCAGCTACCGAGAGGTGTCATTTGAAAACGTGGCTGAGGCTGAGGGTCACAATGCGTGTTTGTGCCCAAGACAGCCCTCAAGCATGGGCGTGACCCCATGGGCCGTGCAAGTTTCTCCGACTCTGAGGGTTTGACTTTGACCCCCATCCCAACAGCAAGGTTTCTTGCCATGCAGAAGGCGGAGGTCTCTTTTGTGCATCAGGTTCCTCCGTATGCAGGGATTTGAGAGTAGGTCTAGGGATGGATGCCTGAAAACTCAGGTTGGGAAGAGATGATGGCAGAGGGCAATGGCGGGTCTGATCTGCTGCATATGCGGCCAGATGGGTGTCAGATGGGAGGTCTGGGCTCAGGCTGTGTCAGACAGAGCATTAGTGCACAAAGCGTCCTACAAAATTTGGGTGCCATCGAGGGCCGTGTGGCTGGATCCTCCTTTGCAGTTTCTGGGCATCCCCATAGGGCCCTTTTTCATTCTGGTGTGCAGGCAGCCTGCTGCGTTGTGACTCCAGAATTCCCCATGCCTTCTGGGCCAGGAGTGGGAGGACAGAATTCTGGAAACACAAGCTAGGATTAGGTTTCGGGCAGAGGGCATGATAGACCCACTCTGCAGAGACTGAATAGAGATCTCCAGCGTCTGATAAAAGGGCGAGTATCAGATGTTGGCTCAGGCTGGGGTTTTTGATAATGATGGCTCCTGAGTGGAAGGGTGGCCTCATAAGGCCATGGAATGTTTTCCCACTCTGGGCGTTGTGAGCTGTTCCAAACAACAAGATTTCCTTCTGAGGGAAAGGCGAGCCCTGTTGGATGGCTCCACACTGCCCCATAAGGAAAGATTCTAAAGCACAGCTCTAAGGACAGATGCCTGGAAACCCCACCTCGCATTCACACTTGCTCCTGGGGCAAGGCACGTTCAATCTGCTGGCTCTAGGCCAGAGCTACTTAGGAGGCTAAGCTGAAAGGGTCGCTTATGATGATGGGTCATAATATGGGTTTGTGTCCATGGAGACACTGGAACGTGGCAGTGGCTCAGGTGCCCTGAAGGATTCTCCTACCTGGAGCGGTTGACACAGCTCCAAATAGGAATCTTCCCATGTTTAGACGAGAGGTGTTCTGTTTTGTGCCTCAGGAAACCCCCTATGCTGGTATTCGAAACCAGGCCTCTGAGGAGAGATGTCTGGAATCCTATGCTAGGGTTCAGATTAGGCCCTAGGAACAGGTCCAGTTCAATCTTCTGTTTTTGGGTATATCTGTCTGTGTGTCTTAGTGGAGGTAGTTGTTCAGGTTGTGTCAGAATGCCCAGGGCAGACTAGGTTATTGGGATGGTCTCGGGGGCCTTGGAGGTTTCTTCTTATCTATAGGGTTGAGGCCCAAGGAATGGGCCCACTTTCTTTTGCAAAAGCAGGCACATTCTGGCAGTGTGGCTCCAGAGGCCCCAGCATAGAAGGTGTGGGGGCCAGGGCTGTGGGGATAGAAATTTGAAAACACAACCTCAGGGTAGTTTTCCGGCTGAGGGTATGGCAGGTCCGATCTACAGACCATGATGGGAGCTCCTCGGGATATGAAATAAGGGTGAGTTTGAGGTGGTAGCTCAGGCTTTTGTCTCTGGATTTTTCTGTCAAGGATGGCCATGTAATGTAGGGGTGGCCTCATGGGCCATGGACTATTCTCCCTCTCTGGGGATTTGGCCCGGCTCCCACTCATTTGGAGTCATTCTGTGGGAAGGGAGGAGTCCTGTTTTCTCTCTCAGGGGTTCCTAAAAATGGGATTGCAGAATAGAGCCTCAGGTACGTGCGACTGGAAGGCCCCAACTTTGGTTAGGATTCTGGCCTAAGTGCATGGTCAGCCCTATATGGGGCCTCTTGGTCCACTACTATTTGGCCTCATTTGAAAATTGTCCTCAGGCTTAGGGTTTCAATGGGAGTTTGTGCCCCAGGCGGCCCTCAAGCATGGGCGTGGCCTCATGGGTCATGCAGTTTTCTCCTCTGATGATTTGACTTTGAAACCCATCCCAACAGCAAGGTTTCTTGCCTGAGGGAGAGGAGTTCTTATTGCACATCAAGATCCCGTGTGCAGGGATTTGAGATAAGGTGTAGGGTCAGATGCCTGAAACCCAGGTTGGGAAGAGTTGACAGCTGAGGGCCATGGCAGGTTGGCTCTGCTGCATATGCGGCCAGCTCTCTGGGTGTCTGACGGGAGGTGTGGGCTCAGGCTTTGTCAGACAAAGCATTAGTGCACATTGCGGCCTAGGAAATTGGGGTGCAGTCGAGGGCCGAGCAGTTTGATCCTCATTTCTGGTTTCTGGGCTGGCCCATAGGGCACTTTTTTCTACTGGTGCGCAGGCAGAGTACTGCGTTGTGGCTCCAGAATTCCCAATCTGGAGGGCTTGTGGGCCAGGAGTATGAAAATGGAAGTCTGAAAATACAATATAGGGTTATGTTTCGGGTCGAGGGCTCAGCAGGCCCACTCTGTAGAGTCTGAATTGAGATCTCCAGCGTCTGAAGTCAGGGCAAGGATCAGATGTTGGCTCAGGCTGGAGTTTGTGTCTAAGAGGGCATCTTAATGAAGAGGGGACCTCATGAGACCATGGAGGTTTTCCCGCTCTGGAGGATGTGAGCAGCTCCAAACTGCAACGTTTCCTTCAGTGGGACAGGCGAGTCGTGTTGCATGGTGCAAGGGTGCCCATACATAAAGACTTGAGAACAGGGCTCTAAGGATGGATGCCTGTAAACACCACCTCACATTCCCATTGTCTCTTGAGGACAAGGGAGGTTCAATCTGGACACTGGGGCAGATCTACCCAGGGGGCTGAGTTGAAAAGGACTCTCATGAGGTTGCATCATAATGTGGGTTTGTGTCCATGGAGACCCTGGAACGTGGAAGTGGCTCAGGGGTCCTGCAGGATTCTTCTACCCAGAGGGTTTTACATAGCTCCCAATATCAAGCTTCCCATGTGGAGACAAGAGGTGTTCTGTTTTTTGCCTCAGGAAACCCCCATATGCTGGTATTGGAGACCAGGTCTCTGAGGAGATATCTGCAAACCTAAGCTAGGGTTCAGATTAGGGCCTAGGACATGTCTGGTTCAATCTTCTGTTTGTGGGGACATCTGTCTGAGTGTCTGAATTGAGGTAGTTGCTCAGGTTGTGTGAGAATGCACCTTTTTGTACAGGGTGGACTAAGCAATTGGGAAGGCCTAGGGGGAATTGTAGGTTTCTCCTAATCTGTAGGGTTGTGGCCCATGGAATGGGCCGAGTTTCCTTTGAGAGGGAAGGCACAGTACTGTGGTGTTGCACCAGAGGTCCCAGCCTGAAGTCTGTGTGGGCCAGGGCTGTGGGGATAGAAGTATGAAAACAAAAACTCGGCTTAGGGATCGGGCACGGCAGACCGGATCTACAGACCTTGAGGCGAGCTCCTCTGGACAGGAAATAAGGGGGTGTGTGAGGCTGTAGCTCAGGCTTTTGTCTCTGGATTTTGTGTCAAGGTTGGCTGTGGAATGCAGGGGTGGTCTCATGGGCCATGAATGATTCTCCCTCTCTGGGGATTTGGCCCACTCCCAATCATTGATGTCATTCTGTGGGAAGGGAGGAGTCCTTTTTTCTATCTCTGGGGTCCCTCCAAAAGAGGGATTCTAGAGTAGAGCCACAGGTATGGGCAACTGGAAAAACCCACCTTTGGTTAGGATTGGGGCCGAGGGTCTGGCCAGCCCGATATGTGAGCTCTTGGTAGAGCCTCTGAGAGGCCTTTTTGGAAAATGGGGCTCATACTGAGGGTCACAATGCATGTTTGTTCCCAAGGCGACCCTCAAGCATGGGTATGGCCTCATGGGCCTTGCTGGTTTATCCTAACCTGAGTATTTGACTTTGACTACCAGCAGCATCCCAACAGCAAGTTTTCTTGAAATGGGAAAGGAGGAGTCATGTTCTGGGCATCAGATTCCCCCAGGTGCAGGGATTTGAGATAAGGTCTGGGGACAGATGTCTGAAAACTCAAGTTGCACAGAGATGGCGGCTGCGGGCCTTGGCAGTTCTGATCTGCTGCATATGTGTCCCGCTAACTGGGTGGCTGCTAGGAGGTCTGGACTCAGGCTGTGTCAGAGAGAGCATTAGTGTACAGGGCAGCCTATGAAATTGCAGTTCCGTTGAAGGCTGTGCCCGTTGGTCCTCTTTTGGGTGTTTGTGCAGCCCCATAGGGCACTTTTTCCTTCTTGTAGGAATGCAGAGTGCTGTGTTGTGCTTCCAGAATTTCCAATCTGGAGGTCTTGTGGGGCAGAAGTGTGAGGATGGAAGTCTGAAAATACAAGCTTGTGTTAGGATTAGGGCCTGGGGCATGGCGGGACCAATCTGTAGAGGCTGAATTGAGATCTCCAGCATCTGAAGTAGTGGCGAGTGTCAGAAGTCCCCTCAGGCTGGAATTTGTGCCCATGATGGCTGCCTAATGGAGGAGTAGCCTCATGAGGTCATGGAGCTTTCCACACTCTGGGGCTTGTGAGCTGCTCCAAAGCACAAGATTTCCTTCTGCAGGACATGGGGAGTTCTGTTTGTTGGCTCAATGCTTCCCCATACTGAAAAATCTGAGAGCAGTGCTCTATATTGGATGCTTGGAACCCCCTCCTAGCATTCCCATTGGTGCCTAGGAATAATGCAGTTTCCGTCTGCTGCTTCTGGGGCAAGCAACCGAGAAGGATGAGTTGAAATGGAGTCTCATGCTTTTGGGTCACAATGCGGGTTTGTGTCCATGGAGACCTTGGAATATGGTGGTGGTCAGGGGCCATGCAGGATTCTCCTGCCCTGAGGCTTTGACAAAGCTCCACATAATAGGTTCCCTTCTGGTGACAGAGGGTCTTCTGTTTTGTGCTCAGGGACCCCCTATGTTGGTATTTGAGACCAGTCCTCTGGGTACAGATGCCTGAAAACTTAAGCTAGGGTTCAGATTAGGTCCTAGGGGTATATCAGGTTCAATATTCTGTCTCTAGGACCATTTACCTGGGTGTCTGCCTGGAGGTAGGTGCTCAGGGTGTTTCAGATTGCACATTTTGTCAAGGGTGGCGTACAAAATTGGGGAGGTTCCAGGGGCCTTGCAGAGTTCTCCTAATCTGGAGGGAATTTCCCAACTGTAAAGGGCACAGTTTCCTTTGGGAATTCAGGCACAGTCCTTTGGTGTGGCTCTGGATGCCCCAGCCTGCAATGTGTGTTTGCCCAGGGCTTTGGGAACAGAAGTCTGAAAACAAAAACTTGGGTTATGGTTAGGGCCAAGGTTGTGGAGGTCCGATCTAAAGACCCTGATGGTAGCTCTCCGGGATCTGATATTGGGGCAAGTGTGAGGTTGTAACTTAGACTTTTGTCTCTGGATTTTGTGTCTAGGATTGGAAGAAGTGTAGGGGTGGCCTCATGGGGCCTTGGAAGATTCTCTATCTCTGGGGATTCTACTAGGCTCTCAATAGTTTGGTGTCATTCTAGGGGAAGGGAAGAGTCCTGTTTTCTGTCTCAGGGGTCCCGCAAATAGAGGGATTCCAGAGACGGACTCTGGGTATAGACACCTGGAAAACAACACTGTGTGTTAGGATTTGGGCCTAGGAGCAAGACAGGTGTGATATGCTGGCTCTTAGTCCAGCTTCTGAGGGGTGTCTTACTGAAAATAGGCTCAGGCTGAGGGTCACAATGTGTGTATGTGCCCAGGGCGGCCCTCATGAGTTGGAGTGGACTAATGGCCATGCTGGTTTCTCTTAGTTCAAGAGGTATACACCCATCCCAACAGCAAGTTTTCTTGCCATGGGAAAGGAAGAGTACTCTTTTGTGCATCAGGTTCCCTCATATGCAGGGATTTGAGATAAGGTCAGATTACAGATGCCTGAAAAGCCAGGTTGGGGAGATATAATGGCC